>NC_058083.1:489476736-490121340 GCF_014858855.1 Bufo gargarizans
GTGCAAGCTAGAAACCTAGGCTATCTAGCTTCATGTTAGAAGCTGAACTTCAGCTGCTCTTTAGCTAAAGTGCACACTGGCTTCTAACTACACACACTCCTACTCCCTGGACTGGACCTGTCTATATATACTAGGGGGTTCCCTAGCTCCCTCTACTGCCTAGGAGGAGGAACTAAACCCCTAACAGGCCTGGTACAGGAGATAACAGAAAAATACACATTAAAATACAATACAAAATACCATGACCATGTTCCACAAAAGGTGAGGAACAACGTGACCCAATTGACCCTTGTGTAGTGCCCACATTCACGTAGTGGGACACAGGGGTTTGATTCAGGTATTTAAAATACAGCCATTTTTGGCAAAGAAATCTTTAATTCAGGCCTACTGTGGGTCAGGCCATGTGAGATACACCCTTTAAATACAGGGGTTTGATTCAGGTATTTGAAATACAGCCATTTTGGGCAAACAACTCTTTAATTGAGGCCTAGTTTGTTTCAGGCCGTGTGAGATATACCCTTTACATACTGTTATTCTATTCTACTATTAATTAAACACCCATTTAGGGCAAGATCCTAAATTCCAGAAATATGAGGTGAGCGTCAAATAAGGGACGTGGCCCAGGTCTTGGTGCTGCTGGTGGAGCTCCTGTTGCAGGGAGAGGACGTGGTCGATCTGTGCCAGCTACACGCACAAGTGAAAACCCTTCCTCAGGTGCGAGTAGGCGACAAAACCTGCAGCGGTATATGGTCAGGCCAAATGCGGCTCTACGAATGGTGAGGCCTGAACAAGTACAGGCGATAGTAGATTGGGTTGCTGACAGTGGATCCAGTTCCTTCACATTGTCTCCCACCCAGTCTGCTGCTGAAATACCACAGTTGGCACCTACAGCCGAAGTCTTCCACCTCACCCCCTTGCAAATCAGCCAAGCAGTCTGAGCCCCAAGTCATGCAGCAGTCTCTTCTGCTTTTTGATGACTCTGTTAGCAGGCTTTCCCAGGGCCATCCACCTAGCCTTGCCCCAGAAGTGGAAGTGATTGAGTGCACTGATGCCCAACCACTTATCTTTCAAGATGAGTACATGGGAGGACCATCGCAGCATGTCTTGGATGATGACGAAACACAGGTGCCAACTGCTGGGGCTTTCGAAAGTGTGCAGACCGACAAGGAAGGCAGGGGTGAAGACTGGGTGGAAGATGATGTGGAGGATGATGAGGTCCTCGACCCCACATGGAATCAAGGTCATGCGAGTGACCGATGTAGTTCGGAACAAGAGGCGGTGGTTGCACAGAGACACCAGCACAGCAGAAGAGGGAGCAGGGTGCAAAAGCGGAGCGGGCAACCTCTAGACAGTATGCCTCCTACTGCACACTGCAGCCAGGGACCAAGCACACCAAAGCCAGCTCCAAGGAGATGGCTCCTGATTAGGGATGAGCGAACTCGAACTGTATAGTTCGGGTTCGTACCGAATTTTGGGGTGTCCGTGACACGGACCCGAACCCGGACATTTTCGTAAAAGTCCGGGTTCGGGTTCGGTGTTCGTCGCTTTCTTGGCGCTTTTGTGACGCTTTCTTGGCGCTTTTTGAAAGGCTGCAAAGCAGCCAATCAACAAGCGTCATACTACTTGCCCCAAGAGGCCATCACAGCCATGCCTACTATTGGCATGGCTGTGATTGGCCAGAGCACCATGTGACCCAGCCTCTATTTAAGCTGGAGTCACATAGCGCCGCCCGTCACTCTGCTCTGATTAGCGTAGGGAGAGGTTGCGGCTGCGACAGTAGGGCGAGATTAGGCAGATTAACTCCTCCAAAGGACTTGATTAACTGATCGATCTGCAGCTGTGGATCATTGAGCTGCTGATCCTCAATTGCTCACTGTTTTTAGGCTGCACAGACCGTTTGTCAGTCTCATTTTTCTGGGGTGATCGGCGGCCATTTTGTGTCTTGTGGTGCGCCAGCACAAGCTGCGACCAAGTGCATTTAACCCTCAATGGTGTGGTTGTTTTTTGGCTAAAGCCTACATCAGGGTGAAGCTGTCACACCAAGTGCATTTAACCAGCAATAGTCTGTTCATTTTTTGGCCATATACAAAATCAGGGGCAAGCTGCGCCTGTCACCAAGTGCATTTAACCCTCAATGGTGTGGTTGTTTTTTGGCTAAAGCCTACATCAGGGTGAAGCTGTCACACCAAGTGCATTTAACCAGCAATAGTCTGTTCATTTTTTGGCCATATACAAAATCAGGGGCAAGCTGCGCCTGTCACCAAGTGCATTTAACCCTCAATGGTGTGGTTGTTTTTTGGCTAAAGCCTACATCAGGGTGAAGCTGTCACACCAAGTGCATTTAACCAGCAATAGTCTGTTCATTTTTTGGCCATATACAAAATCAGGGGCAAGCTGCGCCTGTCACCAAGTGCATTTAACCCTCAATGGTGTGGTTGTTTTTTGGCTAAAGCCTACATCAGGGTGAAGCTGTCACACCAAGTGCATTTAACCAGCAATAGTCTGTTTATTTTTTGGCCATATCCCAGTCTAATTCTGTCACTAAATCCATACCGGTCACCCAGCGCCTAAATACTAGGCCTCAAATTTATATCCAGCTAAATCTGTCCCTAGTGCTGTAGCTGGGCGAGTTATTTAGTGTCCGTTCAAGCACATTTCTTGTTCTGGGTTGAAATACAATTCCCAATTTAGCAATTTCATAATTTAGTGGTTCCTGCTATATCAGAGCTATTTGAAATCTATCCCAAAAAGGGTATATAATATTGAAGGTGCACATTGGGTCATTCAGAATAACTTCACACACACCCGCTACTGTGTATTTCCAAGTCTAATTCTGTCACTAAACCCATACCTGTCACCCAGCGCCTAAATACTAGGCCTCAAATTTAAATCCCTCTAAATCTCTCGTTACCGCTGTACTGTTGTTGCTGGGCAAGATATTTAGTGTCCGTCAAAGCACATTTTTTGTTCTGGGTTGAAGTACAATTCCCAATTTAGCAATTTCATAATTTAGTGGTTCCTGCTATATCAGAGCTATTTGGAATCTATCCCTAAAAGGGTATATAATATTGAAGGTGCACATTGGGTCATTCAGAATAACTTCACACACACCCGCTACTGTGTATTTCCAAGTCTAATTCTGTCACTAAACCCATACCTGTCACCCAGCGCCTAAATACTAGGCCTCAAATTTAAATCCCTCTAAATCTCTCGTTACCGCTGTACTGTTGTTGCTGGGCAAGATATTTAGTGTCCGTCAAAGCACATTTTTTGTTCTGGGTTGAAGTACAATTCCCAATTTAGCAATTTCATAATTTAGTGGTTCCTGCTATATCAGAGCTATTTGGAATCTATCCCTAAAAGGGTATATAATATTGAAGGTGCACATTGGGTCATTCAGAATAACTTCACACACACCCGCTACTGTGTATTTCCAAGTCTAATTCTGTCACTAAACCCATACCTGTCACCCAGCGCCTAAATACTAGGCCTCAAATTTAAATCCCTCTAAATCTCTCGTTACCGCTGTACTGTTGTTGCTGGGCAAGATATTTAGTGTCCGTCAAAGCACATTTTTTGTTCTGGGTTGAAGTACAATTCCCAATTTAGCAATTTCATAATTTAGTGGTTTCTGCTATATCAGAGCTATTTGAAATCTATCCCTAAAAGGGTATATAATATTGAAGGTGCACATAGGGTCATTCAGAATAACTTCACACACACGCTTCTGTGCATTTCCAAGTCTAATTCTGTCACTAAATCCATACCGGTGACCCAGCGCCTAAATACTAGGCCTCAAATTTAAATCCCTCTAAATCTCTCGTTACCCACCGCTGTACTGTTGTTGCTGGGCAAGATATTTAGTGTCCGTCAAAGCACATTTTTTGTTCTGGGTTGAAGTACAATTCCCAATTTAGCAATTTCATAATTTAGTGGTTTCTGCTATATCAGAGCTATTTGAAATCTATCCCTAAAAGGGTATATAATATTGAAGGTGCACATAGGGTCATTCAGAATAACTTCACACACACGCTTCTGTGCATTTCCAAGTCTAATTCTGTCACTAAATCCATACCGGTGACCCAGCGCCTAAATACTAGGCCTCAAATTTAAATCCCTCTAAATCTCTCGTTACCCACCGCTGTACTGTTGTTGCTGGGCAAGATATTTAGTGTCCGTCAAAGCACATTTTTTGTTCTGGGTTGAAGTACAATTCCCAATTTAGCAATTTCATAATTTAGTGGTTTCTGCTATATCAGAGCTATTTGAAATCTATCCCTAAAAGGGTATATAATATTGAAGGTGCACATAGGGTCATTCAGAATAACTTCACACACACGCTTCTGTGCATTTCCAAGTCTAATTCTGTCACTAAATCCATACCGGTGACCCAGCGCCTAAATACTAGGCCTCAAATTTAAATCCCTCTAAATCTCTCGTTACCCACCGCTGTACTGTTGTTGCTGGGCAAGATATTTAGTGTCCGTCAAAGCACATTTTTTGTTCTGGGTTGAAGTACAATTCCCAATTTAGCAATTTCATAATTTAGTGGTTTCTGCTATATCAGAGCTATTTGAAATCTATCCCTAAAAGGGTATATAATATTGAAGGTGCACATAGGGTCATTCAGAATAACTTCACACACACGCTTCTGTGCATTTCCAAGTCTAATTCTGTCACTAAATCCATACCGGTGACCCAGCGCCTAAATACTAGGCCTCAAATTTAAATCCCTCTAAATCTCTCGTTACCCACCGCTGTACTGTTGTTGCTGGGCAAGATATTTAGTGTCCGTCAAAGCACATTTTTTGTTCTGGGTTGAAGTACAATTCCCAATTTAGCAATTTCATAATTTAGTGGTTTCTGCTATATCAGAGCTATTTGAAATCTATCCCTAAAAGGGTATATAATATTGAAGGTGCACATAGGGTCATTCAGAATAACTTCACACACACGCTTCTGTGCATTTCCAAGTCTAATTCTGTCACTAAATCCATACCGGTGACCCAGCGCCTAAATACTAGGCCTCAAATTTAAATCCCTCTAAATCTCTCGTTACCCACCGCTGTACTGTTGTTGCTGGGCAAGATATTTAGTGTCCGTCAAAGCACATTTTTTGTTCTGGGTTGAAGTACAATTCCCAATTTAGCAATTTCATAATTTAGTGGTTTCTGCTATATCAGAGCTATTTGAAATCTATCCCTAAAAGGGTATATAATATTGAAGGTGCACATAGGGTCATTCAGAATAACTTCACACACACGCTTCTGTGCATTTCCAAGTCTAATTCTGTCACTAAACCCATACCTGTCACCCAGCGCCTAAATACTAGGCCTCAAATTTAAATCCCTCTAAATCTCTCGTTACCGCTGTCCTGTTGTAGCTGGGAAAGTTATTTAGTGTCCGTCAAAGCACATTTTTTGTTCTGGGTTGAAGTACAATTCCCAATTTAGCAATTTCATAATTTAGTGGTTCCTGCTATATCAGAGCTATTTGAAATCTATCCCAAAAAGGGTATATAATATTGAAGGTGCACATTGGGTCATTCAGAATAACTTCACACACACCCGCTACTGTGTATTTCCAAGTCTAATTCTGTCACTAAACCCATACCTGTCACCCAGCGCCTAAATACTAGGCCTCAAATTTATATCCCGCTGAATTTGAATACAATACATTGGGCCAAATAATATATTTGTTGTTGTGGTGAACCATAACAATGAGAAAAACATCTAGTAAGGGACGCGGACGTGGACATGGTCGTGGTGGTGTTAGTGGACCCTCTGGTGCTGGGAGAGGACGTGGCCGTTCTGCCACATCCACACGTCCTAGTGTACCAACTACCTCAGGTCCCAGTAGCCGCCAGAATTTACAGCGATATATGGTGGGGCCCAATGCCGTTCTAAGGATGGTAAGGCCTGAGCAGGTACAGGCATTAGTCAATTGGGTGGCCGACAGTGGATCCAGCACGTTCACATTATCTCCCACCCAGTCTTCTGCAGAAAGCGCACAGATGGCGCCTGAAAACCAACCCCATCAGTCTGTCACATCACCCCCATGCATACCAGGGAAACTGTCTCAGCCTCAAGTTATGCAGCAGTCTCTTATGCTGTTTGAAGACTCCGCTGGCAGGGTTTCCCAAGGGCATCCACCTAGCCCTTCCCCAGCGGTGAAAGACATAGAATGCACTGACGCACAACCACTTATGTTTCCTGATGATGAGGACATGGGAATACCACCTCAGCATGTCTCTGATGATGACGAAACACAGGTGCCAACTGCTGCGTCTTTCTGCAGTGTGCAGACTGAACAGGAGGTCAGGGATCAAGACTGGGTGGAAGACGATGCAGGGGACGATGAGGTCCTAGACCCCACATGGAATGAAGGTCGTGCCACTGACTTTCACAGTTCGGAGGAAGAGGCAGTGGTGAGACCGAGCCAACAGCGTAGCAAAAGAGGGAGCAGTGGGCAAAAGCAGAACACCCGCCGCCAAGAGACTCCGCCTGCTACTGACCGCCGCCATCTGGGACCGAGCACCCCAAAGGCAGCTTCAAGGAGTTCCCTGGCATGGCACTTCTTCAAACAATGTGCTGACGACAAGACCCGAGTGGTTTGCACGCTGTGCCATCAGAGCCTGAAGCGAGGCATTCACGTTCTGAACCTGAGCACAACCTGCATGACCAGGCACCTGCATGCAAAGCATGAACTGCAGTGGAGTAAACACCTTAAAACCAAGGAAGTCACTCAGGCTCCCCCTGCTACCTCTTCTGCTGCTGCCGCCTCGGCCTATTCTGCTGCTGCCGCCTCGGCCTCTTCCTCCGCCTCTGGAGGAACGTTGGCACCTGCCGCCCAGCAAACAGGGGATGTACCACCAACACCACCACCACCACCTCCGTCACCAAGCGTCTCAACCATGTCACACGCCAGCGTTCAGCTCTCCATCTCACAAACATTTGATAGAAAGCGTAAATTCCCACCTAGCCACCCTCGATCCCTGGCCCTGAATGCCAGCATTTCTAAACTACTGGCCTATGAAATGCTGTCATTTAGGCTGGTGGACACAGACAGCTTCAAACAGCTCATGTCGCTTGCTGTCCCACAGTATGTTGTTCCCAGCCGGCACTACTTCTCCAAGAGAGCCGTGCCTTCCCTGCACAACCAAGTATCCGATAAAATCAAGTGTGCACTGCGCAACGCCATCTGTAGCAAGGTCCACCTAACCACAGATACGTGGACCAGTAAGCACGGCCAGGGACGCTATATCTCCCTAACTGCACACTGGGTAAATGTAGTGGCAGCTGGGCCCCAGGCGGAGAGCTGTTTGGCGCACGTCCTGCCGCCGCCAAGGATCGCAGGGCAACATTCTTTGCCTCCTGTTGCCACCTCCTCCTTCTCGGCTTCCTCCTCCTCTTCTTCCACCTGCTCATCCAGTCAGCCACACACCTTCACCACCAACTTCAGCACAGCCCGGGGTAAACGTCAGCAGGCCATTCTGAAACTCATATGTTTGGGGGACAGGCCCCACACCGCACAGGAGTTGTGGCGGGGTATTGAACAACAGACCGACGAGTGGTTGCTGCCGGTGAGCCTCAAGCCCGGCCTGGTGGTGTGTGATAATGGGCGAAATCTCGTTGCAGCTCTGGGACTAGCCAATTTGACGCACATCCCTTGCTTGGCGCATGTGCTGAATTTGGTGGTGCAGAAGTTCATTCACAACTACCCCGACATGTCAGAGCTGCTGCATAAAGTGCGGGCCGTCTGTTCGCGCTTCCGGCGTTCACATCCTGCCGCTGCTCGCCTGTCTGCGCTACAGCGTAACTTCGGCCTTCCCGCTCACCGCCTCATATGCGACGTGCCCACCAGGTGGAACTCCACCTTGCACATGCTGGACAGACTGTGCGAGCAGCAGCAGGCCATAGTGGAGTTTCAGCTGCAGCACGCACGGGTCAGTCGCACTACAGAACAGCACCACTTCACCACCAATGACTGGGCCTCCATGCGAGACCTGTGTGCCCTGTTGCGCTGTTTCGAGTACTCCACCAACATGGCCAGTGGCGATGACACCGTTATCAGCGTTACAATACCACTTCTATGTCTCCTTGAGAAAACACTTAGGGCGATGATGGAACAGGAGGTGGCCCAGGAGGAGGAGGAGGAGGATGAGGAAGAGGGGTCATTTTTAGCACTTTCAGGCCAGTCTCTTCGAAGTGACTCAGAGGGAGGTTTTTTGCAACAGCAGAGGCCAGGTACAAATGTGGCCAGCCAGGGCCCACTACTGGAGGACGAGGAGGACGAGGATGAGGAGGAGGTGGAGGAGGATGAGGATGAAGCATGGTCACAGCGGGGTGGCACCCAACGCAGCTCGGGTCCATCACTGGTGCGTGGCTGGGGGGAAAGGCAGGACGATGACGATACGCCTCCCACAGAGGACAGCTTGTCCTTACCCCTGGGCAGCCTGGCACACATGAGCGACTACATGCTGCAGTGCCTGCGCAACGACAGCAGAGTTGCCCACATTTTAACCTGTGCGGACTACTGGGTTGCCACCCTGCTGGATCCACGCTACAAAGACAATGTGCCCACCTTACTTCCTGCACTGGAGCGTGATAGGAAGATGCGCGAGTACAAGCGCACGTTGGTAGACGCGCTACTGAGAGCATTCCCAAATGTCACAGGGGAACAAGTGGAAGCCCAAGGCCAAGGCAGAGGAGGAGCAAGAGGTCGCCAAGGCAGCTGTGTCACGGCCAGCTCCTCTGAGGGCAGGGTTAGCATGGCAGAGATGTGGAAAACTTTTGTCAACACGCCACAGCTAACTGCACCACCACCTGATACGCAACGTGTTAGCAGGAGGCAACATTTCACTAACATGGTGGAACAGTACGTGTGCACACCCCTCCACGTACTGACTGATGGTTCGGCCCCATTCAACTTCTGGGTCTCTAAATTGTCCACGTGGCCAGAGCTAGCCTTTTATGCCTTGGAGGTGCTGGCCTGCCCGGCAGCCAGCGTTTTGTCTGAACGTGTATTCAGCACGGCAGGGGGCGTCATTACAGACAAACGCAGCCGCCTGTCTACAGCCAATGTGGACAAGCTGACGTTCATAAAAATGAACCAGGCATGGATCCCACAGGACCTGTCCGTCCCTTGTCCAGATTAGACATTAACTACCTCCCCATAACCATATATTATTGGACTCCAGGGCACTTCCTCATTCAATCCTATTTTTATTTTCATTTTACCATTATATTGCGATGCTACCCAAAGTTGAATGAACCTCTCCTCTGCCTGTGTGCTAGGCCTAAATATATGCCAATGGACTGTTGCAGTGGTGGCTGACATGAAGCCTGATTCTCTGCTATGACATGCAGACTAATTCTCTGCTGACATGAAGCCAGATTGTCTGTTACGGGACCTCTCTCCTCTGCCTGGGTGCTGGGCCTAAATTTATGACAATGGACTGTTGCAGTGGTGGCTGACGTGAAGCCTGATTCTCTGCTATGACATGCAGACTGATTCTCTGCTGTCATGAAGCCAGATTGTCTGTTACGGGACCTTTCTCCTCTACCTGGGTTCTGGGCCTAAATTTATGAAAATTGACTCTTACAGTGGTGGGTGACGTGAAGCCTGATTCTCTGCTATGATATGAAGACTGATTCTCTGCTGACATGAAGCCAGATTGTCTGTTACGGGACCTTTCTCCTCTGCCTGGGTTCTGGGCCTAAATTTATGAAAATTGACTCTTACAGTGGTGGGTGACGTGAAGCCTGATTCTCTGCTATGATATGAAGACTGATTCTCTGCTGACATGAAGCCAGATTGTCTGTTACGGGACCTTTCTCCTCTGCCTGGGTTCTGGGCCTAAATTTATGAAAATTGACTCTTACAGTGGTGGGTGACGTGAAGCCTGATTCTCTGCTATGATATGAAGACTGATTCTCTGCTGACATGAAGCCAGATTGTCTGTTACGGGACCTTTCTCCTCTGCCTGGGTTCTGGGCCTAAATTTATGAAAATTGACTCTTACAGTGGTGGGTGACGTGAAGCCTGATTCTCTGCTATGATATGAAGACTGATTCTCTGCTGACATGAAGCCAGATTGTCTGTTACGGGACCTTTCTCCTCTGCCTGGGTTCTGGGCCTAAATTTATGAAAATTGACTCTTACAGTGGTGGGTGACGTGAAGCCTGATTCTCTGCTATGATATGAAGACTGATTCTCTGCTGACATGAAGCCAGATTCTCTGTTACGGGACCTCTCTCCTCTGCCTGGGTGCTGGGCCTAAATTTATGACAATGGACTGTTGCAGTGGTGGCTGACGTGAAGCCTGATTCTCTGCTATGACATGCAGACTGATTCTCTGCTGACATGAAGCCAGATTCTCTGTTACGGGACCTCTCTCCTCTGCCTGTGTGTGCTGGGCCTAAATATATGCCAATGGACTGTTGCAGTGGTGGCTGACGTGAAGCCTCATTCTCTGCTATGACATGCAGACTAATTCTCTGCTGACATGAAGACAGATTCTCTGTTACGGGACCTCTCTCCTCTGCCTGGGTGCCGGGGCCTAAATATCTGAGAATGGACTGTTCCAGTGGTGGGTGACGGGAAGCCAGATTCTCTGCTATGGAACCTCTCTCCAATTGATTTTGGTTAATTTTTATTTATTTAATTTTTATTTTAATTCATTTCCCTATCCACATTTGTTTGCAGGGGATTTACCTACATGTTGCTGCCTTTTGCAGCCCTCTAGCTCTTTCCTGGGCTGTTTTACAGCCTTTTTAGTGCCGAAAAGTTCGGGTCCCCATTGACTTCAATGGGGTTCGGGTTCGGGACGAAGTTCGGATCGGGTTCGGATCCCGAACCCGAACATTTCCGGGATGTTCGGCCGAACTTCTCGAACCCGAACATCCAGGTGTTCGCTCAACTCTACTCCTGATGCTTCCTCTCCTGCTGCAAAAAAGTGTAATATCGAATGATCAAAGAATCTTATGCACCCAAAAATTGTACCAATAATAACATCAACTCTTCCCTCAAAAAATGAACCCCTACACAAGGCAATCAGCAGAAAAAAAAATGGCTTTCAGAAAATGGAGACAAAAAAATGCTTTATTATGTACAACTGAAACAAAAAATTAAAATAGACATATTTGGTATTGTCACATGCGTAACAATCTGCTCTTGTTGAGATCTGTTGTTCCTTCTCTTTCCATGGTTATGACCACCCTGCAATCCAGCAGCAGTGGCCGTGCTTGCACACTATATAGGAAAAAGTGCCGGCCTCTCTGGTGGCCAGGACCATTGGACTGCTCATAGGCTAGTGTTTTTTTCCTATATTATGCAGGGATGGCCACTGCTGCTGGATTGCAAGGTAGTCACAACCATGGAAACAAGAAGTGTATAATGGGATGGAAAAAAAAAATCCAGCCATCAAAGAAGGCAATATGGACAATCACAGTACATTAGTAAGTGCCTTGTATTAACTTTCTCTACATAATAAATGCCACTTGCACTTGCTCATGCACACTACTGTATGTATTTTGTGGTCTGCAAAACACAGATCCGCAAAAAAAATTAAACAGATGAGATGTGTGTGACATTCGTACCAACATTGTTTTTTTATGTTCTATTTTTTTGCAGAACGGACATGCAGACATACGGAACCAGAGTCAACTAATGATAGTACAAACTCGTATGACAAAATTTCTTCTTGTAGTGAATTACATTCACTACAGAATGCAGGATCATTGTTTTTCTGTGCCATCTCTTCCAGACACTCAGCGATTTCTTTTAGTTGGTAACGAACAGCCTTTACACTCTCAACTCTGCATTCCCATCTAGTGTCAGATAATGGCTTGAGGGTAATAGTAACCTTCTCTTTTAAATCAGCCCACCTATTGGATGAGCCAGAAAATAATGTGTACAGTCGTTGCAGCGCATCATTTTATTAGATTGGGGCGGGAGCTGCGGCGTGATCTGGAGGTCTGGGCTCGGTTTTTAGCAGAATTTAACGGGAGGGCGTTGGTGTTGGGGGATGCGGTGGACAGCGTGGATTTTGAGTTTTTTTCGGATGCGGCAGGGGGAGTTGGTTTTGGGGTTTATTGTCACGGGCAGTGGTGCGCAGATCGCTGGCCTGGGTCATGGGAAGGGAGGGGGATGGACTAGGAATGTGGCCTTGTTGGAGCTGTTTCCTATTGTGTTGGCATTGGAGTTGTGGGGGGATATGTTTCGCAACCAAAAGTTGAGGTTTCATTGTGATAACATGGGGGTGGTGCAGGTGATTAATAGTTTGTCGGCTTCATCTCCCCCGGTAATTAGGTTATTACAGCATATGGTGTTGCGTTGTTTGGAGCTGAATGTGTGGGTGGTTGCAGTCCATGTTCCGGGTGTTTCTAACGGTATTGCGGATGCTCTTTCTCGTTCGCAGTGGGAGCGCTTTCGGCAGCTGGCACCGGAACCGGAGGTCGTCGGGTTGGAGTGTCCGGTGCTGTTGTGGGTGGTCTTGGAGGTACTGTGAGTGGGTTGTTCAGGGCTTCCTTGTCGACCAGGTACGTGGGCAGCGTATGAGGGTGCTTGGGAATGTTGGGTTGGTTGGTGTGACATGCTGGGTGTGGGGGTGGATGCGGGTGAGGTCCCCTTGTTCTTGGGGGAGAAAAAGGAGGAGGGGTGGTCGGTGGCGCGAGTGAACAAGTGCATGTCAGGATTGGCATTTGGCTTCAAGTTGCGGGGGTTGGTTGACTGTACAAAGGCTTTTGTAGTGCCGCAGGTGCTGAAGGGTTGGCGGCGGGGCTGTCGGACGGAGGACAGGCGGTTGCCAGTGTCCTTCGAGCTGTTGTTGAATCTGGGGGGGCGGTTGGAGGTGGTATGTAGCTCTGGGGGGAGGTTCACTTGTTTAAAGCAGCATTTTTGCTGGCCTTTTTTGGGGCTTTTCGTTTGGGTGAGCTGTTGAGTGGGAGTGTTAGTTGTGCCGGGGGGTTGAGGGATGAGCATGTGGAGGTGTTGCATGACAGGGTGGTGGTCCGGTTGCGGAAGTCGAAAATGGATCAGGAGGGGAAGGGGTGTAGTGTTTGCCTGTTTGCAGTGCCCAGTTTTTTGTTTGGGTCGGTATCGGGTTGGTAGGGGGACGGGAGGGATCCCTCTTTTGCGGCATGCGGATGGGTCCTTTTTGTCCAGATTCCAGTTCATAGCGGTATTGAAGCGATGCTTAAGGGAGTTGGGAGTGGATCCGAAGCGTTATACGGGCCACTCGTTTCAGATTGGGGCAGCGACGGAGGCGGCCCGCAATGGTATGAGCGAGGAGGTTATTAAGAGGATTAGTAGATGGGAGTCGGGACGATTTCGTTCGTATGTCCGCTTAGGAGGTCTGTAGGGGCGGTGGTTTTGGGCCCTGGCAGTAATGAGCTTGTTTTGTCTGCTTCTTTCGTTGCAGGTGGTTGTCCGGCTCTGGTGTGGATTATCGGCCATTCGTTTGTGTTTTGGGGGGCGTTGAGGGCGGATGTGAGGCCTAATGGTCGTCAGTTGGGCTTTGATAGGGAGGTGGCGGCCATCCGGTGGCTGGGTTACAGAGGTATGTTGTGGGGGGGGGGGGATTTTGAGGGAGGTTCACAGGTTTGTTCAGCTGGACCGTCCTCCGGATGTCTTGGTGTTACATGCAGGAGGGAATGACTTAGGTGTGAAACCGGTTAGGGAGCTGATCAGGGATGTTAAGTTCGACCTGTTACGGTTGTGGGCGTTGTTTCCCGGGATGGTAGTGGTGTGGTGGGATATAGTTCCCAGGCGGCGTTGGTGCGAGGTGCGTTCGGTGGAGAGGATAAATAAGGCCCGGATTAAAGTGAACAGTGTGGTTGGGAAGTTTGTGGCGCGGAATGGGGCAGTGGTGGTGCGGCATTTGGAGTTGGAGTCCGGTATTGGTGAGTTTTGGAGGGCGGATGGTGTCCACCTCAATGCGGTGGGCATTGATTTGTGGTCATTGGGTTTGCAGGGTGGGATTGTGCGAGCCCTGGGTGTGTGGAGGGCCGCGCAAGCTTGAGGTTAAGGGTCAATTTGTGCGTCTGTGGCGGCAGGAGGTCCTGGAAAACGGTGGTAGGGCTTGGTGTTTGTGGATGGGAGGGCCTCAAACGGTGGGGCTGGACTCCCAGGTGTGGAAAGTTGGTTGGTTTCAGTGGGTGACCATCACTCGGTGTCTCCGAGCTGGAGTGATACGGCTGGAGGCAGGGTGGCTTAACCGGGTGTTTGGGGCATCAGCTGGAATCGAATCGGGGCTTCTAGGACCTCCTTCGTCAAGGTTTATATATAATATTGTTATGAATATTGTTATATATATTTAATTATATGGATCTTTACATGTTATGTTTGTATTAATAAAAGGCTGCTGTGGCCATTTAATTCCAACATACGGTGTGGTGTCATTTTTGGTGGGTTGGTAGGTGGGGGGTAAGGTAGTGGGAGGAAAAGTGATGTTGTAAGGTGGGCGTAGAGGACCCGAGGAAATTCCCCATAACCTTATCATGGTTTTGACACCACTCTTCTCTCCCCGCATGTTAGCACTATTATCATAACAGTTTTTGATGTCCAAACCAGATTGTTCAATTTCCAGGAGTATGGTTTTTGTCAACTCTTCAGCTGTAGTTTTTCCACTGGTATAAATCCAATGAAATGTTCTTCAATGTCTCCTGACTTTGCATCAACATGGCGCAATATCACAGTCATCTGTTCAATGTGACTGATGTCTCTAGTGCAATCAAGAATGATTGAGTAATATTTTGCCTGGAGAATCTTTTAAATAACTGTTTGCTTGACAAGTTTGGCCATTAGTGCAATTAATTCATTTTGGATGTTTTTGCCCAAGTAATGGTTGTGTACACGTTTATCGTCTATCCTCTAAGTGCTCACAAAGAACAGAATCAAATCTTGCACAATGTTTAATTAGATCTATAAAATTTCCACTTCTCTCTTCTTCTAAATTATCCCTGTGACCTCTAAATGATAAATTGTGAGACGCCAAAAACTGCACTGTGGCCAGAAGCCTTTCTAGAATTTCCCGCCAACGCTGTTTTACAAGCAGTATTTGCTTCTGTATTGATGCATCAATAGTTTTCCCACATCTAAATCTTTTTTTAGTTTCCATCCATTTAAGAATGTTCTCTAAATGGTCAGAACTATTTTCATGAAGACTCAGTCGACTGCTGAGGTTCTTCCAGTCACTGCAGCCATCAGACACAAAAGCTTTCCGTGATACTGAGAATAGTCGACAGGGAAAACAGAAAACACAGTCCTTCTGTTTAGAGTAAACCAGCCAGCGCCTGTCTTGGGTTTCCTTGTTGCTAAGAATACGAAGGTAATGAAAGTTGGAAAAATGTCTTTTTGTACTGTCTAATGGGAAAGTTCAATTTTCTTCCCTGATTGGTCCTTTTTGGATATAACATAGTCTGTCTTTATCGTCCACTGGGAAATTCCATTCCCCAGGATCACGACTAAAAGGCTGATGACTAGACTCTGAATGGTCAGAACCAGAATCCTGAGGATTTTCTGCAACTCCTTCCTCAGTGCTACACAAAATGTTTTGATGTTCAGTCTGACCAGAAGTGCTTGGCTGTGAATCATCTTTCTCAGCCAAACTGGATTCCACCTGTTCATGTTCAGGTACCTCTTCAACTGCAGTTTTTCTCCCTGTCTTTAAAAATGTATGCATAGAGCCACGTAATCCTTCTTTGCATTCCTCAAAAGCAATATTCTTTTTTCTTTTTTTGTGACCCGATTAAAATTTTCGCCCGCTGTCAAGCTCTCTCCCACTTTTATGTATATTTGTCTTCTATCCTATAATGTTAAACAAACATAAATTTGGCTAAATATTAACCCCTTAAGGACGGACCCATTTTTTACCTTAATAACCATGTTTTTTTATTTTTTTATTTGACTGGGTCTATTTAAATGGTAATAACTTTAGAATGCTTTTTTTGTGACATATTGTACTTTATATAATTGGTGCATTTTTGTTGACACATGCTGCATTTTTTGTGAAAAACTCCAAAATATGGTGAATAGGATAGGAAATGATAGGGGACAAGTGTCTGATCGCTGGGATGCCTGTGTTCTCACGTACGGCGCCCTGGCTCAGTCCTCAAGAAATAAGCTGTGTCAACCACCACACGGAGAGTGGTGTGGTCAACACTCCCCCTCCATGTATCTCTATGGAAGACTCAAAGATACACAAGTGCTGTATCTGCTGCTTACTTTCGGATCCCGGAGTACCCCTTTAACCACTTCAGCCCCCCTAACTTAAACCCTCTTAATGACCAGACCACTTTTTACAATTGCTGCACTACACTACTTTCACGGTTTATTGCTCGGTCATACAACTTAACACCCAAATGAATTTTACCTTCTTTTCTTCTCACTAATAGAGCTTTTATTTGGTGGTATTTCAATGCTGCTGACATTTTTACTTTTTTGATATTAATCAAAATTGACCGAAATTCTTGCAAAAAATGTCATTTTTCACTTTCTGTTGTAAAATTTTTCAAGTAAAACTCCATTTCTATATACATTTTTCTCTAAATGTATTGTTCTACATGTCTTTGATAAAGAAAAAATGCAATACGTGTATATTTATTGGCTTGGGTAAAAGTTATAGCGTTTACAAACTATGGTGCAAAAAAATTAATTTACGCACTTTGACTTTCTGAGCACCTGTCATGTTTCCTGAGGTTCTACAATGCCCAGACAGTAGAAACACCCCACAAATTACCCCAGTAGACACCCTAAGGTATTCGCTGATGGGCATAGTGAGTTCATGGAAGTTTTTATTTTTTGTCACAAGTTAGCGGAAATGGAATTTATTTTTTATTTTTTTCTTACTAAGTCTCATATTCCACTAACTTGTGACAAAAAATAAAATTTTGCATGAACTCGCCATGCCCCTCACGGAATACCTTGGGGTGTCTTCTTTCTAAAATGGGGTCACATGTGGGGTATTTATACTGCCCTTGCATATTAGGGGCCCTAAAGTGCGAGAAGAAGTCTGGAATTCAAATGTCTAAAAATGCCCTCCTAAAAGGTACTCATTGGAATTTGGGCCCCTTTGCGCACCTAGGCTGAAAAAAAAGTGTCACACATGTGGTATCGCCGTACTCAGGAGAAGTAGCGCAATGTGGTTTGGGGTGTATTTTTACACATACCCATGCTGGGGGAGATAAATATCTCTGTAAATGACAACTTTTTACATTTTTTTATACAAAGTTGTCAATTTACTGAGATATTTCTCTCACCCAGCATGGGTATATGTAAAAATACACCCCAAAACACATTGCCCTACTTCTCCTGAGTACGGCGATACCACATGTGTGACACTTTTTTGCAGCCAAGATGCGCAAAGGAGCCCAAATTCCAATGAGTACCTTTAGGATTTCACAGGGCATTTTTACGCATTTGGATTTCGTGAGGGGTACGGTGAGTTCATGTAAGATTAAATTTTTTGTCACAAGTTAGTGGAATATGAGACTTTGTAAAAAAAAAAATAAAATTCCGCTAACTTCCCCCAAAAAATAAATCTTCTATGAACTCGCCATGCCCCTCAAAAGTGATCTTTATAGCACCACAGTGATTTTACAGTGCTTTTGCAGTGATCAGAAAAAAAAATTCTGTCACTGAGGTGGGGCGGACTGAATGCAAGTGTGCGCACAAGATCAGGCCTGATCGGGCAAACACTGCATTTTTTGTAGAGCATATAGAACATGTCCTATTCTTGTCCGCAATTGCGGACAAGAAAAGGCATTTTCTATATAGTTCTGGCAATGTGTGGATCCACAAAACACATACGGACATCTGAATGGAGCTTTACAGGGGGGTGATCAATGACAGGGGGGTGATCAGGGAGTCTATATGGGGTGATCAGGGGCTAATAAGTGACAGGGGGGGTGTAATGTGTGTGTGGTGTTTATGCTACTTACAGAGCTGCCTGTATCCTCTGGTGGTCGATCCAAGCAAAAGGGACCACCAGAGGACCAGGTAGCAGGTATATTAGACACTGTTAACAAAACAGCGTCTAATATACCTTTCTGATTCGATTATTTTAGCATCTACAGCCTGCCAGCGAATGATCATCGCTGGCAGGCTGTAGTATAACTTCCGAGCAGCGCGTTGCTGTAAACGCGTGCGCATGCGTGCGTTCACGCAAAATCTCGCCTCTCGCGAGATGACTCGCCGGCGCGTCAACCACAAACAACCCGACCGCCCGCAGGACGCATCCCTGCGTTAGGCGGTCAGGAGGCGGTTAATATGCAGTGACATCACAGTAAAGGGTTAATATGCACAATGCATATTAACACTTTAAATTAACCCTGGCTGTACTGTTGTACAGCAGCTGCTTAACCCTGAGTGTGACATCACATATGTATACCCTGTACAGAGATGTCAGTGCATATTAACCCTGGCTGTACTGTATGTGACATCACTGTGCATATTAACAGTACAGGGTTAAAATGCACAGTGAGTGACATCACAGTATAGGGTATACACAGGGTTGAGCAGCTGCATGTTTGCAGCACATAGTAAAGGACAGTGACGTGTATATTGTGGGGCACAGTATATGCTATATGTGTATAACAAACATATTTCACATGAAAACTTACAATTACTTGGCTTGGCCCTTGGGGATCTCGGACACCATCTTAACACTTGGCTGTGGGGCTCGGCAGAGCTGATGTTGTGCTTTATCCTAATGAGAAAGATTTCATAATAAGGATTTGGAGAATGGGCAGAGGAAGGGAGAGTCTGGTGCTGCTACTAGGGGGTCATACCATGGGGGAGTAATAAAACAGAAAGGAGGGTAGTTACTCCTGCCACTAATCTATGCAACCTAGGTGTCTAATATTGCCCTAGGAATAATTCCGAGGGCCGCTACTGGGTTCCGATTGCACATTTCTCAGTCCCCTAAACCCCCTCCATGAGGCTTGCCTGGCAGCACATCTTACCCCCCATTGCACATTTCTCAGTCCCCCTCCATAAGGCTGGCAGCACATCTTACCACCCCCCCCCACCCCCCTCAATTGCACATTTCTCAGTCCCCCTCCATGAGGCTGGCAGCACATCTTACCCCCCCCCCCCCCCCATTGCACATTTCTCAGTCTCCTAAACCCCCTCCATGAGGCTTGCCTGGCAGCATATCTCCCCCCCCCCCCATTGCACATTTCTCAGTCCCCTAAACCCCCTCCATGAGGCTTGCATGGCTGCATGGCAGCACATCTTATCCCCCCCCCCCCCATTGCACATTTCTCAGTCCCCTAAACCCCCTCCATTAGGCTTGCCTGGCAGCACATCTTACCCCCCATTGCACATTTTTCAGTCCCCCTCCATGAGGCTGGCAGCACATCTTACCCCCCCCCCTTCCCCATTGCACATTTCTCAGTCCCCTAATGTCATGGTCTTACCTTCTTGCTGTTCTCCTTCGTTTGACATGTGCTGGCGGCCATCTTGGCTTCTGGGTTTCTTGTAGCCTCCCACCCTGCGGCTTCTCCTTCCCACTGGGAGGAGCTGGATGCCTAGCTTATATATATAGGAGGTCTGTGGCTTCAGTTCCTTGCTTGGTCCTCCTGTGTTCACATGCTTCTAAGACTGCTGCTGCTTCTGGTTCCTGATCCTGGCTTCGTCTGATTACCCTGCTGGTTCCTGATCCAGGCTTCGTCTGACTACCCTGCTGGTTCCTGATCCAGGCTTCGTCTGACTACCCTTCTGGTTCCTGACCTCTGGCTTCGCAAGACCCTGCTTCGGTTTAGCCATCCGTTTGGACTTTTGCCTTACAGCTTGATTTTCAATAAAGCCTTCTTATTTCCACTTATCTCTTGTTGTACGTCTGGTTCATGGTTCCATGACATTAGGACCAAGCCATGAATTCTGACGGTACAGAGCCATCCTCGCTACCTATGCTGGTTGCCAGACTTGATCAGCAGGATCACCTGTTGGGTCGGTTCGCTGTGGCGTTGCAAACCCTGCTTGAACGCACGGCTCATTTAGCTTCCGTTGCCGATGGGTCGATTGTCGCTCCTGGGCCCGCTCCTACTGCCGCTCCGGTTGTTGCGCCAGAGTCTACCCCGACACCTGTTGCTGCGCCTGCGGTGTTTCGGGGTATGACCGGTTCTGCCCCCCTTCCACAGCGCTTTGGGGGAGAGCCAACTCAGTGCCGAGGTTTCCTTAACCAGGTGGGCATTTATTTCGAGTTGCTGCCACATGCCTTTCCTACTGAGAGATCAAAGGTGGGCTTCTTGATCTCGCTGCTCTCGGACAAGGCCTTGGCCTGGGCCAGCCCTTTATGGGAGAACAACAATCCGATGGTTGCCGAGTTTTCCGGTTTTGTTGCTTCTCTTCGGAAGGTATTCGATGTGCCAGCTCGTGCTGCCTCTGCTGCGAAGCTCCTTATATCCATCAGACAGGGTTCACGATCCGTAGCTGAATACGCCATTGAGTTTCGTACCCTGGCAGCAGAGGTGGGCTGGAATAATGAGGCTCTGGTCGCTGCTTTCTCTCATGGTCTCTCGGATGCCTTGAAGGATGAGGTTGCAGCTAAGGACCTACCAGTGGAGCTCGAGTCTCTTATTTCTTTCCTGATTTTGATTGACACCAGACTCGGGGAGAGACCTTCCTTTAAGGAGAGCCTGCGGAGGTCTTCTAACAGATTGGCGCCTACGTTTGCTGTCCCACCCGTGCCTCCCTCTCCTCCCACGCCTCCTGGGGATGACTTGTCTGGGGGTGAACCCATGCAGCTGGGGTTTGCTCGCCTGTCCGAGGGGGAGAGGGTACTCCGGAGACGCGAGGGCCGATGCATGTACTGTGGTCTCGGTGGGCATTTTCGGATGGCATGCCCGAACCGTCCGGGAAACGCTCGCACCTGAGATCCTGTCGGGGGCAGATCTTGGGTGGAGTCTCCTCGTCCCCGGTTTCCCGTGTTGACAAACCACTGATTACTGTTGTCCTCTCCTGGGTCGGGGGCTCGGTGTCGACCCAGGCGTTGGTGGACTCTGGTGCTGGTGGTTTGTTCATTGATAGTGTGTTCGCTGCCACCAATTCCATTCCTCTGCAGCCTCGAGGTTCCCCACTGGCTCTTGAGGCGATAGACGGCAGACCCCTTCTGCCGCCACACGTGACTCAGGAGACCCTTCCAGTGGGGATGGCCATTGGTGCCGTTCACAGAGAGTCGGTCTGTCTCCAGGTTATTTCGTCTCCACACTACTCGGTGGTCTTGGGGTACCCCGGGCTCCAGAAGCATAATCCGACTTTCGATTGGAGATCGGCCGAGATCCTCTCGTGGTCACCGCAGTGTGGGGCTAGTTGCATCCATGGGCCTGTCAAGTTGCTGTGTACTTCCTCGGACTCTCTGTTGCCTCCTGAATACGAGGAGTACCGGGATGTATTCGATAAGGTGCGTGCGGTTGCCCTACCTCCGCACTGCCCATACGATTGTGCCATAGAGTTACAATCTGGTGCCGTTCCTCCTCGTGGCAAAGTCTATCCACTGTCGGTAGCGGAGAATGAGGCCATGGAGGAGTACGTGAGGGAGGCGCTTTCACGCGGACACATTCGCAAATCCTCGTCCCCGGCAGGGGCTGGATTTTTCTTTGTGAAAAAGAAGGGCGGTGAGTTGAGGCCTTGCATCGATTACAGGGGTCTCAATCGCATCACGATCAAGAACGCTTACCCGATACCCTTGATTTCCGAGCTGTTCGATCGCCTCAAAGGGGCCACGGTCTTTACCAAACTCGACCTGAGGGCGGCATATAACCTGGTAAGGATCAAGGCGGGCGATGAGTGGAAGACCGCGTTTAACACCAGGACCGGTCATTATGAATCCTTGGTTATGCCCTTTGGGTTGTGCAATGCGCCCGCAGTCTTCCAGGAATTCATCAACGATGTTTTCCGTGACCTGTTGCAGCAGTGTGTGGTGGTCTATTTGGATGACATCTTGGTATATTCTGAATCCATGGAGGCCCACATTCTGGATGTCAGACGAGTGTTGCAACGGTTACGAGAGAACAAGCTGTTCGGTAAGCTTGAGAAATGCGAATTTCACCGATCCCAGGTAACCTTCTTAGGTTACATCATTTCCGCTGAGGGGTTCTCCATGGATCCTGAGAAGGTTTCGGCTGTCTTACAGTGGCCCCAGCCCAGTGGTCTTCGTGCCCTGCAGCGCTTTTTGGGCTTCGCCAATTATTATCGGAAGTTCATCAGGGACTTTTCCATGCTAGCCAAGCCCCTCACGGATCTGACCAGGAAGGGCAGTAATCCCCAGGTCTGGCCGCTCGAGGCCATCCGAGCTTTTGAGGCTCTAAAGTCCGCCTTCGTGTCGGCTCCGATTCTGTCGCATCCCAACCCTGGGTTGCCTTTTGTCCTCGAGGTGGACGCGTCTGAGACGGGAGTAGGCGCCCTTCTGTCTCAGCGTAGAACACCAGAGGGTCCTCTGCTTCCTTGTGGGTTTTACTCCCGGAAACTGTCTTCCGCGGAGTGCAACTATCAGATTGGTGACAGGGAGTTATTGGCCATCGTGCAGGCCCTTAAAGAATGGAGGCACTTGCTCGAGGGCTCGGTGGTTCGGGTTCTCATCCTGACGGACCACAAGAATCTGACCTACCTCTCTGAGGCCAAGAGATTGACACCGCGTCAGGCCAGATGGGCTCTGTTCTTGTCACGTTTTAATTACGTGGTCTCCTACCTACCCGGTTCCAAGAACATCAGAGCGGATGCCTTATCACGGCAGTACTCCGAGCTGTCCGGGGAGGAGTCGATTCCGACTTCGGTCATACCTCCGAATCAGATCCTGGCCGCCATTCGCACCAGCCTGACCTCTCCCCTGGGTGAGCAGATTTTGGCGGCTCAATCTGGTGCTCCCTCTGGGAGACCCAACGGCAGATGTTTTGTGCCTGAGGAGTTGCGCACTCGGTTGTTGCGAACCTACCATAACTCCAAGGCCGCGGGGCATCCTGGAAAGAATCAGCTGTCCTGGGCTGTTTCACGTCTGTTCTGGTGGCCTTCTCTACGTTCCGACATCGCCGCATATGTAGCGGCATGCTCCGTTTGTGCCCAGAGTAAGTCCCCTCGGCACCTTCCGTTGGGCCTTTTGCAACCCATAGCCACCGGGGAGCGTCCATGGTCACACCTGGGGATGGATTTCATTGTGGACCTCCCTGCATCCCGAGGCCATACGGTCATTCTCATGATTGTGGATCGGTTTTCCAAAATGTGCCACTGTGTTCCTCTCAAGAAGTTACCCTCTGCACAAGAGTTGGCCTCGATTTTTGCCAGGGAGGTCTTCCGGTTGCACGGTTTGCCCAAGGAGATTGTGTCGGATCGGGGGAGTCAGTTTGTGTCCAGGTTTTGGCGCGCCTTTTGCTCCCAGTTGGGGATTCATCTCTCTTTCTCCTCGGCCTACCACCCTCAGTCCAATGGGGCCGCAGAACGATCCAATCAGGCCTTGGAGCAATTCCTTCGTTGCTATGTCTCCGATCACCAAGACAATTGGGTTGACCTCCTGCCTTGGGCTGAGTTTGCCAGGAACACGGCGGTGAACTCTTCCTCTGGTACGTCTCCCTTCATGGCCAATTATGGGTTCCAACCTGCCGTGTTACCGGAGGTATTCTCTCCCCAGGATATTCCGGCTGTGGAGGATCACCATTCCGTCCTACGTGCTTCTTGGGTACAGATCCAGAGGTCCCTTGAGGTCTCTGCGCAGCGCCAGAGACTCCAGGCTGATCACAGACGAGCGCCCGCTCCTTTCTACCAGGTCGGAGACCGCGTATGGTTGTCCACCCGCAACCTCAACCTTCGAGTGCCCACTCCCAAGCTGGCGCCTCGCTTTGTTGGTCCCTTCCGAGTGCTTCGCAGGGTAAACCCGGTAGCCTATGCCCTTGCGCTTCCTCCTGGCATGCGGATCTCCAACGTGTTTCATGTCTCCCTGTTGAAGCCACTGGTGTGTAATAGTTTCACTTCCTCGGTTCCTCGGCCTCGTCCGGTCCAAGTGGGCAATCGTGAGGAGTATGAGGTGAGCAATATCCTGGACTCACGCCTGGTCCGCGGTCGGGTGCAGTTTTTGGTCCATTGGCGTGGTTATGGTCCAGAGGAGCGTTCCTGGGTTCCCTCCGCAGATGTCCATGCTCCTGCCTTGCTCCGAGCCTTCCACGCACGCTTCCCTCAGAAACCGTTCTTTACTCCGCGGAGGAGGGGCCCTTGAGGGGGAGGTACTGTCATGGTCTTACCTTCTTGTTGTTCTCCTTCGTTTGACATGTGCTGGCGGCCATCTTGGCTTCTGGGTTTCTTGTAGCCTCCCACCCTGCGGCTTCTCCTTCCCACTGGGAGGAGCTGGATGCCTAGCTTATATATATAGGAGGTCTGTGGCTTCAGTTCCTTGCTTGGTCCTCCTGTGTTCACATGCTTCTAAGACTGCTGCTGCTTCTGGTTCCTGATCCTGGCTTCGTCTGATTACCCTGCTGGTTCCTGATCCAGGCTTCGTCTGACTACCCTGCTGGTTCCTGATCCAGGCTTCGTCTGACTACCCTTCTGGTTCCTGACCTCTGGCTTCGCAAGACCCTGCTTCGGTTTAGCCATCCGTTTGGACTTTTGCCTTACAGCTTGATTTTCAATAAAGCCTTCTTATTTCCACTTATCTCTTGTTGTACGTCTGGTTCATGGTTCCATGACACCTAAACCCCTTCCATGAGGCTTGCCTGGCAGCACATCTTACCCCCCCCCCCCTATTGCACATTTCTCAGTCTCCTAAACCCCCTCCATGAGGCTTGCCTGGCAGCACATCTTACCCCCCCATTGCACATTTCTCAGTCTCCTAAACCCCCTCCATGAGGCTTGCCTGGCAGCACATCTTACCCCCCCCCCCATTGCACATTTCTCAATCCCCCAAACCCCCTCCATGAGGCTTGCCTGGCAGAACATCTTCCCCCCCCCCCATGCACATTTCTCAGTCCCCTAGACCCCCTCCATGAGGCTTGCCTGGCAGCACATCTTACCCCCCCCCCCCAATTGCACATTTCTTAGTCCCCTAAACCCCCTCCATGAGGCTTGCCTGGCAGCACATCTTACCCCCCATTGCACATTTCTCAGTCCCTTAAACCCCCTCCATGAGGCTTGCCTGGCTAGCAGCACATCTCCCCCCCCCCCCCCCCAATTACACATTTCTAAGAGAGTCCAACTCCACCTCCGCTTTGGGCACATTACTGGCTCTGGGCACCAGTCACTCAGTAAGTTACTCTCTCTCTTAATATCAGATCAGGCCACAGTCAGGGAGGGGGGACTCGGAGGAGGGGTACAGCAGCCAGCAGGACAGGGACACACACCTGACCACCTTGGAGGATTCTTCCACAGTGACAGTCCAGTGAGTCCACCACCACTGACACTGTCTTCAGGGCGGCGCTGGCGGCAGCCAGAACAGTTGGGTCGGGTCATCGGACAACAGACACAGCCGGTGAGGTGAGCAGGGACCTGGCGGATGGCGCTTCTTCTCTCCCTGCCTGCACAGCGCTCTGAGGGCAAGGAGGGTCTGCCATTGCATTTAGAGACGTGCCTGTACGGCGGCACGCTCTGAGCCCCAGCAGCCTCTGCTCTCTTAAAGAGGCAGAGAGCAGAGGGTCTCGAGAGGCCTGGCCGCGGCGGCTCGTCTTAACTTAGTTACTAGTGTGTGTCTTTACTTAACTAGCAGTAGCACTAGGTCCGTCCGGAGAAGCAGACAATTAAATTGCGGCGGTGTCAGGTGCTGATGGAAGCCAGAGCGAGGCCCCCACTAGCGCGAGGCCTTAGGCAGCGGCCTAAGTGGCCTAATGGAAGAGCCGCCTCTGGGTAGCAACTTGTACTGATACAGCCCTTCAGGTGTGATGAAGGCAGTTTTCTCTTTGGCAGCCTCCATTTAGGGCACCTGCCAGTCCCCTTTCGTAAGGTCCAAACCAGAAAAATACCGAGCTTGTTCTAACCTCTTGATAAGCTCATATACCCGGGGAAAGGGATATGCATTGAATTTGGAAACCTCGTAACGATCTAGTGAAGTTTTGGGAAATCGTTACAAAACCAGAGTGTCCCGTCCGGCTTGGGTATTAGCACTATAGGACTAGCCCACTCACTTTTATACTCCTCAATGATGTCTAGCCTCAGCATCATCTGCACTTCTCTGAGATGGCTTGTCACAAAGCCTCGGTTACCCGGTATGGTTTTAGACAGACTTTCGCCTGAGGCTTAGTGACAATGTCATGCCGAATTGTGGAAAAAAAAATAAAAAATGATTTAACTCACCAAAGTCCACTTATTCGCGTAGCCCGGCATCTCCTTCTTTCTCCTTTGCTGAACAGGACCTGGGGTGAGCATTAATTACATGAACAGGACCTGTGATGATGTCACTCCGATCATCACATGTTCCATCACATGATCTTTTACCATGGTGATGGATCATGTGATGGAACATGTGATGACCGGAGTGACGTCATCACAGGTCCTGTTCATGTAATTAATGCTCACCCTAGGTCCTGTTCAGCAAAGGAGACAGAAGAAGATGTCGGGCTACGCGAACAAGTGGACTAAGGTGAGTTAAATAATATATTTTTTTTTAACCCCTCCAGCGCTATTTGACTATGCATTCTGTATTCAGAATGCTATTATTTTCCCTTATAACCATGTTATAAGGGAAAATAATAATGATTGAGTCTCCATCCCGATCTTCTCCTAGCAACCGTGCAGTGAAAATCGTACCGCATCCTCACTTGCTTGCGGATTCTTGCGATTTTCACGCAACCCCATTCATTCCTATGGGGCCTGCGTTACGTGAAAAACGCACAAAATAGAGAATGCTGCGATTTTCACGCAATGCATAAGTGATGCGTGAAAATCACCGCTTATCTGAGCAGCCCCATAGAAATGAATGGGTTGGTATTTAGTGCGGGTGCAATGCGTTCAACTCACGCATCGCATCTGCGCGGAATACTCGCCCGTGTGAAAGGGGCCTTACTGTGGCAGCCGCTTCCCTTGCTTCAGACAGAGGGGCCGAAACCACTTACCCTAGAAAACCTGGCCACGGACTGTCTTCAGTATAGGTTTCCCTATCTTTCCACCGTTTAAGTAGATTCACATGGTACACCTGCTCCGGCTTTCAGATGTCCGTATCTGTTTGATATGCAGCAACTTACAGGGTTCCCTCATGACCTTGGACTTAAAAGGGGTTCCCTGGTCAGTCAGAATCTCTTTAGGTAGCCCCACTCGGGAGAACATCTCCATTAGCTCCTTAGCTATAAGTTTAGCCGTTGTATGTCACAGTGGCACCGCCTCCGGGTACCGAGTGGCATAGTCTAGGATGACCAAGATGATGTGTTGGTGTCCTCTAGCGGACTTTGGTACTGGGCCTATTAGGTCCATAGCGAGTCTCTCAAACGGTACCTCGATGATCGGGAGAGGTACCAAGGGAAAGGTGCTGGGAGCTTATCCCCGGAGATATTGAGGTCTTCCAGCTCAGGCCCCAGCGGCAAGTCCTTCACGTCTCCCACCATTACACTCAGTGGGGTTGTCTCCCCCTCTTCCACCGAAGTGGCGGTCACCCCTACTGCTGGCCCTTCTGCCTCGGGTTCCCAGGGTTCTGGCCACCCCTCGGAGAAAGGCCACTCTGCTGGGGTTACCCCTGTCTCATGGGTATCAGTTACTTTCATAGCAGGCCACAGTGCAGGGAAAACTCAGGAAGTCTCTCTCGATTATAAGTTCGTAGTGTAAGTTTGTGGCAACTGCCATTTCGTGAGTCTACCTGCCGGCCCCTGTGGTTACTCAGTGGACCGTACCAGGGGAGCCCCCTAAGTCTAGCAGGGCCTCCGCTGGAGTGATTCCCATTTCCACCTTGCACAAGTGATTTGAAGTTTCTGGGGTACCCGCTGCACACAGCTTCCTGGCATATCACAACTGACGGAAGCCATAGTTCGTGTCCATGGGTTCCACCTGATGTGGACAGTCAGCTCATACATGGCCAGGCTCCTGACACCACCAACAGACTATCGAAGCCGGGTCCACAGGGGGTACATCCCGGGTGGATTTGGTTGGCACAAGTCACTGGGTCTGGGGTGGAGAGTTACAGGATTTGACTTCCCCCTCCCAAAAGAACCCCCTGTAGATTCTGGGTAGCCTCATAGCATTCCACCAGGTTGACCATCTCAAGGGCATTACCTGGAGAGACCTGGCCGATCCCTTGCTGGAGAGGGGGTGGCAAAGCCCTCCAGAACATATCAGCTAATATTCTGTCCAGCATAGCCATGGGACTCAGCACATCAGGCTGTAGCCACTTTTGCAAAAGGTGGAGTAAGTCATAATACTGGAGTTTCGCGGCTCAGCAGGCTTAAACCCCCACTGATGTACCCGCTGGGACCGGACCAACACATTCACCCCCAGTCTTGCCAAAATCTCACCCTTTACTTTGTGGTAGTCGGCCGCTTGATCGTCCGGCAAGTCGAAATACACCCGCTGGGAATCGGATGCTAGAAACGGTGCGACGACCTCAGCCTACTGGTCCCGGGGTAGCTTCTCCCTTGTGGCCACTTTCTCTTACATCGCCAGGTAGGTTTCGATGTCGTCTGCAGGTGTCATCTTAGGAATCGCCGCACAAATTGCATTCCGGGAATCGTAGATGCTCAGGGTTGCTCCTTCTGTCTGCAAAGCCATCACATGTTGTAGCAGCAACTGGTTGGTCTCTTGCTGCTGCTTGTTAGCCTCCCGTTGTTGTTGCAGGTTTGTCTCTCGCTGCTGCAGATTAGCCTTCATGAAGGCCTTCACAACAGCCTCCATTTGGTCGTGGGACACGGGTTGTAATACCGCTTGTTCATACAAAAATGAAAACCCAAAAATATTTTGGCGTTCACGCCAGCCTCACTGAGAACTTGAAGTTCTGTAATGACAAAAACCATCTGGTGACCCGAACATTCCTCTCTTTGGCCTGGCTCATCCACTTAAGAGGGGAGTGGTTGGTCACCAGACAGAACTTTCTTACTAACAGATAATAGCGGAGAGACTCGAGTGCCCACTTGATGGCCAGGCACTCTCCCTTGCACCTTCCTACAATTCCTAGAACTGAATCCTATGAGTTCCGTTTGAGAGCAAACAGTGAAACTATTGCCATTAATCATAAAGTAAAGATATATCAGAATCATCCCAAGAATCAGTCCGTGATGCAGAAACTCACATTGAAGTCACGAAATGTCTAAAATGTGGTTGAGACATACAAGGACAGAGACATTCCAGTGAGATAAATGCCAGGGTGTTTACAGGATGATCCTTTTTCCCTAGACTTTGTGTTATTTAATTAGATTCAATGTCATTTTGATTTTATGCACTCTTCAAGGCTACTTATTTCAAAGTGGAAGACTGTTGAAAGCTCTCAGGATTCATTCTGACAAATTTCAGCCTCTCGGAGGAGGGTCACTTAGTGAATCCATATTATCTTGGAAATAATATTCCATCAATCATATTGTCGTGACCCGCAGCTCACCTTTACTGTTTATTACGTTCTATTTTTTTTATGACAAACTGCTCTTGACGTTGTATTTATGGCTCCTTTGTATTCTACAGCAGAGATGTATTACAGCAAAAAAGTGATTAAACAATCGAAAAAGTAAATCTGCTGCATGCGTATTATACAAGTAATAGTTGGCTTCTTGCTTAAGACTTGATTAGATTTTGATAAATACACCCTAGTGCTCCCCAGTGACAGCTTAGATGATAGCATTAAGGATGATGCATATTGTTCCCTGTATACTGCATTCCAATTTACAGCATTAACATAGTTTATGACAATCACTAAAATGAGATCATATTAATGAATAAAAAAGCTCTGCTAGTTGCTGTGAGTATAAATATAGGGGCACATTTATTAAGACCGGCTTTTTAGACACCGGTCTTAATAAGCCCCTGGTATAGAAGAAAGACAGCTCACCACCTTGTAAATTCGCTTGCACGGGAAGGGATCGCTCCCACTATAAAATCAGACTAAATCCCAGCAGGCATATCTATATTTCTTCAATGCTTTAGTGTCCATACACAGATTGATCCATACAAAGGACGCGTTTCGGCCCGTCCGGCTGGACGGGCCGAAACGCGCCCTGTGTATGGATCAATCTGTGTATGGACACTAAAGCATTGAAGAAAAATAGATATGCCTGCTGGGATTTATTCTGATTTTAATAAGCCCCTGTGCTGGCGATGGATCTGCCGGAGTCATGAAGAGGCACAGTCCTCTACATAATTTCGGGGGATCCTCCACCACTTCTTTGCTGTTTTACATTTAGACCATTTTCTATGCTTAAAATAGGCATAGAACATGGCATGAGCGAGGAGAAGTCGCAGATTGCCGCAGTCTGTGCCAGAAATACGCCTAATTTACTGATCAAAATTAGAAAACACTTTCAGATACCTTCTAGTTTTTGGTGTTAATCTGGCACCTGGTGCTAATTTTTTCATTATCTGACAAGATCTATTTAAAGGGGTATTCCCATCTTAATGATCACTGTTAAATCTGTTAATGATTTAACAGTGATCATTTTTCTAAATATATTTAATTAACTAATTCCCACCCCTTAGAAGAAAATGAACCTATACTTACCTGACTGTTGTCTTCCGCCTCCCCTGGTTACGGCCACCGCTCTTCTCAGGAATCGCGGTGGCAGCGCTTGTGCAGATGACTTCTCTTCTCCCGGCCGGCCATGCGCAGTGCCGAAAGCGCACTGCCGAGGCCACGCATGCGCTATGGTGATTTCTTCCTGACCAGTATAGTATACTTGCCAGGAAGAAGTCACCAGGGCGCATGCGCGGCGGCGTGCGCGTTCAGTCCGGCCGGGAGAAGACTTCATTCAAGATGGAGCCCGCCCCCTGCCGAAACCAGGAAGTGGACAGCGAGCCGAGAGCAGGTAAGTATAAAAATGCCTGATGAGAATACCCCTTTAACTGGCAGCCTAAGGCCTCTTTCACACGAGCGTGACGGATTGGCTCCGGATGCGTTCAGGGTGCATTCAGTGAACTCGCACAATTTTGCAAGCATGTTCAGTCAGTTTTGTCTGTGATTGCATTCAGTTGATAAAAAACTGAAGGTTTACAAACAACATCTCTTAGCAACCATCAGTGAAAAACGCATTGCATCCGCACTTGCTTGCGGATGCAATGCATTTTTCACCGGAGCCCCATTCACTTCTATGGAGCCAAGGCTGCGTGAAAAACTCAGAATATAGAATATAGAACATGCTGAGTTTTTCACGCAATGCAGAAGTGATGCATGAAAAAAAACGCTCCTGTGCACAGCTTCATTGAAAATGAAATGAATGGGTCAGGATTCAGTGTGGGTGCTATGCGTTCACATCATGTATTGCACCCCTCGCGGAAAACTCGCTTGTGTGAAATGGACCTAACTTTCCAGTTTTCACTGACTTTGCAAGTGAAAACTGGAACCCTCCGGAAGCAGGTTGGCCAAAGGGATGACCCTATCAGCCATAGCAAGAGAAATTGGTCGATCTAGATCAGTTATTTCTAGAATATTGCATCTTTATAACATTACAAACTCATTCAAGTCCCTCGAGAAGGCTGCTCATCCACAAAAGACAAATACAATAGAAGACAGGATAATCTGGAGAATTTTAATACAACTAGAATTGCTTGCCAGTTCAGCACTGAACAGGGTAAGGATCTGTCCAGGGGCGGACTGACAACTCATGGGGCCCCTGAGCAATAGGAGATTATGGGGCCCCTGTGTCCCCACCCACCCTCAAGACACACCCACACACAGCCCCACCCACATATCACGCCGCGCCGACTCCAGGCTCATGTGGGCCCTTGGGCGATAAAGTCTCAGTGGGCCCCCCTATACAGTGATAACTCTGAGTACAGATAATATAGTAGATGTCCCCTGCAGTCCTATGTAACAACACAGATAACACAGTGATGGGTATCTGAGTACAGAAAATGTAGTAGTGTTACCTGCAGTCCTATGTAAAACCACAGATAACACTAGTGCTGATAATGTGGTAGTGTTACCTGCAGTCTTATTTAAAACCACAGATAACACTAGTCCTGATAATGTGGCAGTTTTGCCTTCAGTCCTATGTAAAAACACAGATAACACTGGTTCTGATAATGTGGTAGTGTTACCTGCAGTCTTATGTTAAACCACAGATAACACTAGTGTAGATCATGTGGTAGTGTTACCTATGTCTTTAGTGTGCCTCCCTGTGTGTCACGATCAGCATTGGGGGAACACAGGAGGGGAACAGTAACTGGGCCTGGAAACTAGGGAAGAAACAGGTCACCTCCTAGACAACCCTAATCCGGCCCTAATCAATATGAATAGACCTTGAAGGTAGGAATATTCATATGCAGGATACCTAGGCCTTTATATCCCTATAAGGCTCTGAAAAGGGTTAGGACCAGAGACAACCCACGCCTCCCAGATGGACAAATGGAAGTCTCTGTCTCAGGCCCAGATACAACAACAGGGAATATAACAAACACAAACAAATGCGACACTTAACTTCTGTAGAGACGGACGAGTAGGAACACCAGAGAAAAACTCACACCAGCTCAGCCAAACCCAAATGAAGCTATCAACAGCATAGTCAGAAGGGTGGAGTCAGACTAAAATGGGTACAAGTGATGACCACTGAGCAACAGCTGAGAAAAAGTAAGTGGTCATTAACCCTATCAACACTGAATCAAGAGAAATCAAGGAGGCTGTTAGATTCCTCCACGCTCAGCCAATCTCCTTGATTTCCTGACATCCATCACCTGAGGGACCGTGACACTGTGTCTCTCCCACAGACTTCCACCAGAACGTCCTGATGCATCTGCATCAAGAGATAGGAACACTAGGAGAGACACACACAGGGTCAGACACACACACACAGAGTCAGACACACACACAGGGAGAGACACACACTCCTGTCACCCCACTAGTGACCCTGCTTCCCCCTCCTCCTGTCACCCCACTAGTAGCCCTGCTCTCCCTCACTAGTGACCCTGCTCCCCCTCCTCCTGTCACCCCTCTAGTGACCCTGCTCCCCCTCCTCCTGTCACCCCACTAGGAACCCTGTCTGTCCCTGTGTGTGTGTGTGTGTGTGTGTGTGTGTGTGTGTCTGTCCCTGTGTGTGTGTGTCTGTTCCTGTGTGTGTGTGTCTGTCTCTGTGTGTGTGTCTCTGTCTGTGTGTGTGTGTGTCTGTCTCTGTGTGTGTGTGTGTCTGTCTCTGTGTGTGTGTGTCTGTGTGTGTGTCTGTCCCTGTGTGTTTGTGTGTGTATGTCTCTCCCTGCGTGTGTCACCATCACTATGCCCACCACAGTGTTCCTATGTCTTGACGCAGATGCATCAGGACGTTCTGTGCGGGGCAAGAAGAAGAAGATGGAAGAGGAGGCAGCGCCGCCAGCATGGAGTCTGTGGGAAAGACACAGTGTCACGGTCCCTCAGGTGACTGATGTCAGGAAATCAAGGAGATTGGCTGAGCGTGGAGGAATCTAACAGTCTCCTTGATTTCTCTTGATTCAGTGTTGATAGGGTTAATGACCACTTCCTTTTTCTCAGCTGTAGCTCAGTGGTCATCACTTGTACCCTTTTTAGTCTCACCCCACCCTTCTGACTAATGGTAGTTGCTGGCGTACTACTACTAGTGCAAGGAAATTGTTTAGCAATGTTAGGGCCAATTCTAGCGTTTCTGTCGTTTGAGGTGAAAATTGAAATGGCACCCCCCCTTTCCAAATTCTCAATCCAAACTAGCCCCCTAGCCCTACTGTTAAAGACATATGTGGATGGACATTACACAAGGCGCTGTAACACATACAGGGTAATACAGCACCACATACCTCTTACATCCAGTGAAATCTCTTTTGATATATATTCTCTTTCTTCATCTTCTCAATCACAATACATTAGTAAGTGCTTTGTATTAACTTTTTCTACATAATGAATGCCATTTGCTGAAGTGGGACAGCCCCTTTAAAGGCTATGTACACCTTTGGAGGCAATTTTTGTTTATGATTGTATTTTACTCATTTTTGGCTAAAAATCATATTTTCAATTGGTCTTTATTAAAAATATTAAGCTTTTCTGTCACAAAGGGTTAACTTTTTTTTTTCTAACTGTGTGACTGGTACATCTAATGACCCTTACCTCTAAACTAAGAGGTCATAAACACTTATTTAAGCCACTTTCTTATCAGTATGATAAGGATTGAGCTTTAATGAGTGTTTGTAAGGTCAGAGAGCAGAGATAAGGAGTCTGCTTCCCAGATGATGGAAAAGACAGAACATCCACAGGCTACTACAGCTATGTACACAAAAAAGGATTCCATATTTTTAATAAAGATCAATAGAATTATTATTTTTTACTCAATAAAATAAACAAAATTGCTCCCAAAGGTGTACATAGCCTTTAAGCTTAAGCATAGTGCCCAGCTGTCTGTGGTTTTGGAAGGGGTCCTATTCTCTAGTCCTTAAAATAATGGTGATGAACCCGCTTACCCTGCCCGCTCCCGCCCTCACCCTTCCCAACTTTCAGAAAGTGGCAAAGTTTGTGACTTTTTTAATGCCAAAAAAGAGGCCTGGAGATATTATAAATCTCCCCTTTAGACTCTAAAAATAATATAATTTGTCAAATCACTTATTTTAGGTGATAATTCTCATGAATATTCTTCTAATAACTGAATGTGTTGTTTACTTTCCATTGTCGCTCCCAGAATACAATTCATATAATAAAAGGCAAGAGTCATGCAGGAAGATATGAATCTAAATTAACTATAATATATTCATAGGTAAATACAATAAAACTATAATACGCTGACACAGAACAACTCAGAAAACCTCTCAATCTAGCATGTCCATAGCCATACCCTAGGCAATTTAGCCAATCACTGAGCAAATAGCAAAATTACCACAAATTTTCCAAGTAGGACAAAATGACATTGGTAAACTGTGCCAGCTCCAGAGAGCTGTCTGTCATTGCCACTAGAGAAGGCCTTTCAGTTCGCCTGGCGGTCCCTTCGTGGCGAACTTTGCGCGTTCGCAATTCGCCGAACATGTAAATATATGACCATGTCCGCCGGCGCCATATAATATTGCATTGCACCGAAGTTTGACTAATGGTAAAGATAAACCATGGCACTCGTTATTGTAAGTTTAATCAATTGTGCTTTTTAATAATAAATCCACACAGGAATAGATAATATATAAACTGGCCAACGTTTCGGTCCTATCACAGGACCTTGTTCACGGCCTGGGGTAAAGTAAAAATAGTATACATGGGTATTTTATGCATAATCAATTGAACATTCCTAGATATAGTTTGTAGTGAATTCAATTGGTATCGTGTAAAAATGTCAAAAAATTCATGCAAAAGATTGCATCACAATATAGTGTACAGAGGAGCAGCTGCTGTTAATGCAGTACTAACTATACTGTTGCAAGAAAAAGTATGTGAACCCTTTGGAATGATATGGATTTCTGCACAAATTGGTCATAAAATGTGATCTGATATTCATCTAAGTCACAACAATAGACAATCACAGTCTGCTTAAACTAATAACACACAAAGAATTAAATGTTACTATGTTTTTATTGAACACACCATGTAAACATTCACAGTGCAGGTGGAAAAAGTATGTGAACCCTTGGATTTAATAACTGGTTGAACTTCCTTTGGCAGCAATAACTTCAACCAAACATTTCCTGTAGTTGCAGATCAGACGTGCACAACGGTCAGGAGTAATTCTTGACCATTCCTCTTTACAGAACTGTTTCAGTTCAGCAATATTCTTGGGATGTCTGTTGTGAATCGCTTTCTTGAGGTCATGCCACAGCATCTCAATCGGGTTGAAGTCATGACTCTGACAGGGCCACTCCAGAAGGCGTATTTTCTTCTGTTTAAGCCATTCTGTTGTTGATTTACTTCTATGCTTTGGGTTGTTGTCCTGTTGCAACACCCATCTTCTGTTGAGCTTCAGCTGGTAGACAGATGGCCTTAAGTTCTCCTGCAAAATGCCTTAATAAACTTGGGAATTCATTTTTCCTTTGATGATGGCAGTCTGTCCAGGCGCTGACGCAACAAAGCAGCCCCAAACCATGATGCCCCCACCACCATACCACACAGTTAGGATGAGGTTTTGATGTTGGTGTGCTGTGCCTCTTTTTCGCCACACATATATTGTTGTGTGTTTCTTCCAAACAACTCAACTTTGGTTTCATCTGTCCACAGAATATTTTGCCAGTACTGCTGTGGAACATCCAGGTGCTCTTGTGCAAACTGTAAACGTGCAGCAATGTTTTTTTGGACAGCAGTGGCTTCCTCTGTGGTATCCTCCCATGAAATCCATTCTTGTTTAGTGTTTTACGTATCGTAGATTCGCTAACAGGGATGTTGGCATATGCAAGAGACTTTTGTAAGTCTTTAGCTGAAACTCTAGGATTCTTCTTCACCTCATTGAGCAGTCTGTGCTGTGCTCTTGCAGTCATCTTTACAGGACGGCCACTCCTAGGGAGAGTAGCAGCAGTGCTGAACTTTCTCCATTTGTAGACAATTTGTCTTACCGTGGACTGATGAACAGCAACGCTTTTGGAGATACTTTTAGAACCCTGCCCAGCTTTATGCAAGTCAACAATTCTTAATTGTAGGTCTTCTGAGAGCTCTTTTGTGCGAGGCATCATTCACATCAGGCAATGCTTCTTTTGAAACGCAAACCCAGAACTGGTGTGTGTTTTTTATAGGGCAGGGCAGCTGTAACCAACACCTCCAATCTCATCTCATTGATTGGACTCCAGTTGGCTGACACCTCACTCCAATTAGCTCTTGGAGATTGTTTCTTGGTCTAGGGGTTCACATACTTTTTCCACCTGCACTGTGAATGTTTACATGGTGTGTTCAATAAAAACATGGTAACAGTTAATTCTTTGTGTGTTATTAGTTTAAGCAGACTGTGATTGTCTATTGTTGTGACTTAGATGAAGATCAGATCACATTTTATGAATTTGTGCAGAAATCCATATCATTCCAAAGGGTTCACATACTTTTTCTTGCAGCTGTAGATAAACGCAGTTTATACAAAAGTAGCAAATATAGCATGGGGGTGCAGAGCATCGCAGGCCAACAAGGATCCCAACAGTAATTTTTTTTGTGTAGCCTGTAGGACACAAGAAGTATTGATTACAGTATAAAGACACACATAGTGGCGAATGCGGAATATCCTGTCTGCAATTACAAAGCATATGGAATGCATAGGTATCTGTGCCAGAGGTAGCCAAAATCTGGGGCATCAGCTCAGTAAGGTATATAAATATAAAAACCTGGGTATAAATCAACTCATTGCTAGGGATGAGCGAACCCGAACTGTATAGTTTGGGTTCGTACCGAATTTTGGGGTGTTCCGTGACACGGACCCGAACCCGGACATTTTCGTAAAAGTCCGGGTTCGGGTTCGGTGTTCGTCGCTTTCTTGGCGCTTTTTGAAAGGCTGCAAAGCAGCCAATCAACAAGCGTCAGACTACTTGCCCCAAGAGGCCATCACAGCCATGCCTACTATTGGCATGGTTGTGATTGGCCAGAGCACCATGTGACCCAGCCTCTATTTAAGCTGGAGTCACATAGCGCTGCCCGTCACTCTGCTATGATCAGCATAGGGAGAGGTTGCGGCTGCGACAGTAGGGCGAGATTAGGCAGTGATTAACTCCTCCAAAGGACTTCATTCAGAGATCGATCTGCAGCTGTGGATGATTGAACTGCTGCTATTGAATTGCTCACTGTTTTTAGGCTGCCCAGAGCGTTTTTCAGACACTTTTTTCTGGGGTGATCGGCAGCCATTTTGTGTCTTGTGTTGCGCCAACACAAGCTGCCACCAAGTGCATTTAACCCTCAATAATGTGGTTGTTTTTTGGCTAAAGCCTACATCAGGGTGAAGCTGTCACACCAAGTCCATTTAACCAGCAATAGTCTGTTTATTTTTTGGCCATATACTACATCAGAGGCAAGCTGCGCCTGTCACCAAATGCATTTAACCCTCAGTAGTGTGGTTGGTCAAGCTGTCACACCAAGTGCATTTAACTAGCAATAGTCTGTTTATTTTTTGGCCATATACTACATCAGGGGCAAGCTGCGCCTGTCACCAAGTGCATTTAACCCTCAGTAGTGTGGTTGGTCAAGCTGTCACACCAAGTGTATTTAACCAGCAATAGTCTGTTTATTTTTTGGCCATATACTACATCAGGGGCAAGCTGCGCCTGTCATCAAGTGCATTTAACCCTCAGTAGTGTGGTTGGTCAAGCTGTCACACCAAGTGCCTTTAACCATCAATAGTGTGGTTATTTTTTGGCCATATCCTAGTGTAATTCTGTCAGTAAACGTATACCTGTCACCCAGCGCCTAAATACTAGGCCTCAAGTTTATATCCCGCTAAATCTGTCGTTACTGCTGTACTGTTGTGGCTGGGCAAGTTATTTAGTGTCCGTCAAAGCACATTTTTTGTTCTGGGTTGAAATACAATTCCCAATTTAGCAATTTCCTAATTTAGTGGTTTCTGCTGTATCAGGCCTACTTTAAATACATCCCTAAAAGGGTATATCAGATTCAAGGTGCACATAGGGTCATTCTGAATAACTTCACACACACGCTACAGTGCATTTCCAAGTCTAATTCTGCCAGTAAACCTATACCTGTCACCCAGCGCCTAAATACTAGGCCTCAAATTTATATCCAGCTAAATCTGTCGTTACTGCTGTACTGTTGTGGATGGGCAAGTTATTTAGTGTCCGTCAAAGCACATTTTTTGTTCTGGGTTGAAATACAATTCCCAATTTAGCAATTTCCTAATTTAGTGGTTTCTGCTGTATCAGGCCTACTTTAAATACATCCCTAAAAGGGTATATCAGAATCAAGGTGCTGATAGGGTCATTCTCAATAACTTCACACACACGCTACTGTGCATATCCCAGTCTAATTCTGTCCGTAAAATGTATACCTGTCACCCAGCGCCAAAATACTAGGCCTCAAATTCATAGTCAGCTAAATCGGTGGTTACTGCTGTGCCTGTATTAGTGTAATACGGTACCTAAATAGATAGCCAGATAGTGTTAGGTGTCTGTAAAAAAAGGCCTGAATTTGAATTCAATACATTGGGCCAAATAATATTTTTGTTGTTGTGGTGAACGATAACAATGAGGAAAACATCTAGTAAGGGACGCGGACGTGGACATGGTCGTGGTGGTGTTAGTGGAACCTCTGGTGCTGGGAAAGGACGTGGCCGTTCTGCCACATCCACACGTCCTAGTGTACCAACTACCTCAGGTCCCAGTAGCCGCCAGAATTTACAGCGATATATGGTGGGGCCCAATGCCGTTCTAAGGATGGTAAGGCCTGAGCAGGTACAGGCATTAGTCAATTGGGTGGCCGACAGTGGATCCAGCACGTTCACATTATCTCCCACCCAGTCTTCTGCAGAAAGCGCACAGATGGCGCCTGAAAACCAACCCCATCAGTCTGTCACATCACCCCCATGCATATCAGGGAAACTGTCTGAGCCTCAAGTTATGCAGCAGTCTCTTATGCTGTTTGAAGACTCTGCTGGCAGGGTTTCCCAAGGGCATCCACCTAGCCCTTCCCCAGCGGTGGAAGACATAGAATGCACTGACGCACAATCACTTATGTTTCCTGATGATGAGGACATGGGAATACCACCTCAGCAAGTCTCTAATGATGACGAAACACAGGTGCCAACTGCTGCGTCTTTCTGCAGTGTGCAGACTGTACAGGAGGTCAGGGATCAAGACTGGGTGGAAGACGATGCAGGGGATGATAAGGTCCTAGACCCCACATGGAATGAAGGTCGTGCCACTGACTTTCACAGTTCGGAGGAAGAGGCAGTGGTGAGACCGAGCCAACAGCGTAGCAAAAGAGGGAGCAGTGGGCAAAATCAGAATACCCGCCGCCAAGAGACTCCGCCTGCTACTGACCGCCGCCATCTGGGACCGAGCACCCCAAAGGCAGCTTCAAGGAGTTCCCTGGCATGGCACTTCTTCAAACAATGTGCTGACGACAAGACCCCAGTGGTTTGCACGCTGTGCCATCAGAGCCTGAAGCGAGGCATTAACGTTCTGAACCTTAGCTCAACCTGCATGACCAGGCACCTGCATGCAAAGCATGAACTGCAGTGGAGTAAACACCTTAAAAACAAGGAAGTCACTCAGGCTCCCCCTGCTACCTCTTCTGCTGCTGCCGCCTCGGCCTCTTCTGCTGCTGCCGCCTCGGCCTCTTCCTCCGCCTCTGGAGGAACGTTGGCACCTGCCGCCCAGCAAACAGGGGATGTACCACCAACACCACCACCACCTCCGTCACCAAGCATCTCAACCATGTCACACGGCAGCGTTCAGCTCTCCATCTCACAAACATTTGAGAGAAAGCGTAAATTCCCACCTAGCCACCCTCGATCCCTGGCCCTGAATGCCAGCATTTCTAAACTACTGGCCTATGAAATGCTGTCATTTAGGCTGGTGGACACAGACAGCTTCAAACAGCTCATGTCGCTTGCTGTCCCACAGTATGTTGTTCCCAGCCGCCACTACTTCTCCAAGAGAGCCGTGCCTTCCCTGCACAACCAAGTATCCGATAAAATCAAGTGTGCACTGCGCAACGCCATCTGTAGCAAGGTCCACCTAACCACAGATACGTGGACCAGTAAGCACGGCCAGGGACGCTATATCTCCCTAACTGCACACTGGGTAAATGTAGTGGCAGCTGGGCCCCAGGCGGAGAGCTGTTTGGCGCACGTCCTTCCGCCGCCAAGGATCGCAGGGCAACATTCTTTGCCTCCTGTTGCCACCTCCTCCTTCTCGGCTTCCTCCTCCTCTTCTTCCACCTGCTCATCCAGTCAGCCACACACCTTCATCACCAACTTCAGCACAGCCCGGGGTAAACGTATGTTTGGGGGACAGGCCCCACACCGCACAGGAGTTGTGGCGTGGTATAGAACAACAGACCGACGAGAGGTTGCTGCCGGTGAGCCTCAAGCCCGGCCTGGTGGTGTGCGATAATGGGCGAAATCGCGCATGTGCTGAATTTGGTGGTGCAGAAGTTCATTCACAACTACACCGACATGTCAGAGCTGCTGCATAAAGTGCAGGCCGTCTGTTCGCGCTTCCGGCGTTCACATCCTGCCGCTGCTCGCCTGTCTGCGCTACAGCGTAACTTCGGCCTTCCCGCTCACCGCCTCATATGCGACGTGCCCACCAGGTGGAACTCCACCTTGCACATGCTGGACAGACTGTGCGAGCAGCAGCAGGCCATAGTGGAGTTTCAGCTGCAGCACGCACGGGTCAGTCACACTGCGGAACAGCACCACTTCACCACCAATGACTGGGCCTCCATGCGAGACCTGTGTGCCCTGTTGCACTGTTTCGAGTACTCCACCAACATGGCCAGTGGCGATGACGCCGTTATCAGCGTTACAATACCACTTCTATGTCTCCTTGAGAAAACACTTAGGGCGATGATGGAAGAGGAGGTGGCCCAGGAGGAGGAGGAGGAGGAGGAAGAGGGGTCATTTTTAGCACTTTCAGGCCAGTCTCTTCGAAGTGACTCAGAGGGAGGTTTTTTGCAACAGCAGAGGCCAGGTACAAATGTGGCCAGCCAGGGCCCACTACTGGAGGACGAGGAGGACGAGGATGAGGAGGAGGTGGATGAGGATGAGGATGAAGCATGGTCACAGTGGGGTGGCACCCAACGCAGCTCGGGCCCATCACTGGTGCGTGGCTGGGGGGAAAGGCAGGACGATGACGATACGCCTCCCACAGAGGACAGCTTGTCCTTACCCCTGGGCAGCCTGGCACACATGAGCGACTACATGCTGCAGTGCCTGCGCAACGACAGCAGAGTTGCCCACATTTTAACGTGTGCGGACTACTGGGTTGCCACCCTGCTGGATCCACGGTACAAAGACAAAGTGCCCACCTTACTTCCTGCACTGGAGCGTGATAGGAAGATGCGCGAGTACAAGCGCACGTTGGTAGACGCGCTACTGAGAGCATTCCCAAATGTCACAGGGGAACAAGTGGAAGCCCAAGGCCAAGGCAGAGGAGGAGCAAGAGGTCGCCAAGGCAGCTGTGTCACGGCCAGCTCCTCTGAGGGCAGGGTTAGCATGGCAGAGATGTGGAAAAGTTTTGTCAACACGCCACAGCTAACTGCACCACCACCTGATACGCAACGTGTTAGCAGGAGGCAACATTTCACTAACATGGTGGAACAGTATGTGTGCACACCCCTCCACGTACTGACTGATGGTTCGGCCCCATTCAACTTCTGGGTCTCTAAATTGTCCACGTGGCCAGAGCTAGCCTTTTATGCCTTGGAGGTGCTGGCCTGCCCGGCGGCCAGCGTTTTGTCTGAACGTGTATTCAGCACGGCAGGGGGCGTCATTACAGACAAACGCAGCCGCCTGTCTACAGCCAATGTGGACAAGCTGACGTTCATAAAAATGAACCAGGCATGGATCCCACAGGACCTGTCCGTCCTTTGTCCAGATTAGACATTAACCACCTCCCCTTAACCATATATTATTGTACTCCAGGGCACTTCCTCATTCAATCCTATTTTTATTTTCATTTTACCATTATATTGCGAGGCTACCCAAAGTTGAATGAACCTCTCCTCTGTCTGGGTGCCGGGGCCTAAATATATGCCAATGGACTGTTCCAATGTTGTGTGACGTGAAGCCTGATTCTCTGCTATGACATGCAGACTAATTCTCTGCTGACATGAAGCCGGATTCTCTGTTACGGGACCTCTCTCCTCTGCCTGGGTGCTGGGCCTAAATATCTGACAATGGACTGTTGCAGAGGTGGCTGACATGAAGCCTGATTCTCTGCTATGACATGCAGACTGATTCTCTGCTGACATGAAGCCAGATTCTCTGTTACGGGACCTCTCTCCTCTGCCTGGGTGCTGGGCCTAAATATATGACAATGGACTGTTGCACTGGTGGCTGACGTGAAGCCTGATTCTCTGCTATGACATGCAGACTGATTCTCTGCTGACATGAAGACAGATCCTCTGTTAAGGGACCTCTCTCCTCTGCCTGGGTGCCGGGGCCTAGATATCTGACAATGGACTGTTACAGTGGTGGGTGACGTGAAGCCTGATTTTCTGCTATGACATGCAGACTAATTCTCTGCTGACATGAAGCCAGATTCTCTGTTACGGGACCTCTCTCCTCTGCCTGGGTGCCTGGGCATAAATATATGACAATGGACTGTTGCACTGGTGGCTGACGTGAAGCCTGATTCTCTGCTATGACATGCAGACTGATTCTCTGCTGACATAAAGACAGATCCTCTGTTACGGGACCTCTCTCCTCTGCCTGGGTGCTGGGCCTAAATATATGCCAATTGACTGTTGCAGTGGTGGCTGACATGAAGCCTGATTCTCTGCTATGACATGCAGACTGATTCTCTGCTGACATGAAGACAGATCCTCTGTTACGGGACCTCTCTCCTCTGCCTGGGTGCTGGGCCTAAATATATGACAATGGACTGTTGCAGTGGTGGCTGACGTGAAGCCTGATTCTCTGCTTTGAGATGCAGACTGATTCTCTGCTGACATGAAGCCAGATTCTAAGTTACAGGACCTCTCTCCTCTGCCTGGGTGCTGGGCCTAAATATATGCCAATGGACTGTTGCAGTGGTGGGTGACGTGAAGCCTGATTCTCTGCTATGACATGCAGACTGATTCTCTGCTGACATGAAGACAGATTCTCTGTTACGGGACCTCTCCTCTGCCTGGGTGCTAGGCCTAAATATATGACAATGGACTGTTGCAGTGGTGGCTGACGTGAAGCCTGATTCTCTGCTATGACATGCAGACTGATTCTCTGCTGACATGAAGACAGATCCTCTGTTACGGGACCTCTCTCCTCTGCCTGGGTACTGGGCCTAAATATATGACAATGGACTGTTGCAGTGGTGGCTGACGTGAAGCCTGATTCTCTGCTTTGAGATGCAGACTGATTCTCTGCTGACATGAAGCCAGATTCTAAGTTACAGGACCTCTCTCCTCTGCCTGGGTGCTGGGCCTAAATATATGCCAATGGACTGTTGCAGTGGTGGGTGACGTGAAGCCTGATTCTCTGCTATGACATGCAGACTGATTCTCTGCTGACATGAAGACAGATTCTCTGTTACGGGACCTCTCTCCTCTGCCTGGGTGCTAGGCCTAAATATATGACAATGGACTGTTGCAGTGGTAGCTGACGTGAAGCCTGATTCTCTGCTATGACATGAAGACTGATTCTCTGCTGACATGAAGCCAGATTCTCTGTTACGGGACCTCTCTCCTCTGCCTGGGTGCCGGAGCCTAAATATCTGAGAATGGACTGTTCCAGTGGTGGGTGACGTGAAGCCAGATTCTCTGCTATGGGACCTCTCTCCAATTGATATTGGTTAATTTTTTTTTATTTTTTTTTTATTTTAATTCATTTCCCTATCCACATTTGTTTGCAGGGGATTTACCTACATGTTGCTGCCTTTTGCAGCCCTCTAGCCCTTTCCTGGGCTGTTTTACAGCCTTTTTAGTGCCGAAAAGTTCGGGTCCCCATTGACTTCAATGGGGTTCGTGTTCGGGACGAAGTTCGGATCGGGTTCGGATCCCGAACCCGAACATTTCCGGGAAGTTCGGCCGAACTTCTCGAACCCAAACATCCAGGTGTCCGCTCAACTCTACTCATTACATAGAATTGATATCGCAGATGGCGAATGTACCTTAGTTTCTTGTAGCATGTTTGCTGCTGGATGGCGTTCTATGCAATTGTTTTGGCCCCAATTTAAATGTAGTTGGTGCCGGCGTGCACCGCATGTGATGCTATGCGTCCCGTGTCACCATGTCGGTGCGCGTCGAGCATATGCGCGGTCAGTAGGCAGCAGTGTGAAATAGAGTCTGGGTACTGGCAGAATTGTAATATGAGAAGGGCAAACCATAGGTATGATAATAACTAAGTATATAGAAATATAGGTAAAATAGTAGGCAAAATAAGTCCAAGGCATATTTCTAAGTACGGTATATAGCTATACAACTATATAATACAGAGTGTTATATTGAATCACTCATACTACCTGGCTGGGACAGACTTCATGAGTATTTTTGTCTGTTAAGGGTAGAAGAAAAAAAGAGACAAGATATTAGTAATCATATCCTGATAAACCATCTTAGCATAGACATTAGTATGTAGGTACAAGACAAAGTCACATAGATATAATGTCCGTTCCTATATGCAATCAATTACAGTTTTATCATCATGAGGTGAAGAAGTCAAAACTTAGGTACACTCGCCATCTGCGATATCTATTCTATGTAATGGTTTGATCTATACCCAGGTTTTTATACTTATATACCTTACTGAGCTGATGCCCCAGATTTTGGCCACCACTGGCACAGATACCTATGCATCCCATATGCTTTGTGATTGCAGACCAGGATATTCCGCATTCGCCACTATGTGTGTCTCCTTAGTGTAATCAATACTTCTTGTGTCCTACAGGCTACACCCAAAAAATGACTCTTGGGATCCTTGTTGGCCTGCGATGCTCTGCACCCTGTACTATTTTTGCTACTTTTGCGTTTTATATAACCTGCTTTTATCTATAGTTAGTACTGCATTAACAGCAGCTGCTACTCTGTACACTATATTGTGATGCAATCTTTTGCATGAATTTTTTGTCATTTTTATACATGTTACTAATTAAATTCACTACAAACCATATCTAGGAATGTTCAATTGATTATGCATAAAATACCCATGTATACTATTTTTACTTTACCCCAGGCAGTGAACAAGGTCCTGTGATAGGACCGAAACGTTGGCCAGTTTATATATTATCTATTTCTGGATGGATTTATGATTAAAAAGCACAATTGATTCAACTTACAATAACGAGTGCCGTGGTTTATCTTTACCATTTTACCCTAACTACCATTGAGCACCGTACCGAAGAAAAGAGGTGTGCCGTCCATCCAAACTCTTAACACAAACTTTGACTTATGACACACACATCAGGTGGGACAGGACAGCCAATTGAGACATTTCAGCACATGGACAAACCCCCTCCCTATAACAGAACCCAATATGGCAGCCATTTTACATTCTGTGTTTTGCCAGCGTAGGGAGAGGTTGCTTTGTGGAGCACAGACTGTTAGGAGCACCAAATGTTAGCATTCAAGATTACAAAATCATTCATTAAAACAGTATACATTGAAGAAGGGGAAATAAAAAAAATTGACAATCGTTCAAAAGTAATTAATTGTAAGCCTCTATAAATCTCCCACAGGGCACTGCTGGAATTCTTTACATCTGCAAAGTATAATAAAGAAGCGGCATAATTGGATGCTTAGTACACAAAGAGTCATATGTTTATTGTGTCAATAACATTAGTCTTTAGGGAGTTATTAAAAGAGAGTTAATATCCTTTGTAAAGAGGATGTTGGACTGAGTCCAATTCAATATACCAGGTAATATCACTCAATTGTCAGACTAGCTCCACTGCCAAATCTTTCTTCTACATACTATGAGTCTGCTGGAAAAGGATCTCTGTAGATTCAACTCTTGTTGAAAATATTGCTAATTGTAAGTACATGAAAGAGAATGTCATGTTGGACGGTTTTATATCCTTAGGCAAGGACGTATCACAATTACTGAGGGGAGCCAAAGACACATGCGATGGACAAGAAGACACCAGTATTATAGAAAGTGCATGCTGGTCAAGTTACACCTCGGGATGGAGGGAAGGGATTAGGTCAAGAATTTAGCATGGGGGGTGCAGTTTTATTTTTTGCCTCAGGAAGCACGAAGGTTTCCCTGCCCCAGGCCACAAAGCACTGAGAGAAGGGGGGCCCAAGCAGGCCTGGTTCTATAATAAGGCAGACCAAGCGGCCGGGCTAAGAAGGGGGGGGGGGGCTGAAAAATGTAACTTTTTTTAAAATGATTAATCACTTGCATGCTGCCGGCCTCCTGCGGCTGTTCTCCTCTGTGTGGTGGTCCTCATATGTTCTCTCTGAGCTCCCGAGTCCTGACAGGTTGTTTGAGGTCCTTTCCCACACTGCCAATCAGTGGCCGCAGCTGTGTCACGTGTCAGGGCAGTGATTTCCCACTGAGCCAATCACTGGTCTGACACATGACACAGCTGCAGCCACTGATTGGGAAAGGTCCTCAAAGTCTTGTCGTGAGCGCAAGGGAGAAGATACCAGGACCACAAATGTGACATTGAGGGGGTTGAAATGTGACATGGGGGGGAGAAATGTGCCATGGAGGGGGAGAAATGTGACATGGAGGGGGTTAAAAGTGACATGGAGGGGGTTGAAATGTGACACAAAGGGGGTGATGTAAAAAGCAGGAGGTGATGTGACATGGGGGGGAGAAATGTGACATGGAGGGGGAGAAATGTCACATTTCTCCCCCTCCATGTCACATCACCCCCCTATGTAACATTTCTGCCCCCTCCATGTCACATTTCTCATTCCCCTCCATGTCACATTTCTCATTCCCCTCCATGTCACATTTCAACCCCCTCCATGTCACATTTCTCCCTCCTCCATGTCACATTTTCCCCCCTCCATGTCACATTTCTCCCCCTCCATGTAACATCACCCCCCTATGTCACATTTCCCCCCATGTCACATTTCCCCCCATGTCACGTTTCCCCCCCATGTCACATTCCCCCCCCCCTCCATGTCAAATTTTAATTCCCTCCATGTCAAATTTCAATCCCCTCCATGTCACATTTCACCCCTTCATGTCACATTTCTCATCCCCCTTCATGTCACATTTCAACCCCCTCCATGTCACATTTCAACCCCCTCCATGTCACATTTCAACCCCTTCCATGTCACATTTCCCCCCCCTCCATGTCACATCACCCCCCTATGTCACATTTCTCCCCCTCCATGTCACATTTCTCCTCCCTCCATGTCACATTTCTCTCCCCTCCATGTCACATTTCTCCCCCCTCCATGTCACATTTCTCCCCTCTCCATGTCACATTTCAACCCCCTCCATGTCACATTTCTCCCTCTCCATGTCACATCAGCCCCCTATGTCACATTTCTCCCCCTCCATGTCACATCACCCCCCTATATCACATTTCTCCCCCTCCATGTCACATTTCTCATCCCCCTCTGTGTCACATTTCTAATCCCCCTCCATGTCAAATTTCTCATCCCCCTCCATGTCACATCACGCCCTCCTTTTTACATCACCCCCACCGAGTTGTGTGGGGGGGGGGCTCCAAAATGTAGCTTCGCTTGTGTGTGCAAAAATCCTTGCACCGGCCCTGGGCCCAAGCTTAACTCTTGCACCAGGGCACATTTCAACCCCCTCCATGTCACATTTCAACCCCCTCCATGTCACATTTCTCATTCCCTCCATGTCACATTTCAACCCCCTCCATGTCACATTTCTCCCTCTCCATGTCACATCAGCCCCCTATGTCACATCGCCCCCTATGTCACATTTTTCCCCCTCTATGTCACATCACCCCCTATATCACATTTCTCCCCCTCCATGTCACATTTCTCATCCCCCTCCATGTCACATTTCTCATCCCCCTCCATGTCACATTTCTCATCCCCCTCCATGTCACATTTCTCATCTTCCTCCATGTCACATTTCTCATCCCCCTCCATGTCACATTTCTCATCCCCCTCCATGTCACATTTCTCATCCCCCTCCATGTCACATTTCTCATCCCCCTCCATGTCACATTTCTCATCCCCCTCCATGTCACATTTCTCAGCCCTCTCCATGCCACATTTCTTCCCCCTCCATGTCACATCACACCCTCCTTTTTACATCACCCCCACCGAGTTGGGGGGGGGGGCAAAATGTAGCTTTGCTTGTGTGTGCAAAAATCCTTGCACCGGCCCTGGGCCCAAGCTTAACTCTTGCACCAGGGCATATTTCAACCTCCTCCATGTCACATTTCAACCCCCTCCATGTCACATTTCTCCCTCCTCCATGTCACATTTCTCCCCCCTCCATGTCACATTTCTCATCCCCCTTCATGTCACATTTCAACCCCCTCCATGTCACATTTCAACCCCCTCCATGTCACATTTCTCCCTCCTCCATGTCACATTTCTCCCCCTCCATGTCACATCACCCCCTATGTCACATTTCTCCCCCTCCATGTCACATCACCCCCCTATGTTACATTTCTCCCCCTCCATGTCGCATTTCTCCCCCTCCATGACGCATTTCTCCCCCTCCATGTCACATTTCTCCCCCTCCATGTCATATTTCTCATCCCCCTTCATGTCACATTTCTCATCCCCCTTCATGTCACATTTCAACCACCTCCATGTCACATTTCAACCCCCTCCATGTCACATTTCAACCCCCTCCATGTCACATTTCTCCCTCCTCCATGTCACATTTCTCCCCCTCCATGTCACATCACCCCCATATCACATTTCTCCCCCTCCATGTCACATCACCCCCCCTATGTCACATTTCTCCCCCCTCCATGTCAAATTTCTACCCCTCCATGTCACATTTCTCCCCCCTCCATGTCAAATTTCAACCCTCTCCATGTCACATTTCTCCCCCCTCCATGTCACATTTCTCATCCCCCTTCATGTCACATTTCAACCCCCTCCATGTCACATTTCAACCCCCTCCGTGTCACATTTCAACCCCCTCCATGTCACATTTCTCCCTCCTCCATGTCACATCACCCCCCCAATGTCACATTTCTCCCCCTCCATGTCACATCACCCCCCTATGTTGCATTTCTCCCCCTCCATGTCGCATTTCTCCCCCTCCATGTCAAATTTCTCCCCCTCCATGTCACATTTCTCATCCCCCTTCATGTCACATTTCTCATCCCCCTTCATGTCACATTTCAACCCCCTCCATGTCACATTTCTCCCTCCTCCATGTCACATTTCTCCCCCTCCATGTCACATTTCTCCCCCCTCCATGTCACATTTCTCCCCCCTCCATGTCACATTTCTCCCCTCTCCATGTCACATCACCCCCCCAATGTCACATTTCTCCCCCTCCATGTCACATCACCCCCCTATGTCACATTTCTCATCCCCCTCCATGTCACATTTCTCATCCCCCTCCATGTCACATTTCTCATGCCCCTCCATGTCACATTTCTCAGCTCTCTCCATGTCACATTTCTCATCCCCCTCCATGTCACATTTCTCATCCCCCTCCATGTCACATTTCTCAGCCCTCTCTGTGCCGGCATACATACATAATTCCTCTGGGTATCCATCTTATATGCTTCTGGCATATGTAAAAAAACAGTGAACTCTCATCTTCCTGAAGCCTGGGTCACCTATGATATAGATGGACACTTTTATTACCACTACTCTGTGAGGCCAGCTATAAAAGGTCATAAAGGCTATACCAGGCCCAGCTCATCCTGTTCTTTAAGATAAGATCAGCTCGCTGTCAAGCCTGGCTGGAGCGTGACGTCATTAATTTCCAGGTCTGGTTTGAGGAGAGCTAATAGCCCTTAATTAGCTCTGGGCATAAAACCAGTCCACTTTCATATTTCATTTATGAATCAACTTATGCCCTTTCTGACACCAGATCCAGGCTCTACAGAGTATTGTGGTTAATTGGGTATCAAATATGACTAGAGGATGTGACTCTGTAGCTGACCTATGGGTGGTAGAAGAACTACAGGTCCCAGCATTACCGTGTGTGGTCTCATTCTGAATGTAAATAAATAAGGATCGCAAATATGTATTCTGGATAAAAATATGCCGATGTATCAGGGAGATACGAGCTTAAGTATAATCCTCATTGTAGGAACTGAACTTTGATGGGGTCATAAAACACTCGCTAGGCTTCACAGTCACTCTGCTGCCATTGGCTGACAGGAGTAAGTCTCCTGCCCATGGGAGAGTTCATAAAAATCTGTGCACAAGGACAGAGGAGAGAGACCCATGGAACATCACCAGACACTTAATTGGTATGTTTATTGCCGGGGTCGCGTCTGTTCTGCCACTTCCTCCCTTTTTAATAGTATATTTTGTTACATATCATGATTTAATAAAATACAATGTTTTATATGGGTATTATGTGAGCTCCATTTTTTTTGCCTTAGTTGTTCTGTATACTTGGGAGCTCGTACCAGGTTATTTGATTAGGTGTACACCTTGTTTTAGCCACAATATTTATTGACACTCTAAGTTTTGGCAATAGGGACACTTATGGTCGGTTTTTTGGTATTGACTTTAAAGTTTTAAGGTAAAGTCACTCAAACTGAATATAAACATAAAATATGACTCCATTAAAGAGCCAGCCACACTGCCCCCACAAAATAGTGAGTCCATTTATTGCTGCCAACCAAAATATCAGTTATAAAGCTAGTCTATTTGCATCCACTAAAGTGTCAGCCACAGGCCTCTATGCAGCGGGCCCAGGAGGAGTGAGTGGAGGATGGGAGTGGTAGTAGCTTTGGTTTTAATAATTGAACACAGTAGCAGTCCTCACACCGATACCTTTAGGGTCGTGAGGTGACAAGAGGATGCACCCCTTTATCCCTTGGTGTTTGGACTTCTGCCTGGTGGTAGATGGGGTGTTCTTGGTGTGAGGTGTTTTTGTCAAGGTGCAAGGCAAGAGTGTGGGATCAGATGCAATGGCCGATGAATGGTGATGGGGTCAGTGACCAGGCTAGTTGATGCAAATAACTACTGTAAGTCTTTCTTTACTAAAATGCAGGATAGGGGTATTAGTACATCCAATAGTACCAAGGCACAGTTCCAAGCAAATCACACAAGTGCAATTTCTCCCGAATAGCAATGTATGGATATCAGCAACGATGGCGTTTTAGCACCCCTTCTCTATATTTTTCTATAGTCTCTGTGGAACATTTATATACTGTATGCAATTGAGGTTCTTGGTTTATGTTCTGTAATTCCCAGTCTCAGGGTTACAGAATAAGATATGGCTTTCCAAACTATCTCAAGTTAGCAATGTTTCCTCTCACAGCAGCAAAGTCTCTTTCTGTCATAAATGAGCACAATACCTTGGTGACTGTCTACAGTGCATGACCATGTAGGCTCTGGACCTCCTAGTCTCTTTTCTCTCTGGAGTACTTTTGAAGTAGAGTATCTTGCTTGAGTAGCTGACATCTCAGACATTATGGTTGTCTGAAACTCGTGCCTAGTTCTGAGGAGCTTGCACAATATAGCTCCTCTATCTTCCTCAGCTAAGCACAGACTCTCAACTGACCAACTAACCATGGAGCAGGCCCAGGTCCATCTTCTGGGAACCTAAAGGGGTTAAGTCAAGGTGTTAACCTTGACTTTGTCAAACAATGCTGTTGGGTATGCAAATTCAGAAAATTTATCAAATCAGAGCATTTCACTTAACAATTTAACATTACAACAATTAACCTTTTGCAGTGACCCTTTTCTAGGGTACTGCATCTATATCAGAGTTAGTCTGCAAATGTGGAAAAAGTAAGGCATCTACATGGCCTTGGGGACCACATGTATCTTCTAGATCTGTAACACATACGTCCTAGTATAGATGTACAGTACTTCAGTTTCAGAAACCATGCTCTGATCTACCAAATTCAGACTAAGGGTACTTTTACACTAGCAGCAGGGGACTCTGGCAGGAGTCCCCTGCCGCTAGTGTGAAACTAGCCTTAGCAGTAATAGGATTGTTACATCCATTTCAGTAGAATACAGGGGCAGACTAGCCATAGACCCTATAGGAAAATTTCCCATTGGGCTGATGCCCAGAGGGACACCTAGACCAATAGCTAGGTACATGACGATCTGATGCTTTCCACATTAATTCATTTAGGCAGTATTTTGTGCTGCACTGTGGTATCTGGGGCCACTTTTAGGTTTTCTTCCAGGGCCTAGTGTTCAGCGAGCATGTGTTGAGGCTCAAACATTTCTATGCTCGGCACAACGTGGAGTTCGGCCGAACACCACAAGCGCGATGCTCGAGTCAGTGTATTTAAATCTAATTTAGCCTCTATTTCTATGCAGAAGATCGCTGTACAGTGAGGGAATCCCTGAAAAAAGTGTGAGTCCGAGGATTAGGAGTCCCTGCTCTGACTCCATATATAGCTATGTCCATATATGGAGTCAGTGCTTGAGGACACACCAGTGTATTTAAATCTAATTTAGCCTGTATTTCAGAAAGGTTTCTGCTGGTATTTGAACTCACAACCTTCTGCATTAGAGGCAAGGCACTTAACCACTGAGCTATAATAGCTGCATAGCCAGCTACTAAATAAATAAAATATATTTTTTTTAATAAAAATACTTTTACTGTACTGTACTTCTACTGAGACCTATACAGTAGAAGTCTCATATTATTTTTTTGTTTTTTTTTGTTAAGCAACTGGCTATGCAGCTATATGGTGTAGTGGTTAAAGTTCTGGGCTATGATGCAGAAGCTATGAGTTCAAATCACATCCCAAACTTTTTCAGAAATAGAGGTTAAATTAGGTTTATATGTTAAACATTTTTTGTAATTGTAAAAAATGTATGGCACAAAATAAATGTGTAATTACAAAAAAAAAAAATATATATATATATATATACATATATATACATATATATATATATATATATATATACAGATGTAGCATGGTTAGCACTCAAGCTCTTAACTAAAATTTCTTAGGTCATCGCATTATCCTGAGACAAAAGCCATTGAAAAGCAATTAAAGAGTTGAAACTTTTTTTTATGGAAAATAATGGCTCTGCCAGTAGACTTGTGGTCTGGGACACCTCTAAGGCATTTTTGAGGGGATTACTGTTCAAAAAAGTAAACTATTGGAAAAAAAACACTAGAGACAATGGGAAGGCATTGGAAAAAAAATTACAAGAGGTTGGAATGGTATGTATGAGACATCCTACTGTACTTAATAAGAGAGTTTGGGAGGAAGAACAAGAAAAGTTGAGGTTATATCAATTAGAAAAAAGCAGGAAAGAATTGCTCCTTCAGGGGATTAAGTTGGCCTCGGAGGGTGAAAAGGTCGGTAAAATATTAGCAAATATAGTGAGAAATCAAAAAGGGAAATCATGGATTGGCGCGATTAAAGATAAAACGGGAAAATTACTCACCGCACCTGAAGATATAAAAAAAGTGTTTTGGGACTATTTCCAAGAGCTATATAAGTCCAGGGTACAATACTCAAAACAAGAGTTAGATTCCTATCTAGATAAGATTGCTTTTAATAGGATATCTGAGGTCCAAAAAGAATTTCTGGAAAAAGAAATAACGGTGGCAGATATAAATTCAGCTCTGGGCAAGGTTAAATCCGAGAAAGCACCAGGTGGAGATGGGCTCCCCTTTGAAATATACAAAACCTTTGCACAGGTACTAGTTCCAGAATTAAAAATAACATTGGATGAGGCTCGAAAATTAGGTGATCTACCGAGCTCTATGAAGGAAGCAATTATTATACTAATCTTAAAAAAGGGGAAGGAACAAACAGACCCCGGCTCATATAGGCCTATATCTCTCTTGAATACGGATGCAAAAATTCTGGCAAAAGTTCTAGCAGACAGGCTCTCTAAGGTTATTAAAGAAATAATAAATAAAGATCAAACAGGTTTTATACCGGGTAGAACAATATATTCCAACATAAGAAGGCTATTCCTTAATATTGAAGCTAATAGATCAGACGCAGGGGAAAAAGCGATACTCTCATTGGATGCTCAAAAGGCGTTTGATTGCATTGAATGGGAGTATCTATGGGCAGTATTAAGGAGATTTGGTATAGGGGAAGGATTTATAAGGTGGATTCAGCTAATCTATTGTAACCCCAGGGCTAGAGTGGTTGTGGATGGGAGCCTATCCCCCTCGTTTGCCCTATCACGCGGCACAAGGCAGGGATGTCCTCTCTCCCCATTGCTATTTGCAATAGCAATTGAACCCCTGGCAAATATAATAAGAAATGATAGGGAGATTAAAAGTTTTACATATGTGGGTGGAGAAGAAAAACTGTTGATGTACGCAGATGATATTTTACTTTTTTTGCAAAACACCGGGGAACAGTTTAATAAAATAACAGAGATAATAGATAAGTTTGGTTTTTTTTCCGGTTTAAACATTAATTGGGGTAAATCACACATGTTATTATTAGGAGAGGGGCAACTACAGAGAGATACACGGGTGCACGTTTTAAAAAGGCATGAAAACTTTAAATATCTCGGCATACAAATCTCCGGGAACGTAGAAGAATATGAAAAATTAAATATTCTCCCCTTAATAAAAGAACTAAGAACTAAAATACACATATGGAAAAGATTACCACTGTCAATGCAGGGCAGGGTGAATTTAATAAAAATGGTCTTCCTCCCAAAGATACTTTACGTATTGCAAAATGCCCCAGTAAGAATACCAAAAAATACTTTTAAACTATTGGATAGACTAATGGGGGATTTTATGTGGAAGGGTGCGATTCCTCGGATAAAGAAGGAAGTCCTTCAGCTCCCAGTGAAAGAAGGAGGATTAGCGCTTCCTAATCTATTTTTCTACTATTTAATAACACAATATGGGAATATAAAGGATAGCTTAGATAGCCAGGTGGGTAGACAAGAATTAAATAGATGGGGATGGAAAGAAAAATTTAATCACTTAGAGGTGTTGGAGTCAGGTTTTTTTGGGCAAAAAAATACTAGTAATAGGATATTCAATTTGTTAGAATACGTATGGGGGGAAATTAAGAAACTATTGGAGATTAAAGGGTTTTTGAAATATACACCGATATGGAAAAATCTTAATTTAAAGGAATTGGAAACAATAAGAGATTATATAGATTGGGAAAAAAAAGGAGTGAAATACCTAGAACAGATTTTTGAGGGAGATAAGCTGAAGGACTTCAATATAATGGTGTCGGAATTTGGGATCCCCCATAGGGACTTGTTTAAATACTTCCAGCTTAGGAATGCATTGCGGATAGTGGTACAGGGGGATAGGTACCGAAGGGAAACATCAGATATGTTGGACAAGTTTGTTGCAGCAGGGGAGGGAGCTGGAATAACTGCAAAGAGATATAAGATCTTGATGGAGGAAAAAAGAAAAATAATTACAATGCTTGCCGTGAAGAAATGGCAGAAAGACTTAGATTCCTTCACAGAGGAAAAATGGAGGGATGCCCTTAGAAATTACGCGACAATTTCGGATAGGGGTTCGCACAAGATCTCACAATTTTTTATAATACATAGACTACATCGTTCTCCATGGATGTTAAAAAGAATGGGAGTGAGACCAACAGATAAATGTTTAAAATGTTGGGAGGAGAGAGCTGATTTGATACACTGTTTCTGGAGGTGTCCCAAGCTTCATAGATACTGGACAGAAATTATGGAAACTGTGTTTTTGTTACTGAAGGTCCGAGTACCAAATGACCCAGTAATTTGTATTTTAGGGGCAACCGAACATTTGAAACTGAATAAAAATATACGATTGGTTTTGAACAAAGTATTATTTCAGGCCAGAATCCTGATACTTAGGAAATGGATAAAGGTAGATCCACCGACGGTGGAACAGTGGAGGAAAACAATAGACAAGTTAATTAAAGAAGAAAGTGGGACGAAGAATTATACTAAAAAATTCCCAAATCTCGACCAGGTCTGGAAAAATTGGGTACTTTAGTTTTTTTTTTTTTTTTTTTCTCTCTCTCTCCACGTGGGGGGAAACGGGAGGGTGGGCGTTGGGAGGTGGTCGGGAATGGGGTGAGGGAAAGAAAGGGGAAGGGAAGGAAAAAAAAAAAGAAAAAATAGAAATGAAAGATGAATAGTAATTACTATTTGTTAATAATTTTTCTTATGTACTGTTGGGATAATGTTTTGCTATGGATGTATTTATTGTACGAAATCGAAATAAAAAAGATTTAAGTAAAAAAAAAAAAAAAAAGGTGTTTGCTTAACCCATTTAGTTTAGATAACACGTCTCATAAATCATGAGTGTTAATTCTACTACATCCGTATATCTATCTATATATATATATATATATATATATATATATATAATCATAATACTGATATACACTCACCTAAAGAATTATTAGGAACACCTGTTCTATTTCTCATTAATTCGATTATCTAGTCAACCAATCACATGGCAGATGCTTCAATGCATGTAGGGTTGCAGTCCTGGTCAAGACAATCTCCTGAACTCCAAACTGAATGTCAGAATGGGAAAGAAAGGTGATTTAAGCAATTTTGAGCGTGGCATGGTTGTTGGTGCCAGAGGGGCCGGTCTGAGTATTTCACAATCTGCTCAGTTACTGGGATTTTCACGCACAACCATTTCTAGGGTTTACAAAGAATGGTGTGAAAAGGGAAAAACATCCAGTATGCGGCAGTCCTGTCGGCGAAAATGCCTTGTTGATGCTAGAGGTGAGAGGAGAATGGGCCGACTGATTCAAGCTGATAGAAGAGCAGCGTTGACTGAAATAAACACTTGTTACAACCGAGGTATGCAGCAAAGCATTTGTGAAGCCACAACACGCACAACCTTGAGGCTGATGGGTAGGGATGAGCGAACCCGAACTGTATAGTTCGGGTTCGTACCGAATTTTGGGGTGTCCGTGACACGGACCCGAACCCGAACATTTTCGTAAAAGTCCGGGTTCGGGTTCGGTGTTCGTCGCATTCTTGGCGCTTTTTGAAAGGCTGCAAAGCAGCCAATCAACAAGCGTCATACTACTTGCCCCAAGAGGCCATCACAGCAATGCCTACTATTGGCATGGCTGTGATTGGCCAGTGCAGCATGTGACCCAGCCTCTATTTAAGCTGGAGTCACGTAGCGCCGCACGTCACTCTGCTCTGAACAGTGTAGGGAGAGGTTGCAGCTGCGACTGTTACGGCGAGATTAGGCAGTGATTAACTCCTCCAAAACACTTAAGTCAGTGATCGATCTACAGCTGTGGATCATTGAACTGCTGCTATTCAATTGCTTACTGTTTTTAGGCTGCCCAGAGCGTTTTTCAGTCACTTTTTTCTGGGGTGATTGGCACCATTTTGTGTCTTGTGGTGCGCCAGCACAAGCTGCCACCAAGTATATTTAACCATCAATAGTGTGGTTATTTTTTGGCTATATCCTACATCAGGGGCAAGCTGTCACCAAGTGCATTTAACCATCAATAGTGTGGTTATTTTTTGGGTATATCCTACATCAGGGGCAAGCTGTCACCAAGTGCATTTAGCCATCAATAGTGTGGTTATTTTTTGGCTATATCCTACATCAGGGGCAAGCTGTCACCAAGTGCATTTAACCATCAATAGTGTGGTTATTTTTTGGCTATATCCTACATCAGGGGCAAGCTGTCACCAAGTGCATTTAACCATCAATAGTGTGGTTATTTTTTTGCTATATCCTACATCAGGGACAAGCTGTCACCAAGTGCATTTAACCATCAATAGTGTGGTTATTTTTTGGCTATATCCTACATCAGGGGCTTGGCTGTGTTTGCTATTTTATTGAGGGGTGAAATACAATTGACAAAATAGCAGTACCCTAAATCTGGTGTTTCAGCTGTGGCTAGCCAATTGTAATACTGTCTGCTGTCTGGCAAAGCATATTATTTTTGTTCTTGGTTGAAATACAATTCCCAATTTAGCAATTCTCTAAATTAGTGGTTTCTGCTGTATCAGACCTACTTTAAATCTATCCATAAAAGGGTATATTAGATTCAAGGTGCTGATAGGGTCATCCACAATAACTTCACACGCTACAGTGCATTTCCAAGTCTAATTCTGTCCGTAAACGTATACCTGTCATCCAGCGCCTAAATACTAGGCCTCAAATTTATCTTCAGCTAAATCTGTCAGTTACTGCTGTGCCTTTATTAGTGTAATACGATACCTAAATAGATAGCTAGATAGTGTTAGGTGTCTGTAAAAATAAAGGCCTGAATTTGAATTCAATACATTGGGCCAAATAATATTTTTCTTATTATGGTGAACGGTAACAATGAGGAAAACACCTAGTAAGGGACGCGGACATGGTCGTGGTGGTGTTAGTGGACCCTCTGGTGCTGGGAGAGGATGTGGCCGTTCTGCCACAGCCACGCGTCCTAGTGTACCAACTACCTCAGGTCCCAGTAGCCGCCATAATTTACAGCGATATTTGGTGGGGCCCAATGCCGTTCTAAGGATGGTAAGGCCTGAGCAGGTACAGGCATTAGTCAATTGGGTGGCCGACAGTGGATCCTGCACGTTCACATTATCTCCCACCCAGTCTTCTGCAGAAAGCGCACAGATGGCGCCTGAAAACCAAGCCCATCAGTCTGTCACATCACCCCCATGCATACCAGGGAAACTGTCTGAGCCTCAAGTTATGCAGCAGTCTCTTATGCTGTTTGAAGACTCCGCTGGCAGGGTTTCCCAAGGGCATCCACCTAGCCCTTCCCCAGCGGTGGAAGACATAGAATGCACTGACACACAACCACTTATGTTTCCTGATGATGAGAAGTGGGCAAAAGCAGAACACCCGCCGCCAAGAGACTCCGCCTGCTACTGACCGCCGCCATCTGGGACCGAGCACCCCAAAGGCAGCTTCAAGGAGTTCCCTGGCATGGCACTTCTTCAAACAATGTGCTGACGACAAGACCCGAGTGGTTTGCACGCTGTGCCATCAGAGCCTGAAGCGAGGCATTAACATTCTGAACCTTAGCACAACCTGCATGACCAGTCACCTGCATGCAAAGCATGAACTGCAGTGGAGTAAACACCTTAAAAACAAGGAAGTCACTCAGGCTCCCCCTGCTACCTCTTCTGCTGCTGCCGCCTCGGCCTCTTCTGCTGCTGCCGCCTCGGCCTCTTCTGCTGCTGCCACCTCGGCCTCTTCTGCTGCTGCCGCCTCGGCCTCTTCCTCCGCCTCTGGAGGAACATTGGCACCTGCAGCCCAGCAAACAGGGGATGTGCCACCAACACCACCACCTCCGTCACCAAGCATCTCAACCATGTCACACGGCAGCGTTCAGCTCTCCATCTAACAAACATTTGAGAGAAAGCGTAAATTCCCACCTAGCCACCCTCGATCCCTGGCCCTGAATGCCAGCATTTCTAAACTACTGGCCTATGAAATGCTGTCATTTAGGCTGGTGGCACAGACAGCTTCAAACAGCTCATGTCGCTTGCTGTCCCACAGTATGTTGTTCCCAGCCGGCACTACTTCTCCAAGAGAACCGTGCCTTCCCTGCACAACCAAGTATCCGATAAAATCAAGTGTGCACTGCGCAACGCCATCTGTGGCAAGGTCCACCTAACCACAGATACGTGGACCAGTAAGCACGGCCAGGGATGCTATATTTCCCTAACTTCACACTGGGTAAATGTAGTGGCGGCTGGGCCCCAGGCGGAGAGCTGTTTGGCGCACGTCCTTCCGCCGCCAAGGATCGCAGGGCAACATTCTTTGCCTCCTGTTGCCTCCTCCTCCTACTCGGCTTCCTCCTCCTCTTCTTCCACCTGCTCATCCAGTCAGCCACACACCTTCACCACCAAATTCAGCACAGCCCGGGGTAAACGTCAGCAGGCCATTCTGAAACTCATATGTTTGGGGGACAGGCCCCACACCGCACAGGAGTTGTGGCGGGGTATAGAACAACAGACCGACGAGTGGTTGCTGCCTGGTGGTGTGCGATAATGGGCGAAATCTCGTTGCAGCTCTGGGACTAGCCGGTTTGACGTACATCCCTTAGGGCCCTTTCACACTTGCGTTGTCCGGATCCGGAACGGAACGTTTTTTGGCCGGAGAAAATACCGCAGCATGCTGCGCTTTTTGCTCCGGCCAAAAATCCTGAGCACTTGCCGCAAGGCCGGATCCGGAATTAATGCCCAATGAAAGGCATTGATCCGGATCCGGCCTTAAGCTAAACGTCGTTTCGGCACATTGCCTGACCCGACGTTTAGCTTTTTCTGGTTACCATGGCTGCAAGGATGCTAAAGTCCTGGCAGCCATGGTAAAGTGTAGTGGGGAGCGGGGGAGCAGCATACTTACCATCCGTGCGGCTCCCGGGGCGCTCCAGAGTGATGTCAGGGCGCCTCATGCACATGAATCACGTGATCACATGGAACACGTCATCCATGCGCACGGGGCGCTCTGATGTTATTCTGGAGCGCCCCGGGAGCCACACGGACTGTAAGTATACCGCTCCCCCGCTCCCCGCTCCTACTATGGCAACCAGGACTTTAATAGCGTCCTGGGTGCCATAGTAACACTGAACGCATTTTGAAGACGGATCCGTCTTCAAATGCTTTCAGTACACTTGTGTTTTTCCGGATCCGGCGTGTAATTCCGGCAAGTGGAGTACACGCCGGATCCGGACAACGCAAGTGTGAAAGGGCCTTTACCTGGCGCATGTGCTGAATTTGGTGTTGCAGAAGTTCATTCACAACTACCCCGACATGTCAGAGCTGCTGCATAAAGTGCGGGCCGTCTGTTCGCGCTTCCGGCATTCACATTCTGCCGCTGCTCGCCTGTCTGCGCTACAGCGTAACTTCGGCCTTCCCGCTCACCGCCTCATATGCGACGTGCCCACCAGGTGGAACTCCACCTTGCACATGCTGGACAGACTGTGCGAGCAGCAGCAGGCCATAGTGGAGTTTCAGCTGCAGCACGCACGGGTCAGTCGCACTGCGGAACAGCACCACTTCACCACCAATGACTGGGCCTCCATGCGAGACCTGTGTGCCCTGTTGCACTGTTTCGAGTACTCCACCAACATGGCCAGTGGCGATGACGCCGTTATCAGCGTTACAATACCACTTCTATGTCTCCTTGAGAAAACACTTAGGGCGATGATGGAAGAGGAGGTGGCCCAGGAGGAGGAGGAGGAGGAAGAGGGGTCATTTTTAGCACTTTCAGGCCAGTCTCTTCGAAGTGACTCAGAGGGAGGTTTTTGGCAACAGCAGAGGCCAGGTACAAATGTGGCCAGCCAGGGCCCACTATTGGAGGACGAGGATGAGGAGGAGGTGGATGAGGATGAGGATGAAGCATGGTCACAGCGGAGTGGCACCCAATGCAGCTCTGACCCATCACTGGTGCGTGGCTGGGGGGAAAGGCAGGACGATGACAATACGCCTTCCCACAGAGGACAGCTTGTCCTTACCTCTGGGCAGCCTGGCACACATGAGCAACTACATGCTGCAGTGCCTGCGCAACAACAGCAGAGTTGCCCACATTTAAAGTTGCCACCCTGCTGGATCCACGGTACAAAGACAATGTGCCCACCTCACTTCCTGCACTGGAGTGTGATAGGAAGATGCGCGAGTACAAGCGCTCGTTGGTAGACGCGCTACTGAGAGCATTCCCAAATGTCACAGGGGAACAAGTGGTAGCCCAAGGCCAAGGCAGAGGAGGAGCAAGAGGTCGCCAAGGCAGCTGTGTCACGGCCAGATCCTCTGATTGCAGGGTTAGCATGGCAGAGATGTGGAAAAGTTTTGTCAGCACGCCACAGCTAACTGCACCACCACCTGATACGCAACGTGTTAGCAGGAGGCAACATTTCACAAACATGGTTGAACAGTACGTGTGTACACCCCTCCACATACTGACTGATGGTTCGGCCCCATTCAACTTCTGGGTCTCTAAATTGTCCACGTGGCCAGAGCTAGCCTTTTATGCCTTGGAGGTGCTGGCCTGCCCGGCGGCCAGCGTTTTGTCTGAACGTGTATTAAGCACGGCAGTGGGCGTCATTACAGACAAACGCAGCCGCCTGTCTACAGCCAATGTGGACAAGCTGACGTTCATAAAAATGAACCAGGCATGGATCCCACAGGACCTGTCCATCCCTTGTGCAGATTAGACATTAACTACCTCCCCTTAACCATATATTATTGTACTCCAGGGCACTTCCTCATTCAATCCTATTTTTATTTTCATTTTACCATTATATTGCGAGGCAACCCAAAGTTGAATGAACCTCTCCTCTGTCTGGGTGCCGGGGCCTAAATATATGACAATGGACTGTTCCAATGTTGGGTGACGTGAAGCATGATTCTCTGCTATGACATGCAGACTGATTCTCTGCTGACATGAAGCCAGATTCTCTGTTACGGGACCTCTCTCCTCTGCCTGGGTGCCTGGGCCTAAATATCTGACAATGGACTGTTCCAGTGTTGGGTGACGTAAAGCATGATTCTCTGCTATGACATGAAGACTGATTCTCTGCTGACATGAAGCCAGATTCTCTGTTACGGGACCTCTCTCCTCTGCCTGGGTGCCTGAGCCTAAATATCTGACAATGGACTGTTCAAGTTTTGGGTGACGTAAAGCATGATTCTCTGCTATGACATGAAGACTGATTCTCTGCTGACATGAAGCCAGATTCTCTGTTACGGGACCTCTCTCCTCTGCCTGGGTGCCTGGGCCTAAATATCTGACAATGGACTGTTCCAGTGTTGGGTGACGTGAAGCATGATTCTCTGCTATGACATGAAGACTGATTCTCTGCTGACATGAAGCCAGATTCTCTGTTACGGGACCTCTCTCCTCTGCCTGGGTGCCTGGGCCTAAATATCTGACAATGGACTGTTCCAGTGTTGGGTGACGTGAAGCATGATTCTCTGCTATGACATGAAGACTGATTCTCTGCTGACATGAAGCCAGATTCTCTGTTATGGGACCTCTCTCCTCTGCCTGGGTGCCTGGGCCTAAATATCTGACAATGGACTGTTCCAGTGTTGGGTGACGTGAAGCATGATTGTCTGCTATGACATGAACACTGATTCTCTGCTGACATGAAGCCATATTCTCTGTTACGGGACCTCTCTCCTCTGCCTGGATAGCGGGGCCTAAATATCTAACAATGGACTGTTCCAGTGGTGGGTGACGTGAAGCCTTATTCTCTGCTATGACATGAAGACTGATTCTCTGCTGACATGAAGCCATATTCTCTGTTACGGGACCTCTCTCCTCTGCCTGGATAGCGGGGCCTAAATATCTGACAATGGACTGTTCCAGTGTTGGGTGACGTGAAGCATGATTCTCTGCTATGACATGAAGACTGATTCTGTGCTGACATGAAGCCAGATTCTCTGTTATGGGACCTCTCTCCTCTGCCTGGGTGCCAGGGCCTAAATATATGACAATGGACTGTTACAGTGGTGGGTGACGTGAAGCCTGATTCTCTGCTATGACATGAAGACTGATTCTCTGCTGACATGAAGCCAGATTCTCTGTTATGGGACCTCTCTCCTCTGCCTGGGTGCCAGGGCCTAAATATATGACAATGGACTGTTACAGTGGTGGGTGACGTGAAGCCTGATTCTCTGCTATGACATGAAGACTGATTCTGTGCTGACATGAAGCCAGATTCTCTGTTATGGGACCTCAATCCTCTGCCTGGGTGCTGGGGCCTAAATATATGATAATGGACTGTTACAGTGGTGGGTGACGTGAAGCCTGATTCTCTGCTATGACATGAAGACTGATTCTCTGCTGACATGAAGCCAGATTCTCTGCTATGACATGAAGACTGATTCTTTGCTGACTTGAAGCCAGATTCTCTGTTATGGGACTTCTCTCCTCTGCCTGGGTGCCAGGGCCTAAATATATGACAATGGACTGTTACAGTGGTGGGTGAATGAAGCCAGATTCTCTGCTATGGGACCTCTCTCCAATTGATATTGGTTAATTTTTATTTATTTTATTTTTATTTTTATTCATTTCCCTATCCACATTTGTTTGCAGGAGATTTACCTACATGTTGCTGCCTTTTGCAGCCCTCTAGCCCTTTCCTGGGCTGTTTTACAGCTTTTTTAGTGCCAAAAAGTTTGGGTCCCCATTGACTTCAATCGGGTTCGGGACGAAGTTCGGGTCGGGTTCGGGTCCCGAACCCGAACATTTCCGGGAAGTTCGGGCGAACTTCTCGAACCCGAACATCCAGGTGTTCGCTCAACTCTACTGATGGGCTACAACAGCAGAAGACCCCACCGGGTATCACTCATCTCCACTACAAATAGGAAAAAGAGGCTACAATTTTCACGAGCTCACCAAAATTGGACTGTTGAAGACTGGAAAAATGTTGCCTGGTCTGATGAGTCACGATTTCTGTTGAGACATTCAAATGGTAGAGTCTGAATTTGGCATAAACAGAATGAGAACATGTACACATCCTCTGATGGCTAGTTCCAGCAGGATAATGCACCATATCACAAAGCTTGAATCATTTCAAATTGGTTTCTTGAACATGACAATGAGTTCACTGTACTAAAATGGCCCCCACAGTCACCAGATCTCAACCCAATAGAGCATCTTTCAACACATCTGAAGTCTCCCAAAGCATGTGGGAAAAGGTGTTATGGTCTGATGAAACCAAGGTGTCACGGATGTAGTCGGGGAGAACACCAAAAGACAATCAAGAAGGAAGGGGAAAGACACTAGGCCCCACCGCTAGGGAAGGAAAAGGGTCACCACCTATAAAACCCTGCTCCTGGCCCTAACTTTTATCCGTATGGGCACCTCTCGATGGTAGAGATACCCATACACAGGAACCTAGAAAACCCTGGTGACCCTCAGATGCCCTAAAGATAATAACAGGGCAGAGACCACCTGTTCCTTCCCTGGTGAAGGAACTAGCGTCTCACTGAAGCCTAGTAAACCACCCGGGGGGGAGGAATACAAAACATGACAAGCGGAACACTTAACTTCAGAGGATGAAGGATGAACGGGACTTCAACACGAACCACACTCCAGTTCTTCCAAGACCAAATGAAGCTATCCCAAGCATGGAGTGATGGGGAAAAGTCAGACTAAATAGGGCAAGGTAAAGGTCACATGATCCACACCTGAACAGGAGGTGTGGACATACCAGCAACACACAGACAAAGTGAAACCAAAAGAGGCTGTCAGATCACTAATGGGTAGATAATCTTTCAGACCTTCTGGGACCTGTCACTGATGTGACACAAGGTTGAACTGTTTGGCTATAATTCCAAAAGATATGTTTGGCGCAAAAACAACACTGCACATTACCAAAAGAACACCATGCCCAGAGGGAAACATGGTGGTGGCAGCATCATGCCAAGGGGCTGTTTTTCTTCGGCTGGAACTGGGGCCTTAGTTTGGGGTCCTTAGTTAAGCTAGAGGGAATTATGAACAGTTCCAAATATTGGCACAAAACCTTCAGGCTTCTGCTAGAAAGCTGAACATGAAAAGGAACTTCATCTTTCAGCATGACAACGACACAAAGCATACATCCAAATCAACAAAGTAACAGCTTCACCAGAAGAAGATTAAAGTTTTGGAATTGCCTAGCAAGAGCCCAGAGCTGAAATCAATTGAAAATCTGTGGGGTGATCTGAAGAGGGCTGTGCACAGGAGATGCCCTCGCAATCTGACTGATTTGGAGTGTTTTTGCAAAGAAGAGTGGGCAAATCTTGCCAAGTCAAAATGTGCCATGCTGATAGACTCATACCCAGAAAGACTGAGTACAGTAATAAAATCAAAAGGTGCTTCAACAAAGTATTAGTTTAAGGGCGTGCAGACTTATTTCTTCCCTCTACCTAAAAGATTTCAGTTTGTTTTTCAATTGAGTTGAACGGTTTATAGGTCACAATAAAGGTGGAAAAAGTTCTGAAATGATTTGTCTTATTTATTTACATCACAGAAACCTGACATTTTAACAGGGGTGTATAGACTTTTTATATCCACTGTATATATATATATATATATATATATATATATAATCATACTTCTTATATATGTGAATGCATAATATGTGGGAAACTACTACTGATGTTTTAGCCATAATATATTTACATATATTATAATATATATATATTATTTATATAGCTATATATGGTGTCAGAGCAGTGACTCCTAAGCCGAACTAGAGTCCCGACACCCTCCCATCTTCAGAGCAGGGGGTGCCTGGGGTTCTCCTATTGACTTCCATACTCGAACACCCGAGCACTTTGGTGCTCGATCAACACTACCAAGGCCACTTTAATTTCGAAGTCCACCCCTAGTAGAATGTACAGGATGAAAACGACATTGCAAACGGTGCTTTGAGGAGGCAGTAGAAAAATAGTGTGTCATAAGGGAATAGCTATGAGTAAGGACCGTACTACTTGGCCTGAAAGCATAAGCGTCAGCTCTAATGTCCCTGTACCATTGGATGTATAATTTTTAACTGTGTGAAATAAAGTTCATGATATTATGAAGAAGTCTAGTACCCTCTTGTGCCATTGTGTATCCAGAATGTGAAGCACAGTAAGTTGTAAGTAGAGCCTGGGTAATAGGTAGCCAGGCAAGATGGCTCGAGAGTTAGCATTTTGCTAACCATTGAATGTCAAAAAATAGGAAGGAAACATTCATCATATGAGCAACCAGTGCAAATGTATCTTCTTCTAGTCATCCTCCACTCTTATGGAATAACAGTACATCACATTGCTCTGGGGTGCAGTTTTTTCTTCACTTTGTTCACACCCCCTACTTTGGCTTCTATCACCCTATTTGGACATTTTTTCCTTCTCCACTGCTCTAACTTTCCATCTCTACTTGTGTCTGTTTCTTTTTTACATACTGTAAGTGATGCTTTGGACATCATAATCTCAGCAGTTTGAGCGCAGGAGATACCCCACACAACAATGTCCATATGCAATGCTGAGTCCTGATTTCCTATGGTCCTATGGCCTTCACCCAACTCAGTATGCAGCCTTTACCTGCAATGTTTATTGGAATTATGGAAGTTTTTTATTATTTTGCCCATATCTTTAGGAATTTCCCATTTCATGATTGTGAAAATTGTGAAAGTTCTTTAAATGCATTTCGGTTTATTATATACTAAAGCACAATCTGTAGGTGAAATACACCATTAAAAGGGTCAATATTGATGACCTATCCTCAGCAGGTCAGTAGTTTGAAGGTGTCATGCTTCCTCTTCAAACATTACCTGCACAATGTCTCCCTTGTAGCAGTGGTGCAGGTTAAATGCAACTACTTATACTATAGACTTGCAATTACACCGCATCGCTGCTGCAAAGGAGAAGATGCTTAAGTAAACATTAAAAAGGATGAAGCACTCACATGAGTGGTATGACCCCTTCAAATAGCTGATCAGCTGGGGTGCCAGGAGTCAGACCCCTATCAATCTGTTATTGATGATCTATCCTGTGGATTATTCCACAGGTACCATAGGTTGGGGTGAAAATGTAAAAAAAGCTGAAAAACCCCTTTAATCACTTCTCCTAAATACAAACCGGATTCCAAAAAAGTTGGGACACTAAACAAATTGCGAATAAAAACTGAATGCAATGATGTGGAGATGGCAAATGTCAATATTATATTTGTAATAAAACGTAGATGACAGATCAAACGTTTAATCCGAGTAAATGTATAATTTTAAAGGAAAAATACGTTGATTCAAATTTTCACGGTGTCAACAAATCCCCAAAAAGTTGGGACAAGTAGCAATAAGAGGCTGGAAAAAGTAAATTTGAGCATAACGAAGAGCTGGAAGACCAATTAACACTAATTAGGTCAATTTGCAACATGATTGGGTATAAAAAGAGCTTCTCAGAGTGGCAGTGTCTCTCAGAAGCCAAGATGGGTAGAGGATCACCAATTCCCACAATGTTGCGCAGAAAGATAGTGGAGCAATATCAGAAAGGTGTTACCCAGCGAAAAATTGCAAAGACTTTGCATCTATCATCATCAACTGTGCATAACATCATCCGAAGATTCAGAGAATCTGGAACAATCTCTGTGCGTAAGGGTCAAGGCCGTAAAACCATACTGGATGCCCGTGATCTCCGGGCCCTTAAACGACACTGCACCACAAACAGGAATGCTACTGTAAAGGAAATCACAGAATGGGCTCAGGAATACTTCCAGAAACCATTGTCAGTAAACACAATCCACCGTGCCATCCGCCGTTGCCAGCTGAAACTCTACAGTGCAAAGAAGAAGCCATTTCTAAGCAAGATCCACAAGCTCAGGCGTTTTCACTGGGCCAGAGATCATTTAAAATGGAGTGTGGCAAAATGGAAGACTGTTCTGTGGTCAGACGAGTCACGATTCAAAGTTCTTTTTGGAAATCTGGGATGCCATGTCATCCGGACCAAAGAGGACAAGGACAACCCAAGTTGTTATCAACGCTCAGTTCAGAAGCCTGCATCTCTGATGGTATGGGGTTGCATGAGTGCGTGTGGCATGGGCAGCTTGCATGTCTGGAAAGGCACCATCAATGCAGAAAAATATATTCAGGTTCTAGAACAACATATGCTCCCATCCAGACGTCATCTCTTTCAGGGAAGACCCTGCATTTTTCAACAAGATAATGCCAGCCCACATTCTGCATCAATCACAACATCATGGCTGCGTAGAAGAAGGATCCGGGTACTGAAATGGCCAGTCTGCAGTCCAGATCTTTCACCTATAGAGAACATTTGGCCCATCATAAAGAGGAAGGTGCAACAAAGAAGGCCCAAGCCGATTGAACAGTTAGAGGCCTGTATTAGACAAGAATGGGAGAGCATTCCTATTTCTAAACTTGAGAAACTGGTCTCCTCGGTCGCCAGACGTCTGTTGAGTGTTGTAAGAAGAAGGGGAGATGCCACACAGTGGTGAAAATGGCCTTGTCCCAACTTTTTTGGGATTTGTTGTACACCATGAAATTCTGATTCAACATATTTTTCCCTTAAAATGGTACATTTTCTCAGTTTAAACTTTTGTTCGGTGATTTATGTTCTATTCTGAATAAAATATTAGAAGTTCGCACCTCCACATCATTGCATTCAGTTTTTATTCACGATTTGTATAGTGTCCCAACTTTTTGGGAATCCGGTTTGTACAACACCAGGTCCAACCTGTTCCTGCAATAATAATACAAAATATATATATTATATAGTAATATTTACAAGGCACGTGAAAATGCCTCCTAAAAAAAAAAAATAACCAGGGTACCTTAATGTACTTACAAAGAACCTACAAGAAAAGTCCTTATGAGGAACCAAGGCAACACCCTTAGTATATTTCAAAGTGCAAAATAAATTTTATTGAAAGCACTAAAATCGTATAACGTCACAATACATAAAAATTGCGAAACTACTCATAAAACGCTGTACCAAGAAAGTAATTTCTTGGCAACACATACATTTCCCCAGCAGAATGGAACAATATGTACCTTGGGAAACTAGGCATATGGAGTGCAGAGGTCCTTAAACATGGGCTCAAATATCCACATAAAACAGATTTCAATTGGGCACCCAAATCATGGAACCACTAATGCACCAATGAATCACTATCACAATGCATAGCTGCACTATCATAGTGATTTGGTAAATCGCATTATAACACTAGCCACATTATATCAGTGCTATGGACCAAAAGATCCCCTGGTAGGAAATACAATATATAGCCCTGAAGTATCCAAGCCAAACCACTCACACTTGGGTAGTGATGTTCCGAACTATTCGCCGGAGAATAGTTCCCGGCGAACATAGCTTGTTCGTGTTCGCCGCTGCGGGCGAACATATGCGATGTTCGGTCCGCCCCCTATACATCATCATTGAGTAAACTTTGACCCTGTACCTCACAGTCAGCAGACACATTCCAGCCAATCAGCAACAGACCCTCCCACCTCCTGGACAGCATCCATTTTAGATTCATTCCAAAGCTGCATTATCAGTGAAAGGAGGGACAGTTCTGCTGCTGCTGATTCAATAGGGAAAGCGTTAGCTAGGGCACTGTTCTGTGTCCACAGACTCATCTGCTGTAAGGACAGCGTCCTGACAGAACCCCAAAAAGCCATTTTCATGGCTGGTACATCAGTGTGCTTTTTTTAATATATATATTGCAGTTTCCAGTGCACAACATTCATACAGGGTGTGACAGAAAATACCTCGCAGATTAAATAAAATTCTATTTAATATTTTTCTGTGACATAATCACATTTGCAAGCCAGTGTGTGTCAGGCCCACACAGGGTGTCATTCACTCAAATACCTTGCAGATAAAAAAAAATCTATTAAATTTTTTTCTGTGATATAATCATATTTGCAAATTGCAAGCCCGTGTGTATCAGGCCCACACAGACTGTATTGTGGCCACTGGCTAGTGGCTAGGCCTCCACTCATACCGTTACAGAGTGTCATTCACTCAAATACCTTGCAGATAAAAAAAAAATCTATAAAAAAAATTTCTGTGATATAATCACATTTGCAAATTGGAAGCCTGTGTGTGTCAGGCCCACACAGACTGTATTGTGGCCACTGGCTAGGCCTCCACTCATACCATTACAGGGTGTCATTCACTCAAATACCTTGCAGATAAAAAAAATCTATAAAAAATAAATTCTGTGATATAATCACATTTGCAAATTGCAAGCCTGTGTGTGTCAGGCCCACACAGACTGTATACTAGCTATTGGATAGGCCTCCACTCATACCGTTACAGGGTGTCATTCACTCAAATACCTTGCAGATAAAAAAAATCCTATTAAAAAAAATTCTGTGATATAATCACATTTGAAAATTGCAAGCCCGTGTGTGTCAGGCCCACAAAGACTGTATTGTGGCCATTGGCTAGTGGCTAGACCTCCACTCATACCGTTACAAGGGTGTCATTCACTCAAATACCTTGCAGATAAAAAAAATTCTATTACATTTTTTCTGTGATATAATCATATTTGCAAATTGCAAGCCCGTGTGTGTCAGGCCCACACAGACTGTATTGTGGCCACTGGCTAGTGGCTAGGCCTCCACTCATACCGTTACAGGGTGTCATTCACTCAAATACCTTGCAAATAAAAAAATTATATTTAAAAATTTTCTTTGATGTAATCACATTTTCAAGCCTGTGTTTGTCAGGCCCACACAGACTGTATACTAGCTAGTGGCTAGGCCTCCACTCATACCGTTACAGGGTGCCATTCACTCAAATACCTTGCAGATAAAAAAAATTCTATTTTAAAAATGTCTGTGATATAATCACATTTGCAAGCCCGTGTGTGTCAGGCCCACACAGACTGTACTGTGCCCACTGCCCACCACTTATATAGGTTGGCCCAGTACCTTGCACGCATAGTACCACTTCACATAAAAAAAAATGACAAGCAGAGGCAGGCCACCCCGCAGGGGCCGTCGTGGTCGTGATTTCCACTGGCCCTGGAATAATGCCCAGTGTTCAGAGGCCACGTACCCTGAATCCAAAAAATTTGGAGAAGATAGTTGACTGGCTTACACAGGACACCCAATCTTCAACAGCTTCCGCTAAGAACCTTGTCGCACCATCCTCCTCCAGCTCAGCTTTGGTCACCTGCTCTCAAGTTACCACTCTCCCGCCCACCACCACCAACACTACCACCACAGGCGCTTCACTTGATCCCTCAGAGGAGTTATTTACACATCAGTTGGATGAAATGAGTGATGCGCAACCATTATTGCCATGGGATGTAGATAACAGGGATATGTCTCAGTCAGGCAGCATTACACACATGGACGTACAGTGTGATGATGATGATGTACCCGCTGCTGCTTCCTTTGCTTAGGTGTCAGATACAAGTGAAGTGGTACAACTGCTTTGCGAAGGCACATGATCACACATCACAAACGCCTATGGGATCAACACATGATGACGAGTAGAAGCAGCACACAAACTCAAAGCCACCATCCTCCTCCTGGTCCAGCATCTTCAGCCACGTCAACCACTGTTGTCCTCCTTGCCCCCTCTCAACCACCCGCCACTCCGCCTCTCACCTTGAGCAGTTCCATCTCATCTGTCCACAGTCAGGTGTCTGTTAAGGAAATGTTTGAGCGTAAGAAGCCAATGTCACAGAGTCACCCCCTTGCCCGGCGTCTGACAGCTGACTTGACGGAACTCTTAGTCCGAAAGCTTTTACCATACCAGCTGGTGGAGTCTGAAGCCTTCAGAAAATGTGTCGCTATTGGGACACCACAGTGGAAGGTACCCGGACACATTTTCTCTACTTAGTGATTGAAAAGGAAGTCATGGCATCTCTGGCATACAGTGTTGGGGAAAGGGTCCATCTGACCACCTACACTGCGCATTGGGTCAACCTGCTGACGGCTGCCAAGCATGGAATGCGTGGCTCTGCAGCGGAGTTGGTGACACCGCCACAACTTGCAGGCAGGCCTACTGCCACCTCCTCTACTCCTCCTACTCCATCCTCTTCCATAACCTCCTCGGCTGAGTCCTCTTCTGCTGCGGCGTCTGGCTGCACATCAACTGAATCCACCCAGCTCCCCAGGGGCTATTACACATCCCGGATACGACAGTGTCACGCTGTCTTGGGGTTGACTTGCCTGAAAGCAGAGAGCCACACCGGACCAGCACTCCTGTCCGCCCTGAACGCACAGGTGGATCAGTGGCTGACCCGCACCAACTGGAGATCAGCAAAGTGGTGTGTGAAAATGGAAGCAATTTGTTGGCAGCATTTAATTTTGGCAAGTTGTCACATGTGCCGTGCATGGCACATGTGTTGAATCTCATCGTACAACGCTTTGTGTCTAAGTACCCAGGCTTACAGGACGTCCTCAAGCAGGCCAGGAAGGTGTGTGGCCATTTCAGGCGTTCCTACATGACCATGGTGCACTTTTCAGACATTCAGCGCCGAAACAACATGCCAGTGAGGCGCTTGATTTGCGACAGCCCGACACGTTGGAATTCAACACTCCTAATGTTCGACTGCCTGCTCCAACAAGAAAAAGTAGTCGACGAGTATTTCTATGATGGGGTGCCAGGACAGCCTCTGCGGAGCTGGGAATTTTTTTGCCACGTTACTGGACGCTCATGTGCAACGCCTGTAGGCCCATGCGTCCTTTAGAGGAGGTGACAAACCTAGTCAGTCGCAACGGAGGCACCATCAGCGACCTCATCCCATTTGTTTTCTTCCTGGAGCATGCCCTGCAAAGAGTGCTGGATCAGGCTGTAGATGAGCATGAAGAGGAAGAGTTGTGGTCACCATCACCACCAGAAACAGCCTTGTCATCATCGCTTGCCGGACCTGCGGCAACGCTGGAAGAGGAGTATGAGGAAGAGGAGTCAGAGGAGGAATGTGGCTTTGAGGAGGAGGAAGACCAACCACAGCAGGCATCCCAGGGTGCTCGTTGTTGTCACCTATCTGGGACCAGTGGTCTTGTACATGGCTGGGGGGAAGAACAGACCGTCAATGACATCAGTGAGGACGAGGAAAGGGGAAATGAGTAGCTCGGCATCCAACCTTGTGCAAATGGGGTCTTGCATGCTGTAATGTCTGTTGAGGGACCCTCGTATAAAAAGGATGAAGGAGAATGACCTGTACTGGGTGGCCATGCTACTAGACCCCCGGTATAAGCAGAAAGTGGCGGAAATGTTACCAAATTACCGGATATCAGAAAGGATGCAGCAGTTCAAAACCAAACAAAAAAATATGCTTTACACAGCTTATAATGGGGATGTCACAGCACAACGGGAATCTAACTGGGGAAGAGGTGAAAGTAATCCTCCTCCTACCACGGCGGCAAGGACAGGACGCTTTACAAATGTGTTGTTGATGGAGGACATGCAGAGCTTTTTCAGTCCTACACATCGCCACAGCCCTTCGGGATCCAGCCTTAGAGAACGACTCGACCGACAGGTAGCAGACTACCTCGCCTTAACTGCAGATATCAACACTCTGAGGAGCGATGAACCCCTTGACTACTGGGTGAGCAGGCTTGACCTGTGGCCTGAACTATCCCAGTTTGCAATAGAACTTCTGGCCTGCCCTGCTTCAAGTGTCCTGTCAGAAAGGACCTTCAGTGCAGCAGGAGGCATTGTCACTGACAAAAGAAGTCGCCTCGGTCAAAAAAGTGTTGATTACCTCACCTTCATTAAGATGAATGAGGCATGGATCCCGAAGGGACTGACAGTGGGGGATACGTTTGACTAATAAAAGGCATGATGACATGCCTTGGCCTCAAAATGGTCCCCACGCTGCTGAATTTAATGTCTGCATACCGGATGACTTTCGTGAATTCTCCGCCACCAACTAGGGTTCAAGCCGCAATGTTTTAGTCACCTTTCTGCCTGGAAAACATCAATTTACAATACCTAATTTTTCTGGCCACTAGTGCTGCACTGTGGCTGCAAAAACAAAACAAAAACCTCTATAAGTGTGTTGGCAATGTTGCCACACCCCAGATAAGGCCGTTGCTTCATTATGATCAGACTAAGTTTTAAGTTGTATGGGTTTTTAATGCATAAAATAAACTATTAAGGCTACTTTCACACTTGCGTTCAGAGCGGATCCGTCTGAGACGGATCCGCTCATATAATGCAGACGGTGGATCCGTTCAGAACGGATCCGTCTGCATTATATTGTAAAAAAAAATCTAAGTGTCAAAGTAGCCTCAGACGGATCCGCCAGACTTTACATTGAAAGTCAATGGGGGACGGATCCGTTTGAAAATTGAGCCATATTGTGTCATCTTCAAACGGATCCGTCCCCATTGACTTACATTGTAAGTCTGGATGGATTAGTTTGCCTCCACACGGCCAGCAGCGTTCAGGTGTCCGCCTGCTGAGCGTAGCGTAGGCCAAACGCTGCCAGACTGATGCATTCTGAGCGGATCCGCATCCACTCAGAATGCATTAGGGCTGGATGGGGCCGCTTGTGAGAGCCTTTGAACGAAACTCACAAGCGGAGCCCCGAACGCTAGTGTGAAAGTAGCCTAAGAGACTTTATTATGATTTTTTTATTAGAAATAATGCAGACAATTTAAAAAATCCCCATCAATTCCAATACAAAGCAAGTACAGAGCTTAGAACAAAATTATTTCAGGATGTCGTTAATTTGACAATGATTAATCAGTTCGACACACGTCCCCGGATAGGGGACGTAACAGGGATTAAACTGATGAGAATAAACCTCCAATGACATCAACGGGACATGGCTAGCTTGGTATCAAACTTTGTGCAAATGGGAAGTTTGCGGTTGGGCAAATGGACTGTTTGCTGTTGTTTGCGGTGCATTAAAAGGGGAGTTTAGTCTGTCAATGTCTGTGAAGCGGGCGTAACCCTTACACTACCTGATCGATACAACATCATACCTGATCGTATACACACACTGGATGTTTTAAACCACGTTGTTCAAAAAAATGTAGGATTCTTAGGTGATTTATGCCCTTTATGGAGTAAAATCCAACTTTTCCATCACTACTGTGTCTAGAAAGAGTCCCTGTGGGTTTTAAAATTCGCCTGCCTATTGAAGTCAATGGCAGTTCGCCCGGTTTGCCCATTAGCGAACATTTGCAGAAATTCGCGTTCGCCGCTCGCGAACGGAAAATTTTATCTTCGCGACATCTCTACACTTGGCCGTGATGAGGGAACGTAGATCCGGGAGGACACAACACCTCAAAATACGTTTGGCAGAATGAGCTTTGTAATAACATTTACAAGGTCTGCAGAAGTCCAGCATAGATTATGACGGTTTGTAAGGGGCTTTCTTCACACCTGAAAAATAGTAGATTAAAATAGTTTTACTGTTCAATTTGTCCCGTACAAACTGCTTACAAGGCACTAGACTGCAATGCATCTGTTCTGTTTGCAACCACTTGGCTGAACTTCGAAATCCAGGTAATAAAGATGTTGAGTAATTATTTTCTTGAAACTCTAAACATCGTCTAGAAACAGCATAGGATTGTCTGTTTGAAGAGCAGCCACCGCACAAGAATGCACAAATCAAAGTTATCAGTACAAATTATCCTCTGAATTCCCATTAACAGGAGTCGATAAATAAATAGGCGCTATGAATCATTTTGGAAGCTTCACTGCATTCTAGAAATGGCTGGCATTTTTCCTAGTGATGAAGCAAGATCAGGACTGCTGGTGTTTATTCTGCTATGGTATAATATACTGTATTAAACACCATTCAGGTGTATGCTACTGAAGTTAGGTTAAACGGTATCTGTCAGCAGTTCTGTACCTGTGAAACTGGCTGACCTGTTACATGTGCGCTTGGCAGCTGAAGACATCTATGTTGGTCCCATGTTTATATGTGCCCGCATTGCCGAGAAAGATGCTGTAAGCCTCTAGGAGCAACAGGGGCATTTCCTTTACACCTAGAGGCTCTGCTCTCTCTGCAACTGCAGTGCTCTGTCCACTTTGATTTGCAGGGCCTGGTGTGATGACATTTTCACTGCCTGGTCCCATCAATCAAAGTGGAGAGGGCGCAGCAGCTGCAGAGAGAGGACTAAAATAAATTTTATCCCAACTGTCTAATACATGGCTGTAGGAGTGCTCTGTACATAACTGTAGAAGGGCACCCACAAACTAGTAGAGGGGGGGCCGTTGCCCCGGGCACCACACTGCAGGGGGGCGCGGCTGTCCGCTGGGCTGGCACAAGTTAGTTAAATCGAGCCTGACGCTGTGTTATTTTTTTTCTTCACACAGCACACAGCGTCCGGCCGCAGAGCAGAATGAGGAGGGGAGACGGGGCATGCACGCCAGTTCCCGATAGGCTCCGCCCACCTTCCAAGCAGGAAAGGCAGTGCAGAGCCAGAGCATGAAGATGCAGAAGTCCAGACTCACTATAGACAGTCCAGACTCCAGGCCAGGCAGAGAGACAGTGATTCAAGCGACCCAGAGTGAGTGACAGTCTGAGTCAGTGACTGTCCCCGAGTGCAAAGTCCCACCCTGTGTAATTAGGTGACATAGTAGAGTGGGGGCCATTATATTAATAATAAAGAGGGGGCCATTATATTTATCACAAAGAGGGGGGCATTATATTAATAATAAAGAGGGGGCTATTATATTAATAATAACGAGGGGGACATTATATTATTAACAAAGAGGGGGACATTATATTAATAATAAAGAGGGGCCATTATAATATACAGGGGGAAATAATATTATGAGGAATGGGGGACTGTTTGTCTGGCTCTAGCACACTATTGGGGGGCAGCAGGATGACAGTGTTGAGACACCAGGAAGGAGAGGATGATAGAAAAGTGAGGAACCTAAAAAAAAATCTGTGAAACTCTGCAGAGACGAGAAGCGGCTGAAAGAAGGTATCATGGCGGTCTTATCTCTGAATGAAGACGTTGAGGAAAGTCTACATCACAGGAGACGTCACTGGATGTAACAGGTATGGGGCGGTATTATACTGTAATAATAATGTCCATCCACATATCTGTTTCACGGTAGGGTTGGGGGAGGAGATTGAGAATATGGCCCACCCTGCCGCATTCGGCCCCAGACTTCAGGTCACACTGTGTGTGTTCTGAATTCTGGGGGCTCACACCCATCTACTATATTATCTGTACTCAGAGTTATCACTGTGTTATCTGTGGTGTTACATAGGACTGCTAGTGATCTACTACAGTATATGTTAAAAGGGGCGTGCCCGGGGTAGGGGGGGGGCGCAGTTTTTGGCTTGCCCCGGGTGCTGGCAACCCACGCTACGCCACTGCCCCTACTATATCTCTGCATAGCTCCGATTTTATACCAAGACTTACAAGGGTGTTTCCTATGGGATCACATGCTTCTTTTTATGGTGAGGTATTCTCCAATCAAATCAATGTTTCTAGGACACAGTATGACAACATGAAGTACCTTTTAACTGTACTCTGTAGTATGGAGCTGCAGAGGACTCCTTATGCCTCTGTACAAACCTCTGCACATTGCCCTATCATTGAAATTAACATCTATGTACAGTAACGTGCCCTAAGAGCAATTGCACTGACACCTCCACTTAGATACTGGAAGCCTACAGCTTCGGTGATGCACACTGGCAGGGCTCAACCTCTGTTCACAGAGCTACTCTCGCACCTGATGAATCTCTGTCCAACACTCTACACATACTAGTGGCTCACCACACAAGTCCACAAGGAACATCAAAACATCTAACTTATATATAGTTATGTATTGTTTTATATTGCAATGCAAAGTATTATTTTTTTATTGCATTGTATGGCCATTGTTACCAGTAAGGAAAGGATGGCAATGGATAACCAGGAACATGGCTAATCACCCTGTTCCTCCCCTCTTGGTAGGAGTTGGCTGGGCCTGTTCCCTACCAGGAAGGGGAGCTCGAGAACAGTCACAGACTGGAGAGGAGGCACAAGACAGAGCTCCTTTTCCTGGAAAAGATTCTCCAGAGAGATCAATCATTGTTCTGCCTCAAGTGAAGCCTTGAAAAGCTGACAGCAGAGTAAATTGCTACAATCAGCATCTACAGACACTGCTGGTGAGGGTCTACTGCTAAGACACCCATCACAAGACTACGACTAGGTCAGTACTACATAGTGCTAAACTGTAGAACTATACTTGGAAACTGTTGCTATTAAATGTATTTAAAGTTCTACATTGCACTTAGTAAAAAAGATTTAGTTATGTTTAATTATGGCCTCATCCTTCAATACTATGGTATATTTCCATTACACTAGTGATGACCAACCTACGAAGCCGTGTCATGCGGCCCGCGCAATGACCGGAGGCGGAGATTGCACACAGTGGAAGAAGAAGGAGAAGAAGCGGGCGGCTGCTGTGGCGCAGTGCTGAATATCCATTCTAAACATGAAGGCAACTCACGGAACAAATCTAAGTGTAATAAGTTTCTGTCGTTCCCGTGGCCCAGTAGTTGTTTGTAACGGCAGTGCTGTGTCTGGATGTGTGCGCTGCCACGTGCAGAAGGAAGGGCTGACCACCTTACTGCTTAATGGTGGGCACAGGCGACAGTGGTCTGTGTGTGAGCAGTGTGGTTTCAGGAGGGCTGCCCCCTGTGAGTGTGGCTGGTACCTTAGTGAGGAGAGTTGGTGTATATTCTGAAGGGCCAGTGGTGTCCATGTGGCAGGGGGTCCAGCAGTACATGCCTTTGAGGGGTAAGAAGGGAACCCATCCTTGTTGCTTGGGAAGGCCAGGACATGAGTGGTGTTCATTGGTCTTGGTTGGAACTGTGACACTAGTAGCGTTAGTCTGTGCTGTGGCTGGCAGTAGAGAGAGTGGCCCCTTTACAGTAATAAAGCTCACATGTGCCCCCTTCACAATGGTAATGCCCAGATGTGCCCCCTTTACAGGGCTAATGCCCAAATGTGCCCCCTTTACAGGGGTAATGCCCAGATGTGCCCCTTTCACGGTAGTAATGCTCACATGTGCCCCTTTCATGGTAAAAAACACCCAGATGTCCCCCTTTACAGTAAAAATGCCCAGACGTGCCCCCTTTACAGTAAAAATGCCCAGATAGTAACATAGTAACAAAGTATATAAGGCCGAAAAAAGACATCTGTCCATCCAGTTCAGCCTGTTATCCTGCAAGTTGATCCACAGAAAGGCGAAAAAACCCTGTGAGGTAGAAGCCAATTTTCCCCACTTAAGGGGGGGAAAATTCCTTCCCAACTCCAATCAGGCAATCAGAATAACCCCTTGGATCAACAACCCCTCTCTAGCAGTGCTGAATATCCATTCTAAACATGAAGGCAACTCACTGAACAAATCTAAGTGTAATAAGTTCCTGTCGTTCCCGTGGCAATCAGAATAACCCCCTGGATCAACAACCCCTCTCTAGTAGTTATAGCCTGTAATATTATTACACTCCAGAAATTCATCCAGGCACCTCTTGAACTCTTTTAGTGAACTCACTATCACCACCTCCTCAGGCAGAGAGCTTCCATAGTCTCACTGCTTTTACCGTAAAGAATCCTCTTCTATGTTTGTGTACAAACCTTCCTTCCTCCAGATGCAGAGGATGTCCCCTCGTCACAGTCCTGGGGATAAATAGATGATGGGAGAGAGCTCTGTACTGCCCCTGATATATTTATACATAGTAATTAGATCTCCCCTCCCAGAACTGTACACAGTACTCCATGTGTGATCTGACTAGTGATTTGTAAAATGGTAGGACTATGTTCTCATCACGGGCATCTATGATGTGCCTCTTCATAGAAAAAATGCCCAGATATTTGCCCCTTCACAGTAGTAATGCTCATATGTGCCCCCTCACAGTGCTTGCATTTCTTTCTGGCAAAGCTACCTGGTTCTGGCCCGCAAAATTTATACCATGTCTAGTGTGGCCCTCAGACTAAAAATGGACAAGCACCACTGCATTACACCGATCCCCAGGGAGCAACGGCCTGAGGGAGTACACCATGACACAATATTTCTTCAGGTACCACCTTTGCACTGGCTCTTCCGGGGCTTGCAGCACCTGCGTCTAAACATATCACCAGAGACCATTTCCAGCCCACCATCTCCACTATTTACAGTGTGAAACAACACATTATCATTTTAATGGCAGTGGCCCCAGCAATTAGACCCTTACTGATTAAACGCTTATCTCCTATACTGCAGATAGGGATACGTATTTGCAATAGGACAACCCTTTTAATTTGCATGGGCACCATGTAATACTAGGAATGCTAGTAAGAAGGTCCGACGGCGCTCCACGTAAGGATGGCAGGAGGACACTTGGAGAACTATAGTGAGAAATTCTTCAAGGGAAATTAGATCAGGTATGAACAACGCATTTTGGGGTTGAAAGGGCCCCTTCATCAGGTTCAGATCAAATCCCTTCAGAGTAAGCATTTACTCAGAATCACACTCTACTATCCCTACGGTCTTCCCATTGCACATTGTCTTCCCTCTGCTTTCTCAACAGATAATACTACACGGCCACTGTGGAGAATATCTACCGATGTAGTAGAGTTATATCACCGCCAGATCTCTGAGAAGTTCTGGTAGACGTTCTTCAGTAACTCCTGCATGATGTTCTTTTGTTTTGCTTTCGCTTTGACATCTCTCCTCCCTCTCCCAGCTGTCATCTATTAGCAGTGATTGCCTCCCTATATATCTCCTCCCATACTGCCTCACTTTGCGGTTTATACCACTTCCTGGATTGTGTTCTCTGCTTGAAGTTGCTACAGCTGGGTCTTCAGATAAGTCTATTTCTGTATTTGTTGTTTTCCTGTTGGCTTGATTCTAGGTGACCCTGACTCCCTCCGTATTTAGTGCAGGGAGCCGGTGGTCGTGTCCCCTCACTATTAAAGGGTTTGCAGGTGTCACTCAGTCTAGGTACGTGGACATGCAACTTTCTATCATTGAGATCTTTGCATGGGCTGAGAAGACAGGGAGAGCTTCAGGGTTTTAATAGGGATCACCCTTTTGTTCCTTAGTTTGGATCAAGCCAGTCGGAACCTTATTTGTAACTTCTTTTTTCTGTTACACCATCCGTGACAAGTTAACACACATGCTTTATGAGACGTGTTATCTAAACTAAATGCGTTAAGCAAACACCTTCAATTGCTCTTCAATGGTAATGCGATGTGTTATGAAATTTGAGTTAAGAGTTTGTGTGTTAACCCTGCTACATCTGTATGTTTAGTCACTGAACCCAGTGGCATGATCAAGCTTCAGGACACAAATGTGACTGCACCCCATTCAGGGTTCTAGCTCCTCCATTAATTCAAATGTTTTCCAGCATATACACAGCTCAGTGATACAATCACAGGCTTGGTAATTATTTATGCTAAGGTTAATTTCGTAGGAAGCCAATTAACCCATCAGCATGGTTTTGGAGTGTGGGAGTAAAACCGAAGCACCTTTACAACATAACATACTTCTCTTCAGCTCCCACAAAGTAATAGCTGATGTTCTTTCAAAATTCAAAAGCTGAATCTGACATTACTTGAGCCTTAGAAACAGAAAGAAAGGGCAGAAACTAAGAAAGTACAATGATAAATGAAATCATGCTTTCTTTGTATTTCTTCTGAATCTCACTTCCCTTTCTATGAAAAAAAAAAACACAGCGTACAATTTATGCTTTTTCTTTGCATTTTGCCATTTTAAGGCTCAAGTGCTATACGTAGCATGTCAGCTTCTGTCTGCTGAACACTTGACAGGTCAGAAAGATCTCATGTTTTGTGCTTCTCTGAAATTTAATAAGATTTCAATTATATTACAGTTTTTTTTTTCCATCCAGCCTTAGAAAATATAGTCTTCAAGAGTGTTTGCTGTGAAGTGTAAAGTATTGCAGCATCTAGGCTAAAAAGCTGTGAATATCTTTAAAGTCTGGCTGTAGGCTCATGGTGCACATTGTCTACATTCAGATAATGAGAGAGCTGTATGTTGATGCCTGTTCTCTCAAATCTTTGCATTTACAATGTACTGTAGCAACAGGTAAAAACGTCAGTGTTTGGCTATTTAATTAACTAGACTCAGGCATGTAATTTCTTAGAAGCTGCTGATTTTAGAGGACCAGACAACCATCTAAAGATGATGGGGGTGTCCCAACTCTCTCTCAATGGCCGATGTTGGGGGAAAGATAGATCAGATATATTGCATGTTGCAGGTACATGTCACAGGGCAGACATGACACACACACTATATACAAACCGGATTCCAAAAAAGTTGGGACACTATACAAATCGTGAATAAAAACTGAATGCAATGATGTGGAGGTGCCAACTTCTAATATTTTATTCAGAATAGAACATAAATCACGGAACAAAAGTTTAAACTGAGAAAATGTACAATTTTAAGGGAAAAATACGTTGAAACAGAATTTCATGGTGTCAACAAATCCCAAAAAAGTTGGGACAAGGCCATTTTCACCACTGTGTGGCATCTCCCCTTCTTCTTACAACACTCAACAGACGTCTGGCGACCGAGGAGACCAGTTTCTCAAGTTTAGAAATAGGAATGCTCTCCCATTCTTGTCTAATACAGGCCTCTAACTGTTCAATCGGCTTGGGCCTTCTTTGTTGCACCTTCCTATTTATGATGCGCCAAATGTTCTCTATAGGTGAAAGATCTGGACTGCAGACTGGCCATTTCAGTACCCGGATCCTTCTCCTACGCAGCCATGATGTTGTTATTGATGCAGAATGTGGTCTGGCATTATCTTGTTGAAAAATGCAGGGTCTTCCCTGAAAGAGATGACGTCTGGATGGGAGCATATGTTGTTCTAGAACCTGAATATATTTTTCTGCATTGATGGTGCCTTTCCAGACATGCAAGCTGCCCATGCCACACGCACTCATGCAACCCCATACCATCAGAGATGCAGGCTTCTGAACTGAGCGTTGATAACAACTTGGGTTGTCCTTGTCCTCTTTGGTCCGGATGACATGGCGTCCCAGATTTCCAAAAAGAACTTCGAATCGTGATTCGTCTGACCACAGAACAGTCTTCCATTTTGCCACACTCCATTTTAAATGATCCCTGGCCCAGTGAAAACGCCTGAGCTTGTGGATCTTGCTTAGAAATGGCTTCTTCTTTGCACTGTAGAGTTTCAGCTGGCAACGGCGGATGGTACGGGGGATTGTGTTCACTGACAATGGTTTCTGGAAGTATTCCTGAGCCCATTCTGTGATTTCCTTTACAGTAGCATTCCTGTTTGTGGTGCAGTGTCGTTTAAGGGCCCGGAGATCACGGGCATCCAGTATGGTTTTACGGCCTTGACCCTTACGCACAGATTGTTCCAGATTCTCTGAATCTTCGGATGATGTTATGCACAGTTGATGATGATAGATGCAAAGTCTTTGCAATTTTTCGCTGGGTAACACCTTTCTGATATTGCTCCACTATCTTTCTGCGCAACATTGTGGGAATTGGTGATCCTCTACCCATCTTGGCTTCTGAGAGACACTGCCACTCTGAGAAGCTCTTTTTATACCCAATCATGTTGCCAATTGACCTAATTAGTGTTAATTGGTCTTCCAGCTCTTCGTAAATTTACTTTTTCCAGCCTCTTATTGCTACTTGTCCCAACTTTTTTGGGATTTGTTGACACCGAGAAAATTTGAATCAACGTATTTTTCCTTTAAAATGATACATTTACTCGGATTAAACGCTTGATCTGTCATCTACGTTCTATTACAAATAAATTATTGACATTTGCCATCTCCACATCATTGCATTCAGTTTTTATTCGCAATTTGTTTAGTGTCCCAACTTTTTTGGAATCCGGTTTGTAGTTGTAATAAGGAAACGTTGCCGTAAGGGCTGGTCTGGGCACAAGGGGATTATATGGCAAAATGTCTTCAGATGTTGCATCAAAACCTATACAATTCAATGCATAACTGTGTCACATCATGGTGGCTCTGATGTCCTCGGAGGCTTTCTGGCAGGCTTTACACCATTGCTTATTGCAGTCTTTTTTATGCTTAACATTAGGCACATTAGGCACTATATAAATCACTTTCCTGATAGAATTGGGTATTAGCCATTCTCCTGAGTCTTACAGGCAAAATGTAACCTATGACCTATCTCCCTACTCTCTGACTCTTCAGGCACGCTGTCCCTCGTGGATTGACCTGATTTTTCTTTCCTCCTTCTGTCTCTTTGTTCTCTGCTCATCCCACTCACATTGGCTTCACTGTCTGCTGTCCCTCAGTGGCAAACTAACATATTCCAGACTGTACCCTCACTCTACCCCAGTCTCTGAACAAGCATTTCCCCAATCAGCTCTACTATACTCTTAAAGCTTTGTTACAGGTATCTATCCTTCCAGTACTGCTGTCTCAGGGTATTTGCCTCTCTGTCTGCAACCTCCATTTTCCACTGCACTGTCCGTAAGATATTTGCTGCTACAGATTCTCATGCACATGGAGCTTACCCTGACCCACAGCCAAAGGGAAGGATGGGAGGGGAAGGGTCTGGTTGGATGGGGGTTGCTCACCAAGCAAGCCCATGCCCAAACTGACTTAGGGCACCAAAATAACTTCGATTTTTAAAAGGCAGCTCCTCCCTGACTGAAGGACCTGTCCATATGGTCATGTAAAAAAAAAAAGTCCTCACACCCATAGCTCACAGCAGCATGAAAAATTATTTAACCCTTTGCTAGTCACTTCCAGGTCCACTAAGGGAGATAAGGGAGATAACCCACCAATAGGGATGAGCGAACTCGAACTGTATAGTTCGGGTTCGTACCGAATTTTGGGGTGTCCGTGACACGGACCCGAACCCGGACATTTTCGTAAAAGTCCGGGTTCGGGTTCGGTGTTCGTCGCTTTCTTGGCGCTTTTGTGACGCTTTCTTGGCGCTTTTTGAAAGGCTGCAAAGCAGCCAATCAACAAGCGTCATACTACTTGCCCCAAGAGGCCATCACAGCCATGCCTACTATTGGCATGGCTGTGATTGGCCAGAGCACCATGTGACCCAGCCTCTATTTAAGCTGGAGTCACATAGCGCCGCCCGTCACTCTGCTCTGATTAGCGTAGGGAGAGGTTGCGGCTGCGACAGTAGGGCGAGATTAGGCAGATTAACTCCTCCAAAGGACTTGATTAACTGATCGATCTGCAGCTGTGGATCATTGAGCTGCTGATCCTCAATTGCTCACTGTTTTTAGGCTGCACAGACCGTTTGTCAGTCTCATTTTTCTGGGGTGATCGGCGGCCATTTTGTGTCTTGTGGTGCGCCAGCACAAGCTGCGACCAAGTGCATTTAACCCTCAATGGTGTGGTTGTTTTTTGGCTAAAGCCTACATCAGGGTGAAGCTGTCACACCAAGTGCATTTAACCAGCAATAGTCTGTTCATTTTTTGGCCATATACAAAATCAGGGGCAAGCTGCGCCTGTCACCAAGTGCATTTAACCCTCAATGGTGTGGTTGTTTTTTGGCTAAAGCCTACATCAGGGTGAAGCTGTCACACCAAGTGCATTTAACCAGCAATAGTCTGTTCATTTTTTGGCCATATACAAAATCAGGGGCAAGCTGCGCCTGTCACCAAGTGCATTTAACCCTCAATGGTGTGGTTGTTTTTTGGCTAAAGCCTACATCAGGGTGAAGCTGTCACACCAAGTGCATTTAACCAGCAATAGTCTGTTCATTTTTTGGCCATATACAAAATCAGGGGCAAGCTGCGCCTGTCACCAAGTGCATTTAACCCTCAATGGTGTGGTTGTTTTTTGGCTAAAGCCTACATCAGGGTGAAGCTGTCACACCAAGTGCATTTAACCAGCAATAGTCTGTTTATTTTTTGGCCATATCCCAGTCTAATTCTGTCACTAAATCCATACCGGTCACCCAGCGCCTAAATACTAGGCCTCAAATTTATATCCAGCTAAATCTGTCCCTAGTGCTGTAGCTGGGCGAGTTATTTAGTGTCCGTTCAAGCACATTTCTTGTTCTGGGTTGAAATACAATTCCCAATTTAGCAATTTCATAATTTAGTGGTTCCTGCTATATCAGAGCTATTTGAAATCTATCCCAAAAAGGGTATATAATATTGAAGGTGCACATTGGGTCATTCAGAATAACTTCACACACACCCGCTACTGTGTATTTCCAAGTCTAATTCTGTCACTAAACCCATACCTGTCACCCAGCGCCTAAATACTAGGCCTCAAATTTAAATCCCTCTAAATCTCTCGTTACCGCTGTACTGTTGTTGCTGGGCAAGATATTTAGTGTCCGTCAAAGCACATTTTTTGTTCTGGGTTGAAGTACAATTCCCAATTTAGCAATTTCATAATTTAGTGGTTCCTGCTATATCAGAGCTATTTGGAATCTATCCCTAAAAGGGTATATAATATTGAAGGTGCACATTGGGTCATTCAGAATAACTTCACACACACCCGCTACTGTGTATTTCCAAGTCTAATTCTGTCACTAAACCCATACCTGTCACCCAGCGCCTAAATACTAGGCCTCAAATTTAAATCCCTCTAAATCTCTCGTTACCGCTGTACTGTTGTTGCTGGGCAAGATATTTAGTGTCCGTCAAAGCACATTTTTTGTTCTGGGTTGAAGTACAATTCCCAATTTAGCAATTTCATAATTTAGTGGTTCCTGCTATATCAGAGCTATTTGGAATCTATCCCTAAAAGGGTATATAATATTGAAGGTGCACATTGGGTCATTCAGAATAACTTCACACACACCCGCTACTGTGTATTTCCAAGTCTAATTCTGTCACTAAACCCATACCTGTCACCCAGCGCCTAAATACTAGGCCTCAAATTTAAATCCCTCTAAATCTCTCGTTACCCACCGCTGTACTGTTGTTGCTGGGCAAGATATTTAGTGTCCGTCAAAGCACATTTTTTGTTCTGGGTTGAAGTACAATTCCCAATTTAGCAATTTCATAATTTAGTGGTTTCTGCTATATCAGAGCTATTTGAAATCTATCCCTAAAAGGGTATATAATATTGAAGGTGCACATTGGGTCATTCAGAATAACTTCACACACACGCTTCTGTGCATTTCCAAGTCTAATTCTGTCACTAAATCCATACCGGTGACCCAGCGCCTAAATACTAGGCCTCAAATTTAAATCCCTCTAAATCTCTCGTTACCCACCGCTGTACTGTTGTTGCTGGGCAAGATATTTAGTGTCCGTCAAAGCACATTTTTTGTTCTGGGTTGAAGTACAATTCCCAATTTAGCAATTTCATAATTTAGTGGTTTCTGCTATATCAGAGCTATTTGAAATCTATCCCTAAAAGGGTATATAATATTGAAGGTGCACATAGGGTCATTCAGAATAACTTCACACACACGCTTCTGTGCATTTCCAAGTCTAATTCTGTCACTAAATCCATACCGGTGACCCAGCGCCTAAATACTAGGCCTCAAATTTAAATCCCTCTAAATCTCTCGTTACCCACCGCTGTACTGTTGTTGCTGGGCAAGATATTTAGTGTCCGTCAAAGCACATTTTTTGTTCTGGGTTGAAGTACAATTCCCAATTTAGCAATTTCATAATTTAGTGGTTTCTGCTATATCAGAGCTATTTGAAATCTATCCCTAAAAGGGTATATAATATTGAAGGTGCACATAGGGTCATTCAGAATAACTTCACACACACGCTTCTGTGCATTTCCAAGTCTAATTCTGTCACTAAATCCATACCGGTGACCCAGCGCCTAAATACTAGGCCTCAAATTTAAATCCCTCTAAATCTCTCGTTACCCACCGCTGTACTGTTGTTGCTGGGCAAGATATTTAGTGTCCGTCAAAGCACATTTTTTGTTCTGGGTTGAAGTACAATTCCCAATTTAGCAATTTCATAATTTAGTGGTTTCTGCTATATCAGAGTTATTTGAAATCTATCCCTAAAAGGGTATATAATATTGAAGGTGCACATAGGGTCATTCAGAATAACTTCACACACACGCTTCTGTGCATTTCCAAGTCTAATTCTGTCACTAAATCCATACCGGTGACCCAGCGCCTAAATACTAGGCCTCAAATTTAAATCCCTCTAAATCTCTCGTTACCGCTGTCCTGTTGTAGCTGGGAAAGTTATTTAGTGTCCGTCAAAGCACATTTTTTGTTCTGGGTTGAAGTACAATTCCCAATTTAGCAATTTCATAATTTAGTGGTTCCTGCTATATCAGAGCTATTTGAAATCTATCCCAAAAAGGGTATATAATATTGAAGGTGCACATTGGGTCATTCAGAATAACTTCACACACACCCGCTACTGTGTATTTCCAAGTCTAATTCTGTCACTAAACCCATACCTGTCACCCAGCGCCTAAATACTAGGCCTCAAATTTAAATCCCTCTAAATCTCTCGTTACCGCTGTCCTGTTGTAGCTGGGAAAGTTATTTAGTGCCCGTCAAAGCACATTTTTTGTTCTGGGTTGAAGTACAATTCCCAATTTAGCAATTTCATAATTTAGTGGTTCCTGCTATATCAGAGCTATTTGAAATCTATCCCAAAAAGGGTATATAATATTCAAGGTGCACATTGGGTCATTCAGAATAACTTCACACACACGCTTCTGTGCATTTCCAAGTCTAATTCTGTCACTAAATCCATACCGGTCACCCAGCGCCTAAATACTAGGCCTCAAATTTATATCCCGCTGAATTTGAATACAATACATTGGGCCAAATAATATATTTGTTGTTGTGGTGAACCATAACAATGAGAAAAACATCTAGTAAGGGACGCGGACGTGGACATGGTCGTGGTGGTGTTAGTGGACCCTCTGGTGCTGGGAGAGGACGTGGCCGTTCTGCCACATCCACACGTCCTAGTGTACCAACTACCTCAGGTCCCAGTAGCCGCCAGAATTTACAGCGATATATGGTGGGGCCCAATGCCGTTCTAAGGATGGTAAGGCCTGAGCAGGTACAGGCATTAGTCAATTGGGTGGCCGACAGTGGATCCAGCACGTTCACATTATCTCCCACCCAGTCTTCTGCAGAAAGCGCACAGATGGCGCCTGAAAACCAACCCCATCAGTCTGTCACATCACCCCCATGCATACCAGGGAAACTGTCTCAGCCTCAAGTTATGCAGCAGTCTCTTATGCTGTTTGAAGACTCCGCTGGCAGGGTTTCCCAAGGGCATCCACCTAGCCCTTCCCCAGCGGTGAAAGACATAGAATGCACTGACGCACAACCACTTATGTTTCCTGATGATGAGGACATGGGAATACCACCTCAGCATGTCTCTGATGATGACGAAACACAGGTGCCAACTGCTGCGTCTTTCTGCAGTGTGCAGACTGAACAGGAGGTCAGGGATCAAGACTGGGTGGAAGACGATGCAGGGGACGATGAGGTCCTAGACCCCACATGGAATGAAGGTCGTGCCACTGACTTTCACAGTTCGGAGGAAGAGGCAGTGGTGAGACCGAGCCAACAGCGTAGCAAAAGAGGGAGCAGTGGGCAAAAGCAGAACACCCGCCGCCAAGAGACTCCGCCTGCTACTGACCGCCGCCATCTGGGACCGAGCACCCCAAAGGCAGCTTCAAGGAGTTCCCTGGCATGGCACTTCTTCAAACAATGTGCTGACGACAAGACCCGAGTGGTTTGCACGCTGTGCCATCAGAGCCTGAAGCGAGGCATTAACGTTCTGAACCTGAGCACAACCTGCATGACCAGGCACCTGCATGCAAAGCATGAACTGCAGTGGAGTAAACACCTTAAAACCAAGGAAGTCACTCAGGCTCCCCCTGCTACCTCTTCTGCTGCTGCCGCCTCGGCCTATTCTGCTGCTGCCGCCTCGGCCTCTTCCTCCGCCTCTGGAGGAACGTTGGCACCTGCCGCCCAGCAAACAGGGGATGTACCACCAACACCACCACCACCACCTCCGTCACCAAGCGTCTCAACCATGTCACACGCCAGCGTTCAGCTCTCCATCTCACAAACATTTGATAGAAAGCGTAAATTCCCACCTAGCCACCCTCGATCCCTGGCCCTGAATGCCAGCATTTCTAAACTACTGGCCTATGAAATGCTGTCATTTAGGCTGGTGGACACAGACAGCTTCAAACAGCTCATGTCGCTTGCTGTCCCACAGTATGTTGTTCCCAGCCGGCACTACTTCTCCAAGAGAGCCGTGCCTTCCCTGCACAACCAAGTATCCGATAAAATCAAGTGTGCACTGCGCAACGCCATCTGTAGCAAGGTCCACCTAACCACAGATACGTGGACCAGTAAGCACGGCCAGGGACGCTATATCTCCCTAACTGCACACTGGGTAAATGTAGTGGCAGCTGGGCCCCAGGCGGAGAGCTGTTTGGCGCACGTCCTGCCGCCGCCAAGGATCGCAGGGCAACATTCTTTGCCTCCTGTTGCCACCTCCTCCTTCTCGGCTTCCTCCTCCTCTTCTTCCACCTGCTCATCCAGTCAGCCACACACCTTCACCACCAACTTCAGCACAGCCCGGGGTAAACGTCAGCAGGCCATTCTGAAACTCATATGTTTGGGGGACAGGCCCCACACCGCACAGGAGTTGTGGCGGGGTATTGAACAACAGACCGACGAGTGGTTGCTGCCGGTGAGCCTCAAGCCCGGCCTGGTGGTGTGTGATAATGGGCGAAATCTCGTTGCAGCTCTGGGACTAGCCAATTTGACGCACATCCCTTGCTTGGCGCATGTGCTGAATTTGGTGGTGCAGAAGTTCATTCACAACTACCCCGACATGTCAGAGCTGCTGCATAAAGTGCGGGCCGTCTGTTCGCGCTTCCGGCGTTCACATCCTGCCGCTGCTCGCCTGTCTGCGCTACAGCGTAACTTCGGCCTTCCCGCTCACCGCCTCATATGCGACGTGCCCACCAGGTGGAACTCCACCTTGCACATGCTGGACAGACTGTGCGAGCAGCAGCAGGCCATAGTGGAGTTTCAGCTGCAGCACGCACGGGTCAGTCGCACTACAGAACAGCACCACTTCACCACCAATGACTGGGCCTCCATGCGAGACCTGTGTGCCCTGTTGCGCTGTTTCGAGTACTCCACCAACATGGCCAGTGGCGATGACACCGTTATCAGCGTTACAATACCACTTCTATGTCTCCTTGAGAAAACACTTAGGGCGATGATGGAACAGGAGGTGGCCCAGGAGGAGGAGGAGGAGGATGAGGAAGAGGGGTCATTTTTAGCACTTTCAGGCCAGTCTCTTCGAAGTGACTCAGAGGGAGGTTTTTTGCAACAGCAGAGGCCAGGTACAAATGTGGCCAGCCAGGGCCCACTACTGGAGGACGAGGAGGACGAGGATGAGGAGGAGGTGGAGGAGGATGAGGATGAAGCATGGTCACAGCGGGGTGGCACCCAACGCAGCTCGGGTCCATCACTGGTGCGTGGCTGGGGGGAAAGGCAGGACGATGACGATACGCCTCCCACAGAGGACAGCTTGTCCTTACCCCTGGGCAGCCTGGCACACATGAGCGACTACATGCTGCAGTGCCTGCGCAACGACAGCAGAGTTGCCCACATTTTAACCTGTGCGGACTACTGGGTTGCCACCCTGCTGGATCCACGCTACAAAGACAATGTGCCCACCTTACTTCCTGCACTGGAGCGTGATAGGAAGATGCGCGAGTACAAGCGCACGTTGGTAGACGCGCTACTGAGAGCATTCCCAAATGTCACAGGGGAACAAGTGGAAGCCCAAGGCCAAGGCAGAGGAGGAGCAAGAGGTCGCCAAGGCAGCTGTGTCACGGCCAGCTCCTCTGAGGGCAGGGTTAGCATGGCAGAGATGTGGAAAACTTTTGTCAACACGCCACAGCTAACTGCACCACCACCTGATACGCAACGTGTTAGCAGGAGGCAACATTTCACTAACATGGTGGAACAGTACGTGTGCACACCCCTCCACGTACTGACTGATGGTTCGGCCCCATTCAACTTCTGGGTCTCTAAATTGTCCACGTGGCCAGAGCTAGCCTTTTATGCCTTGGAGGTGCTGGCCTGCCCGGCAGCCAGCGTTTTGTCTGAACGTGTATTCAGCACGGCAGGGGGCGTCATTACAGACAAACGCAGCCGCCTGTCTACAGCCAATGTGGACAAGCTGACGTTCATAAAAATGAACCAGGCATGGATCCCACAGGACCTGTCCGTCCCTTGTCCAGATTAGACATTAACTACCTCCCCATAACCATATATTATTGGACTCCAGGGCACTTCCTCATTCAATCCTATTTTTATTTTCATTTTACCATTATATTGCGATGCTACCCAAAGTTGAATGAACCTCTCCTCTGCCTGTGTGCTAGGCCTAAATATATGCCAATGGACTGTTGCAGTGGTGGCTGACATGAAGCCTGATTCTCTGCTATGACATGCAGACTAATTCTCTGCTGACATGAAGCCAGATTGTCTGTTACGGGACCTCTCTCCTCTGCCTGGGTGCTGGGCCTAAATTTATGACAATGGACTGTTGCAGTGGTGGCTGACGTGAAGCCTGATTCTCTGCTATGACATGCAGACTGATTCTCTGCTGACATGAAGCCAGATCCTCTGTTACGGGACCTCTCTCCTCTGCCTGGGTGCTGGGCCTAAATTTATGACAATGGACTGTTGCAGTGGTGGCTGACGTGAAGCCTGATTCTCTGCTATGACATGCAGACTGATTCTCTGCTGACATGAAGCCAGATCCTCTGTTACGGGACCTCTCTCCTCTGCCTGGGTGCTGGGCCTGAATATATGCCAATGGACTGTTGCAGTGGTGGGTGACGTGAAGCCTCATTCTCTGCTATGACATGCAGACTAATTCTCTGCTGACATGAAGCCAGATTGTCTGTTACGGGACCTCTCTCCTCTGCCTGTGTGTGTGCTGGGCCTAAATATATGCCAATGGACTGTTGCAGTGGTGGCTGACGTGAAGCCTCATTCTCTGCTATGACATGCAGACTGATTCTCTGCTGACATGAAGCCAGATCCTCTGTTACGGGACCTCTCTCCTCTGCCTGGGTGCTGGGCCTAAATTTATGACAATGGACTGTTGCAGTGGTGGCTGACGTGAAGCCTGATTCTCTGCTATGACATGCAGACTGATTCTCTGCTGTCATGAAGCCAGATTGTCTGTTACGGGACCTTTCTCCTCTACCTGGGTTCTGGGCCTAAATTTATGAAAATTGACTCTTACAGTGGTGGGTGACGTGAAGCCTGATTCTCTGCTATGATATGAAGACTGATTCTCTGCTGACATGAAGCCAGATTGTCTGTTACGGGACCTTTCTCCTCTGCCTGGGTTCTGGGCCTAAATTTATGAAAATTGACTCTTACAGTGGTGGGTGACGTGAAGCCTGATTCTCTGCTATGATATGAAGACTGATTCTCTGCTGACATGAAGCCAGATTGTCTGTTACGGGACCTTTCTCCTCTGCCTGGGTTCTGGGCCTAAATTTATGAAAATTGACTCTTACAGTGGTGGGTGACGTGAAGCCTGATTCTCTGCTATGATATGAAGACTGATTCTCTGCTGACATGAAGCCAGATTGTCTGTTACGGGACCTTTCTCCTCTGCCTGGGTTCTGGGCCTAAATTTATGAAAATTGACTCTTACAGTGGTGGGTGACGTGAAGCCTGATTCTCTGCTATGATATGAAGACTGATTCTCTGCTGACATGAAGCCAGATTGTCTGTTACGGGACCTTTCTCCTCTGCCTGGGTTCTGGGCCTAAATTTATGAAAATTGACTCTTACAGTGGTGGGTGACGTGAAGCCTGATTCTCTGCTATGATATGAAGACTGATTCTCTGCTGACATGAAGCCAGATTCTCTGTTACGGGACCTCTCTCCTCTGCCTGGGTGCTGGGCCTAAATTTATGACAATGGACTGTTGCAGTGGTGGCTGACGTGAAGCCTGATTCTCTGCTATGACATGCAGACTGATTCTCTGCTGACATGAAGCCAGATTCTCTGTTACGGGACCTCTCTCCTCTGCCTGTGTGTGTGCTGGGCCTAAATATATGCCAATGGACTGTTGCAGTGGTGGCTGACGTGAAGCCTCATTCTCTGCTATGACATGCAGACTAATTCTCTGCTGACATGAAGACAGATTCTCTGTTACGGGACCTCTCTCCTCTGCCTGGGTGCCGGGGCCTAAATATCTGAGAATGGACTGTTCCAGTGGTGGGTGACGGGAAGCCAGATTCTCTGCTATGGAACCTCTCTCCAATTGATTTTGGTTAATTTTTATTTATTTAATTTTTATTTTAATTCATTTCCCTATCCACATTTGTTTGCAGGGGATTTACCTACATGTTGCTGCCTTTTGCAGCCCTCTAGCTCTTTCCTGGGCTGTTTTACAGCCTTTTTAGTGCCGAAAAGTTCGGGTCCCCATTGACTTCAATGGGGTTCGGGTTCGGGTTCGGGACGAAGTTCGGATCGGGTTCGGATCCCGAACCCGAACATTTCCGGGATGTTCGGCCGAACTTCTCGAACCCGAACATCCAGGTGTTCGCTCAACTCTACCCACCAACCCTAATTACAATAATAAACAGCAGTGTACTAAAACTGTCTGAGGGCCTGCAGAGCTGAGTCAAGACATGTCATTACAGGTCCTTGGTCTACAACAACATTAATTGTCTTGCAGCCTGACCACTAGGGGTCAGAACAGCAATGCAAATATACAGCACGTGTAAATCATTAGCATTCGTTTTAAGCCTGTTAGACATGCGAGAATCGAACGAGAAATCATAATATTGTTTGCAAAAAAGCAATCTTTGCACAGTGTGATCTTTTAATTCTCATTGATTGTGATCTTTCAGCATGCTTAACAATTCTCGTTCATCAAGCGCATATCTGAGCATGCAATAAGTTGTCACCCGCTTGTTAGAAGATCAGATGTAGGTGTAGTGTAGTCAGGGCCGGTGCAAGGATTTTTGCCAACACAAGCGAAGCTACATTTTGGCGCCCCCCCCCCCCCCCCCCTTCTAGAACTCCCCCTAACACCAGCATCCCACTCCAATCACCAAAATATCTTTTGAAGAGACACTAATAACTGACACATGGAGAGATGAATAAACTGTAAAAAATGATCATAGGATGTCATATAACCTCACATTGACCTCATAACCTCAAGTTTCGTGACATGTAGAATCCTGGCTACTAACTTATTTTGCTGGAATGTGCATTCCGCAATTTGCTGGCACTATAATAGAAAATGACAAATTTTGTCTGAAATTGCAGGCAAGAATAGGATATGTTCAATTTTTTTGCGGAAACAGAAGCACGGATGTGGAAGTGCGGATCCGCAAATGCGTTCTGAACGATCCCATCGTCTGCATTATAGGAGCGGATCAGTCTGTGCAGACACCAGACGGATCCGCTCCGAAAGCAAGTTTGAAAGTAGCCTTACTGATTAACACCATTGCTCTGTGTAAGGTGAGCACTTTCAAACGCTGAGTCACTAACTATTCAATCGACAATCGTCATCAGTACCAAATCTACTTGCCTAATACAGCCCTTGGGATCTGTGTATACAACTAAATTTCAGCAGCGCCTGTGTGGTGTCCACCTCCAATTGTTTTCATCGGGAGGCAGCGGTGCAGTTTGCGCAACCAGGACACTTCTCTTCATCATGCAGTGTCCGGATGGATGTTGCCGGCGTCCATTCACAATTTAGCTCCGAAGTCAGAAAAACATAGCAGAAACGGCGGCGGATATTGCCACTAAGTATGCAGTGGATTTTGCAGAGGCAAAATCTGCTATGTGAGCCTAGCCTAACTCTGGGTTGAGGCCTGGTGTGAACTATTTGAAACACAATTCAAATAGTTCAGATCAGACATAAACAAAGTATATAATGCTAGTCTCTATAAATTTAAAGCCAATGTTTTGAACATGGCTGGAGGGAGTCACTCCGCACCCTTATACCAGATTTTTTATTCATTTGGGGCATAAGTACTGCCAGAGATGTTTGGCAGTGGCTTACCTTCCACTTCCCATTGAGAACACATGTGTGTTCTGCCAAGCCCAACATGCATTTGTATGGTGGAGCCATCAGGACTACAGTCAGGTCCATAAATATTGGGACATTGACACAATTCTAACATTTTTGGCTCTATACACCACCACAATGGGTTAGAAATGAAACGAACAAGATGTTCTTTAACTGCAGACTGTCAGCTTTAATTTGAGGGTATTTACATCCAAATCAGGTGAACGGTGTAGGAATTACAACAGTTTGCATATGTGCCTCCCACTTGTTAAGGGGCCGAATGTAATGGGACAATTGGCTTCTCAGCTGTTCCATGGCCAGGTGTGTGTTATTCCTTCATTGTCCAAATTACAATGAGCAGATAAAAGATCCAGAGTTCATTTTCAAGTGTGCTATCGACATTTGGAATCTGTTGCTGTCAACTCTCAAGATGAGATCCAAAGAGCTGTCACTATCAGTGAAGCAAGCCATCATTAGGCTGAAAAAACGAAACAAACCCATCAGAGAGATGGTAAAAAACATTAGGCATGGCAAAACAACTGTTTGGAACATTCTTAAAAAGAAGGAACGCTCCGGTGAGATGAACAACACCAAAAGACTCGGAAAACCACAGAAAACAACTGTGGTGGATGACCGAATAATTATTTCCCTGGTGAAGAAAACACCCTTCACAACAGTTGGCCAGATCAAGAACACATAGGTGTATGTGTGTCAAAGTCAACAATCAAGAGAAGACTTCACCAGGGTGAATACAGAGGGTTCACCACAAGATGTAAACCATTGGTGAACCTCAAAAACAGGAAGGCCAGATTAGAGTTTGCCAAATGACATCCAAAAAAGCCTTCACAGTTCTGGAACAATATCCTATGGACAGATGAGACCAAGATTAACTTGTACCAGAGTGCTGGAAGAGAAGAGTATGGAGAAGGAACTGCTCATTATCCTAAGCATACCACCTCATCAGTGAAGCATGGTGGTGGTAGTGTCATGGCGTGGGAATGTATGGCTGCCAATGGAACGGGTTCTCTTGTATTTATTGATGATGTGACTGCTGACAAAAGCAGCAGGATGAATTCTGAAGTGTTTTGAGCAATATTATCTGCTCATATTCAGCCAAATGCTTCAAAACTCATTGGACGGCGCTTAACAGTGCAGATGGATTTTGTATTATTTTAAGGTAAGACTATATATTATCACACTCATACATGAATGACCCACTGTTTGCCAATACATAGCAGTTTTGACTATGGCCTGTGTATTCTGAACTTTACTTGTTCTATGTATAAGTACTTAATAGTAGTACATGTGTATTGTATATTGTGCATTTTGATTAAGAAATTGTGTGTGCTTTTGGGCCGCCCACAAAGTATAAAGTCATTTGATGTACTACCAAGTCATTGATTAATCACACCAGATTCAAGTTCCGCGGGGGTAAATTTTTCTAATCCTGGCTGTTATGATGAGGATACGTCACCTGTGTGTGTATATGGTAATGGTCTGGAAGTTGACAGTTTTCCTTACTTTAAAGTATATATCAATATAAAGTATTGAGTCCCAGTCTTGGAGTATGACACATTGCCATTTAATAAAGTAAAGTAATATAGTACATTTAAAAAAAGGTGATATTTTGTCTATTAATGTTAATTTTTTTGTTTGTTATTTTCATTTCAGATATCTGGCGACTGGTAATTCTTCTTCTACTTACATTTTGAGTTTAGAATGGGGACCTCCACAATTGCTGGTGTGATACGGGTTACATGTGCCACTATTTGGTTGAGACGCAATGCTTCAGTGCTGCCACATCCAACTAGGCAGCAGTGGTTTGATATAGCCCAGGGCTTCCTGGAGAGGGCTCAATTCCCAATTTGGATGGGTGCCCTTGAAGGGAAGCACATACGGGTTAAGAAGCCACTGAATTCAGGGTCCCGATTCTATAATTATAAACAGTTTTTCCCTGTAGTTTTGATGGCCTTGGCTGACACAAACTACAGGTTTATAATAGTAGATATTGGGTCCTATGGAAGTACTGTAGATTCTCGCATCTTCAGGGCTTCCAGAATGGGTCGGTGGCTTCAGTCCAACCAACTGGAAGCCACGTATGCAGTGGGTCAGTATATGGGTATAATAGTCTTTAGTTTTGTTCATGACGGCAATTGCAGCGTGCGCAGGGTACTGTCACAGGGCCCTCCAAGATGTTATAACTCACGCCCCAGGTTAGGAATGCCAGAGTGGTGTAATGTCTCTGTATGGTGGTGATAATGGTGTCAACGGTGTCTCCTACCTGGGTACTGCTGGACTCCTGGCTCCTGGCTCACTTGCAATAAAATGAGTGTAGTGCTAGTAGGAGTAAAAGAGGGATTTTGTAGCATAAATTGAGATCCAGACCTTTGGTAAAGTTCAAACTTGTCTTTACTGATTGTAACTTTCATCCAAGCAAGATACAGCTTTAGTCTTAGGTCCCAGCAGGTATTGGCAATGTTTGGCAGGAATTTATCTTCTGATCTATCAACCTGGAGCTTGCAGGAAAGGACATCTGCTGTGTTTCTATCTTCTGCTGTATGGGGACTAACTAGCTGAGGAGGAATATGGCTTCTCCTGGGTCTCTGGACTTTACTCACAGTTATCTTCTCAGGGTATGCTTTCTTCCTGGAACTTGTCTGCTTGCTAAATCCAGCTGAGGCTGCAGGGCTCAGGCTGGGGATGGGGATCAATGTCTCAGCCGAGACAAGATCCTGGCTTTCTTCTCTATCTCAGGGAGCTCCTAACACGCACACCCTACCCCTAGCAGGGGGTGGGCTGCACTCACGCTAACTTCCTTCTCTCCCCATGCTGCAGGATATAGGCACAGCCCACTCTGCTCACAGGGGGGGTATAAGCTGGAAAGAACTATTCCAGCTTAGATATACTAAACTGAACCTAAGTTCTTACTAAGACATTGCTGTCACCTGCTGGTGAACATGGAAATTACAGCAATTATTAGAGTTAACAAGGTTTTTTGCACATCTGTGAAGATATAATGTAAAATTATATGAGATGACAAAGTAAAAGCTCTAAACAGATTGTAGCGGGGTAGAAGAGTTTAGTAACACAAACCTTCCTGGCTCCTATGGCCCACCAGCACCTTATGTGGCTGTAGGGGACAAGGGTTTTGCCCTTTCTACCCACCTCATGCGTCCCTTTCTTACCCAAGGTTTGGATGCAAAGAGGCTCACTTGCAGTGTCCCACTACCCACGTGGGTACTACAAAGTTGTCTTGTATTGATTTCTATGCCTTATATAACCTGTTTTATGCTGCAATACATCTTTATGCATAATCCCTGCCTACAGGTGTGTCAGATTGCATTACACTGAGCATACCACTAGGGGGAGACAATACATCCCATATATATAGCCCAGACCAGGCCTAGTCTTAGGTACTAGGAGTTGACCTCAGTCTTCAGCCCTGAGCTGAAGTAGTCCACATCTTGCTCAGAACTCTGCTAAGAGTTAGTGGACATCAGCTAGAAGTTTAGCTTCAGGAAAGGATATTAATCCAGAAAGCACTAAAGAAGCAGACACCCAAAGGGTTATGGCCATCGCTATACGCGCCTTAGGACCTTTGGAGCTAAAAGTGAAGGATTTACCAGCCTCCGGCAGCTTCACTAGCCTGCACTGGGATAACAGGGACCAGCATAAAAGTCCTCTACCAGTAAGCATAAAAACTTATATCATTAATAACTTGAGAGACAGACATCACACCTGTGAGCAGTGGACCTCTTGCAGCTTTACCTCTGTCCATCTTAAAGAGACTGTTTTATATATGGATGTGACTGTTACTAGGAGCAACGTTCAGTAAAAGTTCTAAGTCGGATTGCACCATCCTTGTCTCAGTCTTCAGTTCCTCAATAAACACTACAGTAAATGTTTGTACCAACACAAAAGGTACTGGCGTCACAACTACAAGGGATCTTGCCATAGGCACAGTAATACAGACCATCAAGGGCACCTCAAATCACCATCTGGCCTGTGTCCCTTACGCCAGAGTGTGCGCTAGAGAATTCCTGTGCCGTTCTCCTTATCACTTATGGGAGCCTGCCCAGGGACAACATAACCGTGAGTAACCAGAACTGCATTTACCTCGGCTCACCTATTGCTCACACCATGACCTCACATGTAATTCCCCTGTTGGTCTGGCATACCGCACACTTTTAATTATCAGTTAAGTAGGGCCAGAAGGTTTGTGGAGTGCGCCTTTGGGATTTTTTCTAATAAATGGCGGGTTTTACTTTCAGCTATACAGCTGGCCCCTGAAAATGTCAATGTGGTCATCAAAGCGTGTGTAGTGCTGCACAACTACGTACATAGACAAATCATTGAATAAAGTGGCCTAAATGGGAGGAGATTGTTCAGAACCCCAAATACTGTAACAAATTTATAACTGGGAGAGCCAAGCCGCCAACTGAGATAACCTTAACGGGGTGCACGGGCCCAGATATGTTCTTGAACGGAATATATTAGCTAAAGTCTCATTTTAACATCTAGCGTGAGGGTTTAGCCTTGTATTGTAATTTGCATATATTGTAGTGCACCTTTGCAGTGATTCATTTATTCTCATAGCCAGGCAGTGCCGCTCCAAATTTAGAGTAGGTCCCACTCCAAGAGGCAACCTTGGCACGGTGAGTGAGCTTACGATTTTTGATCAAAATGTACACTAATGCCTCTTATATAGCATGCAGTATAGGGGGCCGTACACTAATTATTGCGCTGATAAGCGATGTTAATTTTGCTGAGAAGCAGTGATAGGTCGAAGCTAAGCTTGTGGATGTGCGATCTAATTCTCCTTTTTCTTTTTTTAATCATGTATTCTCATAGTCTAATCCACACAGTATTCCATACTGTGTGGATTTTTTTGTGGCACATGTGGTCCGTCCTCCATTGTAATGTATTATTTGCTGGGCATTGCTGTTTGCAGCGGATCACATGTTAAAGTCCCCCCCCCACCCCCGGTTATAAATATGCTACAGTATTTGAGGTTCTGAGCATCTCCTCCCATATAGGCCACTTTGTTTAGTGATTTGTCTCTATATGTATGGAATGTGGCATTTTTTTTCCTTTGGTAACATTCTGGTGCACTGTGTCAGACTAGCTTGTTATAGGTGGGTTCACAGCCTCCTCCCTCCTCCATTGTATTTGTGATCTCACTTTGGAGGTTTGTGGAAGCAAGGCTGTGAGTCGGACCTTAGCACCTATCAGACAGTGTTCACACACTATAGGTAGGTTTAGCGGTAGGTCCCACGCCAACTGAGATACCTTGACGGGTACGCGAGCTCCGATATGTTCTTGAATGGAATATCTTGAAAGTCTTATTTTAACATCTAGCATTAGGGTTTAGCCTTGTATTTTAATTTGCATATATTGTAGAGCACCTTTGCAGTCGACACCTGATGAAGATGCCCAAGTCAGGAAGAAACACTTTCCAACTTGGAAGATCTGGATCTGCTGGACTGAGAGTGAGGAACTTATTTTCTGAATGTTTTATGTCCCCTATCAGTTCATTCCCTTTTCAGCAGTAGTATTCGACTCATGGACATCTGTGTTTGCCAGATATTTAATTTTTAACCTGGATGGTTATTTTTTTAGTTAGTTTTTGTATTTTTTTGTTAGGGACTCGCAAGATAATGAGGACCCTTGATGTGAGTTGCGAGCTTACATATTTTGCTTGCATATATTGTTTCGAACAGGGTATGTAAAATATGTACTAATACCTCATTCATAAAACGTGTAAAATGTAGCCTAAAATGTATGCATGTTTTCCCATCATCATTAATAAAATTGTAGTTGGCCTCATTCCGATGTAATAAAAATGATCATTACGTGTGTTATAGCACGTAAACTCCATCTGTAATGTTTTTACTATCGTGTGCTTAAAGGACACTATATTGTTTATAACATGTTATGTATATACAGTTGCAAGAAAAAGTATGTGAACTCTTTGGAATGATATGGATTTCTGCACAAATTGGTCATAAAATGTGATCTGATCTTCATCTAAGTCACAAGAGACAATCACAGTCTGCTTAAACTAATACCACACAAAGAGATAAATGTTACAATGTTTTTATTGGACACACCATGTAAACATTCACAGTGCAGGTGGACAAAGTATGTGAACCCCTAGACTAATGACATCTCCAAGAGCTAATTGGAGTGAGGTGTCAGCCAACTGGAGTCCAATTAATGAGATGAGATTGGAGGTGTTGGTTACAGCTGCCCTGCCCTATAAAAAAAAAACACACACCAGTTCTGGGTTTGCTTTTCACAAGAAGCATTGCCTGATGTGAATGATGCCCTGCACAAAAGAGCTCTCAGAAGACCTACGATTAAGAATTGTTGACTTGCATAAAGCTGGACAGGGTTATAAAAGTATCTCCAAAAGCCTTGCTGTTCATCAGTCCACGGTAAGACAAATTGTCTATAAATGGAGAAAGTTCAGCACTGCTGCGACTCTCCCTAGGAGTGGCCGTCCTGTAAAGATGACTGCAAGAGCACAGCGCAGACTGCTCAATGAGGTGAAGAAGAATCCTAGAGTGTCAGCTAAAGGCTTACAAAAGTCTCTGGCATATGCTAACATCCCTGTTAGCGAATCTACGATACGTAAAAGACTAAACAAGAATGGATTTCATGGGAGGATACCACAGAGAAAGCCACTGCTGTCCAAAAAAAACATTGCTGCACGTTTACAGTTTGCACAAGAGCACCTGGATGTTCCACAGCAGTACTGGCAAAATATTCTGTGGACAGATGAAACCAAAGTTGAGTTGTTTGGAAGAAACACACAACACTATGTATGGAGAAAAAGAAGATTCCCCTTGATACTGTGGGCCATATGGACGAATAGGTGGTCCATAATAATCCCTTGGAGGAGGGAACTGTGGGGGACCCTGTTAGCCGTGGGAAATTGGCATTGTCCGGGGGCCAAACATGTCCCCATGGAGGCACCAATTTTCCAGGGCTGCAAACATTTCGGCAGGGTCGTTGGGGGGAGTGGCTGCATCCAGAACGATTCCTAGAGCCAATTTGGTTCTAAGTAATCGTTCTGGAGGCAGCCGGCGCAAATAATGGGCTAGACTACAGGCAAAAAGGTCTAAATAATCCTCCTGCCGTGCTCTAGATAAATACTTCAGAACCTGGGTATTTATCAGAGATTCTGAAGGAGGCATTGCCCGTCGTCTGGCCCGGCTGGGTAGAGCCAAGGGAGAAGGGAAATAGCCTCCGGAAGCATCTGGAGGCCTGGATGGTGCCATGCTGGGTCCTGGGCCACTATCCGTCTGTGCTGGCCCAGAGGGAGTGTCTTCCTCGCAAGCACTTGATTGCTGCGAAGCCGACTCATCCCCTTACTCCTCTAGGTTATCCTCCATTCAAGAAAAAGAAAAAACATTGTACAGTACTATATGAACACTATTTTGTATTATAAATATTCTCGTCACATATTACTATCAGGTAATAGTCAGTGTTTAGAATTAACTTACAGTTGCAGCTCCATGACCTCATGGAGGAACATCAGTATGAACATATAGGGTCTTTTCTTTGGGGGCCCGGAACCACTCCGTCCCTGGTGCTGCATCTCTTTGCAGAACTGGTCTCTGCAGCTACGCCAACGATTCTTGACCTCATCTACTTGTAATAAAAAGACAAAGGAAAATGTAGGCAAATATACAATCCTACAGAGGAAAACGTATCACATGTGCTATACTAGGGAGGATAACCTATGACATGTGCTATACTAGGGAAGAAAAACAAACGAACCAGCACCTCCATAATAAGTCATTTGAGAATGCAGGTGAACGCTATCATGGCTGAAACACAATGGAATTAGTAGAACTACAGGTAACAGCCCACTGCAAATGAATTGCACAAAGATATACGTGAATACTGAATAAAAATAGCGGTTTGGTGGCCATACTTACTGCAAAGGCAGCTAGAAGCTCTTTGCGCATATAATTGATCAAAAATATGTTGAGCCCATCTACCAGACGACAAGGTGGCTTCTAATCAGATAGGGCCTACTCTAACATGCCTCTCCTGGGCTTACAGCCTACAATCTGGGCCATGTTAGAGTAGGCTCCATCTGATTAGAAGCCACCTTGTCGCCTGGTAGATGGGCTCGACATATTTTTGATCAATTATATGCGCAAAGAGCTTCTAGCTGCCTTTGCTGTAAGTATGGCCACCAAGCCGCTATTTTTATTCAGTATTCACGTATATCTTTGTGCAATTGATTAGCAGTGGGCTGTTACCTGTAGTTCTACTAATTCCATTGTGTTTCAGCCATGGTAGCGTGCACCTGCATTCTCAAATTACTTATTATGGAGGTGCTGGTTCGTTTGTTTTTCTCCCCTATTGTCACTGCCATTTGGGGGGTGGCGCCCCCTGGTGGTGAGTTTGAACCATGCACCTCCTGCCCATTTACCATGTGCTTTTAATTAGATAGATTGTACAGCTGTATCCTACCTTGCCCATATTGCAGGCTGACAGCCTGGGAGAGGCATGTATAGGATATAGCTGGGTGCTACTTGGCCCAGATTGTAGGCTGTAAGCCCAGGAGAGGCATGTTAGAGTATGCCCCATCTGATTAGAAGCCACCTTGTCAGTCTGGTAGATGGGCTCGACATATTTTTGATCAATTATATGCGCAAAGAGCTTCTAGCTGCCTTTGCAGTAAGTATGGCCACCAAGCCGCTATTTTTATTCAATATTCACGTATATCTTTGTGCAATTGATTAGCAGTGTGCTGTTACCTGTAGTTCTACTAATTCCAATGTGCTATACTAGGGAGGATAACCTATGACATGTGCTATACTAGGGAGGATAACGTATCACATGTGCTATACTAGGTAGGATAACGTATCACATGTACTATACTAGGGAGGACAGCAATGATCACACATGTATGCATTGGCTACTTACCCAAATTCTGACAACTTTGGCCTTTGGTTTTCTCCCAGATGGTGGAAAAAATCTCCTGGGTTATCTCCACCCAGGCCGCATCTTATACCAGTTATGATAGTGCCCTGACTGCGTATTCCAATTGCAGGGTTTCTCCTGGACGAGGACAATAAGCCTCTCCACATCAATAGCCCGTGGCATCTTTGGCATGGCTTTCATATGGTCCACAAGGGCTGGAAAATTCAGCAGCAAACTCCTGACTCATGTGCTGCATGGAGCTAGACGCTGAGAAACTCAACCTCCTGTCTAAAATACCTTCACTGTTGCTAACTTACTTGCATTAAAAATGCAACTAATTGCATCCAGATGTGATGCGATTTTCACGCATCCCCATTCACTTCTATGGGACCATTGTTGCGTGAAAATCGCAGAATATAGAACATGCTGCAATTTTAACGCAGCACACAAGTGATGCGTGAAAGACAACCCTCATGTGCACAGCCCCATTGAAATGAATGGGTCCGGATTCAATGCGGGCACAATGCGTACACATCACGCATTGCACCCGCACGGAATACTCGCTCATGTGAAAGGGGCCTAAGGGTACGTTCCCAGTTGCACTTCTCAATCCGGCAGGCTCTTCCAGTAGGCTGTTCCAGCATAAATGCTGGCTGCCAGCTGGACAAAAAGCGCTAAATACAGCAGTATTTGTTTGTCTGAAACCCAGCAATTATGCTGGAAAGACGCCGGATCACTGTTGGATCCCGTTATAGTCAATGGGGATCCGCGGGTGAATTAAGCATAGAGAGAGACGTGGCAAGCATTAGGGACAGTGTGTGAGAAAGCTTTTAATTGTAGAATAATGGATAGGGACAGTGCAGGGACAGTGTAGGGAGATCGTAGGGAGAGTTTTTAGACACTGTACAGAGAACATAGGGAGAATGCAGGTCATTCTACTGTTTGCGGCATATCCACATTGATTAATAGATATTCAAGTGTATTAGGCCCTAATTCACAAATTGGGGTGATAACCCAGTCTCATTTTCTGGTTTGTGGCGTGTCCACATTGATTAATAGATAAGCAATTATTTGCAAGATAATTTACAATTGGGGTGATTCTTCACACAGAAAAGTTTCCCACGAGTTGATCATAATTTATTGTCAGAAAAATTATTCTTTTATGTGAAAACATTAGTCTTGTAGCGAAAAAATTAGTAATTTACCAAATAAATTACTCTGCTCCATTATTACAATCCCGATCCCTATGACGAATAGCGTTGAGCGGGTCTCCTCCGCCTGTCAGCAAAGGGTAGAAACGTCGATCCCTCCGTAGACTCAGCACCATAGAACAGTTAGTGCTGAATGCCACTTGGCCTCTAGGAAGTTGGACATGGAACACCTGGGGTCAAATAACTCCTTGTATTAGGGTCAAAACAAGATGGGCTGAACTTGCTGGATGGATCCAACATGGCAGCTGGATTATTGCCATAGGGAAGGAGTGTCATTGGTTATCAGAATGAACCACACAAATCACTCCACCAACTGGACCCAAGCTCATTTTAGCTAATACATTTTTTTAGCAAAAAAATTAGTCTTTGTCGTTATTGTAATCATTTATGGTCAGAATTACGGTGGTATTACCAAACAAATCTCTCAACCAACTCAACCTAAATTCTTCATTCCTAGCTACCACATTCTGTTATGGAAAATTTTACTCTGTGTCACTCTGACAGACATGACAAATTTTAAACAAATTCTTTGTCACTGTGCAGTGCAACAAAATTTTAGCCCATGTGGTCCCTCCATAGAATCCGGGATTCCTCAATACGCTAAACTTAAAGGGATTTTGCCATCACAGACAATGGGGGCATATCGCTAGGATATGCTCCCATTATTTGATAGGTGCAGGTCCCATCTGTTAAGAGAACGGAAAGGGGAAAGTACTGGAGGGCGCACTGCGCATGTGCAGCCACACTCCATTCATATCTATGGGTTTGCTGAAAATAGCCGAGGTGGCTCAGCTATTTCCATCGGCCCTGTAGAAATGAATGGGAGCAGGGGTCGCGCATGCACTGTGCGCTCCAATTCATTTGCATGGATGCAGCGGGAAGTGGGTTCAGGGAGTGCAGGTTCCAATTTAATGGAGGCCATTTTGGCATAAAAAATGATAAAAGTGAGTAAGTGGACCCAGCATGAATGTGGCACTTAACAGGTAGAATTTAGTGTTAGGTTCCCGTATTAGGCCTCTTGCACACGACCGTGGTTTGATTCTGCATCTGAGCAGCATTTTTTGCGGCTCGGATGCGGACCCATTCACTTCAATTGGGCTGCAAAACATGCAGACAGCACTCCATGTGCTGTCCACATCCGTTGCTCCATTCCATGGCCCCGCAAAAATTATATCATGTCGTATTCTGTCCCGTTTTGCATATACAAGGTGGAGTTGCAGCGTGTCGGGCTGTCACAAATCAGACGTATGACGGGCAGGTGGTGTTGCCGCTGAACATCAGCAAGGCGACCAAAGGCTGTGTAAGATCTTCTAAAATGGCCAGAAATTGTCCTCGCCTGCCGCAAGACATCCTGGACCCCGGAGTATTTGGCACGACTACGTTCCGGATGTGTGCCATGCACGGCACTTGTTTTTTTGCCCTGTTTCAGCGCGCTCAGCAGATTCGCATCGTTGTCGCACACCACTTTACCAACTGTCAAATTGAGTGGGGTTAGCCACTTATCGGCCTGTGACTTCAGAGCTTAAAGCAGTGAAGGACCGATGTGGCTCTTGGCTTCCAGGCACAAGAGTTACAGCATAGAATGGCAACGTCTCACCTTGCACGACAAATAGGTTCTGGGGAGCTTGGGGATGCAGCGGAAGAGGCGGTAGCGTGGAAAAGGAGGAGTCAGCCGAGCAGGAGACGGAGAATGGAGTAGAAGGAGGAGAATAGGAAGGCCTGCATGCAATCCGTGGTGGTAACACCAAATCCACATGGGTGCCATGGGTTACATGCTTGACAGCCGTCAGAAGGTTCACCCAGTGGGCAGTATGTACCTTCCCTGCCAGTGTTTGCTAGACCATGTGTCTGTGGTCAGCTGTATCTTGGCACCGACACTGTGTGCCAGAGATATATTAAATTGCCGCTGAACGTGGCAATGTAGCTCTAGAATGCCCTTCTGGGAGAAATATTTCCTTCGGGGACCTTCTATTGCGGTGTGACAAAAGCCACAAATTTTCTAAAGGCCTCTGAGTCCACCAGTTTAGATGGCAGTAGTTTGAGGGCTAGCAGTTCCGACAAGCCAGCAGTTAGCAGTTGGGCAATATTTGGTAGAGGCAGATATATCAATCCCCATAATCAGTATTTTGTGCAAGCTGGTATATCGCACCCCTCAATCAGTATTTTGTGGAAACAGGTATATAGAACCCATTAATCAATATTTGGTGAAAGCAGGTATATCACACCCCTCAATCAGTATTTTTGGGAAGAAGGTATATTGTGCCCTTTTGTGGAAAAGGTATATAGAACCCCTTAATAATATTTAGTGGAAACAGATATATCAAACCCCTTAATCAACATTTTGTGGAAGCAGGTATATGGCAGGCCTCAATCAATATTTGGTGGAAGCAGGTATATAAATCCCCTTAATCAGTATTTTGTGAAAGCATGTATATAAAAAACCCTTAATCAGTATTTTGTGGAAGCATGTATATCGCAACCCTAAATCAGTATTTTGTGGAAGCAGGTATATAGAACCCCTTAATCAATATTTGGTGGAAGCAGGTATATCAAAAGCCTTAATCATTATTTTGTGGAAGCAGGTGTATCAGAGACCTTAATCAATATTTGGTGTAAGCAAGTATATCAATCCCCGTAATCAGTATTTTGTGAAAGCAGTTATATCAATCCCCTTAATCAGTAAGATAGTAACATTTAATTCTTTGTGTGTTATTAGTAGTGTTGATCACGAATATTCGAATTGCAAATTTTTATCGCGAATATTGGCACTTTGAGAATTTGCGAATATTTAGAATATCGCAAAATATATTCGTAATCGTGAATATTAGATTTTTTTTAAATACCAGTTCTTGCGAATTTTTATGCGAAAATATTTATGCAAATTGTATGCGAATTTTTCGCAATCAATTAAATAATGCCTGAAGATCACGAATTTCGCAAATTCTCGAATATATGGCGAATATTTGCCCATATATTCGCGAAATATTGCAAATTCGAATATTGCCCCTGCCGCTCATCACTAGTTATTAGTTTAAGCAGACTGAGATTGTCTATTGTTGTGACTTAGATGAAGATCAGATCACATTTATGGCCAATTTGTGCAGAAATTCAAATCATTCCAAAGGGTTCACATACTTTTTCCTGCAACAGTATATTTTGTGGAAGCAGGTTTATAGAACCCCTTAATCAATATTTGGTGGAAACAGGAATATCAAACCCCTCAATCAGTATTTTGTAAAAGAAGGTATATAGAACCCCTTAATCAATATTCTGTGGAAGCAGGTATATCGTACCCCTCAATCAGTATTTTGTGGTAGTAGGTATATAGAACCCCTTAATATTTGGTGAAAGCAGGAATATCAAAACCCTTAGTCAGTATTTTGTGGAAGCAGGTATATAGAACCCCTTAATCAGTATTTTGTGGAGGATAGAATATCAACCCCCTTAATCAGTATTTTGTAGAAACAGATATATATAGAACTCCTTAATCAATTTTTGGTGGAAACAGGGATATTGCACCCTCCAACCTGTATTTTGTGTAAGCAGGAATATAGAACCCCTTAATCAATATTTGGTGGTATATCAATCCCCCTAATCAGTATTTTGTGGAAGCAGGTATAGAGAACCAATTGCAAAAAGGATGGTGGCTCACTCACTGTTCCACTTTGGGGATGGTGCACTGCCCTGCAGCACTCCCTAATGCTGATAGAGTAAAAAAGGTAAAGAAATAGGTTGGGCGTCACTCAAATATCAGGCAAACATACAGGGAGTGCAGAATTATTAGGCAAGTTGTATTTTTGAGGATTAATTTTATTATTGAACAACAACCATGTTCTCAATGAACCCAAAAAACTCATTAATATCAAAGCTGAATATTTTTTGAAGTAGTTTTTAGTTTGTTTTTAGTTTTAGCTATTTTAGGGGGATATCTGTGTGTGCAGGTGACTATTACTGTGCATAATTATTAGGCAACTTAACAAAAAACAAATATATACACATTTCAATTATTTATTTTTACCAGTGAAACCAATATAACATCTCAACATTCACAAATATACATTTCTGACATTCAAAAACAAAACAAAAACAAATCAGTGACCAATATAGCCACCTTTCTTTGCAAGGACACTCAAAAGCCTGCCATCCATGGATTCTGTCAGTGTTTTGATCTGTTCACCATCAACATTGCGTGCAGCAGCAACCACAGCCTCCCAGACACTGTTCAGAGAGGTGTACTGTTTTCCCTCCTTGTAAATCTCACATTTGATGATGGACCACAGGTTCTCAATGGGGTTCAGATCAGGTGAACAAGGAGGCCATGTCATTAGATTTTCTTCTTTTATACCCTTTCTTGCCAGCCACGCTGTGGAGTACTTGGACGCGTGTGATGGAGCATTGTCCTGCATGAAAATCATGTTTTTCTTGAAGGATGCAGACTTCTTCCTGTACCACTGCTTGAAGAAGGTGTCTTCCAGAAACTGGCAGTAGGACTGGGAGTTGAGCTTGACTCCATCCTCAACCCGAAAAGGCCCCACAAGCTCATCTTTGATGATACCAGCCCAAACCAGTACTCCACCTCCACCTTGCTGGCGTCTGAGTCGGACTGGAGCTCTCTGCCCTTTACCAATCCAGCCACGGGCCCATCCATCTGGCCCATCAAAACTCACTCTCATTTCATCAGTCCATAAAACCTTTAAAAAAACAAGTCTTGAGATATTTCTTGGCCCAGTCTTGACATTTCAGCTTGTGTGTCTTGTTCAGTGGTGGTCGTCTTTCAGCCTTTCTTACCTTGGCCATGTCTCTGAGTATTGCACACCTTGTGCTTTTGGGCACTCCAGTGATGTTGCAGATCTGAAATATGGCCAAACTGGTGGAAAGTGGCATCTTGGCAGCTGCACGCTTGACTTTTCTCAGTTCATGGGCAGTTATTTTGCACCTTGGTTTTTCCACACGCTTCTTGCGACCCTGTTGACTATTTTGAATGAAACGCTTGATTGTTCGATGATCACTCTTCAGAAGCTTTGCAATTTTAAGAGTGCTGCATCCCTCTGCAAGATATCTCACTATTTTTGCCTTTTCTGAGCCTGTCAAGTCCTTCTTTTTACCCATTTTGCCAAAGGAAAGGAAGTTGCCTAATAATTATGCACACCTGATATAGGGTGTTGATGTCATTAGACCACACCCCTTCTCATTACAGAGATGCACATCACCTAATATGCTTAATTGGTAGTAGGCTTTCGAGCCTATACAGCTTGGAGTAAGACAACATGCATAAAGGGGATGATGTGGTCAAAATACTCACACCATAGGTAGCGTAGTGGTAGGACCCCTTGCCATGCTGAGAGCCATGACGTGGTGCATGTGGGCTCCGAAATCTTCCTGACAGGAATATATTGGCAAAAGTCTCAGCTTTTAATATCTGCATTTATGACTAGCCAGTATAGTCAGTGGCATATCCGTTTGGTGCATTTTTTCTGTGATTTATGATTATATTTTCATCCGCACAATGCTCCGTTTTGTGTAGGATGCCTTTGTGGTGCATGTGGACCGCGCCGACATCCTCCACCGTATGCAAAATATTTTTTGCTGGGGATAGTCGTTTGCTGCGGTCCACATGCGGTGGGGCTGCTCCCCCAATGAAAAACACGCTACAGTGTTAGGGGTTGAGCAGCTCCCCCAGATTTGCCACTATATTTCTGTGTTTTTGTCTTGTTTTATATGTAGTGTATGTGCCTTTACCTGGAATTTAAACACTCTCCTTTGCACCTGGTAGCCTCCATCACATGGTCTGATATGGGTGTGGCTTACAGTCTGGCTTTGTTCACATTGCACTAGTTGTCCTGCTAGGCGGTTGTGTGGAAGCTTGGCTGTGAGCTGGATTACATCACCTTCAGACCTTGTTCACACCATAGGTAGCGTAGTGGTAGGACCCCTTGCCATGCTGAGAGCCGTGACGTGGTGCATGTGGGCTCCGATATCTTCCTGACAGGAATATATTGGCAAAAGTCTCAGCTTTTAATATCTGCATTTATGACTAGCCAGTATAGTTAGTGGCATATCCGTTTGGTGCATTTTTTCTGCAAAATACTCATTTGCCTAATAATTCTGCACTCCCTGTATAGCCAAGTTAGGTTATATCACAGAAAACTTTATATATCACACATATAATATATACAACATGTTGCATAAAAACAATATACTTTAAAAACAGCAATATGTAAAAATTTAAAAATAAATAAATAGCACTGAGTCAATTGTGCCAAAAAGGAGGCTGTATCACCGTAAACTCTATATATTATCCCAAAGTCTGTGGTCAAAAAGAAAGAAAGTCTCATGCAGATGTATGTCACTATGGGGTTATATCACCGTGACCTTTATAAAATATCCCAAAGTCTGTGGCCCAGAGAGATAGAGTCTCATACAATTGTATGTCACAATGGGCTATAACATGAGAGTCATATATTGTAATATACTGGTCACACCACTGAGGAAGGGGTCCTTTTACCCCGAAACGCGTATGCTATTGACAGTGAGGAACCACCAAGAAAGAAGCGCTTGTAACTTCATGTCTTTATTTGGACTTTAAACTATTACGGAGAAAATCACCTGCACCTAAGGAGATTTGAAATCCCCGCCTGGAAACCTAAATCACATGACCGCCTAGTGCACCATGTGGGACGCCACACAGGTCCAGGCAGGTCATAGCGGTGGAACAGAGCTGTACTGCTACAACGAACACTCAAGAGCCTGGTAAATCCTACCTGCAGGTCTTTGCAGCTCACAGAAGAGCATTGCATCAAAAGCTCCAGGTGCACAAGCGAACCTACCACAATAGAAGACGCAGGAGTGGTAAAGTACCCTGTTATATGAGTATCGCTTGAGCACTGTTATATGAGGACCACCACGTATATTACAATATATGACTCTCATGTTATAGCCCATTGTGACATACAATTGTATGAGACTATCTCCCTGGGCCACAGACTTTGGGATATTTTATAAAGGTCTCGGTGATATAACCCCATAGTGACATACATCTGCATGAGACTTTCTTTCTTTTTGACCAAAGACTTTGGAATAATATATAGAGTTTACGGTGATACAGCCTCCTTTTGGCACAATTGACTCAGTGCTATTTATTTATTTTTACATTTTTACATATTGCTGTTTTTATATTTTATATTGTAAGTATATTGTTTTTATGCAACATGTTGTATATATTATATGTGTGATATATAAAATTTTCTGTGATATAACCTAACTTGGCTATATGTTTGCCTGATATTTGAGTGACGCCCAACCCATTTCTTTACCAGGTATAGAGAACACTTTAATCTATATTTGGAGGAAGCAGCAGGTATATATCGCAACTAGGGATGAGTGAACCCGAACTGTATAGTTCGGGTTCGTACCGAATTTCGGGGTGTCCGTGACACGGACCCGAACATTTTAGTAAAAGTTTGGGTTCTGTGTTCGTCGTTTTCTTGGCGCTTTTTGAAAGGCTGCAAAGCAGCCAATCAACAAGCGTCATACTACTTGCCCCAAGAGGCCGTCACAGCCATGCCTACTATTGGCATGGCTGTGATTGGCCAGTGCAGCATGTGACCCAGCCTCTATTTAAGCTGAAGTCACGTAGCGCCGCACGTCACTCTGCTCTGATCAGTGTAGGGAGAGGTTGCAGCTGCGACTGTTAGGGCGAGATTAGGCAGTGATTAACTCCTCCAAAAGACTTAAGTCAGTGATTGATCTACAGCTGTGGATCATTGAACTGCTGCTATTCAATTGCTCACTGTTTTTAGGCTGCCCAGAGCGTTTTTCATTCACTTTGTTCTGGGGTGATCGGCGGCCATTTTGTGTCTTGTGGTGCGCCAGCACAAGCTGCCACCAAGTACATTTAACCATCAATAGTGTGGTTATTTTTTGGCTATATCCTACATCAGGGGCAAGCTGTCACCAAGTGCATTTAACCATCAATAGTGTGGTTATTTTTTGGCTATATCCTACATCAGGGTCAAGCTGTCACCAAGTGCATTCAACCATCAATAGTGTGGTTATTTTTTGGCTATATCCTACATATGGGGCAAGCTGTCACCAAGTGCATTTAACCATCAATAGTGTGGTTATTTTTTGGCTATATCCTACATATGGGGCAAGCTGTCACCAAGTGCATTTAACCATCAATAGTGTGGTTATTTTTTTGCTATATCCTACATCAGGGTCAAGCTGTCACCAAGTGTATTCAACCATCAATAGTGTGGTTATGTTTTGGCTATATCCTACATATGGGGCAAGCTGTCACCAAGTGCATTTAACCATCAATAGTGTGGTTATGTTTTGGCTATATCCTACATCAGGGTCAAGCTGTCACCAAGTGCATTTAACCATCAATAGTGTGGTTATTTTTTGGCTATATCCTACATCAGGGTCAAGCTGTCACCAAGTGCATTTAACCATCAATAGTGTGGTTATTTTTTGGCTATATCCTACATATGGGGCAAGCTGTCACCAAGTGCATTTAACCATCAATAGTGTGGTTATTTTTTGGCTATATCCTACATCAGGGTTAAGCTGTCACCAAGTGCATTCAACCATCAATAGTGTGGTTATTTTTGGGCTATATCCTACATCAGGGTCAAGCTGTCACCAAGTGCATTCAACCATCAATAGTGTGGTTATTTTGGGGCTATATCCTACATATGGGGCAAGCTGTCACCAAGTGCATTTAACCCCTTAAGGACCGAGGACGTACCGGTACGCCCTATTTCCCGAGTCCTTAAGGACCGAGGACGTACCGGTACGTCCTGACTTAAAATCTGCATTCCGGCGCCGCGGGGGTTAATCGGAACGGGACGCCGGCTGAAATCATTCAGCCGGCATCCCGTAACAACGCAGGGGGGGGGTCATTTGACCCCCCCGTGTCGGCGATCGCAGCAAACCGCAGGTCAATTCAGACCTGCGGTTTGCTGCGCTTTTTGCAGTTTCTGATCCCCGCGGTCCCTGACCGCGGGAATCAGAAACTTCAGAGTGCCTAAAATCAATATTGCGCACCCCCCCCTGCACCCCTGCATGATTTGATGGCGGCGGGTGGTGCAGGGGGGGTGTCGCAGGCAGTGGGGGCGTTGCGGGAGGCGGGCGGTGCGGCAGGCGGGATCGCGATCCCCCGCCCGCCTCCCATTGCATAATCGTTGGCGTCTAGTGGGTTATACCAGGGTGCCAGCACATTGCTGGCACCCTGGTATAAACGGCTGACATCGTTGATGCGATGTCAGCCGTTTAACCATTTCCATACAGCGGTCCGTACGGACCGCTGTATGGAAAAGGTTAACAGCGCAAGGAGCTCCCTCCCTTTCCGATCGGAGGGCTGCTGTGCCTTTGCAGCCCCCCGATGGGAGAGGGAGAGAGCCCCCAGAGAGCCCCCCGAAGCCCCGTCCTCACCCTTCCCCGTCTGCGAAGTTGTGACAGACGGGGAAGGTTCCCATGGCAACAGGACGCCTGCTCAGGCGTCCTGCTGTCCATGGTGCTGAACAGATCTGTGCTGAAAGCATAGATCTGTTCAGTGTAAGTAAAATACAGTGCAGAAACCTATATAGGTTCTGTACTGTATTTTACAGACATCAGACCCACTGGATCTTCAAGAACCAAGTGGGTCTGGGTCCAATTTTTTAAAAAAAAAAGTGAAAAAAGTTAAGATAAAATAAAAAAACATTTATCACTGAATAAAAATAAAAATAAAAAAATACACTACACATATTAGGTATCAACGCGTCCGTAACGACCTGATCTATAAAACGGTCATGTTACTTTCCCCGCACGGTGAACGCCATAAAAATAAAAAAATAAAAACTATGAGAAAATTGAAATTTTGCCCACCTTACTTCCCAAAAAAGGTAATAAAAGTGATCAAAAAAGTCGCATGTACGCCAAAATAGTACCAATAAAACCGTCATCTCATCCCGCAAAAAATGAGACCCTACTCAAGATAATCGCCCAAAAACTGAAAAAACTATGGCTCTTAGACTATGGAAACACTAAAACATGATTTTTTTTGTTTCAAAAATAAAATAATTGTGTAAAACTTTTATAAATAAAAATAAAGTATACATATTAGGTATCGCCGCGTCCGTATCAACCGGCTCTATAAAATTATCACATGACCTAACCCCTCAGGTGACCACCGTAAAAAAAAAGAAAAAAAAAAAAAGTGTAAAAAAAGCAATTTTTTGCCATCTTACGTCACAAAAAGTGTAATAGCAAGCGATCAAAAAGTCATATGCACCCCAAAATAGTGCCAATCAAACCGTCATCTCATCCCGCAAAAAAATAGACCCTACTCAAGATAATCGCCCAAAAACTGTAAAAACTATGGCTCTTAGTCTATGGAGACACTAAACAATTTTTTGGTTTTAAAAATGAAGTTATTGTATAAAACTTACATAAATAAAAAAAATTGTATACATATTAGGTATCGCCGCGTCCGTGACAACCTGCTCTATAAAATTACCACATGATCTAACCTGTCAGATGAATGTTGTAAATAACAAAAAAAAAGTGCCAAAAAAGCTATTTCTTGTTACCTTGCCGCACAAAAAGTGTAATATAGAGCAACCAAAAATCATATGTACCCTAAACTAGTACCAACAATACTGCCACCCTATTCCGTACTTTCTAAAATGGGGTCACTTTTTTGGAGTTTCTACTCTAGGGGTGCATCAGGGGGGCTTCAAATGGGACATGGTGTAAAAAAAACTGTGCAGCAAAATCTGCCTTCCAAAAACCGTATGGCATTCCTTTCCTTCTGCGCCCTGCCGTGTGCCCGTACAGCAGTTTACGACCACATATGGGGTGTTTCTGTAAACTACAGAATCAGGGCCATAAATAATGAGTTTTGTTTGGCTGTTAACCCTTGCTTTGTAACTGGAAAAAAAATATTAAAATGGAAAATCTGCCAAAAAAGTGAAATTTTGAAATTGTATCTCTATTTTCCATTAAATCTTGTGCAACACCTAAAGGGTTGACAAAGTTTGTAAAATCAGTTTTGAATACCTTGAGGGGTGTAGTTTCTTAGATGGGGTCACTTTTTTGGAGTTTCTACTCTAGGGGTGCATCAGGGGGGCTTCAAATGGGACATGGTGTCAAAAAAACTGTCCAGCAAAATCTGGCTTCCAAAAACCATACGGCGCACCTTTCACTCTACGCCCCGCTGTGTGGCCGTACAGTAGTTTACGGCCACATTTGGGGTGTTTCTGTAAACAGCAGAGTCAGGGCAATAAAGATACAGTCTTGTTTGGCTGTTAACCCTTGCTTTGTTAGTGGAAAAAATGGGTTAAAATGGAAAATTAGGCAAAAAAATGAAATTCTCAAATTTCATCCCAATTTGCCAATAACTCTTGTGCAACACCTAAAGGGTTAACGAAGTTTGTAAAATCATTTTTGAATACCTTGAGGGGTGTAGTTTATTAGATGGGGTCACTTTATGGAGTTTCTACTCTAGGGGTGCATCAGGGGGCTTCAAATGGGACATGGTGTCAAAAAAACTGTCCAGCAAAATCTGGCTTCCAAAAACCATACGGCGCACCTTTCACTCTACGCCCCGCTGTCTGGCCGTACAGTAGTTTACGGACACATATTGGGTGTTTCTGTAAACAGCAGAGTCAGAGCAATAAAGATACAGTCTTGTTTGGCTGTTAACCCTTGCTTTGTTAGTGGAAAAAATGGGTTAAAATGGAAAATTAGGCAAAAAAATGAAATTCTCAAATTTCATCCCCATTTGCCAATAACTCTTGTGCAACACCTAAAGGGTTAACGGAGTTTGTAAAATCAGTTTTGAATACCTTGAGGGGTGTAGTTTATAGAATGGGGTCATTTTTGGGCGGTTTCTATTATGTAAGCCTTGCAAAGTGACTTCAGAGCTGTAGTGGTCCCTAAAAATTGGGTTTTTGTAAATTTCTGAAAAATTTCAAGATTTGCTTCTAAACTTCTAAGCCTTGTAACATCCCCAAAAAATAAAATATCATTCCCAAAATAATTCAAACATGAAGTAGACATATGGGGAATGTTAAGTCATCACAATTTTTGGGGGTATTACTATGTATTACAGAAGTAGAGAAACTGAAACTTTGAAATTTGCTAATTTTTCCAAATTTTTGGTAAATTAGGTATTTTATTATGCAAAAAAATTAATTTTTTTGACTTTATTTTACCAGTGTCATGAAGTACAATATGTGACGAAAAAACAATCTCAGAATGGCCTGGATAAGTCAAAGTGTTTTAAAGTTATCAGCACTTAAAGTGACACTGGTCAGATTTGAAAAAAATGGCCTGGTCCTTAAGGTGAAAATGAGCCCGGTCCTTAAGGGGTTAACCATCAATAGTGTGGTTATTTTTTGGCTATATCCTACATCAGGGTCAAGCTGTCACCAAGTGCATTTAACCATCAATAGTGTGGTTATTTTTTTGGCTATATCCTACATCAGGGTCAAGCTGTCACCAAGTGCATTTAACCATCAATAGTGTGGTTATTTTTGGGCTATATCCTACATCAGGGGCTTGGCTGTGCTTGCTATTTTATTGAGGGGTGAAATACAAATGCCAAAATAGCAGTACCCTAAATCTGGTGTTTCAGCTGTGGCCAGCCAATTGTAATACTGTCTGCTGTCTGGCAAAGGATATATTTTTGTTCAGGGTTGAAATACAATTCCCAACTTAGCAATTTCCTAAATTAGTGGTTTCTGCTGTATCAGGGCTAATTTAAATCTATTCATTAAAAGGGTATATTAGATTCAAGGTGCTGATAGGGTCATTCTCAATAACTTCACACACGCTACTGTGCAATTCCAAGTCTAATTCTGTCTGTAAACGTATACCTGTCACCCAGCGCCTAAATAATAGGCCTCAAATTTATATTCAGCTAAATCTGTGGTTATTGCTGTAGCTGGTCAAGTTATTTTCTGTCCGTCAAAGCACAGTTTTTGTTCTGGGTTGAAATACAATTCCCAACTTAGCAATTCTCTAAATTAGTGGTTTCTGCTGTATCAGGCCTACTTTAAATCTATCCCTAAAAGGGTATATTAGATTCAAGGTGCAGATAGGGTCATTCTCAATAACTTCACACACACGCTACTGTGCAATTCCAAGTCTAATTCTGTCTGTAAACGTATACCTGTCACCCAGCGCCTAAATAATAGGCCTCAAATTTATATTCAGCTAAATCTGTGGTTATTGCTGTGGCTGGTCAAGTTATTTAGTGTCCGTCAAAGCACAGTTTTTGTTCTGGGTTGAAATACAATTCCCAACTTAGCAATTCTCTAAATTAGTGGTTTCTGCTGTATCAGGCCTACTTTAAATCTATCCCTAAAAGGGTATATTAGATTCAAGGTGCAGATAGGGTCATTCTCAATAACTTCACACACACGATACTGTGCAATTCCAAGTCGAATTCTGTCCGTAAACGTATACCTGTCATCCAGCGCCTAAATACTAGGCCTCAAATTTATATTCAGCTAAATCTGTGGTTACTGCTGTGCCTTTATTAGTGTAATAAGGTACCTAAATAGATAGCCAGATAGTGTTAGATGTCTGTAAAAAAAGGCCTGAATTTGAATTCAATACATTGGGCCAAATAATATTTTTCTTATTGTGGTGAACGGTAACAATGAGGAAAACATCTAGTAAGGGACGCAGACGCGGACATGGTCGTGGTGGTGCTAGTGGACCCTCTGGTGCTGGAAGAGGACGTGGCCGTTCTGCCACAGCCACACGTCTTGGTGTACCAACTAACTCAGGTCCCAGTAGCCGCCATAATTTACAGCGATATTTGGTGGGGCCCAATGCCGTTCTAAGGATGGTAAGGCCTGAGCAGGTACAGGCATTAGTCAATTGGGTGGCCGACAGTGGATCCAGCACGTTCACATTATCTCCCACCCAGTCTTCTGCAGAAAGCGCACAGATGGCGCCTGAAAACCAAGCCCATCAGTCTGTCACATCACCCCCATGCATACCAGGGAAACTGTCTGAGCCTCAAGTTATGCAGCAGTCTCTTATGCTGTTTGAAGACTCCGCTGGCAGGGTTTCCCAAGGGCATCCACCTAGCCCTTCCCCAGCGGTGGAAGACATAAAATGCACTGACGCACAACCACTTATGTTTCCTGATGATGAGGACATGGGAATACCACCTCAGCACGTCTCTGATGATGACGAAACACAGGTGCCAACTGCTGCGTCTTTCTGCAGTGTGCAGACTGAACAGGAGGTCAGGGATCAAGACTGGGTGGAAGACGATGCAGGGGACGATGAGGTCCTAGACCCCACATGGAATGAAGGTCGTGCCACTGACTTTCACAGTTCGGAGGAAGAGGCAGTGGTGAGACCGAACCAACAGTGTAGCAAAAGAGGGAGCAGTGGGCAAAAGCAGAACACTCGCGCCAAGAGACTCCGCCTGCTACTGACCGCCGCCATCTGGGACCGAGCACCCCAAAGGCAGCTTCAAGGAGTTCCCTGGCATGGCACTTCTTCAAACAATGTGCTGACGACAAGACCCGAGTGGTTTGCACGCTGTGCCATCAGAGCCTGAAGCGAGGCATTAACGTTCTGAACCTTAGCACAACCTGCATGACCAGGCACCTGCATGCAAAGCATGAACTGCAGTGGAGTAAACACCTTAAAAACAAGGAAGTCACTCAGGCTCCCCCTGCTACCTCTTCTGCTGCTGCCGCCTCGGCCTCTTCTGCTGCTGCCGCCTCGGCCTCTTCTGCTGCTGCCGCCTCGGCCTCTTCCTCCGCCTCTGGAGGAACGTTGGCACCTGCCGCCCAGCAAACAGGGGATGTACCACCAACACCACCACCTCCGTCACCAAGCATCTCAACCATGTCACACGGCAGCGTTCAGCTCTCCATCTCACAAACATTTGAGAGAAAGCGTAAATTCCCACCTAGCCACCCTTGATCCCTGGCCTGAATGCCAGCATTTCTAAACTACTGGCCTATGAAATGCTGTCATTTAGGCTGGTGGACACAGACAGCTTCAAACAGCTCATGTCGCTTGCTGTCCCACAGTATGTTGTTCCCAGCCGGCACTACTTCTCCAGGAGAGGCGTGTCTTCCCTGCACAACCAAGTATCCGATAAAATCAAGTGTGCACTGCGCAATGCCATCTGTGGCAAGGTCCACCTAACCACAGATACGTGGACCAGTAAGCACGGCCAGGGACGCTATATCTCCCTAACTGCACACTGGTAAATGTAGTGGCGGCTGGGCCCCAGACGGAGAGCTGTTTGGCGCACGTCCTTCCGCCGCCAAGGATCGCAGGGCAACATTCTTTGCCTCCTGTTGCCACCTCCTCCTCCTACTCGGGTTCCTCCTCCTCTTCTTCCACTTGCTCATCCAGTCAGCCACACACCTTCACCACCAACTTCAGCACAGCCTGGGGTAAACGTCAGCAGGCCATTCTGAAACTCATATGTTTGGGGGACAGGCCCCACACCGCACAGGAGTTGTGGCGGGGTATAGAACAACAGACCGACGAGTGTTTGCTGCCGGTGAGCCTTAAGCCCGGCCTGGTGGTGTGCGATAATGGGCGAAATCTCGTTGCAGCTCTGGGACTAGCCGGTTTGACGCACATCCCTTGCCTGGCGCATGTGCTGAATTTGGTGGTGCAGAAGTTCATTCACAACTACCCCGACATGTCAGAGCTGCTGCATAAAGTGCGGGCCGTCTGTTCGCGCTTCCGGCGTTCACATCCTGCCGCTGCTAGCCTGTCTGCGCTACAGCGTAACTTCGGCCTTCCCGCTCACCGCCTCATATGCGACGTGCCCACCAGGTGGAACTCCACCTTGCACATGCTGGACAGACTGTGCGAGCAGCAGCAGGCCATAGTGGAGTTTCAGCTGCAGCACGCACGGGTCAGTCGCACTGCGGAACAGCACCACTTCACCACCAATGTCTGGGCCTCCATGCGAGACCTGTGTGCCCTGTTGCGCTGTTTCGAGTACTCCACCAACATGGCCAGTGGCGATGACGCCGTTATCAGCGTTACAATACCACTTCTATGTCTCCTTGAGAAAACACTTAGGGCGATGATGGAGGAGGAGGTGGCCCAGGAGGAGGAGGAAGAGGGGTCATTTTTAGCACTTTCAGGCCAGTCTCTTCAGAGTGACTCAGAGGGAGGTTTTTTGCAACAGCAGAGGCCAGGTACAAATGTGGCCAGCCAGGGCCCACTACTGGAGGACGAGGAGGACGAGGATGAGGATGAAGCATGGTCACAGCGGGGTGGCACCCAACGCAGCTCGGGCCCATCACTGGTGCGTGGCTGGGGGGAAACGCAGGACGATGACGATACGCCTCTCACAGAGGACAGCTTGTCCTTACCTCTGGGCAGCCTGGCACACATGAGCGACTACATGCTGCAGTGCCTGCGCAACGACAGCAGAGTTGCCCACATTTTAACCTGTGCGGACTACTGGGTTGCCACCCTGCTGGATCCACGATACAAAGACAATGTGCCCACCTTACTTGCTACACTGGAGCGTGATAGGAAGATGCGCGAGTACAAGCGCACGTTGGTAGACGCGCTACTGAGAGCATTCCCAAATGTCACAGGGGAACAAGTGGAAGCCCAAGGCCAAGGCAGAGGAGGAGCAAGAGGTCGCCAAGGCAGCTGTGTCAATGCCAGCTCCTCTGAGGGCAGGGTTAGCATGGCAGAGATGTGGAAAACTTTTGTCAAAACGCCACAGCTAACTGCACCACCACCTGATACGCAACGTGTTAGCAGGAGGCAACATTTCACTAACATGGTGGAACAGTACATGTGCACACCCCTCCACGTACTGACTGATGGTTCGGCCCCATTCAACTTCTGGGTCTCTAAATTGTCCACGTGGCCAGAGCTAGCCTTTTATGCCTTGGAGGTGCTGGCCTGCCCGGCGGCCAGCGTTTTGTCTGAACGTGTATTCAGCACGGCAGGGGGCGTCATTACAGACAAACGCAGCCGCCTGTCTACAGCCAATGTGGACAAGCTGACGTTCATAAAAATGAATAGTGTTGATCACGAATAATCGAATTGCGAATTTTAATCGCGAATATCGGCACTTCGAGAATTCGCGAATATTTCGAATATTGCAAAATATATTCTTAATTGCGAATATTCTATTTTTGTGGAAATAGCAGTTCATGCGAATTTTATGCGAATTTTCGCAATCAAGAAAATAATGCCTGGAGATCATGAATTCGCGAATTTGCGAATATATGACGAATATTCGCCCAAATATTCGCGAAATATCGCGAATTCGAATATTGCCCCTGCCGCTTATCACTAAAAATGAACCAGGCATGGATCCCACAGGACCTGTCCATCCCTTGTGCAGATTAGACATTAACTACCTCCCCTTAACCATATATTATTGTACTCCAGGGCACTTCCTCATTCAATCCTATTTTTATTTTCATTTTACCATTATTTGCGGGGCAACCCAAAGTTGAATGAACCTCTCCTCTGTTTGGGTGCCGGGGCCTAAATATATGACAATGGACTGTTCCAATGTTGGGTGACGTTAAGCATGATTCTCTGCTATGACATGAAGACTGATTCTCTGCTGACATGAAGACTGATTCTCTGTTACGGGACCTCTCTCCACTGCCTGGGTGCCTGGGCCTAAATATCTGACAATGGACTGTTCCAGTGTTGGGTGACGTGAAGCATGATTCTCTGCTATGACATGAAGACTGATTCTCTGCTGACATGAAGCCAGATTCTCTGTTACGGGACCTCTCTCCTCTGCCTGGGTGCCTGGGCCTAAATATCTGACAATGGACTGTTCCAGTGTTGGGTGACGTGAAGCATGATTCTCTGCTATGACATGAAGACTGATTCTCTGCTGACATGAAGCCAGATTCTCTGTTATGGGACCTCTCTCCTCTGCCTGGGTGCCGGGGCCTAAATATATGACAATGGACTGTTACAGTGGTGGGTGACGTGAAGCCAGATTCTCTGCTATGGGACCTCTCTACAATTGATATTGGTTAATTTTTATTTATTTTATTTTTATTTTAATTAATTTCCCTATCCACATTTGTTTGCAGGGGATTTACCTACATGTTGCTGCCTTTTGCAGCCCTCTAGCCCTTTCCTGGGCTGTTTTACAGCCTTTTTAGTGCCGAAAAGTTCGGGTCCCTTTTGACTTCAATGGGGTTCGGGTTCGGGACGAAGTTCGGGTCGGGTTCGGATCCCGAACCCGAACATTTCCGGGAAGTTCGGCCGAACTTCTCGAACCCGAACATCCAGGTGTTCGCTGAACTCTAATCGCAACCCTTAATCTGTATTTTATGGAAGCAGGTTTATCAAACCCCATATTCAGTATTTTTTTTTAAACTGATATATAGAACCCCTTAATCAATTTTTAGTGGAAGCAGGTATATCGCACCCCTCAATCAGTTTTTTCTGGAAGCAATTATATAAAAAACCCTTAATCAGTATTTCGTGGAATCAGGTATATCGCACCCTTCAATCTGTATTTTGTGGAAGCAGCGATGTAAAACACTTAATCAATATTTAGTGGAAGTAGGTATATCAAACCCCTTAATCAGTATTTTGTGGAAGCAGGTGTATCACGGGCCTCTATCATTATTTGGTAGAAGCATGTATATCAATCCCATTAATCAGTATTTTGTGGAAGCAGGCGTATCAATCCCCTGAATCAGTATTTTGTCGAAGATGGTATATCAAACCAGTTAGTCAGCATTTTCTTAAAGCAGGTATATCGCACCCCTCAATAAGTATTTTGTGGGAACAGGTATATAGAACCCGTTAATCAATATTTTCTCGAAGTAGGTATATCACACCCCTCAATCAGTTTTTCTGTGGAAGTAGGTATATAAAAACCCCTTAATCAGTATTTTGTGTAAGCAAGTATATCACACCCTTCAATCTGTATTTTGTGGAAGCAGGGATGTAGAACCCCTTAATCAATATATGGTGGTATATCAATCCCCTTAATCAGTATTTTGTGGAAGCAGGTATATAGAACCCTTTAATCTATATTTGGAGGAAGCAGCAGGTATATCGTAACCCTTAATCTGTATTTTATGGAGGCAGGTTTATCAAACACCGCATTCAGTGTTTTGTGGAAGCAGGTATATCGCACCCCTCAATCAGTATTTTGTTAAAGCAGGCATATCAAACCCCTTAATCAGTATTTTGCCGAAGCAGGTGTATCGTAGACCTCAATCAATATTTGGTAGAAGCAATTATATCAATCCCCTTAATCAGTATTTTGTGGAAGCAGGTGTGTCACAGGCCTCAATCAATATTTGGTGGAAGCAGGTATATCAATTCCCTTAATCAACATTTGGTGGAAGTAGGCATATCAATCCCATTAATCAGTATTTTGTGGAAGCAGGTGTATAGAACACTTTAATCAATATTTAGTGAAAGCAGGTATATCGCAACCCCTCAATCTGTATTTTGTGAAATAAGGTATATAGAACCCCTTAATCAGCATTTTGTGGAAGCAGGTATATTGCAACCCTAAATCTGTATTTTGTGGAAGCAGGTATAGCAGGTGTATCGTAGACCTCAATCAATATTTGGTGGAAGCAAGTATATCAATCTCCTTAATCAGTATTTTGTGGAAGCAGGTATATTAATCCCCTTAATCAGTATTTTGTGGAAACAGGTATATAGAACTCCTCAATCAATATTTGGTGGAAGCAGGTATATCGCACCCCTCAATCTGTATTTTGTGGAAGCAGGTATATAAAACCCCTTAATTAATATTTGGTGGAAGCAGGTATATCAAACCCATTAATCAATATTTGGTGGAAGCAGGTATATCAATCCCCTTTATCAGTATTTTGTGGAAGCAGGTGTATAAATCCCCTTAATCAGTATTTTGTGAAAGCAGGTATATCAATCCCCTTAATCAATATTTTGTTGAAGCAGGTATATCGCACCCCTCAATCTGTATTTTGTAGAAGAAAGTATATAGAGCCCCTTAATCAATATTTTGTGGAAGCAGGTATCTCTCACTCCTCAATCAGTTTTTTGTGGCAGTAGGTATATCAAACCCCTTAATCAGTATTTTGCAGAAGCAGGTATATCACAGGCCTCAATCAATATTTGGTGGAAGCAGGTATATCAATCCCCTTAATCAGTATTTTGTGGAAGCGGGTATATAGAACCTTTTAATCAATATTTGGAGGAAGCAGGTATACCGCAACCCTCAATCTGTATTTTGTGTACGCAGGTATATCAAACCCCGTATTCAGTAATTTGTGGAACCAGGTATATCGCACCCCTTATTCAGGATTTGGTGGATGCAGTTATATCAATCCCCTTATTTAATATTTTGTGGAGGCAGGTATATCAATCCCCTCATTCAGTATTTTATGGAAACAGGTATATAGAACCCCTTAATCAATATTTGGTGGAAACAGGAATATCAAACCCCTTAGTCAGTATTTTTTGGAAGCAGGTATATCGCACCCCTCAATCAGTATTTTGTGGAAGCAGGTTTATAGAACCCCTTAATCCATATTTTGTGGAAGCAGGTATATCGCACCCCTCAATCAGTATTTTTTGGAAGCAGGTATATAAAAACCCCTTAATCTGTATTTTGTGGAAGCAGGTATATTGCAACTATCAAACTGTATTTTGCAGAAGCAGGTATATAGAACCCCTTAATCAATTTTTTGTGGAAGCAAGAATATCAAACCCCTTCATCAGTATTTTGTCAAAGCAGGTGTATCGTAGGCCTCAATCAATATTTGGTGGAAGCAAGTATATCAATCCCCTTAAGTATTTTGTGGAATTAGGTATATCAATCCCCTTAATCAATATTTTGTGGAAGCAGGTGTATAGAACCCGTAATCAATATTTGGTGGATGCAGGAATATCAAACTCCTTGGTCAGTATTTTGTGGAAGCAGGTATATCGCACCTCTCAATCAGTATTTTGTGGAAGCAGGTATATAGATCTCCTTAATCAGTATTTTGTGGAGGCGGGAATATCAATACCCTTAAAGGGAACCTGTCACCAGTTTTACGGTGTCCTAAGGGCAACATAAATAAGTGACCGATTTGCTTAGCAAATTGACCCAGATTGACCCAGTCAATCTGCGCTCCTGACTCTCCCCGCCTACCTGCTGCTGAGTGACAGTTTGTTTCCATATGAATCAGCAGCAGGTGGGCAGGGGAGTGGCTATAGCTCTGAATTAAATATACGCTGGACTCAATGACATCACGCCGGACTCGAATCAGTTCATTAGCATGCAGCATGCGGCATCTTTGTGTGTATATTATGAGGTAACCATCTGTCACACCAGTAAGGTACTTTTTAGTAGTTAATGATTGTATATAATTAGTTAGATTATAATCAAATATCCACATGACAGGTTCCCTTTAATTAGCATTTTGTAGAAGCAGGTATATAGAACGCCTTAATCAATATTTGGTGGAAGCAGGTATCTCGCACACCCTTAATCAGTTATTTGTGGAAGCAGGTATATAAAAAACCCTTAATCAATATTTTGTGGAAGCAGGTATATCGCACCCTTCAATCTGTATTTTGTGGAAGTAGGGATCTAGAACCCCTTAATCAATATTTGGTGGAAGCAGGTATATCAAACCCCTTAATCAGTATTTGGTGGAAGTAGGTGCATCACAGGCCTCAATCAATTTTTGGTGGATGCAGTTATATCAATCCCCTTAATCAGTATTTTGTTAAAGCAGTCATATTAATCCCCTTTATCAGTATTTTGTGGAAGCAGATATGTAGAATCCTTTAATATATATTTAATAAAGGCAGGTATATCGCACCCCTCAATCTGTATTTTGTGGAAGCAGCTATATGGAACCCCTTAATCAGTATTTTGTGGAAGCGGGTATATTAATTCCCTTAATCAGTATTTTGTGGAAGCAGGTATATAGAACCCCTTATTCAATATTTGGTGGAAGCAGGTATATCGCACCCCTCAATCAGTATTTTGTGGAAATCAGTATATAGAAGCCCTTAATCAATATTTTGTGGAAGCAGATATATAAAAAACCCTTAATCAGTATTTTGTAGCGGCAGGTATATCGCACCGTCAATCTTTATTTTGTGGAAGCAGGTATATAGAACTTTTTAATCAATATTTGGTTCAAGCAGTCATATCAAACCCTTTAATCAGTATTTTGTGGAAGCAGGTATATCAATCCCCTTAATCAGTATTTTGTGGAAGCAGGTATATCGCACCCATCAATTTGTATTTTGTGGAAGCAGGTATATCAAACCCTTTATTCAGTATTTTGTGGAAGCAGGTATATCTCAACCCCTCAATCAGTATTTTGTGGACGCAGGTATATCAAACCCCTTAATCAGTATTTTTGGAAGCAGGTATATCAATCCCCTTAATCAGTATTTTGGGAAAGCAGGAATATAGAACCGCTTAATCAATATTTGGTGGAAGCAGGTATATCGCACCCCTCAATCTGTATTTTGTGGAAGCAGGTATATCAAACCCCTTAATGATATTTTGTGGAAGCATGTTTATCGCACCCCAATCAGTATTTTGTTAAAACAGGTATATAGAACCCCTTAATCAATATTTTGTGGAAGCAGGTATATCGCACCCCTCAATCAGTATTTTGTGGAAGGAGGTATATAAAAAACCCTTAATCAGTATTTTGTGGAAGCATTTATATCGCACCCCTCAATCTGTATTTTGTGGAAGCAGGTATATAGAACCACTTAATCAATATTTTGTGGAAGCAGGTATATCACACCCCTCAATCTGTATTTTGTGGAAGCAGGTATATAGAACCCCTTAATCAATATTTTGTGCAAGCAGCTATATTGCACCCCTCAATCAGTATGTTGTGTAAGCAGGTATATTGCACCCCTCAAGCTTTTTTTTTTTTTAGCAACAGGTATATCACACCAGTTGCAATTAGTTTATTCCAAAAGTGTTTGTCCCTCTATACAGCTGCGGTATCGCAGCAGAACCACACACAACTGCTGCACAATACAGATGCACTATAATATACTTTCTATGTTAGAAAGTATATTTTAAGTATATCACACCCCTTAGTAGTGATGGCCTTGCGATTCGCCGTATATGCGAACATATGGCGATATTGGCGCCCGCCATATTCTTTTACATTGTGAAGAACTTTGACCCATGACACATCCATCAGGTGGTACAGGACAGCCAAATGAAAAGTTTTAGCACATGGACATACCCCCTACCTTTTAAATAGACCTGATTTGGCTGCCATTTTACATTCTGTCTTTTTTCAGTGTAGGGAGAGTTTGCTGTGTGGAGCAAGAACAGACTGTTAGGGACACAAATCGCTAGCTAATAGGTCCACAAAAGTCCTTTTAAGGACTGGTATAGGTGTACTATTGATAGGTGTGCAGTACATAGGGGTGTAATACACTTATAAAATACTTTCTAACATAGAAAGCATATTATAGTGGATTTGTATTGTGCAGCATTGTGACTGGTGAGCGGTTCTGCAGTGATACTACAACTACAAAGAGTGACAAACACAATTGGAAAAAATAATTATAACTCGTGTGATATACCAGTCGCCCCCAAAAACGACAGATTGAAGCGGGGTGTTATATACCAATATTCTTTCTTTATAGTGTATTTGGGTACTGCAGCATTTGTTTTCTGTTTTGCTGCGTTCCCTCTGCTACACACAGTGACAAACGGTACTGGAAAAATATTATTATAACTGGTGTGATATACCAGTCGCCCCCCAAAACAAAAGATTGAAGCAGGATGTTATATAACAATATACTTTCATAATGGTGTATTTGGTTACTGCAGCATTTGTTTGCTGTGTTCCCTCTGCTAAACACAGTGACAAACGGTACTGGAAAAAAATTATTATAAAGGGTGTGATATACCAGTCGCCCCCCAAAACAACTGATTGAAGCTTGGTGTTATATACCTTCTTCCACAAAAACTGCGCTTCTCTAGAGACTTTTGTCACAGGGTCATTTAAAAAATGTCAGGCAAAGGAAGAGGCAGGCCCTTCCACAGGGGTGGTAGGGCTTGGGCAGGAGCAAAAGGCCAGAGCCTAAGTGGGAAGTTGCAGAAGGTACGTGCGATTATGTCAAAGAACGCACCAGACTTGGTTGAGTGGCTCACTCAGCCTTCCGCTTCTGCACCCTCCTCATCCTCTCTATCTGCACCCTCTTCACTCTCTGCTGTCTGCACCCCCAAAGACACCAACACCACCACCACCACCATATACCCTCCGCCTGAGTCACAGGAATTATTTTCCGATCCAATACAAGACATTTCCGTTGCGCAGCCATTCTTGTTATCGGATCAGGAAGAGGAGGTAGCAACGGCCACCACTCAGCAGTCTGACGACAGTACCCAGATCAGCCCAAGGAGGTTGGTCCCCGCTGCTGCTGCCTACTCTGAGATCTCAAATGTTAGTGGTGGGGAAGGTGACGTCGATGATGACGTATCTATGGACGTGACGTGGGTGGGTACAAGAGAGGAAGAGGAGGAAAGTTCAGATGGAGAGATGGACCAGCAGATAGGGAGGAGAAGCAGGCAGAACTTACATTGCACAGGAGGTAAAAAGCAGACTGCTAATGTATCAGAAGTGAGCCATCTACCATGCATGGTCACATCTGGCGCTCCCAGGACGCTGGCACATGTTTTTTTTAACGTGTCCGCTGCTGACAATAGTGTTGCCATTTGCAGCCTTTGCTGTAAACGCATAAGTCGCGGTAAGCCCAAAACTCACCTAGGGACGTCCGCCTAAAAAAGTCATCTGGCCTCCCATCACCGAGACCAGAGGGAGCAACGCCATCAGAACCCACAAAGCCACACTTCAGACGATCACCGTCCAGCCTCTTCTCCTTCTCCACTCTCCTCCCAATTGTCCTCCACTCCACCTTCCATCGTGCCGTCCTCACGTTTATCTGGCAAAAGGCAGGCTTCCGTGGCCCAAATGTTCGAGCGTAAAAAGATGATGACGCCGGATAACCCTCTTGCCCAACGGTTGACCGCAGACTTGTCAGAACTGCTAGCCTGCCAACTACTGCCATATAAACTGGTGGACTCAGAGGCCTTTAGAAAATTTATGGCCATTGGAACACCGCAATGGAAGGTCCCAGGAAGGAAATATTTCTTCCAGAAGGGCATCCCAGAGCTATATGGCCACGTTCAGCGGCAAGTGAATGTATATCTGGCACACAGTGTCGGTGCCAAAATACATCTGACCAGAAACACGTGGTCTAGCAAACACGGACAGGGAAGGTACATAACTTTTACTGCCCACTGGGTGAGCCTTCTGACGTCAAGCATTCGACCCGTGGCACCCGTGTAGATTTGGTCTTACCACCACGGATTGCATGCAGGCCTGCCTCTTCTTCTCCTTCGACACCATCCTCCTCCTCTGCCGACTCCTCCTTTTCCGCTGCTACCGTCTCTTCCGCTGCGCCCTTCAAAATCCCCAGAACCTATTTGACATGCCATGCTGTGCTGCGTCTGTTGGGCCTGGAAGCAAAGACCCACACTGGTCCTGCACTCCTTTCAGCTTTGCGTTCACAGACAGATCAGTGGCTAACCCTGATCAATTTGACAGTTGGTAAAGTGGTGTGCGACAACAGTGCCAATCTGCTGAGTGCGCTAAAACAGGGCAAAATGACACACGTGCCGTGCATGGCACACGTCCTGAACTTAGCCGTGTAGCGATTCGTTGCCAAATACCCCGGGGTCCAGGATGATGTCTTGTGGCAGGCCAGGAAAATCTCTGGCCATTTCAGAAGATCTTACACGGCCATGGCTCACCTTTCTGACATTCAGCAGTGACATAACCTACCCGTCAGATGTCTGATTTGTGACTGCCCGACGCGATGCTTGATAGGCTGTTCCAGCAAAAACGTGCAGTTAATGACTACCTGTACGAACTCTGTGGCAGGACAGGTTTTGGGGAGCTTGTTTTTTTCACCGCTCCAGTCGCTGCTCATGCGCAATGCATGCAGACTTCTGCGGCCATTTGATGAGATCACCAGACTGGTCAGTCGCATCCAGGGCGCCATCAGTGACATCGTACCTTACACCTTCTTTCTGGAGCGTGCATTGCGTCGTGTCATTGATCAATCCGTCGAGGAGCAGAAGCAGGAAGATGAGGAAGTCGCAATGCTGGATGAATTCCCAAAGGGGGCTACTCCATCTGAGACAAGTCAAAAACAGGAGTCTGAAGAGGAGTCAGAGGAGGATGGTGTCGGGGCAGATGAGGAGGAGCAAGAAGAGCATGCTTTAAACCTTTCTGGGATCCCTGTTGTTGTCCTTGGATGGGGAAGGAGAACGAGGACCACATTATCCTGGATGATGAGCAGGAGCCAGGTCACTACACCGCTTCCAGTTTAGTGCAAATGGGGGGCCTTCATGCTCCAGTGTTTTAAGAGGGACCCCGTATAGAAAGCATAAAGGGCAAGGACCAGTACTGGGTGGCAACGTACTTAGACCCCCGGTACAAACAAAAAATTGTGGAAATGTTACCACCATCACAGAGGGCTGTCAGAATGCAGCACTTCTAGGCCATGCTTCGAGAAATGCTGCATTCTGCTTTTGCGGGTGCTGGCAGAGGAATTTCCACTCACAGAGAAAGAGTTGTGGGTACCAATCCAACAGCGCCTGCAAGAAGAGAGTGGTTTGAATATGTGTCACTTCTGATATGAGATTATTCTTTCAGCCAACACATCAACAGCTGTCCTCCGGATCCAGCCTCGGGGAACACTTTGACTGACAGGTGTCCAACTACATCGGGTTAACGGCCGATGTGGACGCTCTGAGAAGTGATGAACCCCTGAGCTACTGGGTGGGCAGGCTTGACCTCTGGCCAGAGCTGGCACAATTTGCCATAGAACTGTTGGCTTGTGTCCTGTCCGAAAGGACGTTCAGTGCAGCAGGGGGATCAAGACCGATAAGTGCACTCGCCTAGCTCACGACAGTGTGGGCTACCTCACATTTCTAAAAATGAATGAGGCATGGATCTCGGAGGAATTCAACACATGTGACCAGTAGACCATGTTTGATTCAACGTCCTCATGAAAACCCACAAATATCCGCCACCACCCATAACAATTCATGGTCCCTGTCTTAGCTAAATACAGCGGCATAAAAGGCCTTTTATGTCCGTTGAATGCCTAATTTTTGGGGCCTGTACTAGTGGCCGACACTTACATATTTATCCTGCGAACCGCTAATGTATCTCCAGCCACAGAATACAAAGTGCTGTCAGGTGAACGCCTGTTGGCTAATTTTTGGCCTGTACTGGACGACACTTACTTATTTATCCTGTGAATGCCTAATTTTGCTGACTGGTATTGAAAATAAATGGGTCTGTAACCATTCGGCTAAATTGCAGAACGGATGCGGGCCCATTTTACAGACGTGTGAATGGATCCTATATGTATTTGACATGTATTTTACCGGCTGCTGTCAGTTCTGGCTGATTTAGGCCGAGCTATTACACTAAAACAGAGCAATATTACAAAAAACTAAATACACGTTATAACTAGGTCCAGGATGATGTCTTGTGGCAGGCCAGGAAAATCTCTGGCCATTTCAGAAGATCTTACACGGCCATGGCTCACCTTTCTGACATTCAGCAGTGACATAACCTACCCGTCAGATGTCTGATTTGTGACTGCCCGACGCGATGCTTGATAGGCTGTTCCAGCAAAAACGTGCAGTTAATGACTACCTGTACGAACTCTGTGGCAGGACAGGTTTTGGGGAGCTTGTTTTTTTCACCGCTCCAGTCGCTGCTCATGCGCAATGCATGCAGACTTCTGCGGCCATTTGATGAGATCACCAGACTGGTCAGTCGCAGCCAGGGCGCCATCAGTGACATCGTACCTTACACCTTCTTTCTGGAGCGTGCATTGCGTCGTGTCATTGATCAATCCGTCGAGGAGCAGAAGCAGGAAGATGAGGAAGTCGCAATGCTGGATGAATTCCCAAAGGGGGCTACTCCATCTGAGACAAGTCAAAAACAGGAGTCTGAAGAGGAGTCAGAGGAGGATGGTGTCGGGGCAGATGAGGAGGAGCAAGAAGAGCATGCTTTAAACCTTTCTGGGATCCCTGTTGTTGTCCTTGGATGGGGAAGGAGAACGAGGACCACATTATCCTGGATGATGAGCAGGAGCCAGGTCACTACACCGCTTCCAGTTTAGTGCAAATGGGGGGCCTTCATGCTCCAGTGTTTTAAGAGGGACCCCGTATAGAAAGCATAAAGGGCAAGGACCAGTACTGGGTGGCAACGTACTTAGACCCCCGGTACAAACAAAAAATTGTGGAAATGTTACCACCATCACAGAGGGCTGTCAGAATGCAGCACTTCTAGGCCATGCTTCGAGAAATGCTGCATTCTGCTTTTGCGGGTGCTGGCAGAGGAATTTCCACTCACAGAGAAAGAGTTGTGGGTACCAATCCAACAGCGCCTGCAAGAAGAGAGTGGTTTGAATATGTGTCACTTCTGATATGAGATTATTCTTTCAGCCAACACATCAACAGCTGTCCTCCGGATCCAGCCTCGGGGAACACTTTGACTGACAGGTGTCCAACTACATCGGGTTAACGGCCGATGTGGACGCTCTGAGAAGTGATGAACCCCTGAGCTACTGGGTGGGCAGGCTTGACCTCTGGCCAGAGCTGGCACAATTTGCCATAGAACTGTTGGCTTGTGTCCTGTCCGAAAGGACGTTCAGTGCAGCAGGGGGATCAAGACCGATAAGTGCACTCGCCTAGCTCACGACAGTGTGGGCTACCTCACATTTCTAAAAATGAATGAGGCATGGATCTCGGAGGAATTCAACACATGTGACCAGTAGACCATGTTTGATTCAACGTCCTCATGAAAACCCACAAATATCCGCCACCACCCATAACAATTCATGGTCCCTGTCTTAGCTAAATACAGCGGCATAAAAGGCCTTTTATGTCCGTTGAATGCCTAATTTTTGGGGCCTGTACTAGTGGCCGACACTTACATATTTATCCTGCGAACCGCTAATGTATCTCCAGCCACAGAATACAAAGTGCTGTCAGGTGAACGCCTGTTGGCTAATTTTTGGCCTGTACTGGACGACACTTACTTATTTATCCTGTGAATGCCTAATTTTGCTGACTGGTATTGAAAATAAATGGGTCTGTAACCATTCGGCTAAATTGCAGAACGGATGCGGGCCCATTTTACAGACGTGTGAATGGATCCTATATGTATTTGACATGTATTTTACCGGCTGCTGTCAGTTCTGGCTGATTTAGGCCGAGCTATTACACTAAAACAGAGCAATATTACAAAAAACTAAATACACGTTATAACTAGGTCCAGGATGATGTCTTGTGGCAGGCCAGGAAAATCTCTGGCCATTTCAGAAGATCTTACACGGCCATGGCTCACCTTTCTGACATTCAGCAGTGACATAACCTACCCGTCAGATGTCTGATTTGTGACTGCCCGACGCGATGCTTGATAGGCTGTTCCAGCAAAAACGTGCAGTTAATGACTACCTGTACGAACTCTGTGGCAGGACAGGTTTTGGGGAGCTTGTTTTTTTCACCGCTCCAGTCGCTGCTCATGCGCAATGCATGCAGACTTCTGCGGCCATTTGATGAGATCACCAGACTGGTCAGTCGCAGCCAGGGCGCCATCAGTGACATCGTACCTTACACCTTCTTTCTGGAGCGTGCATTGCGTCGTGTCATTGATCAATCCGTCGAGGAGCAGAAGCAGGAAGATGAGGAAGTCGCAATGCTGGATGAATTCCCAAAGGGGGCTACTCCATCTGAGACAAGTCAAAAACAGGAGTCTGAAGAGGAGTCAGAGGAGGATGGTGTCGGGGCAGATGAGGAGGAGCAAGAAGAGCATGCTTTAAACCTTTCTGGGATCCCTGTTGTTGTCCTTGGATGGGGAAGGAGAACGAGGACCACATTATCCTGGATGATGAGCAGGAGCCAGGTCACTACACCGCTTCCAGTTTAGTGCAAATGGGGGGCCTTCATGCTCCAGTGTTTTAAGAGGGACCCCGTATAGAAAGCATAAAGGGCAAGGACCAGTACTGGGTGGCAACGTACTTAGACCCCCGGTACAAACAAAAAATTGTGGAAATGTTACCACCATCACAGAGGGCTGTCAGAATGCAGCACTTCTAGGCCATGCTTCGAGAAATGCTGCATTCTGCTTTTGCGGGTGCTGGCAGAGGAATTTCCACTCACAGAGAAAGAGTTGTGGGTACCAATCCAACAGCGCCTGCAAGAAGAGAGTGGTTTGAATATGTGTCACTTCTGATATGAGATTATTCTTTCAGCCAACACATCAACAGCTGTCCTCCGGATCCAGCCTCGGGGAACACTTTGACTGACAGGTGTCCAACTACATCGGGTTAACGGCCGATGTGGACGCTCTGAGAAGTGATGAACCCCTGAGCTACTGGGTGGGCAGGCTTGACCTCTGGCCAGAGCTGGCACAATTTGCCATAGAACTGTTGGCTTGTGTCCTGTCCGAAAGGACGTTCAGTGCAGCAGGGGGATCAAGACCGATAAGTGCACTCGCCTAGCTCACGACAGTGTGGGCTACCTCACATTTCTAAAAATGAATGAGGCATGGATCTCGGAGGAATTCAACACATGTGACCAGTAGACCATGTTTGATTCAACGTCCTCATGAAAACCCACAAATATCCGCCACCACCCATAACAATTCATGGTCCCTGTCTTAGCTAAATACAGCGGCATAAAAGGCCTTTTATGTCCGTTGAATGCCTAATTTTTGGGGCCTGTACTAGTGGCCGACACTTACATATTTATCCTGCGAACCGCTAATGTATCTCCAGCCACAGAATACAAAGTGCTGTCAGGTGAACGCCTGTTGGCTAATTTTTGGCCTGTACTGGACGACACTTACTTATTTATCCTGTGAATGCCTAATTTTGCTGACTGGTATTGAAAATAAATGGGTCTGTAACCATTCGGCTAAATTGCAGAACGGATGCGGGCCCATTTTACAGACGTGTGAATGGATCCTATATGTATTTGACATGTATTTTACCGGCTGCTGTCAGTTCTGGCTGATTTAGGCCGAGCTATTACACTAAAACAGAGCAATATTACAAAAAACTAAATACACGTTATAACTATATAAACGATTTATATAACTTAGAAAAAATAATAAATATTTTAAGGCAACTTTTCAAATAGCAGGAGCATCTCCTGCACCTCCTTCATGGCCTGGCGCTGCCTCTCATATGGCCTGCATATCCTGGCTGTGCTCCTTCTGCATTTTTGCCACTTTGGCCTTCAATGTCTTTAGTATTGTTGGAAAAAAAAATGAACATTATTTGCAATTCTTATTAAACCTTTAAACCTTTATTTTGTGGTGCATATGACTTTTTGATGCTTGCTATTACTAATTTTTGTGATAAAATTTGTCCAAAAAATGCCTTTTTGGAGAGTTTTTATTTTTTGTTTTGAAAGGTGTCCACCTGAGGGGTTACTTGGTATGATATTTTTATACAGCTGGTTGTTACAGATGCAGCAAGACCTAATATGTTTCCTTTTTTTGTTATTTCTGTTTTACACAATAAAAGCATTGTTGAACCAAAAACAATTCCTGTTTTAATGTCTTTATAGTTTGAGAGCCATATTATTATTTTTATTTGGCGATTGTCTAATGGTAGGGTCTCATTTTTAGCCAAATGAAATGACAGATTGGTACTATTTTGGGGGGCATATGCCTTTTTTGATAGCTTGGTGTTGATAGTTTTATTTTTACAATGTTCACCTGAGGGGTTAGGTCATAGGATATTTTTATAGAGACGTTGGATATGTACACGGCAGTACACAATATGTCTGTTTGTCTATTTTTTTACATTTTTGAATGTTTTTTATTCAAAGTCTTTATACACATTGACGATTTAAATCTCAATACTTTAGTTAGTAATATTTATGATGACTATATAGTTTATTAGTTTGTGATATTTCAGTACAGTAAAGTTTTATTTTGTTTGTTAGTTAGTGATAGTTCAATAGAGTTTAATATTATTTATTTGTTAAGATAATGGTTTTAATGTATATTAAAGAGTTATTGTCCAGTGTTCTTTTTTTGCATTACTATAGTGTATGTTGTCCCCTCATTGTTGGCCCTTTTAATGTTTATGTACATGTTATGGATACATAATCATATTGCTATGTGCACATATTTATCCTTATGGCGGAGGCTAGTGATCGTCTCCTCTTCCTCCGAGTCCTGAGATGGGGCGGTGCTGGATGATCGCCTACACTTTCCACCTACACTTCTTTCACTTCTCCCACATCTGGTGGGAGTGGCTAAATAGGCTGGGAGAGTCCGACCTCCTCCTCCTCTTCCTCCTCTACCTCCACCACCTCCACGGCCTCCGCTGATCCCCTTCTCTGAATGAAGGGAATAGGAACTTCTGTAATCACAGAATGTTCAGATTTTAAAGAAACAACTCAGAAATCTTAACAACATTAGATATAAAGAAATTCCAATATGGAGGGATATATATATAATTGCAGTGGCTGCCAGCTTTATGCCGCATAACTTAATAAAAAATGAACAGCGTGCAAACAGACATCCCCTCCACAGTGTCTTGAAACAATAGGGAGAGAGGAGACCCATGGTATGGGATTATCTCCTGAGTGTATCATAGGATGATCTACTTCTCTACACCAGAGTCGGCTACTTCTTAATCTCATCACTAACACAATAGAACTAAAGGGACAAATAAACTAACACATTCATTGGGAGTCTCAGAGCAGGGTTAACCCTTATTGCATTTATGGATTCACACTATGCAACTTTAATAGGGAATAGGAAATATGTGGCCTATAAACTCAACCAATAAATCATGGTTTATAGTTCACTCTAACCCAAATAGGGCAGAGTTGTGGTCTCCATAGTACTGGGTCCATAGCCCGTAGGAAGGAGACTAGCCCTCAGGCTTCTACTGCAGACTCAGTGATGGTTCAGTCCGTCACTTGTCTGGCACAAAGCCAACACATCACATCACCCAAAGAACACCATCCCCACAATGAAACATGGTGGTGGCAGCATCATGCTGTGCAGATGTTTTTCAGCAGCCAGGACTGGGAAACTGGTCAGAGTTGAGGGAAAGATGGACAGGGATATTCTTGAGCAAAACCTGTACCACTCTGTGTGTGATTTGAGGCTAGGACGGAGGTTCACCTTCCAGCAGAACAATGACCCCAAACACACGGCTAAAGCAACACTTGAGTGGTTTAAGGGGAAACATGTAAATGTGTTGGAATGGCCTAGTCACAGCCCAGATCTCAATCCAATAAAAAATCTGTGGTCAGACTAAAATATTGCTGTTCACAAGTGCAAACCATCCAATTGGAAGGAGTTGGATCAGTTTTGCAAGGAGGATTGGGCAAAAATCCCAGTGGTAGGATGTGGCAAGCTCATAGAGACTTACCCAAAGTGACTTGGAGCTGTGATTGCCGCAAAAGGTGGCTCTACAAAGTATTGACTTTAGGGGGTGAATAGTTATGCACATTGACCTTTTCTGTTATTTTGTCCTATTTGTTGTTTGCTTTACAATTAACCAATTTAAAAAAAAAGTTCTAAGTTGTGGGCATGTTCTACAAATTAAATTATGCAAATCCTCAAACAATCAATGTTAATTCCAGGATGTGAGACAACAAAAAAAAGAACGAAGTCAAGGGGGGTGAATACTTTTGCTTAGCACTGTATACATTACAGAGTGTTGGCAAAACATACAAAAGTTATTTACACATCTACCTGGGCATTTTTTGTCCCGGATTCAGATCTCAAATGCCAGCTCCCACACACGATCCGCTGCTTCTCGGCGTGAAACCGGGTGTGGTCGTATCCCTGCCCTAACATCCGCTGCAAGATAAAAATGCAAGCATATAATTCCAATTTTTAAAAATTTTAGTATTGAAAATAATTTACTCAAGTAAACTGCAAAAGTATTTAAGTCTTTGAATAGGAAATATCACACAGGGGAGAAACAGCTCCGTGTCCTTCATCAAGAAACTGAATCCTGGCTTTCTCCGCGACAACTCAAAATCTGAACCATGGTGACTGACAACGGGAAGAACATGGTGTCGGTGCCCTGCATGACACACGTGTTCAATCGGGTTGTCAAGCGGCTCCTGAAGTCTTCCACCCATCTGCAAGACATCCTAAAAATGGACAGGAAACTTTGCATGCACTTCAGCCACACGTACACCACAAAGCAACCCCTCCTTGAGCTGCAGCGGCAGAACGGCATCCCCCAACATAGGCTGATATGCGACGTTTCAACCCGTTAGAATTCCACCCTCCATATGTTGGAACAATTATACCTGACACTCCAAGTGGACAGGAGTTCTCCCCTGTGTAACTTCGATGTCAACCAGTGGCAACTCATGCGTGACACTTTCCGTTTGCTCATGCCCTGGAACAGATGCTAGTAAATCTGGCTGGTCAGGAGACTGGAGACATGGCGCCTAGAAATATGGAGGCAGAGTTTGATACATTTCTCTGTCAAGATTTCTGTTTACAGTCAGTCAATGGGAACATCATTTATCGCAAGGATATGCAAACACCTACCAATGGGGTGTTAACCCCCAGAAGAACACATGGAAGACTCTCATCTCAGACATTGTCCACAATGTTCAGATCCCCCGGACGTCTTACATGTCTTAAATATGATCCCTGTAGTGCTTACTACATGTTATACCGCTTCTTACCATTCTGTTACAGCGTCTGTGAGACCTGCACATACTAAGGCTTACTGATTTTCGTGATGTTGCCTGTAACGACCAGTTACCTTCCAACTGTGATTGTGTAGCCTGCACTGTTGGAATGCGCTGGAGTCGGAATGCTTGCTGAACTGTCCTCCAGTTATCAGCCATAACCCCATATATTTCATGATCAATATGCATTACCATCGTGGTCACCACGACACTGGTAGTCAATTCATTCTTGTTGATTAAATACTTTATTTTTTTTTCAGCTTGTCTTTTAAATCTTGTGATTTTGCCCCATCTGTGTTGTATTTTATGTGTGTTAATGTTCTCTTTGTGAAATCTTGCCCGTTCAAAAAAATAAAATAAAGAAGAATTGGCTTGTGATTTGGTAGCCAAAAGTAGGAGTGGGTACAAAACACAGAAGACATGCAAATATTCCATTCACGTGTCATCTCTCTTTTGGATCCACTCCAGTTTTTTTGGGCATTAGCAATACTGATGGATTACTGACCAAATGTTGACGGAGTGAAGGCAGATGCTCAACAGACAGGATCCGTTTTTTGCGGGTTATTGTTCTATTGGATCAGAGGAACTGCAAAATAATCTGTGACGTTAACACAAACTTACTGCTGACACCCTCTCCACTCTGTCGGGGGGCTCTATTTGTATAAACATTTCATAGAACAGGTTTTGTAGACATCTATGTGGAATCAGCTGACGATGGTGTAAAAGGAGTGCGCTAACATTGACCTGTAACTCTTATTTCATACTTAAGTTATTTGGTCAGTTTTGGCCCTGTGAGTAGAGTTGAGCGAACACCTGGATGTTCGGGTTCGAGAAGTTCGGCCGAACATCCCGGAAATGTTCAGGTTCGGGATCCGAACCCGATCCGAACTTCGTCCCGAACCCGAACCCCATTGAAGTCAATGGGGACCCGAACTTTTCGGCACTAAAAAGGCTGTAAAACAGCCCAGGAAAGAGCTAGAGGGCTGCAAAAGGCAGCAACATGTAGGTAAATCCCCTGCAAACAAATGTGGATAGGGAAATGAATTAAATTAAAAATTAAATAAATAAAAATTAACCAAAATCAATTGGAGAGAGGTTCCATAGCAGAGAATCTGGCTTCCCGTCACCCACCACTGGAACAGTCCATTCTCAGATATTTAGGCCCCGGCACCCAGGCAGAGGAGAGAGGTCCCGTAACAGAGAATCTGTCTTCATGTCAGCAGAGAATTAGTCTGCATGTCATAGCAGAGAATGAGGCTTCACGTCAGCCACCACTGCAACAGTCCATTGGCATATATTTAGGCCCAGCACCCAGGCAGAGGAGGGAGGTCCCGTAACAGAGAATCTGTCTTCATGTCAGCAGAGAATTAGTCTGCATGTCATAGCAGAGAATGAGGCTTCACGTCAGCCACCACTGCAACAGTCCATTGGCATATATTTAGGCCCAGCACACACACAGGCAGAGGAGAGAGGTCCCGTAACAGAGAATCTGGCTTCATGTCAGCAGAGAATCAGTCTGCATGTCATAGCAGAGAATGAGGCTTCACGTCAGCCACCACTGCAACAGTCCATTGGCATATATTTAGGCCCAGCACACACACAGGCAGAGGAGAGAGGTCCCGTAACAGAGGATCTGACTTCATGTCAGCAGAGAATCAGTCTGCATGTCATAGCAGAGAATCAGGCTTCACGTCAGCCACCACTGCAACAGTCCATTGTCATAAATTTAGGCCCAGCACCCAGGCAGAGGAGAGAGGTCCCGTAACAGACAATCTGGCTTCATGTCAGCAGAGAATTAGTCTGCATGTCATAGCAGAGAATGAGGCTTCACGTCAGCCACCACTGCAACAGTCCATTGGCATATATTTAGGCCTAGCACACAGGCAGAGGAGAGAGGTCCCGTAACAGACAATCTGGCTTCATGTCAGCAGAGAATCAGTCTGCATGTCATAGCAGAGAATGAGGCTTCACGTCACCCACCACTGCAACAGTCCATTGGCATATATTTAGGCCTAGCACACAGGCAGAGCAGAGAGGTCCCGTAACAGACAATCTGGCTTCATGACAGCAGAGAATCAGTCTGCATGTCATAGCAGAGAATGAGGCTTCACGTCACCCACCACTGCAACAGTCCATTGGCATATATTTAGGCCTAGCACACAGGCAGAGCAGAGAGGTCCCGTAACAGACAATCTGGCTTCATGACAGCAGAGAATCAGTCTGCATGTCATAGCAGAGAATGAGGCTTCACGTCACCCACCACTGCAACAGTCCATTGGCATATATTTAGGCCTAGCACACAGGCAGAGCAGAGAGGTCCCGTAACAGACGATCTGGCTTCATGTCAGCAGAGAATCAGTCTGCATGTCATAGCAGAGAATGAGGCTTCACGTCAGCCACCACTGCAACAGTCCATTGGCATATATTTAGGCCCAGCACCCAGGCAGAGGAGGGAGGTCCCGTAACAGAGAATCTGTCTTCATGTCAGCAGAGAATTAGTCTGCATGTCATAGCAGAGAATGAGGCTTCACGTCAGCCACCACTGCAACAGTCCATTGGCATATATTTAGGCCCAGCACACACACAGGCAGAGGAGAGAGGTCCCGTAACAGAGAATCTGTCTTCATGTCAGCAGAGAATTAGTCTGCATGTCATAGCAGAGAATCAGGCTTCACGTCACCCACCACTGCAACAGTCCATTGGCATATATTTAGGCCCAGCACCCAGGCAGAGGAGGGAGGTCCCGTAACAGAGAATCTGTCTTCATGTCAGCAGAGAATTAGTCTGCATGTCATAGCAGAGAATGAGGCTTCACGTCAGCCACCACTGCAACAGTCCATTGGCATATATTTAGGCCCAGCACACACACAGGCAGAGGAGAGAGGTCCCGTAACAGAGAATCTGTCTTCATGTCAGCAGAGAATTAGTCTGCATGTCATAGCAGAGAATGAGGCTTCACGTCAGCCACCACTGCAACAGTCCATTGGCATATATTTAGGCCCAGCACACACACACAGGCAGAGGAGAGAGGTCCCGTAACAGACAATCTGGCTTCATGTCAGCAGAGAATTAGTCTGCATGTCATAGCAGAGAATGAGGCTTCACGTCACCCACCACTGCAACAGTCCATTGGCATATATTTAGGCCCAGCACCCAGGCAGAGGAGGGAGGTCCCGTAACAGAGAATCTGTCTTCATGTCAGCAGAGAATTAGTCTGCATGTCATAGCAGAGAATGAGGCTTCACGTCACCCACCACTGCAACAGTCCATTGGCATATATTTAGGCCTAGCACACAGGCAGAGCAGAGAGGTCCCGTAACAGACAATCTGGCTTCATGACAGCAGAGAATCAGTCTGCATGTCATAGCAGAGAATGAGGCTTCACGTCACCCACCACTGCAACAGTCCATTGGCATATATTTAGGCCTAGCACACAGGCAGAGCAGAGAGGTCCCGTAACAGACGATCTGGCTTCATGTCAGCAGAGAATCAGTCTGCATGTCATAGCAGAGAATGAGGCTTCACGTCAGCCACCACTGCAACAGTCCATTGGCATATATTTAGGCCCAGCACCCAGGCAGAGGAGGGAGGTCCCGTAACAGAGAATCTGTCTTCATGTCAGCAGAGAATTAGTCTGCATGTCATAGCAGAGAATGAGGCTTCACGTCAGCCACCACTGCAACAGTCCATTGGCATATATTTAGGCCCAGCACACACACAGGCAGAGGAGAGAGGTCCCGTAACAGACAATCTGGCTTCATGTCAGCAGAGAATTAGTCTGCATGTCATAGCAGAGAATGAGGCTTCACGTCACCCACCACTGCAACAGTCCATTGGCATATATTTAGGCCCAGCACCCAGGCAGAGGAGGGAGGTCCCGTAACAGAGAATCTGTCTTCATGTCAGCAGAGAATTAGTCTGCATGTCATAGCAGAGAATGAGGCTTCACGTCAGCCACCACTGCAACAGTCCATTGGCATATATTTAGGCCCAGCACACACACAGGCAGAGGAGAGAGGTCCCGTAACAGAGGATCTGGCTTCATGTCAGCAGAGAATCAGTCTGCATGTCATAGCAGAGAATCAGGCTTCACGTCAGCCACCACTGCAACAGTCCATTGGCATATATTTAGGCCTAGCACACAGGCAGAGGAGAGAGGTCCCGTAACAGACAATCTGGCTTCATGTCAGCAGAGAATCAGTCTGCATGTCATAGCAGAGAATGAGGCTTCACGTCAGCCACCACTGCAACAGTCCATTGTCATAAATTTAGGCCCAGCACCCAGGCAGAGGAGAGAGGTCCCGTAACAGACAATCTGGCTTCATGTCAGCAGAGAATTAGTCTGCATGTCATAGCAGAGAATCAGGCTTCATGTCAGCCACCACTGCAACAGTCCATTGGCATATATTTAGGCCTAGCACACAGGCAGAGGAGAGGTTCATTCAACTTTGGGTAGCATCGCAATATAATGGTAAAATGAAAATAAAAATAGGATTGAATGAGGAAGTGCCCTGGAGTCCAATAATATATGGTTATGGGGAGGTAGTTAATGTCTAATCTGGACAAGGGACGGACAGGTCCTGTGGGATCCATGCCTGGTTCATTTTTATGAACGTCAGCTTGTCCACATTGGCTGTAGACAGGCGGCTGCGTTTGTCTGTAATGACGCCCCCTGCCGTGCTGAATACACGTTCAGACAAAACGCTGGCTGCCGGGCAGGCCAGCACCTCCAAGGCATAAAAGGCTAGCTCTGGCCACGTGGACAATTTAGAGACCCAGAAGTTGAATGGGGCCGAACCATCAGTCAGTACGTGGAGGGGTGTGCACACGTACTGTTCCACCATGTTAGTGAAATGTTGCCTCCTGCTAACACGTTGCGTATCAGGTGGTGGTGCAGTTAGCTGTGGCGTGTTGACAAAAGTTTTCCACATCTCTGCCATGCTAACCCTGCCCTCAGAGGAGCTGGCCGTGACACAGCTGCCTTGGCGACCTCTTGCTCCTCCTCTGCCTTGGCCTTGGGCTTCCACTTGTTCCCCTGTGACATTTGGGAATGCTCTCAGTAGCGCGTCTACCAACGTGCGCTTGTACTCGCGCATCTTCCTATCACGCTCCAGTGCAGGAAGTAAGGTGGGCACATTGTCTTTGTAGCGTGGATCCAGCAGGGTGGCAACCCAGTAGTGCGCACAGGTTAAAATGTGGGCAACTCTGCTGTCGTTGCGCAGGCACTGCAGCATGTAGTCGCTCATGTGTGCCAGGCTGCCCAGGGATAAGGACAAGCTGTCCTCTGTGGGAGGCGTATCGTCATCGTCCTGCCTTTCCCCCCAGCCACGCACCAGTGATGGACCCGAGCTGCGTTGGGTGCCACCCCGCTGTGACCATGCTTCATCCTCATCCTCCTCCACCTCCTCCTCATCCTCGTCCTCCTCGTCCTCCAGTAGTGGGCCCTGGCTGGCCACATTTGTACCTGGCCTCTGCTGTTGCCAAAAACCTCCCTCTGAGTCACTTCGAAGAGACTGGCCTGAAAGTGCTAAAAATGACCCCTCTTCCTCCTCCTCCTCCTCCTCCTCCTGGGCCACCTCCTCTTCCATCATCGCCCTAAGTGTTTTCTCAAGGAGACATAGAAGTGGTATTGTAACGCTGATAACGGTGTCATCGCCACTGGCCATGTTGGTGGAGTACTCGAAACAGCGCAACAGGGCACACAGGTCTCGCATGGAGGCCCAGTCATTGGTGGTGAAGTGGTGCTGTTCTGTAGTGCGACTGACCCGTGCGTGCTGCAGCTGAAACTCCACTATGGCCTGCTGCTGCTCGCACAGTCTGTCCAGCATGTGCAAGGTGGAGTTCCACCTGGTGGGCACGTCGCATATGAGGCGGTGAGCGGGAAGGCCGAAGTTACGCTGTAGCGCAGACAGGCGAGCAGCAGCAGGATGTGAACGCCGGAAGCGCGAACAGACGGCCCGCACTTTATGCAGCAGCTCTGACATGTCGGGGTAGTTGTGAATGAACTTCTGCACCACCAAATTCAGCACATGCGCCAAGCAAGGGATGTGCGTCAAATTGGCTAGTCCCAGAGCTGCAACGAGATTTCGCCCATTATCACACACCACCAGGCCGGGCTTGAGGCTCACCGGCAGCAACCACTCGTCGGTCTGTTGTTCTATACCCCGCCACAACTCCTGTGCGGTGTGGGGCCTGTCCCCCAAACATATGAGTTTCAGAATGGCCTGCTGACGTTTACCCCGGGCTGTGCTGAAGTTGGTGGTGAAGGTGTGTGGCTGACTGGATGAGCAGGTGGAAGAAGAGGAGGAGGAAGCCGAGAAGGAGGAGGTGGCAACAGGAGGCAAAGAATGTTGCCCTGCGATCCTTGGCGGCGGAAGGACGTGCGCCAAACAGCTCTCCGCCTGGGGCCCAGCTGCCACTACATTTACCCAGTGTGCAGTTAGGGAGATATAGCGTCCCTGGCCGTGCTTACTGGTCCACGTATCTGTGGTTAGGTGGACCTTGCCACAGATGGCGTTGCGCAGTGCACACTTGATTTTATCGGATACTTGGTTGTGCAGGGAAGGCACGGCTCTCTTGGAGAAGTAGTGCCGGCTGGGAACAACATACTGTGGGACAGCAAGCGACATGAGCTGTTTGAAGCTGTCTGTGTCCACCAGCCTAAATGACAGCATTTCATAGGCCAGTAGTTTAGAAATGCTGGCATTCAGGGCCAGGGATCGAGGGTGGCTAGGTGGGAATTTACGCTTTCTATCAAATGTTTGTGAGATGGAGAGCTGAACGCTGGCGTGTGACATGGTTGAGACGCTTGGTGACGGAGGTGGTGGTGGTGGTGTTGGTGGTACATCCCCTGTTTGCTGGGCGGCAGGTGCCAACGTTCCTCCAGAGGCGGAGGAAGAGGCCGAGGCGGCAGCAGCAGAATAGGCCGAGGCGGCAGCAGCAGAAGAGGTAGCAGGGGGAGCCTGAGTGACTTCCTTGGTTTTAAGGTGTTTACTCCACTGCAGTTCATGCTTTGCATGCAGGTGCCTGGTCATGCAGGTTGTGCTCAGGTTCAGAACGTTAATGCCTCGCTTCAGGCTCTGATGGCACAGCGTGCAAACCACTCGGGTCTTGTCGTCAGCACATTGTTTGAAGAAGTGCCATGCCAGGGAACTCCTTGAAGCTGCCTTTGGGGTGCTCGGTCCCAGATGGCGGCGGTCAGTAGCAGGCGGAGTCTCTTGGCGGCGGGTGTTCTGCTTTTGCCCACTGCTCCCTCTTTTGCTACGCTGTTGGCTCGGTCTCACCACTGCCTCTTCCTCCGAACTGTGAAAGTCAGTGGCACGACCTTCATTCCATGTGGGGTCTAGGACCTCATCGTCCCCTGCATCGTCTTCCACCCAGTCTTGATCCCTGACCTCCTGTTCAGTCTGCACACTGCAGAAAGACGCAGCAGTTGGCACCTGTGTTTCGTCATCATCAGAGACATGCTGAGGTGGTATTCCCATGTCCTCATCATCAGGAAACATAAGTGGTTGTGCGTCAGTGCATTCTATGTCTTTCACCGCTGGGGAAGGGCTAGGTGGATGCCCTTGGGAAACCCTGCCAGCGGAGTCTTCAAACAGCATAAGAGACTGCTGCATAACTTGAGGCTGAGACAGTTTCCCTGGTATGCATGGGGGTGATGTGACAGACTGATGGGGTTGGTTTTCAGGCGCCATCTGTGCGCTTTCTGCAGAAGACTGGGTGGGAGATAATGTGAACGTGCTGGATCCACTGTCGGCCACCCAATTGACTAATGCCTGTACCTGCTCAGGCCTTACCATCCTTAGAACGGCATTGGGCCCCACCATATATCGCTGTAAATTCTGGCGGCTACTGGGACCTGAGGTAGTTGGTACACTAGGACGTGTGGATGTGGCAGAACGGCCACGTCCTCTCCCAGCACCAGAGGGTCCACTAACACCACCACGACCATGTCCACGTCCGCGTCCCTTACTAGATGTTTTTCTCATTGTTATGGTTCACCACAACAACAAATATATTATTTGGCCCAATGTATTGTATTCAAATTCAGCGGGATATAAATTTGAGGCCTAGTATTTAGGCGCTGGGTGACCGGTATGGATTTAGTGACAGAATTAGACTTGGAAATGCACAGAAGCGTGTGTGTGAAGTTATTCTGAATGACCCTATGTGCACCTTCAATATGATCTACCCTTTTAGGGATAGATTTCAAATAGCTCTGATATAGCAGAAACCACTAAATTATGAAATTGCTAAATTGGGAATTGTATTTCAACCCAGAACAAAAAATGTGCTTTGACGGACACTAAATAACTTTCCCAGCCACAACAGGACAGCGGTAACGAGAGATTTAGCGGGATATAAATTTGAGGCCTAGTATTTAGGCGCTGGGTGACAGGTATGGGTTTAGTGACAGAATTAGATTTGGAAATGCACAGTAGCGGGTGTGTGAAGTTATTCTGAATGACCCTATGTGCACCTTGAATATTATATACCCTTTTAGGGATAGATTTCAAATAGCTCTGATATAGCAGAAACCACTAAATTATGAAATTGCTAAATTGGGAATTGTATTTCAACCCAGAACAAGAAATGTGCTTGAACGGACACTAAATAACTCGCCCAGCTACAGCACTAAGGACAGATTTAGCGGGATATAAATTTGAGGCCTAGTATTTAGGCGCTGAGTGACAGGTATGGGTTTAGTGCCAGAATTAGACTTGGAAATACACAGTAGCGGGTGTGTGTGAAGTTATTCTGAATGACCCAATGTGCACCTTGAATATTATATACCCTTTTAGGGATAGATTTCAAATAGCTCTGATATAGCAGAAACCACTAAATTATGAAATTGCTAAATTGGGAATTGTATTTCAACCCAGAACAAGAAATGTGCTTGAACGGACACTAAATAACTCGCCCAGCTACAGCACTAAGGACAGATTTAGCGGGATATAAATTTGAGGCCTAGTATTTAGGCGCTGGGTGACAGGTATGGGTTTAGTGCCAGAATTAGACTTGGAAATACACAGTAGCGGGTGTGTGTGAAGTTATTCTGAATGACCCAATGTGCACCTTGAATATTATATACCCTTTTAGGGATAGATTTCAAATAGCTCTGATATAGCAGAAACCACTAAATTATGAAATTGCTAAATTGGGAATTGTATTTCAACCCAGAACAAGAAATGTGCTTGAACGGACACTAAATAACTCGCCCAGCTACAGCACTAAGGACAGATTTAGCGGGATATAAATTTGAGGCCTAGTATTTAGGCGCTGGGTGACAGGTATGGGTTTAGTGCCAGAATTAGACTTGGAAATACACAGTAGCGGGTGTGTGTGAAGTTATTCTGAATGACCCAATGTGCACCTTGAATATTATATACCCTTTTAGGGATAGATTTCAAATAGCTCTGATATAGCAGAAACCACTAAATTATGAAATTGCTAAATTGGGAATTGTATTTCAACCCAGAACAAGAAATGTGCTTGAACGGACACTAAATAACTCGCCCAGCTACAGCACTAGGGACAGATTTAGCTGGATATAAATTTGAGGCCTAGTATTTAGGCGCTGCGTGACAGGTATGGGTTTAGTGACAGAATTAGACTTGGAAATACACAGTAGCGGGTGTGTGTGAAGTTATTCTGAATGACCCAATGTGCACCTTGAATATTATATACCCTTTTAGGGATAGATTTCAAATAGCTCTGATATAGCAGAAACCACTAAATTATGAAATTGCTAAATTGGGAATTGTATTTCAACCCAGAACAAGAAATGTGCTTGAACGGACACTAAATAACTCGCCCAGCTACAGCACTAGGGACAGATTTAGCTGGATATAAATTTGAGGCCTAGTATTTAGGCGCTGGGTGACCGGTATGGATTTAGTGACAGAATTAGACTGGGATATGGCCAAAAAATAAACAGACTATTGCTGGTTAAATGCACTTGGTGTGACAGCTTCACCCTGATGTAGGCTTTAGCCAAAAAACAACCACACCATTGAGGGTTAAATGCACTTGGTGACAGGCGCAGCTTGCCCCTGATTTAGTATATGGCCAAAAAATGAACAGACTATTGCTGGTTAAATGCACTTGGTGTGACAGCTTCACCCTGATGTAGGCTTTAGCCAAAAAACAACCACACCATTGAGGGTTAAATGCACTTGGTGACAGGCGCAGCTTGCCCCTGATTTTGTATATGGCCAAAAAATGAACAGACTATTGCTGGTTAAATGCACTTGGTGTGACAGCTTCACCCTGATGTAGGCTTTAGCCAAAAAACAACCACACCATTGAGGGTTAAATGCACTTGGTCGCAGCTTGTGCTGGCGCACCACAAGACACAAAATGGCCGCCGATCACCCCAGAAAAATGTGACTGACAAACGGTCTGTGCAGCCTAAAAACAGTGAGCAATTGAGGATCAGCAGCTCAATGATCCACAGCTGCAGATCGATCAGTTAATCAAGTCCTTTGGAGGAGTTAATCTGCCTAATCTCGCCCTACTGTCGCAGCCGCAACCTCTCCCTACGCTAATCAGAGCAGAGTGACGGGCGGCGCTATGTGACTCCAGCTTAAATAGAGGCTGGGTCACATGGTGCTCTGGCCAATCACAGCCATGCCAATAGTAGGCATGGCTGTGATGGCCTCTTGGGGCAAGTAGTATGACGCTTGTTGATTGGCTGCTTTGCAGCCTTTCAAAAAGCGCCAAGAAAGCGTCACAAAAGCGCGAAGAAAGCGACGAACACCGAACCCGAACCCGGACTTTTACGAAAATGTCCGGGTTCGGGTCCGTGTCACGGACACCCCAAAATTCGGTACGAACCCGAACTATACAGTTCGAGTTCGCTCATCCCTACCTGTGAGGCCTCTTTCACACGGGCGTCATATTTTTGGCCTGGAGACGTGTGCGTTGCAGGAAAATGCGCGATTTTTCTGCGCGAGTGCAAAACATTGTCATGCGTTTTGCACTCGCGTGAGAAAAATCGCGCATGTTTGGTACCCAGACCCGAAATTCTTCACAGAAGTTCGGGCTTGGGATTGATGTTCTGAAGATTGCATTATTTTCCCTTATAACATGGTTATAAGGGAAAATATTAGAATTCTGAATACAGAATGCATAGTAAAACAGCGCAGGAGGGGTTAAAAAAAAATAAAAAAATAATTTAACTCACCTTAGTCCACTTGATCGCGAAGCCCGCCATCTCCTTGTGTCTCCTCTGCTGAACAGGACCTGGGGTGAGCTGCTGCATTAAATAGAGGTTAAGGACCTTTGATGACGTCACTCCGGTCATCACATGGTACGTCACATGATCTTTTACCATGGTGATTCACCATGGTAAAAGACCATGTGATGACCGGAGTGACGTCATCAAAGGTCCTTAACCTCTATTTAATGCAGCAGCTCACCCCAGGTCCTGGTCAGCAGAGGAGACACAAGGAGATGGCGGGCTTCGTGATCAAGTGGACTAAGGTGAGTTAAATTATTTTTTATTTTTTTTAACCCCTCCAGCGCTGTTTCACTATGCATTCTGTATTCAGAATGCTATTATTTTCCCTTATAACCATGTTATAAGGGAAAATAATAATGATCGGGTCTCCATCCCGATCGTCTCCTAGCAACCGTGCGTGAAAATCGCACCGCATCCGTACTTGCTTGCGGATGCTATGCGATTTTCATGCTTCTCATTCACTTCTATGGGGCCCGCGTCGCGTGAAAATCGGACAATATAGAGCATGCTGCGATTTTCACTCAACGCACAAGTGATGTGTGAAAATCACCGCTCATGTGCACAGCCCCATAGAAATGAATGGGTCAGGATTCAGTGCGGGTGCTATACGTTCACCACATGCATCGCACCCGCACGGAAAACTCGCCCGTGTGAAAGAGGCCTGACTGTCCAAATAAGTAAAGTGTGCAGTGATTCTAAAATCGACGCCTGTCATCTGCATGTCATACTGACTCACAGTATTATTTCACTACCAGAGCAGACTCCCTATGCGTGTTACTGCAAGGCACAGTGTTCTACACCACTATAAAGGCTCTCTGCAGCCAAGAAATAGCCTTTTAACGCGATTCACAGCGAAAACATTCGTATGAAACCAAATTTTTTTCAGAAAATTCGGCGAACCGGCCAAATCGAAATTTAAAAAAATTTGCTTATATCTAAACACAGACAAGTGCAGCGCCTGTCCACAGCCAATGTGGACAAGCTCACGTTCATTAAAGTGAACCAGGCATGGATCCCACAGGACTTGTCCGTACCTTGTGCTAAGTAGACAAGTATGCCGGCCGCACCCAGCAATTGTTATACTCCAGCACACTTTCTCTTTGCGTTCTCTTTTCCAATTCCCAATGTTTTGGGGCCTTCCCAAGTAAAAAAAAAATATAAAGAGTAAAGAATGTTTTAAAAAAACCTACAAAAACAGAGTTGGCTTCTTTCTCCTCCTCCACCGCCGCTTCAACCTACACCGTCATGTCCACTGTCATGGGGCCACTATTTTCATGGTCACTGACACTGCTGCTGCTGCTGACACCATCACCTCTCTGTCATGGGACCACTACTGGAATCTTGGGACACTGCATGGTTATGTCCATGGCGAAAAATTAGACGTCACGCTTTTATTGACCTGTAATACTAAAGCACAGTTATTACACAGCTAACAGAAGGGACTAGCTATGAATCTTGGTGCCCTGCACAGTGATGTAGATGGCAATAAATTATAACTGTCTGTAATACTGATGGTACAGTACCTACAGAATGGATTAACTATAAATGTGGGTGCACTAGAATGTAATGCACACGGCAATACTCTCTCCCTGCACTGTCCCTTCAGTTTATGTTCCAAGCTTTCACATTGAGATTGGACCACCAAGTGGGGTGCATATGATTAGGCAGAGTGGCCTGAGTATACCAGATTTATAACGATTTGTGACAAAATCATTCAGAACAAATCAAATTTCTTTAACAACTTCAGTGAATTGTCTGAATCGAAATTTCCCAAACGTCGCCCATCTCTACCGTTAAGGCCTTGCGACTAGAAAAGCTGTTCTCATTTGCATTACTCTGATAAATGGCTTTTGTCCTGAAAGAACTAGTTGCTGATATTAGGCAGACTTAGCCATTTTGCACATTAGATCAATTCCAGTAGGTTCTTAATCTGGGTTCACCAGAGAATCTTCTAGTTCTCTGGTGGACCACTACAACTCTCACAGAAGCTACCGGGTAGCATGAAAACCAGAGTGACCACATATGATACCAAAAACTGGCAAGGAATCAAGTAGCTTGTGGTTTCATGACAGGTAAAAAGCTACTGACTCTGCCCAAACATACATTTATGTCATAGCGATATGTATGCAATATACTATCTAGATTGTAATTGGGCTGAAAAGATTATGATAGAGAATTAAAGATAATTATTAGGCTCTATTTTAAACATCTGCCAAGAACACTTGAGGTTCAGGTCAATACTCTCTCACTGTTCAGCAGCTCATAATATTCAGGAACTCATTTTCACACAATCTCCTTATTTTAGATGATAGTTGGATCAGAGAAACTAAGAGAACTTCTGAATGTTTGAGAAGTAATTGGCTGGTACATAATGAGTGGGGAACACTATTTCTACCGCTTCTCCAAGGCAGTGTTCTGTCCTCTGACCTCAGAAGTGAGAACTGCACATAAACACCAGATTATAAAACATTTCTTGGAGACATTTTAAAGTGATGTTGATATAACAGAGAAACTCCAAGTGTTTTCTATATATCATGATCCCAGTCATTAGCCGCTCTTGACTAGTTGAACTGTCCTTCGCTACTAATGAGTGCGTGTTTATCTCACATTTTCTACTTCACTGCCCATTTCAATTAGGCTGGAACGAAAGTAATTATGTGCATTTTATTTTCCAAGCTTATGTAAGATTATGGCCACAGTAAAGTGTAAGGTTCTTTCTGTATTCAGTGCATTCTGCATGGCTCACTGTATAGTCTTTAAGGTAATAGCATGAAATAAAAAGACTGCGGGAACGCGTAATTGCTGCTATTCAAATCATGTGGAAAACAATATTGTGCAATGAGATTGTCGGTTTATAATGAGAGGAGGACATTTATGAAACCACTGTAAAGTGATGTAATCATAGATGGTGACTCTACTGCTACAGACAGTATACTGGTTACAGCACCCAGAGGAATAACTAGAAACTTCTGGGCCCAAATGCAAAATATGGAACCAAAGCGGAATGGAGAGTGAACTGATGCAAACTGATGCATTCTGAGCGGATCATTTTCCATTCAGAATGCATTAGAATGCAAACTGATCCGTTTTGGACCGCTTGTGAGAGCACTGAACCAATCTCAAACAGAAAGCCAAAACGCGAGTGTGAAACCAGACTAATACAAGTAACATACTAATGTATTGTTGTTATCCATATTGCTTCCTTTGCTGCCTGGATTCATTTTTCCTTCACATTATACACTGCTCATTTCCATGGTTATGACTAGAGATGAGTGAATCAAAGCTGACGAAAAAAATTTGATTTGCAATGAATGATAATATCCTTGTGCTTTGTGGTAACGAATCACAATTTTTCCTAAAATGGCAGCTAAAATGGCGGCTACACGTGTCAGGACACGGGGCAAGGAACTGTGGGAAGGCGGGATAACCCATAATGCCATGCATGCAGCCAATCAGCAGCCAGCCAGCCAGCTTGGCTGTGATGTCACAGCCCTGTGAATACGGCGGCTATCTTAGATTCAGAAATTTTCCATCATTCTGAGTGCAGGGACAGACGTGAGAAGGCGCTAGCGACAGCAATTGGAAAAACCTCATAGTGAAAAAAAATAATGATTTAAAAGTGCAGGGAAAGGATAGGAAGGAATCATTTCACAGCATCTTAGTGCAGGGAGAGGTGTCAAAAGGTGCTAGGGACAGTGCTAGAAAAGCGATTTACAAGTGCAGGAAAGATTATTTGGGGATCCAAATAGCCATTATACTGCTCTGCCATTCCAGCAATTTGTTCTTGTTATTTTGGTGCAAGTGCCAAGTTGAAAAGCCTTTAGTGGCCTATTTTAGTACAAAAAGAAAAATATATACGTACTTCACTGTTGCAGTTATTTGTGGCGAAATCATTTAGTGGCCTATTTCAGTACAAAAAGAAAAATATATTCTCAGTTTACTTCTGCAGTTATATGTCTTGAAAGTGTTTAGTGGCCTATTTCAGTACAAAGAAAAATATGTACGCATTTCACTGTTGCAGTTATTTGTGGTTAAAGCGTTCAGTGGTCTATTTCAGTACAAAAAGAAAAATATATTTACGCACTTCACTGTTGCAGTAATTTGTGGTCAAAGCGTTTAGTGGCCTATTTCAGTACAAAAATAAAAATATATACGCACTTCACTGTTGCAGTAATTTGTGGTCAAAGTGTTTAGAGGCCTATTTCAGTAGAAAAATAAAAATATATTCGCAGTTTATTCAGTTTAGTTCAGAGAAGTGCCAGGCCATGCACAGAGGAGTGGCAAAGGCATAAATATTTCTGGTGCAGACAGACGTCGCAGCAGAGTAAAGGGGTGTGGCAGCAGAAGTCGCAGCGAGAGGCCTGAGCTCCCAGTGTCATCTAGCGGTTGTGTCTTGACCAGCAACCCAGCGGTTCTTGATTGGTTAACTTGGTCATCCAATTCATCCCAAGTGACATCAGACGCCCCCAGCTAACAGTCGGTGGGTTCGACAGACACAACCCTTAATTGGCATGGCCTGGGAGCAGGCCCTGTGCCCTCATCTGTCCTCAACCTGCCTCTGTACTTTCCTCAACTAGACGGGCAAGTAGTGATGAGGAAAGTGGCGTGGGAGCTGGTGTTGCAAGCGGTCAGAGACGGTCGAGAAGGACATCAGTGACTTGCAGACAGTACTTGATGATGATGATCGCACTTGGGAGCCTAGTGACAAAGGGCTTTATAATTTTTTTTTCTTTATATAATAATGTAATATTATAAAATCCGGTGTCTCCATGATAAATCTGCAGGGTGGGGGCCCTGTGTGGCTTCTACACAATTTCAAAATAATCCTTCAGCAGGGCGAATAGATGTCGGATGACCAGGACACTCCATGACCTTCCCAGGAGCTTCTGTCGGAAGCAGCGGTTCATTTCTGAGACGTCCATATAGTGCCGGGGGAATCTGAAGACCCTCTCCATCTCCATGCACCACAGGATGTCCTGCTTTCCATCCATGATGACTGGGAACTCATGATGTTTTCCCTGACAAAGAGACAAGAGACAAGGGGCTGCTAGTTATGGCTTGTATCTTGATGAAATTTGCTACTCTTCCGGGCTCCAAGCAATCTTGAAGCTTTGTCTTCTCATTGTCTGTAGCTACTGGAGGCCTGTTCAAACCAGGCAGGTTCTCCCAGAAGTATCTGGCTTCATGAGCAGCCGATACCGCACTTGCATCAATCGTGACAGGATTCGTCTCAAGGTGGAGAGATATTGTTTTTTCGAATGCTTTCTCTATCGCAACCATGTCGTTGAATAACCAGAAGACTGGCCGTTTCTCTCCTGTCTTAGGCAACACTTAATTTTTTTAAATTAAATTTAGTCAATTGCTTTATATTAAATGGAACCAAACCTTGATTAAAATTATAAGAAACTAAAGTTAAATTCCCCAATATTTTATTCCAATCTTTGATCGAAATTACCAATCAATTTGCCAAGCCTTTTGTGCCGCAGAACGTGTATTATTAAATCGTGCAGAGCCGAAGTGGCCTCCTCATGCTACTGCAACCTCCACACTCTGTCATTGGGCCACTCAGTGGTTTCCTCATGCTGCTGCCACCTTCAGACTCTGTCATTGTGCCACTTGGTGGCCTTCTCCTAATGCTGCTACTGCTGCCGCCACCTCCAGACTCTGTCAATGTGCCACTCGGTGGAATCCTCATACTGCTGCCAACTCCAGACTGTGTCATTGTGCCACTCAGTGGCCTTCTCCTGATGCTACCACCTCCAGACTGTGTCATTGTGCCACTTGGTGGCCTCCTCATACTGCCACCAACTCCAGACTGCGTCATTGTGCCACTCGGTGGCCTCCTCAAACTGCTGCCAAATCCAGACTGGGTCATTGTGCAACTCGGTGGCCTTCTACTGATGCTGCCACCTCCAGACTCTAATTGTGCCACTTGGTGGCCTCCTCATACTGCCACCAACTCCAGACTGCATCATTGTGCCACTCGGTGGCTTCCTCATACTGCTGCCACCTCCAGACTGTGTCATTGTGCCACTCTGTGGCCTCCTCATACTGATGCCAACTCCAGACTGTGTCATTGTGCCACTTGGTGAATTCCTTATACTGCTGCCACCTCCAGACTGTGTCATTGTGCCACTCTGTGGCCTCCTCATACTGATGCCAACTCCAGACTGTGTCATTGTGCCACTCGGTGGCCTCCTCATACTGATGCCAACTCCAGACTGTGTCATTGTGCCACTCGGTGGCCTCCTCATACTGCTGCCATACTGCTACTTGGGCCCCCTGGATCCCGCCTTCCCACACTCAAGCATGCAATTACGCCCTCCACCACAACACACACACAAAAAAAAATCCACACACCTCGTAGAGTAGTAAACTTTAATAATGTAAACATAAAGAACTGGTTCACAAATAAGTCCTTAGCTTGACCTATTCACCACCTGTAGCTCCCTCCCACTTTTCCACCCCCCCCCTCTAGCACCCTTTCTCACGTAAAAAAATATATATATATATTGTAGGGATTTGCTCTGGTAGGCAGGGTAAGCGGACGCAATACAGAGGCAAAACCACGGTTGATAAACAAAAGTCAGTGTTTATTCAAACAAAAAAGGCAGGAAAAAAAACACAATACTAGGCAGGGCCCTGGTGTTAATTCACACTGCAGGAATCCTCGTGTTAACTCACACTGCAAAAGTCCACAGAAGTCAAAAGAAACACGGCACCTGGCAGTCCACAGCAGGCTTTAGGGCGCATGGCTTCCAGCTGGCAGCGCTCATGCAGAACTCAGCCTTGTAGTATGGTAGAACTCCTCAGCTCCCAAAACACAGAGCTCCACTTTCACCTGGAGGTTCATTCCACACCCAGCTGAGCTGTTGGCTGGGTTTTTAAACCCCAGCCCAAAACCTTGCCTGGACGTGGGGTACAGCCACCCACCCTGCTCTTTGGCTGCTCCCAATAAGAACCGGCCCGGATCGGCTTTTCAGCCACACTAAGAAAAAACAGTGTCACCTAGCACTAGCTGCGGCTGACACACAAAATAACCGGTTCCCATCTCACCGAGGCCAGGAACCTTGGTGACACGTACCTTCCATCAATGACAGACCCTTGCGCCTTCCTACATACCTCCCCCCCTTTGTTCAACACTTAGGGGGTGAACACACGCAAGACAGTGTACTCGGCCTGCCCTGTGTTCTACTGGGACCTTAAAGTTTTGCAGCGATAAGAACCACCTGGTGACCTGAGCATTCCTCTCTTTGGTCTGGCTCATCTACTTGAGAGGGGAGTGATCGGTTACCAAACGGAACCTCCTCCCCAACAGATAATAGCGGAGAGACTCGAGTGCCCACTTGATGGCCAGGCACTCTCTCTCCACTATACTGTGCTGGGTCTCCGCTGGAGTGAGCTTACGGCTGAGGAAGACAACAGGATGCTCCACCCTGTTGACTTCCTGAGACAGCACTGCACCGAGGCCCACTTCAGGGGCATCAGTCTGTACCACAAATTCCCTCTTGAAGTCGGGGACCCAAACAGGGCAGACTTCAAAGCGGAGAAAGCCACGAGGATGTCTGCCATACAGCAATTCGAAGGGCGAGAACCCAGTAGAGGCCTGGGGCACCTCTCGCAATGCAAACATGAGATAGGGCAGAAGAAGGTCCCAATCCTTTCCATCTTTGGTCACCACCCTTTTTAACAAGGTTTTTAGAGTTTTGTTAAACCTTTCAATCAGTCCGTCCATTTGTGGATGATACATGGATGTCCATAACTGTTTAATACGCAGCAACTTGCAGAGTTCTCTCATGACCTTGGACATAAAAGGGGTCCCCTGGTCAGTCAGGACCTCTTTAAGTAGCCCCAGTCGGGCGACATCTCCATTAGCTCTTTAGCTATACGTTTCGCCGATGTATGTCACAGTGGCATCGAGTAACGGAATCAAGGACAACCAAAATGTGTTGGTGTCTTCTAGCGGACTTCGGTACAGGATCTACCAGGTCCATAGCATTTAGCTCAAACGGTACCTCGATGATCGAGACGGGTACCAAGGGACTGCAAAAAAGGCGCTGGGGGCTAATTGCCTGGCAGGTCGGGCAAGACTTACAGAACTCGTCCACCTCTTTAAACAAACTGCGCCAGTAAAACCGTTGTAGTAGCCGGTCCTGTGTTTTCTGCTTTCCCAGATGACCCCCAAGAACATGATGGTGGGCTAACTCTAACACTATGTAAAGAGAAAGGATTGGTCACTCTTATATGGAAATATATGGTATTTATTTGGTTAATATTACTAATATCAATTAAAATGCAAAAACAATAATATAAAATACATAGAATAAAATGATCTCCTATATCTATTCTCTATTAATCATGTATAACGGAGACGACAATAATTTCAATACTGGGCTGAAAAACGGTGTTGCAGTGTCTTCACCTAGATTAGATAGTCTATTAGATGGAAGACAAATTGATACAAATATTCGCCCAGTGATTTGGATACAGTTTCAGTTGAAAGAATAAATCAATTGTATAAAAAGAATGAGTCTCTATTATTTGTGTCAAAGTTCATATGTCTGAACGAAATCCCACTTGTTGTTTCTATTCCTTTTCTTGATGTTAGAAATAATATATGGCACTGTTAGTCCATGCAAAAATACTTTCAAACACAATAAGTGTAGACGAATTGGCCGCTGTAGGCCGATGTTGCACCGTATGCGTCTGCTGACTGATGTACTGTATTATAAAAATTATCGCTGTGTGTACAGTTTCAGTTTTCACAGGCAATGTGTTTAATCGGTGTTGGCTAGACGTTATATTCTACTTTAGTAGAAGATGGGGTATCCGTCCAAAAGTATGGCGCTAGACGCGTTTCGGGGAAACACTGTCCCCTTCTTCAGTAGCATACTCCCATCTTGTGAAACAAGTTTCACAAGATGGGAGTATGCTACTGAAGAAGGGGACAGTGTTTCCCCGAAACGCGTCTAGCGCCATACTTTTGGACGGATACCCCATCTTCTACTAAAGTGCACTATAAAGATAAAGAAAAAAGAAAAAGAAATCTTTGGATCCATTGTCAAAATCACCGCAATACGTCATCTACCGGCGCTGAGAAGGAAGGACTTTGTATATCCGGTTTAAATCTCCCGCGGAGAACACGTGGGACGCGAGCAGCCCTGCAGCCGGGACGCCGGCTGATCCAGCTAAGCAGGGTCTCGCATTCAAGCCCTTACCTCTATTTGACGGCCGCGACTAAAGGTAAGCCCACCATCCCAGTGGGTATAACGTCTAGCCAACACCGATTAAACACATTGCCTGTGAAAACTGAAACTGTACACACAGCGATAATTTTTATAATACAGTACATCAGTCAGCAGACGCATACGGTGCAACATCGGCCTACAGCGGCCAATTCGTCTACACTTATTGTGTTTGAAAGTATTTTTGCATGGACTAACAGTGCCATATATTATTTCTAACATCAAGAAAAGGAATAGAAACAACAAGTGGGATTTCGTTCAGACATATGAACTTTGACACAAATAATAGAGACTCATTCTTTTTATACAATTGATTTATTCTTTCAACTGAAACTGTATCCAAATCACTGGGCGAATATTTGTATCAATTTGTCTTCCATCTAATAGACTATCTAATCTAGGTGAAGACACTGCAACACCGTTTTTCAGCCCAGTATTGAAATTATTGTCGTCTCCGTTATACATGATTAATAGAGAATAGATATAGGAGATCATTTTATTCTATGTATTTTATATTATTGTTTTTGCATTTTAATTGATATTAGTAATATTAACCAAATAAATACCATATATTTCCATATAAGAGTGACCAATCCTTTCTCTTTACATATCTACTTACCATTTTGAGGGGTGACTCAATTTTGGATTGGAGCACCTGTCCTGAGGGAAACAGAAGTGAGCGGATCCCCTTGTTTTTTGTTATTAACTCTAACACTAGTTTGCGATAAGCCTGGGGCACCACCAACTGTTCAACGGATTCACCTCGCAGCTGATTTACCCGATACAACATATCCTGATGGACCACAAAACGGGGGGAACACCGACACCTGGTTGTTTTGGTTCATTATCTATAATTAGTACATTTTCCCAGGCTCGGGACAAGGTTGGATCCCGGTGTTGCGCGGTACCAAAATTATCCCTGGAGACATTGATGAATTATCTCTGTTAGAAAAGGGACTCTCCTTTTGCCCGACCACAGACACTGATTGGTTTAATTGTGAAATTGATCTTCATAAATTTTTTAGAAGTATTAAATTGAAGGTTTTCTTCGTGGGACTCAACTACAGTAACCCCATCTAGCACCACTCAGGAGACTAGTGACCCCAGGATGTTAAAACTGACAGATATGGGACTATACTTACAAAGTGATTTTCCACCTCCAATATTTAAGGACGCTATTAACACTTATATCGATCTAGTGAAGAAAGGTGTGGAAGATATTAGACTACAAACTGACACACATAACATTAAAATGATTATGGGCCAGGGAGAGACTGGGGCATTAAAAGCACTCTGCAGTAGGAAAGATATCACGATTAAAAAAGCGGACAAGGGTGGGGCAATAGTCATAATGGATACTGCTAAATATATAGCAGAAATTTAGAGACAACTGAGTGATTTAGATGTATACAGACCAGTAGATTCGGACCCTAAGTTTGCCATTATGTGCAAATTGAAATTGCTTGTTGATGATGCTTTTGCTACTGACTTGATCGACAAGAAACTGCACAGGTTTCTATTGGTTAAACGACCTGTTACACCCATATTGTACATATTACCGAAGATACACAAAAGCCTTGAACCCCCCCCCCCCCGGACGCCCAATAGTATCAGGGATTAATTCAGTCTTCTCTCCACCAGCCACCTTTCTTGGTAAGTACCTAAGGAATTATGCCTTGTCAGCCAGGTCGTACGTGAGGGACACCACTGACTTCCTCAAGAAACTACAAACACTACAATATGAGGATGGACAATATTTGGTCTCTTTTGATGTTGTAGGTTTGTACACAAGCATTGACCATGTGAAGGGTATAGAAGCTGTTGAATGGGCCCTACATCAGGATAAAGTCAAGAAAGAAAAGGCACTATTCATCCTTTCCCTAGTAGAGATAGTACTCACCTGCAACTATTTCTTATTTGAGGATTCATTCTATGTCCAGCAATGGGGGACCGCAATGGGGTCTAATGTGGCCTCAACTTACGCAAATATTTATAGGAGTACGTTTGAGGAGACCTTCATATACCCATCCAGCCACTTCACCTCTGTGAGGGGCTGGATGAGGTATATAGATGACATTTTCTTCATATGGACAGGAACACTGGAGGGACTCTTCGAGTTCAGACAATATGTTAACTCCATATATGACAAATTACAATTCACGTCTGTGCACACACAGGCAGGATTACAATTCCTGGACACTATGGTTTATTGTGTTGAAGGGATACTACGGACTGACCTTTTTGTAAAACCCACAGACAGGAATAACATGCTTCTGTTTAAAAGTGACCATCCTAAATTCATGAAGGAATCATTACCCTACAGTCAACTACTCAGGGTAAAAACGAATAGTATTAGCAGAAGATAAATTAGAAGTCAGATTGGAGGAAATGTAACATAAGTTCAATCAGAGAGGTTATCCAAAAGCTATGGTACAGAGGCACAAACATAGGTGAATAACTCTAAACAAGAAGAATTACTCAATGAGAATAGACCACAAAAAGAGGGTAGAATAATTATCTTTGTCTCAACATATACATTGCAAAGTAAACAAATAGCACAGGTCCTCAAAAACAATTGGCACATACTGACACAGACATTTCCTGATATTGAAGAATTCCGGAACACCCCCCTCCTTTCATATAGAAGGTCACATAATCTAGGGGACAGACTGATACATGCCGATATAAAACATTCTGAAATACCCAGAGTTAAAAAGAAAGGCTGTTTTCCCTGTTTGAGCTGCTGTAATTGCAACAACATGTTAAAGGGTAGTAGTTTTACACACCCTAGAACAGGTAAAAAATACCAGATAAAGGGTTATTATACATGTAGGTCAGAAAATGTAATCTACACACTACAATGCCCCTGTGGGTTATTATATGTAGGAGAGACTACACAGGAACTCAGAAATAGAGTTAACTAACATTGCTACCTAATACGGAAACTACTCTCTGGAGAGAGACAGGAGGACACCCCAAGAAGTGAACAACCGGTACCGGAACATTTTCTGAAATATAGACACAATGTTTCCCAACTTTGATTCCGGGTGATCAATGGGATACTACCACAAAGAAGAGGAGGCGATAGAGAAAGATTATTAAAAAGGTTGGAATTGAGGTGGATTTTTTAACTACAAACACTTGAACCCAAAGGCCTTAACAGGGAATTCAAAATAGGCTCACTGTACTGAACTGGACAGAGACATGTTCTCCTCCACACTGTGATAGGACTATTATACATAATCCTAGCATAGAATATGTTTTATTTAAGTGATGTACCCAACCATTAGAGGTTGTGATTTATGAATGAATATATTTATTTATACATTCTTTTAACTTTTTCTGGGGGCACAATCGGAGAGGGGACCTCTACCTCTGGAGAGTTCAGTCAGCGTGACTACCATATTAGGAACACTAATGTAACGTATACCTATTGGCACCTCTGACTGTGTTTTTTTTATATGCCCTCATGATTGAACGGTTCAAGTCCAAGGGGGGTCCACTGGTAGTTTAGATGATCTTTACAGTGTGACCTCTACCATCTCTCTCGTACCTTTGCCTCTTGATAAATGGCCTTCTCTAAGCTAGTACTGTAAGGTCTAGATTATCCACAGATAAACAAAGGGCTGGCATGAATGGGACGACCCCAGTAGAGACTTTGCATAAGGGAGAATCTTGGAACGGATGACCCCTTTATCCTATTGGGTGAATCAAGTGGCTGCGGTACGGGTGGGGGCGACTCTCCCATAGTAATGGGTGAAGCGCCCCCGGCCTATTATATGTAGAATGTCCTAAGGGGATATACCTCCCCCACACAACCTAGGGGAGCGTGTTCCCCGTCAGCGACTAAAACATAAGAATATAGGAGACGACCCCAACATAAACCCTTCTTTCCCAAAATTATGGGGGTATGTTCTCTCCTTTATGGTTGATTGAGCCCCAGCATTATGGATATTGGTTTAGTGATAGAGTTCATGCTGCTGAATTTAGTCTCTATATTCTGCCACTGTGGAGCCCTTTTGACAATGAACTGTAGACAGATATATATATATATATATATATATATATTGGTATTTATGGAGCTTAATTGCTCTAAATTACATATAGACATATAAATGGACATACTCTGTGGTTATAATTGAGGCAAAGAACTGCCTAATATTGGTACTGTAAAATGAGCTGTAAGGATTAAATCTAGAATTGGAGCAGCGGCATGCATGATATAAAGATAATGCTGAATCAATTATTTTGAGCAGAGACATACGTTGCATAAGGATAATATTAAATACACACGGAGCTGCTGAAACATCACACTGAGGACTGGGTGTGACACGCCAATATGTTTTGATTGGAACGTCACTATAGCAACACAAGAAGCATGTCAGCGCAGGGAACTCAGCCTCATACCCGATGCGCATACGCACTAACCACGAAGGAACGCTAGGATGAGCTCGCCCTCTGGGAGCCTGCACGTATCCCCAGCGCATGCGCACCTCCAACAGGGAAACGCTGAGATGCGCGCGCTTTTCTGACAACACAGAACGATGAGGAAGGTCCCCTCCATGATGTGCCAACCAGACTCCTACCAAGGTGTTTACTTTTGATGTTATATAATTATACCTAAGATAATGACACTGTGTGTAATAGATACAGGGTAATGATAAGTATACTCAGATATAAGAGATTAGACAACAGGTTGGTGAGATCTAGATAATTCACATAATTGATTTATAATTTGCATATTTAATTTGGTCATGTGACCTACTGGGAGGGAGTGTATATATATCTGTTTTTGTTCACATTATTTGTTGCTTGAGAAAGACCATGACGGTCGAAAACATCGCATTTTTGTTGGTGAATAAATCCTGCATAATTGAAGACAAGTGAGTGCTGCGGTTTTTCATATATGACAAAGTCCTCCATGTCTCCCACTATTACACTCAGTGGGGATGTCTCCTCCTCTTCCACCGAAGTGGCGGTCACCCCTACCGCTGGACCTTCGGATTCAGGTTCCCAGGGTTCTGGTCTCCTCCCTGAGCCGGGCCACTCTGCTAAGGTTACATGTGTCTCATGTGTATCAGTCACTCTCGGAACAGGCCACAGTGCCGCAAAACCCGGGAAGTCTCTGCCTAGTATAATTTCATAGGGGAGGTGGGTTGCAACAGCCACCTCATGGATCCACCTGCCGGAAACCATAGATAGAGACACGATAGCAGTAGGACAGTCTTTTAAGTCCCCATGGATACACATGACTCCGACCTTACGGCCAGTGTACTCAGTGGAGCGTACCAGGGAAGCCCTTACCAGGGTCACCAGACTTCCTGAGTCCAACAGAGCCGCTGCTGGAGTGTCTCCCACCTCAACCTGACACAGGTGGCTGAGAGACTCCATAGCACCCATTGCACACAGTTTCCTGGCATATAATGATTGACGGAAGCCATAGTTCGTGTCTATGGGTTCCCCCTGACGTGGACAGTCCGCTCAAACATGGCCTAGCTCCCGACACCGCCAGCAGATTATTTGAGCGGGGTCCACAGGGGTTATATCCCGGGCGGGTTTGATGGGCACCGGTTGCTGGGTCCGGGGTGGAGAGTTACGGGATCTGACTGCCCCCCTCCCAACAGAACCCCCCTGTAAGTTCCAGGTAGCCTCATAGCGCTCCACCAGGTCGACCATCTCCAGCGCATTACCTGGGGAGACCTGGTAATCCATTGCTGGAGAGGGGGTGGCAGAGCCTGCTAACAACTGGTCCAACATAGCAGTGGGGCTCAACACGTCAGGTTGTAGCCACTTTTGCAACAGGTTAAACAGGTCATAATACTGGGGTCTCATGGGCTCCGCCGGGTTGAACCCCCACTGATGCACTCGCTGGGCCCGGACCAGCACATTCACCCCCAGTCTTGCCAAAATCTCCCCCTTTACCTTCGGGTAGTCGGCCGCTTGATCGTCCCGCTGGGACTCTGACGTCAGAAATGGAGCTACGACTTCAGCCCACTGGTCTTAGGGCAGCTTTTCCCTGGTGGCCACTTTTTCATACATCGCCAGGTCGGTCTTGACCTCGTCTGCGGGGGTCATTTTAGGTGTACGCTTGGGGTTGCTCCTGCTGTCTGCAAAGCCATTACATGTTGTAGCAGCAACTGGTTAGTCTCCTGTTGCTGCTTATTAGCCTTGCGTTGCTGCAGGTTAGCCTCCACGAGGGCCTTCATAACAGCCTCCATTTTGTCACGTGACACCGATTTTGAATCTAGTTGAATCTAGCCGGTTTGATAAATGACATACAACCATGTGTAAACCCAAAAATATTTCGGCGTTCACGCCAGCCTCACTGCGCTTGCCCCCTCCAAGCCACCAATTGTAGGGATTTGCTCTGGTAGGCAGGGTAAGCGGACGCAATACAGATGCAAGACCACGGTTGATAAACAAAAGTCAGTGTTTAATCACACAAAAAAGGCAGGAAAAAAAAACACAATACTAGGCAGGGCCCAGGTGTTAATTCACACTGCAGGAATCATCGTGTTAACTTACACAGCAAAAGTCCACAGAAGTCAAAAGAAACACGTCACCTCCACAGCAGGCTTTAAGGCTTTAAGGCGCCTGTCTTCCAGCTGGCAGCTCTCAGCCTTGTAGTATGGTAGAACTCCTCAGCTCCCAAAACACACAGCTCCACTTTCACCTGGAGGTTCATTCCACACCCAGCTGAGCTGATGGCTGGGTTTTTAAACCCCAGCCCAAAGCCTGGCCTGGACATGGGGAACAGCCACCCACCCTGCTTTATGGCTGCTCCCAATAAGAACCGTCCCAGATTGGCTTTTCAGACACACTAAGAAAAAACTGTGTCATCTAGCACTAGCTGTGGCTGACACACAAAATAACCGGTTCCTATCTCACCAAGGCCAGGAACCTCGGTGACACGTACTTTCCATCAATGACGGACCCTTGCGCCTTCCTACAATATATATAATATAGCTTAAATACTTACAGTTCTGAAGACTCCAGCAGGCTGAGGATCAGTGCTCAGGTCTGGAAGTGGGCACCGCTCTGCAGTTCAGGAAGGAGACCGGGGCTCGGCTCACCCTAGCGTTGCAGTGCCTTGACGTCACGGCATATTTTTTGCCCATGAGACGCACCTAGGTTTTAGAGGAGGAAAATAAAAAAAATATATTTTTTATTACACCTCAGGTCAGACCACCAATCAGACCCCCAATATAAATTAGACTTCAGCTCACAGCCCCAATCAGATCCCCAATGTTAATAAGTAGTGATGGATGAACATTGGCCGGGATAATTCGCGAACGCAATCAAATGTTCGTGAACCGCAAGTTCGCGGCGGGTCCCTTTCACTTTAATGGCAGGTGATCCTGAAAAACCTTCAGGTCATATTTGCAGCCACCAAATACTTACTAGAAGTGTACAAATAGTCCCACAACATGGACAGTGAAATACTAGAGTGGGATCCATGACAAAAATTCCCACAAAAAATATGTTTTTTAATTAGCGGCCATTTTTATGCATCTGAAAGGGAACTTCTCAAAAATGAGCCCTGCTGGAGCCTAGAAATTTTTTATTTTAGGCCATGGGAGTACGGGCCCTAAAAATTAGGCATTCACCTCACATAAAAGAATGTGTGATTATGTGGCTCGAGGTACATTATGCGGTCAATGGATAACATTTTTACTGTAGCCCACTGGAGTACAGGCCCCAAACAATAGGCATTCACCGTACAGAAAAGATCAAGTGATTATGTGGCTGGAGGTATATTAGACGGTCATTGGATAATAATTTTACTGCAGGCTAGTGGAGTACAGGCCCTAAAGATTAGGCATTCACCGTACAAAAAAAGAACAAATGATTATGTGGCTGGAGGTACATTAGGCTATCACCGTATAACAATTTTACTGTTGGCCAGTCAAATTACAGGCCCCAAAAATTATGCATTCAGCGTACAGAAAAGATCAAGTTATTATGTGGCTGGAGGTATATTAGACGGTCATTAGATAACAAATTTACTGCAGGCCAGTGCAATACAGGCCCCAAACATTAGGCATTAACCGGACAGAAAAGATTAAGTGATTATGTGGCTGGAGGTACATTAGACGGCTATTGGATAACGATTTTACTGTAGGCCACTACAAATACATGTCAAATAAATATGTTTAAATGAACAAAAATATAAAATTGGATTAAAAACATGGCTAACAAAATCCCCCCTCTTGAATAAACCCCAAATAATATTAGGTTAAATGCGACAACACGTGGTCAACACAGGTGTTGAATTCCTCCGAGACCCCAACAATTAGGCATTCACCATGTAGAAAAGATCAAGTGATTATGTGGCTAGAGGTATATTAGACGGTCATTGGATAACCATTTTACTGCATTCCAGTGGAGTACAGGCCCCAAACATTAGGCATTCACCGGACAGAAAAGGCCTTTTATGCCGCTGTATTTACATAAGACAGGGATCCTTCTTTGTTCTGGGTTAAGGTGGATATATGTGGGCTGGCATGAGGAAATTCAATTAAACGTGGTCGTCATAGGTGCTGAATTCCTCTGAGATCCATGCCTCATTAATTTTTAGAAATTTGAGGTAGTCCACACTATCGTGAACTAGGAAAGTGCGCTTATCGGTCACGATTCCCCCTACTGCGATGAAAGTCCTATCGGACAGGACACTCATCGAGGGGAAAGCCAAAAGCTCCATGGCAAATTGTTTCAGCTCTGGCCACAGGTCAAGCCTGTACACCCAGTAGTCCAGGGGTTCCTTGCTTCTCAGACTGTCCACATCAGCCGTTAACCCGATGTAGTCGGACACCTGTCGGTCTAGGCGTTCCCTGAGGCTGGATCCAGAGGGCAGCTGTCAATGGGTTGGCTGCAAGAATGATCTCATATCTGAAGTGACCAACACATCTTCAAACCGCCCTCTTCTTGCATGTGCAGTAGGATTGGTAACTGCAACTGTTTCTTTGTGTGTGGAAATTCCTCTGCCAGTGCCCGCAACAGCAGAATGCAGCATCTCTCACAGCAAGGCCTGGAAATGCTGAATTCTGACAGCCCTCTGTGATGCTGGTAACATGTCCGCCCCCAGCCACGGACAACACCAGGGATCCCCGAAAAATTTAAAGTCCCCCTCAAAGCCTGCTCTTCTTGCTCCACCTTCCCCCAGCCACCATCCTTCTCTTCAGTCTCCTGCTGACTTGTCTCAGATGGAGTAGCTTCCCCCCCCCCCCCCGAGAATTCATTCATTTTCCAGCTCCTGTACCTCAACGGCTTAATCATTGACAGGACGCAATGCACGCTCCAGAAAGAAGGCATAAGGTACGATGTCACTATGGTGCCCTGGCTGCGACTGACCAGTTTGGTGATCTCATCAAATGGCCGCAGAAGTCTGCATGCGTCACGCATGAGCAGCCACTGGCGCGGTAAAAAGAAACCAAGCTACCCAGAACTTGTCATGCTGCAGAGTTCGTACAGGTAGTCATAAACGGTACGTTGCTGCTGGAGCAGCCTCAAGCATATACAAGGTGGAGTTCAAGCACGTCGGGCTGTCACAAATCAGACGTCTGACGTTAGATGGTGTCGCTGCTGAACGTCAGCAAGGCGAGCCATGGCCGTGTAAGATCTTTTAAAATGCCCAGAGATTTTCTTGGCCTGACGCAAAACGTCCTGGACCTCGGGGTATTTGGCTGCACGACTAAGTTCAGGACGTGTGCCATGCATGGCATGTGTGTCATTTTGCCCTGTTTCAGCACGCTCTGCAAATTGGCACTGTTGTCGCACACCACTCTACCAACTGTCAAATTGAGCAGGGTTAGCCACTAATCAGCCTGTGACCACAGAGCTGAAAGCAGTGCAGGACCAGTGTGGCTCTTGGCTTCCAGGCACAGCAGCACAGCATGGCAACGTCTCACCTGGCACGTCGAATAGGTTCTGGAGAGCTTGGGGGTGCAGCGAAAGAGGCAGTAGCAGTGGAAATGGAGGAGTCAGCCGAGGAGGAGACAGAGGATGGAGTAGGAGGAGGAGAAGAAGAAGAGGCAGGCCTGCATGCATTTCGTGGTGGTAACACCAAATCCACACGGGTGCCACGGGTAGCATGCTTGACAGCCATTAAAAGGTTTACCCAGTGGGCAGTAAAAGTTATGTACCTTCCCTGCCCGTGTTTGCTAGACCACGTGTCTGTGGTCAGATGTATCTTGGCATCAACACTGTGTGCCAGAGATACATTCACTTGCCGCTAAACATGGCCATATAGCTCTGGGATGCCCTTCTGGGAGAAATATTTCCTTCCGGGGACCTTCCATTGCGGTGTGCCAATGGCAACAAATTTTCTAAAGGCTTCCGAGTCCACCAGTTTATATGGCAGTAGTTGGCGGGCTAGCAGTTCCGACATGCCAGCTGTCAGCCGTTGGGCAAGAGGGTTATCCGGCGTCATCATCCTTTTCTGTTCGAACATTTGGGCCACAGAAGCCAGCCTTTTGCCAGATGAACGCGACGACGGCACGGTGGAAGGTGGAGTGGAGGACAAATGAGAGGAGAGAGGAGAAGAGGCAGGATGTTGAGCGCCGAGAGTGTGGCTTTGTGGGTTCTGACAGTGCTGCTCCCTCTGATGGGAGGCCAGGTGCCTTCTTAAGGCGGGCATACCTAGGTGAGTGTTGGGCTTACCGCGACTTATGCATTGACAGCACAGGCTGCAGATGGCAACACAATTGTCAGCAGCTGACACGTTAAAAAAAAAAAACACACTGTGGAGCCATGTGTCGGCATCCTGGGAGCGCCAGATGTGACCGTGCATGGTGGATGGCTCGCTCCAGATACATTTGCAGTCTGCTTTTTGCCTCCTGTGCACTGTGAGTTCTGCCTGCTTCTCCTCCTTCTACCCCCTATCTGCTGCTTTGTCTGTCCCTCTGAACTCCCCTCCTCTTCCTCTCTTGTGCGCACCCACGTGACATTCATCGACACGTCATCATCGTCACCTTCATTACCACTGACATTAGAGATCTTGGAGTAGGCAGCAACTGCGGGGACCTCTGTCCTCGGACTGATCTCGGTACTGATATTGCTCCTGATGAAGGGACGTGCCTGTCCCAAAACGCGTTGAGCCGGATTTTTACAGGTATTGCAATAAAGACAAGTGAACAGAAGCACCCGTGTGATTGGCTGCCTTCATCTGTTAAGATTCTAGAAGCGATCCAGGCTGGGGGAGGGGGGGTGTTTGGTTTACAGGTTTATTATGCTTATCCTGGTAAACCGCCCCCCTCGTGAAGTGAGTAAATAAGCATACGATAGTATAGTATTTTTTATTATATTTACTTGTATCCTTTTAAACAGATTTTACTTATTTGTTACAACTCACTCGCCCTACTAAACCACACTATGTCGTGTATGACACTACAGAAAACGGTCTCTTAGGCACTTGAGACAAAATATAGTGCACTTATGCTCATCCATTTCGAAATTGTTCCTACCTTGCCTGTACATTTTTATATATCTTATATTTTATTTTTTATATATATGTACACACATTTTTATTACACTTTTTTTACAATTTTGAAGTTTATGTAAAACCCACTGTACCCTTAAATATCTTGACACTGACCTACCACTACTGGCGCTGAAAAGGGGTTGTCCAAGAACAGGCGAGATTGAGGTGGTACCAATACCCTTCAGTCCCCCAGTTCAGTATACTCTGTACTGTCGTCAGACCGCTGGGTGGCGGCCGTTGCTACCTTCTCTTCCTGATCCAATGCCAATAATGGCTGTGCATCAGTAAGGTCTGGGAATGGATGGGTAAATAATTCCTCTGACCTGAGTAAAGGGGCTATGGTGGTGGTGTTAGTGGTGTCTTTGGGGGTGCACACAGCAAAGAGTGAGGAGGGTGCAGATACAGAGAATGAGGAGGGATTCAGAAGCAGAAGGCTGAGTGAGCCACTCAACCAACTCTGGTGCGTCCTTTGACACAATCGCACGCACCTTCTCCAACTTTCCACTTAGGCTCTGGCCTAGTACACCTGCCTGACACCCACCACACCTGCGGAATGGCCTGCCTCTTCCTCTGCCTGTCATTTTCAAAATGTGACAAAGTCCCTAAAGAAGAGCAGTATTTGTGGAAGCAGGTATATCGCAGGCCTCAATCAATATTTGGTGAAAGCTGGTATATCAAACCCCTTAATCAATATTTGGTGGTAGCTGGTGTATCGCAGGACTCAATCAATATTTAGTGGAAGCCGGTATATCAATCCCCTCTATCAGTATTTTGTGGAAACAGGTATATAGAACCCCTTAATGAGTATTTGCTGGAAGCTGGTATATCAAACCCCTTAATCAATATTTGGTGGAAGCCGGTGTATCGCAGGCCTCAATCTACAGTACAGACCAAAAGTTTGGACACACCTTCTCATTCAAAGAGTTTTCTTTATTTTCATGACTATGAAAATTGTAGATTCACACTGAAGGCATCAAAATCAGTGTTGATCACGAATATTCGAATTGCGAATTTTAATCGAGAATATCGGCATTTCGAGAAATCGAGAATATTTAGAATATCGCAAAATATATTCGTAATCGCAAATATTCGTTTTTTCTTTTTATGCGATATTTTAATGCGTTTTTTTTTGTGAATTTTCGCAATCAAGAAAATAATGCCTGCAGATCACAAATTCTCGAATTTGTGATGATTCACATAAAAAAACGCATTAAAATATCGCATAAAAAGAAAAAACGAATATTCGCGATTACGAATATATTTTGCGATATTCTAAATATTCTCGATTTCTCAAAATGCCGATATTCTCGATTAAAATTCGCAATTCGAATATTCGTGATCAACACTGATTTTGATGCCTTCAGTGTGAATCTACAATTTTCATAGTCATGAAAATAAAGAAAACTCTTTGAATGAGAAGGTGTGTCCAAACTTTTGGTCTGTACTGTAAGCGAGGGCCTGCAGGTGAGCTGACCCTGTAAAACATTATATGCGAGGGCCTGCTGGTGAGCTGACCTTCTAAAAAATTATATGCGAGGGCCTTCTGGTGAGCTGACCCTATAAAACATTGTAGGTGAAGGCCTGCTGATGAGCTGACCCTCCCAAAAATTATATACGAGGGCCTGCAGCTGAGCTGACAATGTAAAACATTATATGCGATGGGCATATATGCGACGAATACGCATATTGATATGATGGTAGAGGAGGAGGAGGATGAGAAAATGAATATTTAACCATATACCATTCCACCTTTTTTGTGGTGGAATGGGTGCATGGGAATACAGTGTACAGTAGTACATGTAGTACATTAAACAACACTAGTAGTACATGTAGTACATTAAACAACACATTTAAAGTGCCTTTGTTCATCCGCTTTCTTCTGGTGGAGTCGAGAAGTCTGGGGCAATTCAGGACATGTTTATTTTTATAAGCATCAACCTGTCAGCATTTTCAGTTGACAGGTGGATACGCTTATCTGTTATAATGCCACCAGCAGCACTAAATACCCGCTCAGACAAAATGCTGGCGGCAGGGCAGGCCAGCACCTCCAAGGCATAGAGCACCAGTTCGTGCCACATGTCCAACTTGGACACCCAGTAGTTGTAAGGCACTGAGGGATCACGGAGTACGCTGACACAGTCTGCTACGTACTCCTTCACCATCTTCCAAAACTTTTCCCTCCTTGTGACACTAGGCTGCACATCAGGGTGAGGGTGCTGGCGGGGTGTCATAAAACTGTCCCAGGCCTTGGAGAGTGTTCCCTTGCCTCTGTTGGAACTGCTGTGTATTCCCCTGTGTTCTCTGCCGCCAGCATTGTCAGATGGAAATTTTGGGAGCAATTTTTCAACGAGGACTTTCTGGTATTGCACCGTTTTGCTCGTCCTCTCCACCTGAGGAATGAGAGATGAGAAGTTCTCTTCTTAGCGAGGGTCTAGAAGGGTGAACACTCAGTAATCCATGTTGTCTAAAAGGCAGCCTAACATGAAGTCAGCCATGTGTGCCAGAGTACCAACAGGCAAGACTTCGCTGTCGTCATCAGGAGGATCACTCTCAATCTCCTCATCCTCTTCCTCCTCTACTGCCTACCCACACTGAAAAGATGGAATTAAACTTCCATGGGTACTACCCTCTGTAGCGGAGGCAACCGTCTTCTGCTTCTCCTTCTCCTCTTCATTGTCCAATTCACGCTGAGAAGACGGACAGAGGTTGGTCTGGCTATCACCCTGTGTAATGTCTTAATTCCATCTCTTCCACATGCAAAGCATCATCATTAATTGTGAGCAGCAAGCGTTTGAGTACACAGAAGTGGGATGGTTATGCTGATAATATCGTTATCGCCGCTCACCATCTGTGTTGATTCCTCAAAGTTTCTGAAAACCTCACAGAGGTCAGACATCCATGCCCACTCCCCGCTTCTGATAGGCGGAAGCTGACTGGAAAGGCGACGACCATGTTGCAGCTTGAATCCCACTACTGCCCTCTGCTGCTTACAAAACCTGGCCGACATGTGGAACATGGAGTTCCAGCGAGTACTCACGTCGCACAACAGCTGGTGAGCTGGCAAGTTAAAGCACTGCTGCAGCTTTACAGACCAGGTGAAGCTGTTGATGACTTGCGGAAATGTGCACACATGCGGCGCACCTTCACCAGTAGCTCAGGCAAATTCGGGTAGGTTTTGAGAAACTGCTGAACCACTAAGTTTAAGACGTAGGCTAGGCATGGGATGTGTGTGAGCTTGCCGAGCTCCAAAGCCGCCACCAAGTTGCTGCCATTATCACACACAACCATGCCTGGTTGTAGGTTGAGTGGCGAGAGCCACAGCTCAGTCTGGTCTCTTATCCCCTGCAAAAGCTCTGCGGCGGTGTGCTGTTTGTCCCCTAAGCATATCAGTTTCAGCACGGCCTGTGGACGCTTCCCCACTGCAGTGCCACTCTGCTTCCAGCTAACGGCTGATGGCTGACTGGGGCTGAACGCGGATAATTCTGAGGTGGAAGTGGAGGAAAAGGTGGAGGAGGAGAAGTGGGGGTTGGAGCCACTAACGTAGGTGCTGGCGGAAACCATGAAGGAATTAGGGCCCGCAATCCTCAGCGTCGGTAGCACCTGTGCCATTCCAGAGTACAACTCGCTCCCGGCCTCCACAACATTCACCCAGTGTACTGTCAGGGAAATGTAGCGTCCCTGGCCAAATACACTTGTCCATGGGTCCGTGGTTAAGTGGACCTTCCCAGTAACTGCGTTGGTCAGGGCACGTGTGACGTTTCGGGACACATGTTGGTGTAAGGCAGGCAGCTGAGGACAGAGTACCACGGGACGGCCGCCGATATCAGGCTGCGGAAGGCCCCAGTGTCCACAAGCCCAAATGGCAACATTTCCAGGGCCAGTAATTTTGAAATGTGCGCATTTAATGCTATGGCCTGTGGGTGGCTGGGTATTTGGGCTTGCGCATGGCTACTGGCATTACAGTGAGAGCAGTACTTACCTGCACATTTATTGGCTGCATAGCAGCCGCAAAACGTGTGGGGAGAAGACTCGAGCATGGCGCTCAAGCACATGCGGTACTCGGCCGAGCACCGCCATGTGTCGAGCATAGCGATGCTCGAGCCGAACAGCAGTTTGGCCGAGCATGCTCGCTCAACACTATTATGTTAGTAAGAAGTAGAGGATAGATTGAAGGGAATATGACTGCAGAATAAAACCATTTAGGTTTTGGTTGTTACCATGGAGATGCATAGGATTGTATAGGAACTGCAGTCCCAAACCATAGGAAATTGTCAATTAAAACTGTGCAAAGTGACTTAATTATTGATGTACTGGGAAAAGGTAAAAAACTTTCTGTAACGGAGAGCCGGCGGCATGCGTCAGGAGGAGCGAGGACGCGGCCAACAAACTTGTCTCCATGGTAACAAGGGGGCGGAGAGGACATGGCTTCCTCAGAGTGGCCGGCGTCCTACATCCCCTAGACAACGAGCAGGGGGAGAACTGAGTGCCGATGGCAATAAGTCGACACTCAGGTGTATTGGCGTGCCAGACATGGGTCACGTGACGCTGGACACGTCACGTGACCCATCAATTAGACCTATTTAAACAGGTCCCCTGCTGGCCACAGATTGCCTGTGATTGGTCTTGGTACCTCACTAGCGTTCCCTGCATGTATGACTTCCTTTGTTTAAACTCGGCTTGTATTTGACTTTTGACCTTGTGATACCCCTGGTATTGACGCGATCTCTTGGCTCCTGACCTCAGCTTGTATTTGACCTTTGACCTTGTGATACCCCTGGTACTGACGCAATCTCCTGGCTCCTGACCTCGGCTTGCATTTGACTCCGGTTGCGGTTCTTACCTGTCCTGGGAAGCTGTCACTGGAAGGTGTACAGGAAACAAGACAATGCAAAAATGAATATATGACTCACTGGATCCAAAACTAAGGAACAAAAGGGAGACCCCTGCATAAGACCTGGCACTCTCCCTGACTCTGCTCAGCCTATGCAAACACCCCAATGGTGGATGATCGCATATCCTCGAACCTCGACTATATAACACCTGAACACCCTACAATAGTGAGGGGACACGACCACCGGCTCCCTACACTAGACACGGAGGGAGTCAGGGTCACCTGGGATCCAGCAAACATAAAATCACAAATGAATGTACAACACTTATCTTGTAGAAGACTGGGAAATGGATCAGCATGCACACACACTCCAGGAAGTTGTATAAACCGCACACTAATGCATTATGGGGAGGAATTTAAAGGGAAGCAATCAGTCCAACTACAAGACAGCTGAGAGAGGCTAACGAGATGAGGAACTGAAAACCAAAACAAAGAAGCTAAAGGAGGAGGTTCTGAAAGGCATCTGTCAGAGCTTCTCAGATGTCTGGTTGTGACAGTACCCCTCCCTCTACGAGTGGACTCCGGACACCCAGAGCCCACCTTCTCAGGATGGGACCTATGGAAAGCCCTGATGAGACGAGTGGCCTTAATGTCCGTCACTGGGACCCACATCCTCTCCTCAGGACCATAACCCTCCCAATGAACGAGGTACTGGAGAGAACTGCGGACAACACGAGAATCCACAATCCTAGAGACCTGAAATTCAAGATTACCATCAACCATAATCGGAGGAGGAGGCAAAGGCGAGGGTACAATGGGTTGAACATAAGGTTTTAATAAGGACTTATGAAAAACATTATGGATCTTCCAAGTCTGAGGAAGATCAAGACGGTAGGCAACAGGATTGATGACAGACAGGATTTTGTAAGGCCCAATAAACTTAGGACCCAACTTCCAGGAGGGAACCTTCAATTTGATATTCTTGGTAGACAACCACACCAGATCACCAACATTCAGGTCCAGACCAGGCACACGTCTCTTATCTGCCACACGCTTATATCTCTCACTCATGCTCTTTAGATTATCCTGAATCTTTTGCCAAATCGATGACAAAAATGAGGAGAATCTGTCCTCATCAGGTAAACCAGAAGACCCCTCTCCCGAAAATGTCCCAAACTGCGGATGAAACCCATATGCACCAAAAAATGGTTACTTATCAGAGGACTCCTGACGACGGTTATTTAAAGCAAACTCGGCAAGGGACAAAAAAGAACACCAATCCTCTGATTCTCCTCCACAAAACAGCGCAGATATGTCTCCAGATTCTGATTGACGCGTTATGTCTGGCCATTCGACTGCGGGTGGAAAGCAGAAGAGAATGACAACCGAACCCCCAAGCGAGAACAGAAAGCTTTCCAGAATCTGGAAACAAACTGCGTGCCCCTATAAGAGACTATGTCTGAAGGAATACCATGCAATTTGACAATGTGATCAATAAATGCCTGCGCCAGTGCCTTAGCATTGGGCAAACCAGGAAAAGGGATAAAATGCACCATTTTGCTAAAACGGTCCACCACCACCAGAATCACAGTCTTCCCCGAGGAACGAGGCAGGTCCGTGATAAAGTCCATGGACAGATGTGTCCAAGGACGGGAAGGAATGGGTAAGGGAAGGAGAGGACCTGATGGCCGTGAATGAGGGACTTTGGCACGAGCACAAGTCTCACAGGCTGCCACAAAACCCTCAACCGACCTACGAAGCGCAGGCCACCAGAATCTCCGAGCGATGAGATCCACAGTGGCTCTTGTCCCAGGTGCCCAGCAAGGACCGTATCGTGGTGTTCCTTAAAAATCTTGTGTCTTAAAGCGAGAGGCACAAACAACCTCCCAGGAGGACAAAGATCAGGAGCCTCTGACTGGGCTGCCTGCACCTCTGCCTCCAATTCAGGAAAAAGAGCAGAGACTACCACACCTTCAGCCAAAATGGGACCCGGGTCTTCAAAATTCCCACCTCCAGGAAAACAACGTGACAGGGCATCTGCCTTCACATTCTTAACCCCAGGGCGGAACGTGACAACAAAATTAAACCTTGAAAAGAACAAAGACCATCTGGCCTGTCTCGGGTTCAGACGCTTGGCTGACTCCAAGTAGGCCAGATTTCTATGGTCAGTAAACACGGTAATAGGGTGTCTGGCTCCCTCTAGCCAATGGCACCATTCCTCAAAAGCCAACTTGATGGCCAACAATTCCCAATCTCCTACATCGTAATTTCTCTCTGCGGAGGAGAGTTTCTTCGAGAAAAAGGCACGCGGTCGCCATTTGGCAGGAGAGGAACCCTGAGACAAGACCGCACCCACACCCACCTCAGAAGCATCAACCTCAACTATGAAGGGTAGAGAAATATCGGGTTGTACCAAGATGGGAGCGGAAGCAAAACTCTCCTTGATATTAGAAAAGGCCTTACGCGCCTCTACTGACCAGGAAGAAAAATCTACCCCCTTTCTGGTCATATCAGTGAGTGGTTTAACAATAGAGGAATAATTCAAAATAAACTTCCTGTAATAATTGGCAAAGCCCAAAAAACGCATCAGCGCCTTCTGATTCTCAGGAAGCTCCCACTCAAGCACAGCGCGGACCTTCTCGGGGTCCATGCGAAAACCAGAAGCGGAGAGAAGAAACCCCAGAAATTGAATTTCTGGAACCGCAAACACACATTTTTCCAGTTTTGCATATAATTTATTCTCCCGCAGGATGAGCAAGACCTGACGTAAGTGATCCTTATGAGTTTTGAAATCAGGAGAAAAAATCAAAATGTCATCCAAATACACTAATGCAAATTTTCCCATTAAATGATAAAAAATGCTGTTCACGAAATGCTGAAAAACGGCTGGGGCATTCATCAAACCAAAAGGCATAACCAAATTCTCAAAATGGCCCTCAGGGGTATTGAAGGCCGTCTTCCATTCATCTCCTTCTCTGACCCTGACCAGGTTGTATGCCCTTCTTAGATCTAATTTGGAAAAGACTTTAGCCCCAACAATCTGGTTAAACAGGTCCGGGATCAGAGGAAGCAGATAAGGGTCACGAATGGTTATACTGTTCAGCTCCCTGAAATCCAGACAAGGTCTTAAAGAACCATCTTTTTTCTTAACAAAGAAAAAACCAGCGGCAACAGGTGACTTCAAGGGTCGTATGTGTCCTTTTCTCAGACTCTCAGAGATATAAGCACGCATAGCGACCCTTTCAGGTTGGGAAAGATTGTATAAACGAGATTTAGGCAGCTTGGCGCCTGGGATGAGATTAATAGGGCAATCGTACTCCCTGTGCGGGGGCAAATCCTGAACTCCACTCTCAGAGAAGACATCCGAAAATTCAGAGAGAAAAGGTGGTACAGTCTTAGTAGAAACCTCAGAAACAGATGTCGTGAGGCAATTCTCTCTGCAAAAGTCACTCCAACCATTTATTTGCCTCGCTTGCCAATCAATGGTGGGGTTATGTTTAGTGAGCCAGGGTAGCCCCAACACAAGAGGAGTAGGTAATCCGCTAAGGACGAAACATGACACATCCTCAACATGAGTATCACTCACAATTAAACGAATATTGTGAACTATGCCCTTTAATGATTTCTGAGAAAGTGGAGCGGAATCAATAGCAAAAACAGGAATATCCTTTCCCAAAGTACATACCTGGAAACCATGAGTTATCGCAAAATGATTATCAATGAGATTGACAGCTGCTCCACTATCTACAAAAATCGCACAAAAAAAATTCTTGCTCTCTAGCGCCACCCTGGCAGGCAGGACAAAACGGGAACTACAAGCAAACGGAAAACCTTCAATTTCCGCCTCAACCCTGCCAATAGTAACAGATGGAACATTTTTAAAAGTTTTTTTCCTTTTTGTTTCTTTACTATTCCCAGAAAACTGCCTGAATCTCCTAGAGGGACAAACATTTGCCAAATGATTTATACCTCCACAACAAAAACAAACCTTCCCATGCGGGCTGAATCTTCTATTGTCAGAGGCAATCAACCCCAGCTGCATGGGTTCCTGCTCAGAAGGGGCTGACAGCGACTGAGACCCCTGCGCACATAATGAGACCGCTGCACTGTCCTGGGACTGAGTATGACAGGAAGGAGAGATCTCTCCTCTCTCTCTAAGATGCCTGTCAATACGAACGGCCTGAGACATAGCAGCGTCCAAGGAGATAGGCCTCTCATGAAAGGCAAATGCATCTTTCAATCCCTCTGAAAGACCATGGCAAAATTGACTTCGGAGTGCAGCATCATTCCAACCAGTATCAGCTGCCCATCTCCGAAATTCTGAGCAGTATATCTCTGCGGATTGTTTACCCTGGCATAACAGATGTAGTCTAGACTCAGCCAAAGCAACACGATCCGGATCATCATATATCTGACCCAGGGCTAAAAGGAATTCATCCACTGAACGGAGGGGCCGTGCCCCCTCCGGCAGCGAAAAGGCCCACTGACTGAGCGTTACCCCTGAGCAGCGATATAATGATCCCCACCCTCCGTTCCTCATCACCAGAGGAATGGGGAAGAAGGCGAAAATGGAGTTTGCAAGCCTCTCTGAAACGCACAAAATTCTCACTACCCCCGGAGAACGTATCCGGGAGCGAGATCTTAGGCTCAGAGCAAACTTCATGAGCGTAAGCTGAACCGGTCACTAGAAACTGAGAAAGTCTTACGGAGATGAGCTACCTCCAATGAAAGACCCTGGAAGTGTTCAGTCAAAAGTGAAACCGGTGTCAGAAACAGGCGTCGTTCAACTATAGAACAAAAAAGAAGAATGGCGCACCATAGGGTAATAACGTAGAGATTATGGATAAAAAGGTATCTCCACTGGGGAGGCTCACCTGATGGAGTTGTGCTACTTTAGGCACAACTCTAATGTGGACGTGTATCAAATTGCCATGAACTCCTCACAACGGATGGTGTGCAGCCCGGGATGGATACTTCTGTTCAGGGATGCCTGGAATCCCGCAGAAAGCCAGTAGTTCAGATAAAAGAAAAGGTGTCCCACGGCGCAAAAACCACCCAAGAGTTGGAGTGATATAGGTTGATCATTTATTTGAGCAAGTGGTACAACGCGTTTCGGGGTTTAACCCCTTCTTCAGGTACAATAGGCTTGCATACATACAGAAAGAATTGCATACATATAAATACAGTAAAAAACCGCCAAATTCACACAGGGGGCGGGGTGGGGGCGGGTCAGTGGGCGGTACTGGACAGGCTCTCAGAGTTTTGTGAGCAAAAGAGTTAAAATGCTTTACTATCTATCAAACTTAATTTTGATACATGAGTTTGGTGTCCCTGTTCAAGGGCAGATCAGTCTTAGTATTACGATTTCCACATATTTATTCCAATGTAGAGGAATTTGTGAGAGAGTTAGATGTGATGCAGGACCTTGTATTGTCATGTGATATGGTCACATGACCGCCGTCAGGATAGGATCGTGGGCGTTCCTGCAGCCCTGGTGATGTGGTGCAATGCGGTCACATGACTATACCATGTGACCGCCGTCTGAGGGAGATGGTGAACTTGAGGGAGAAGCGCCCGCTGGGAGCGATGGGCGGTCGCATAAAGCTGCGGCCGATCACATGCTGGGAGACGTCACACTTCTGTCTCTTAGCAACCAGACGCTGCTGTTGCATCAGAGAGGGGGAGTGTCAGATCGAGCAGACTGGTGAGCAGTGTGTTCGTATTGTGCAGACTGGGAGCGATCGGACCTTGGTAAAAACCTGGTTCTGGGCTAAAATAAGATAAAAGGACACAGATATAAAGAAGGCAGATATAAGTAAATAGCAATATAAAACTAATGTCTGGATAGCAATTGGAACTAATGGACCTTGTATAGGGCTATATTATGGAAATAAATTGTGGGTCAAAAGGTGCAAGCCCAAGGGTACAAATAAGATAAGATAAATAAAAAATTAAAAATAATAAATAATAAATAAAAAATAAATAAAAAATAAATAAATATATAATAATAAATAATAAATAAATAATTGTATAAATAGCATTTAAAACTTGTATTGGACTAAATTGCGGAGATAAATAGTCAGTGGTTATGAGAGTGAGTACCCAATCAGAAATGGATTGGATTAAGGTAGATATATAGTATTATAGTATTTGATGCATGTGATATTCCTATTCATTTCTTGGGGATGACGGAAAACAAAGTGAAAAAGTAAGCTAAAAAATGGAATTGCTACGTCGCTGGAGTGGTTTATTGGATAGCAGAATTTTAATAGCTAAAGGAGGGTCCTTGAATGGACCTCTAGTGGCAAGGTGGTCGGGGGGGGGTGGGGGGAGGGAGGGGGGGGAGGGACTTGACAAGGGGAGGGGGGGGGGGTTTAGTTGGGGCAGGGGTATTTTCATGAACTGGACGCGATATGGTGGATTTTATAGGTTGATTTCAAAAGCCTCGTTCAGGCCATATGGGTTGAGGCAGTTTAATTTGTAGATCCAGAACATTTCGCGTTTCCTTAGTGTCTGAATAATATTGTATCCGTTGGATCTGACTTGCTCAATCGGGGTAACCGTGAATCCCAAAAAAGAGCCTTGGTGGTGGACGGTTGGACATTGGATCTGTGTTTATTAAGTCGGTTGCGTAAGGTCTGTATGGTGCGCCCTACATAACGGAGATTGCAGGGACACGTAATGAGATAGATGATGTTGGATGATCCACAGTTTAGTTCGTCCTTGATTTTAAAAAATTCGTCATTTCGGCCCGTGAAAGAAGTGGTATTATTCATTGATCTGCAGCAGAGACATCTTGGTTGGTTGCATTTATAGCTCCCCGGGGTCTTAATATCTGCTTGGCTGCCTAGTTCTTCACGTTTGTTCTTCAATTTACTGGGGGCTAGCATATTTTTTTATGTTTTTGCTCGTCTAAATACTAGAGACGGTTGTTTCGTTATTTCAGAGTTCAGGAAGGGATCTTTTCTTAGGATATACCAATGTCTAGACAGAATTTTGCGGATGTCTATGTGATTGCTGTTATAGGTGGTTAAAAAGTTGGTATTGTGGTGTTTGATATCTTTTTGTTTCTTGTTTCCTGCCAGACATTCGGCTTATGTGAGTGTTTTTGCTTTATTAAAAGCTGTATCTATGACATCCGTCGGATAGCCTTTTTGTATGAATCTGGACCGAATTACGTTACTTTGTGTGGCCGTCTCCCAGCATGTGATCGGCCGCAGCTTTATGCGACCGCCCATCGCTCCCAGCGGGCGCTTCTCCCTCAAGTTCACCATCTCCCTCAGACGGCGGTCACATGGTATAGTCATGTGACCGCACTGCACCACATCACCAGGGCTGCAGGAACGCCCACGATCCTATCCTGACGGCGGTCATGTGACCATATCACATGACAATACAAGGTCCTGCATCACATCTAACTCTCTCACAAATTCCTCTACATTGGAATAAATATGTGGAAATCGTAATACTAAGACTGATCTGCCCTTGAGCAGGGACACCAAACTCATGTATCAAAATTAAGTTTGATAGATAGTAAAGCATTTTAACTCTTTTGCTCACAAAACTCTGAGAGCCTGTCCAGTACCGCCCACTGACCCGCCCCCACCCCGCCCCCTGTGTGAATTTGGCGTTTTTTTTACTGTATTTATATGTATGCAATTCTTTCTGTATGTATGCAAGCCTATTGTACCTGAAGAAGGGGTTAAACCCCGAAACGCGTTGTACCACTTGCTCAAATAAATGATCAACCTATATCACTCCAACTCTTGGGTGGTTTTTGCGCCGTGGGACACCTTTTCTTTTATCCAAAAAGTGAAACCGGATCCATGCTTGAGACGGTTTTGGCGGTTTATAATGTCACGGAAGGTGTACAGGAAACAAGACAATGCAAAAATGAATATATGACTCACTGGATCCAAAACTAAGGAACAAAAGGGAGACCCCTGCATAAGACCTGGCACTCTCCCTGACTCTGCTCAGCCTATGCAAACACCCCAATGGTGGATGATCGCATATCCTCGAACCTCGACTATATAACACCTGAACACCCTACAATAGTGAGGGGACACGACCACCGGCTCCCTACACTAGACACGGAGGGAGTCAGGGTCACCTGGGATCCAGCAAACATAAAATCACAAATGAATGTACAACACTTATCTTGTAGAAGACTGGGAAATGGATCAGCATGCACACACACTCCAGGAAGTTGTATAAACCGCACACTAATGCATTATGGGGAGGAATTTAAAGGGAAGCAATCAGTCCAACTACAAGACAGCTGAGAGAGGCTAACGAGATGAGGAACTGAAAACCAAAACAAAGAAGCTCAAGGAGGAGGTTCTGAAAGGCATCTGTCAGAGCTTCTCAGATGTCTGGTTGTGACAGAAGCCTTTGCTTCTGTTTTCTGTCTGTCTTTTTTTCCCTCCCTTTATTGTTCCTTCCTTTAGGCCCCTGCACGTACACAAGCTATGGACTGCCGCCCAGTTGTACCCCGTTGGTTAGAACAGACCGTGCAAGTAGGTAGGGACAGAGGTGTGGGTGGAGAGTAGGGCTGCACTTATCCCTACTTTTTCGTGACACTTTCCTTGTGAAGGAGAACATGTACCAAACACAACCATGTTCAAACAGGCTAATTTATGATGGCTAGTGCAGGCTATAAGAGGTCATTTGAGGTTGTCACTTTGAGAATCTCAGTTGCATGCTCTCATAAAGTCATAAGATAACACAAGCTTTAGCTACATGCTCTTTGTGTCACATAAAGTCCAGACCAGCAATGCATGACCTTCAATATAATAAGCATCACATTGTTTCTCCTTTCTTTTGCTCTTCGGTGGGGGGGGGGGGGGGGTGGGGGTGGCATATGCAGTTTATTATTGGTCAATAGATCAATTATCCTAATTATTTCCCAAATGTTCAATTCTTAAAATTCGTAAGACACATTTATTTTAATGTCCGGCATTTCGGTTTAGTAGGTCCTTGTGCTGTATCTCCATGACTACTAACAAAATTCTTATCCATGGCCTTTGCATCATGTAATTTACTGTTCTAAATCGAAGGCTGTACACAAAACATGTTGCTGCAATTTTAATAAATCCCTGGAAGAAGCCTTAGGGAAAACGACGTTGGGAAGAGGACGCTGCAGAGTCTATCATCCATATGAAGGTGTTACTGCTATGTAATCACATGATCCCCATATCACTACGTCCATTGGCGCACCTACAGGGGGGGTCCAGCGGGTCTGGACCCCCCCCCCCCCCCCCAGAACAACCAGACAATATTTTTTCTTTTTTATCCTTCAGGGACGCACCGCCGATCACCACAGGTGGCGCGGCCCTGGATGTAATTGCGGCGGCGGTAGGGGAGGGCGGGGGTTCAGTAGGAGATGAGCGCTTCCATTGTGGAAGCGCTCATCTCCATATCTAATCCATCTGTATCGCCGTCCTTAGGACAGCGATACAGATGCCTGTGCTGCGGCAGAGGAGGGAGAGGTGTGTACCTCCCCTGTTCTTCTGATAGGCCGCAGGCACTAATGCCTGCAGTATAGAATTGGGGGTGGCAGGAAAGGGTGCTCAGAAGATGTGAAGATGATGGAAATGTGGGAAACTAATGTCTGTTTGTTAATCTCTGCAGAGATGGGAGATAGGCGGAAAATCATCATGGCGGTCTGGTCTGAATGGAGAAGATGAGGAAAGAGAATGTCTACAACAAAGGTGACATCACTGGATGTAAGAGGCATGTGGCGCTATGTAGGAGAGGAGATGCTCCGGCTCCTCCCCCTGCCATTTGCAGAAGGAGGATTCAGAGCTGGGTGAGGACAGTCAAGGAGGGCAGCAGGCCACGGGCGTGTGGCAGATGGTGGGGGGAACCACAAGCCTTGAGCAGGATCTGGGGAGGGAGGAGAGCGGAGGAGCTTCCTGGCTGTAGCCTGCTGTTTATTGTATAATGTGAAGCAGGCAGTGCAGCCAGGACAGACCCCCCCCCCCCCTCTCTCCGTATGATGTGTAGAGACAGGCCTTGGCCCTCAACTATAAAATGTCAGCTGTACAGTGTTTGTTGGGAGAGACCTATTATATGTAGGAGGGGCTTCACGCGCCGCATTGTTATACTCCAACAGGGCTTTTAGAATCGCCAAGTAAAAGAATCAGCGCAACACACTACACCCCTTTCCTGCATTTTTAAATATAAAGGGGGCTTTGAAAAATTGAATTAGCACAGCGCACTACAAATGCCACATTTTTTTGCCTTTTGGACCCCCCCCCCCCCAGACAAAATTCCTGGGTGCCCCCCTGACTACGTCTAAGCTATTGTCTGGCTCTTTTAAGCTTTTTCTACATTACAATTGTAAGTATTGGGTGCAGAGTAATTTATTTGACTTTTGACATAGGTGGATCTGTGTAGACTTACTCTGCAGCGACCTTTATGTCCTCTTTTGGAGTATCAATTGCTGCTATTTTTATGCCTATGTGTTTATATTCAATAACGCTGAGTTTTGATTAAGTTATGTGGAGGTATTTTTGTATTGGAGGCCATTATAAAAGTGAAAAAGAAAAGAAATTAAAGTCTTACTGATGTGTATGGCAAAATAACTTGATGTACAAAAAAAAATAATAATTAATGGGTATGAATGTTAAAATAGACGAAGGGGGGGTTATCACATGGTTTGCCTGTATAGAACCATGACATTCCTGATTTTCCATTGGGCAGACTAGATGGGCCAAATAGTTCTTATCTGCCAACACATTCTATGTTTCTATGTCTAACAAAGCATAAGCAGTTCCAAAAATAGCTCAGCGCTCACTTGGAAATCTCCGGCAGTCCCATAGCAGTGAATGTAGAGGTGGCTGCACTCATGCAGTGTGCTCTTCATCCAGCACTATGGGACTGAAAAAAAGTCCCATGGCAATGAATGGAGAGCACAGCATGCATGCACATAGTGGTCTCCGTCACTTTGGGGATGCTGTTCTCTAGATAGGAATGGGTCCCAGAGGTGGGACCCACACCGATCTGAAATTGATACGCATAACCTAGAGCAGGAATCAGCAACTTCCGGCACTCCAGATGTTTTGAAATTACAACTCCCAGAATGCTCCTTTCACTTCTGTGAGAACAGATGAGCATATTTGCATGCTGGGAGTTGTAGTTTCACAGCAGCTGGAGTGCAGAAGATTTCTGATCCATGTCCTAGAATATGACATCAATGGGCCAACCCCATTAAATGTTTTTTTCAGGAATGCTTGAGGACATGTCACCGATGAAGCCAGTCATTGCCTGCAGCACAGCATATGTCCAGTAGAAGGCAAGCCGTAGACTAGATCAGAAGATGGAGGAATGGGAGCCAGCACATAGGACTGAGGTGGCAGGGAGCAGGAAAGTATAAATCTTTCAGAAGGCCACGTAGGCAAAGGAATTTCCCTTGATCATTTATAGTCCCAGAAATACCTTTTAATAATAGGGAAGCAGATCATAATATGAAATGTTGTCATTTGGAAATTACTTATTTTAATAAAAAAATTCACAGTGCAAATACTAATGAAACATCATTATACTGCAGACATTTGCTTTTCATTGGATGACCAATGATGTCATTAGTCACAATGGTGACATTTATCTCTAAATTAGAAATTTTATTTCTGGAATAGTCTGGAGATGTCTAACGCAGATTAAATGGAATCACCAAGCTAACATGAAAAGATATCTATCTGGGTCATTTTGTTCTAAGATCTGGAGGAAAACATACTGAAGCCATGATATGTTCTTGTGATCCATGAGTCACAGCTGTGAAAAGGAACTTTGGAGTTGTCTTTGAAACCATAGTTAGACGTCTCAGGTAATATGGTTAGATTTGGAGGGGTATGATACATAGTACTAGCTGCGTTACAATATAATTTCATTAAATACATTGTCCATAAACCTAGTATCAAGCAAATGATAGCTCACTTCTCCAGCTGCTTCTACACTAGTGATGAGCGGCAGGGGTCATATTCGAATTCGTGATTTTTGCAAATATTTTGTAGAATATTCGTTGAATATTCATTATATTCTACAGTCTTTTTTTTTCTCTAAAATCGGCAAGGTGGATCAATACAGGCGTGTGTTCAAAACGAATATAGAGCAGTAAAGAATATAGTTTTTAGAATATTCATCATTTTTTTCCATCTGAAGTCATGATTCCTCCCTGCTTAACTCATTGGCCCACAAGCAAGAAGCAAGGAGGAATCATGTGTTCAGATGGAAAAAATTACGAATATTCGATATAACGAATATATAGCACTATATTTGAAATATTAGCAAATTCTCAAAGTGGCGATATTCAAGATAAAAATTAGCTTTTTGAATATTTGTGCTCAACACTATTCTATACAGATAGTCCTTTCTACTATTACTAGAGGCCAAATATATTCCACAACTCAGTGCAGAAATTTTAATGAAGTACTGTATTTGAGACTTTAGTGGTTAATGGGGTCCACCAGAGAAACGTCTAGTTGGGAATTATACATAGGTTTTCCTTTAGGCACTCTAGGTATTTTTCACAGCAGTGTTCATAGAGGATCGGGGATACTGTAGCAAACAGAATATTTGCCCTGCCAATTCCCATTGGACGGTTCAGGCAGTGGGCTGCTCAAATAGGTCATCCTGCAGAATGCTGAAGGTTCTGTGCAGACATCAGCTCTCCCAGTCAAATTGCAGTGTCCCACTATGTGTTATATGTGGGCACTTTAAACTTTTGATATACAGTACAGACCAAAAGTTTGGACACACCTTCTCATTCAAAGAGTTTTCTTTATTTTCATGACTATGAAAATTGTAGATTCACACTGAAGGCATCAAAACTATGAATTAACACATGTGGAATTATATACATAACAAAAAAGTGTGAAACAACTAAAAATATGTCATATTCTAGGTTCTTCAAAGTAGCCACCTTTTGCTTTGATTACTGCTTTGCACACTCTTGGCATTCTCTTGATGAGCTTCAAGAGGCAGTCACCTGAAATGGTTTTCACTTCACAGATGTGCCCAGTAAGGTTTAATAAGTGGGATTTCTTGCCTTATAAATGGGGTTGGGACCATCAGTTGCGTTGTGGAGAAGTCAGGTGGATACACAGCTGATAGTCCTACTGAATAGACTGTTTGAATTTGTATTATGGCAAGAAAAAAGCAGCTAAGTAAAGAAAAAAGAGTGGCCATCATTACTTTAAGAAATGAAGGTCAGTCAGTTCGAAAAATTGGGAAAACTTTGAAAGTGTCCCCAAGTGCAGTCACAAAAACCATCAAGCGCTACAAAGAAACTGGCTCACATGCAGACCGCCCCAGGAAAGGAAGACCAAGAGTCACCTCTGCTGCGGAGGATAAGTTCATCCGAGTCACCAGCCTCAGAAGTTAACAGCAGCTCAGATTAGAGACCAGGTCAATGCCACACAGAGTTCTAGCAGCAGACACATCTCTAGAACAACTGTTAAGAGGAGACTGTGTGAATCAGGCCTTCATGGTAGAATATCTGCTAGGAAACCACTGCTAAGGACAAGCAACAAGCAGAAGAGACTTGTTTGGGCTAAATGTAGTGTCCCACTAGGTAAAGGTGGGCACTACACAAGGGTTAATGTGTTTATTGCATTCACTGTCATGTGTTGTATTTCCCTGTGTTATCTGGGTGTCAGGCCTGTCAGGGTGCAGTTTAGCCTCCCAGACGTTAGAGGGAGCTAGAGAGCCCTGGATATATATAGGAAGGCCCAGACAGGGGAGAGTTAGTGTATTCCAGGGGACTAGAGGAGTTACCTCGTCAGCCTGAAGCTCCTGAGGCTAAGCTTAGCTCAGTTGAGATACCCCAGTAGTAGGAGAGGTCCTCCTGGGAGCAACCTGCAGTTTCCTTACCAAGAGAGGAGAACACCACCAAGTACAGATAAGTAGCCTGATGGGAAGAACACTATAAAGTGAAGAGCAAGGGTCTATACTGGAGGAAGGAATTTATACCAAGGATTTAAGCCAGCACTTAGGCATCCGGGCCTTGGGATCCAGCCAGCTAGAATAGCTGAGGGGATAGAGCAGCATTGCACTGCAAAGCATTAACTGTTTGCCCTCCAAGTATCTTGCATGATTTACACCTGCCATCATTGTGAAGTAAGCCTGCTTGGGACATTGTTTTCAAGGGACTGCATCATCATCTGTAACTTCTGTAATAGACTTTACAAAGTTGGACTGTTTGTCTACCAAGTAAAGCAACGTTTAGTTCACCAACTGTGTACCTCACTTATTGCTACTGAAAACCGGTGTGCCACCGTTACAGGCACTGGCGTCACGATCCTTAAAGGGACCTTGCCTCAGGCACTCTAAACACCTGCAACAACCAGGGCACCTCATCCAACATCAGGCCAGGTCTCTACACCCAGAGTGTGCCCCAGAGGAACTAGTGTCTGCCTCTCATTCACTGCTGCATGCCTGCCCAGGGTCCTCCAAAAAGTGAGTAACCCTCGATTGCCCATACCGTGACCTCACTGTCGCTATACCCTGCAGGTCTGGCGTGCTGCATAAAGAACACAAGGAATGGACATTAGACCAGTGGAAATCTGTGCTTTGGTCTGATGAGTCCAAATTTAAGATCTCTGGTTCCAACCACCGTGTCTTTGTGCGACGCAGAAAAGGTGAACGGATGGACTCTACATGCCTGGTTCCCACCGTGAAGCATGGAAGAGGAGGTGTGATGGTGTGGGGGTGCTTTGCTGGTGACACTGTTGGGGATTTATTCAAAATTGAAGGCATACTGAACCAGCATGGCTACCACAGCATCTTGCAGCGGCATGCTATTCCATCCGGTTTGCGTTTAGTTGGACCATCATTTATTTTTCAACAGGACAATGACCCCAAACACACCTCCAGGCTGTGTAAGGGCTATTTGACCATGAAGAAGAGTGATGGGGTGCTGCGCCAGATGACCTGGCCTCCACAGTCACCGGACCTGAACCCAATCAAGATGGTTTGGGGTGAGCTGGACCGCAGAGTGAAGGCAAAAGGGCCAACAAGTGCTAAGCATCTCTGGGAACTCCTTCAAGACTGTTTGAAGACCATTTCAGATGACTACCTCTTGAAGCTCATCAAGAGAATGCCAAGAGTGTGCAAAGCAGTAATCAAAGCAAAAAGTGGCTACTTTGAAGAACCTAGAATATGACATATTTTCAGTTGTTTCACACTTTTTTGTTATGTATATAATTCCACATGTGTTAATTCATAGTTTTGATTAGTGATGAGCGGCAGGGGCAATATTCGAATTTGCGATATTTCGCAAATATTTGGGTGAATATTCACCATATATTCGAGAATTCGAGAATTTGTGATCTGCAGGCATTATTTTCTTGATTGTGAAAATTCACATTAAAAAACGCATTAAAATATTGCATAAAAAGAAAAAACGAATATTCGCGATTACGAATATATTTTGCGATATTCTAAATATTCTCGATTTCTCGAAATGCCGATATTCTCGATTAAAATTCGCGATTCAAATATTCGTGATCAACACTGGTTTTGATGCCTTCAGTGTGAATCTACAATTTTCATAGTCATGAAAATAAAGAAAACTCTTTGAATGAGAAGGTGTGTCCAAACTTTTGGTCTGTACTATCACTGGCTCCAACCCCTGTCTTATATTGCCAGAGCTAAGGAACGTGCTCCCGGACCATGCCGTGCACTGGTGAGTACATCTACATAAAGTAAGCAACTTACCAGACTGATACTAAGGAATCAGCAGATACAATGCCCTGCAGAGAAAAAGGATTGATGTGGTGAGGTGAGAAGACTCTAAAGGCAGAGACTGGTATTGTCTGCACAGAAGCCAAGTGGAAGGAAGATGGGCAGCAGCCCAGTTAGAGCAATGCCAGACAGACCAGGCAGTACTGCTAAAGGCAAGTTCACACCTGCATTGTCGGCTTATTTTGGGGCCTCTGTCGCAGATTCTGTCAAAAAGACCAGACAAAAAAAGTCCTGCACGGAGGACTTTTTTCTCTGGTAAAAAAAAGTAGGAGTCTAAATGGAAACTAAACACACTCAATTATGGTCAACGGAGTGCTCCACTATATACGGGTCAGTTATGTGCCCAATATGACACTTCCTTTATTTCCTTTGTTCTGATCCTCTAATGGAGCAGAACAATGGAAATATAAAGCGGTGATGTGAACACCGCCTAACCTGAGTAAAATATGAAGGGATTGATATAAAATGCTTCTTCCAGTCAGAGGGAAAAGAGGTGGAGCTTAATTATCAGATGGGTGGGGCTTAAAAGAGCAAGCCTTATCAGCAACCAACAAAGATGTCAGTCTGCTTCATGCTTGAAAAAAAATAAAAAAAAATCTGGTAGGTATAATAATATGAGTGATATAAAGTAATTACCGTCCTTGTCTTGAGTCACGTGTGTATAGTGTTAAACGGTTTATCCTGGAACATATATTGATGACCTCTCCTCATAATAGGTTATCAATATCAGATCAGTGGGGTCTGACTCCCGAAACTGCCGCAGATCAGCTGTGTGAAGGGGTAGTGGTGCTCATGCAAGCGCTGCATCCTTGTCAATGATTCCCGGCACGCCGTCTAGATTGTAGCAGACAGTGCAAAGTTATCACAGCACTGAAGAGGACGCAGCACTCACACAAGCCCTAGGATCCCTTCGCATAGATGATCGGCTGGGTTTTTGGAGTCGGAGGAGTTGGGGGACTCTGGGTTTTTGGGAAGGAACAGTCCCTTCCTGATAATTGCCTTCTAGTTCAGAGCTTCTAAATGAGCCATTAGACTCCAACTTCATGCCTCAGCTTCTCCAGCACCAGATTGGGGCTTCGATCTATGAGCACAGCCTAACTACAATGTCTAAAGGGGGTCTGAAGTAGACTGAGACACACAGGCTGCTGGTTTGTCCCTCCCAAATACAGCTCTTCCTCTTTAGATTGTCCACTATGTACAGTACAGGCTACAAAACCACCAAAGATTAAAAAAAGATTAACAGGTACTGTATTTGTCCGGGAGCCTGAAGAGTCACTTTCATATGCCTGCCTCTACTACTAACCCCCACATACTGTATCTTGAAGAAGAAAAATATGGTCCCCAATTTTTGGGCACTCCTTTTTTCGTATCTACTGTAAAACACATCATTAAAGGGGTTGGCCACTTTCTGGCTTGGCTTGACCAACATGTTTGTAAGATGGCTAGATGGCACTTGCTAACATAGCCTGTGTCGTTTGCTATATTTGTTAGGCAGATCTTCTGTGCCGTCCACACACAGGGTCTGTACATAAGATGGCTGCTGATGGAGGGTCATGTGACCAGATATAATTCAGCCTCCTCCATTGAAACACACTGCACCTGCATTAAACCCAACAGTACAGATAACAGGTGGGGTGTATTTCAATGGAGGAGACTGAGTGATATATTTCAATGGAGGAGACTGAGTGATATGTCTGGTCACTTGACCCTCTATCAGCAGCCATGTTATGGACTGGACCTCCATGCCTACAGCACAGAAAACTGGGTTAACAATGGGGCATACCTTATGAACTAATAGAAATGGCACAGAATTTCAATACTGGCTATATTAGTAAATGCCATGTAGTCATCTTACAAACACACTGATCAACAGTAGCTAGAAAATGGCCAACCGCTTTAACCATTTGCACCAGAGATTAGAGCCATTTTCACCATTAACATCAGATTAGAGCCATTTGCACCATGCACTTGGCCAGGATTTAGACACGTTTAAAAACTGTACCTTTTTAAAAATGTTCCAAGATTTTGTGTAGTCTCATTCCAGTAAGGGGGAGGCATACAAATTGGAGAAACATGTGTCGACCTATTTAAAAATATGATAAATTTATCAACGTTGCCATAAAGGTTGATAAATTTGTTACAGAAAATGGCAATATTGCCGCCAACAAAGCTAACGGCAGACAAAGATAAATTCCCCATTTTTTTATCGAATAATATACCCCATGTCTGACCTTTGTAATTCACACGCATAAGAATAACATCTATAGCAAACTAATTGTACGCTAGATATTTCTATAAAGTATGGCTGATTTATCATGTTACAGTGTTTTAGAACATTTCATTCATCTCTATAGTAAGGACTGACGGGATCTGTACACCCAAGTTCAATAGAGATGAGCGAATCGAAGCTGACAAAGTAGAATTTGCTCTAAATTTCAGGAAAAATTTGATTCGCACCGAAGCCCAATTTTCACGCGCTTCGTGATAACGAATCACATTTTTTAATAAAATGGCTGCTGCACGTGTGAGGACATAGAGATGATGTCACAGCCCTATAAATAGCGCCAGCCATCTTAGATTCTGCTATTTAACAGTGTACTTAGTGCAGGGAGATATGTCTGTAAGCGCTAGGGACAGTGATAAGAAAGACTTGATTGTGGTGAAAAAATGATTTATAAGTGCAGGGAAAGGATAGGGAGGAATCGTTCCAGAGCATTTATGTAGAACAGGGTTCAGTAGAGGAGTGTCATGGTCTCTCCTGTGACAGGGGTCATAAGATCTAAGAGACTGCACGTGATGTGTTCTGACAGCCTCTTTAATTTCACTTGTTTCTGTGTTGTTGCTAGGTATGACCACACCTTTTGTCTCAGGTGTAGCTTAACACCTTAAGGACCCGTCTCATTTTCACCTTAAGGACCAGGCCATTTTTTGCAAATCTGACCAGTGTCACTTTATGTGGTGATAACTTTAAAACGCTTTAACTTATCCAGGCCATTCTGAGATTGTTTTTTCGGCACATATTGTACTTCATGACACTGGTAAAATGAAGTAAAAAAAAAAAAATATTTATAAAAAAAATTGCAAATTTACAAAAAATATGTAAAAAATGGCAAATTTCCAAGTTTCAATTTCTCTACTTCTATAATACATAGTAATACCTCCAAACATATTTATTACTTTACATTCCCCATATGTCTACTTCATGTTTGCATCATTTTGGGAATTATATTTAATATTTTGGGGATGTTACAAGGTTTAGAAGTTTGGAAGCAAATCTTGAAATTGTTCTGAACTTTTCAAAAACCCAATTTTTAGGGACCAGTTCAGGTCTGAAGTCAATTTGTGAGGCTTATATAATATAAACCACCCAAAAATGACACCATTCTAGAAACTACACCCCTGAAGGTATTCAAAACTGATTTTATAAACTTTGTTAACCCTTTAGGTGTTCCACAAGAATTAATGGAAAATACAGATACAATTTCAAAATTTCACTTTTTTGGCATATTTTCCACTTTAATATTTTTTTTTCCAGTTACAAAGCAAGGGTTAACAGCCAAACAAGACTCAATATTTATGGCTCTGATTCTGTAGTTTACAGAAACACCCCATATGTGGTCATAAACCACTGTACGGGCACACGGCAGGGCGCAGAAGGAAATGAATGCCATACGGTTTTGGAAAGGCAGATTTTGCTAGACAGTTTTTTTTGGACACCATGTCCCATTTGAAGCCCCCCTGATGCACCCCTAGAGTAGAAACTCCATAAAAGTGACTCCATCTAAGAAACTACACCCCTCAAGGTATTCAAAACTGATTTTACAAACATTGTTAACCCTTTAGGTGTTCCACAAGAGTTATTGGCAAATAGAGATGACATTTCAGAATTTCAATTTTTGGGCAAATTTTATATTTTACAATTTTTTTTCCAGTTACAAAGCAAGGGTTAACAGCCAAACAAAACTCATTATTTATGGCCCTGATTCTGTAGTTTACATAAACACCCCATATGTGGTCGTAAACCACTGTACGGGCATACGGTAGGACACAGAAGGAAAGGAGTGCCATACGGTTTTGGAAAGGCAGATTTTGCTAGACAGTTTTTTTTGGACACCATGTCCCATTTGGAGCCCCCCTAAAGCACCCCTAGAAAAGAAACTCCATAAAAGTGACTCCATCTAAGAAACTACACCCCTCAAGGTATTCAAAACTGATTTTAGAAGCGTCGTTAACCCTTTAGGTGTTCCACAAGAGTTATTGGCAAATAGAGATGACATTTCAGAATTTCAATTTTTGGGCAAATTTTCCATTTTACTATTTTTTTTCCAGTTACAAAGCAAGGGTTAACAGCCAAACAAAACTCATTATTTATGGCCCTGATTCTGTAGTTTACAGAAACACCCCATATGTGGTCTTAAACCACTGTACGGCCACACGGCAGGGCGCAGAAGGAAAGGAATGCCATACGGTTTTTAGAAGGCAGATTTTGCTAGACAGTTTTTTTTTGGACACCATGTCCCATTTGAAGCCCCCCTGATGCACCCCTAGAAAAGAAACTCCATAAAAGTGACTCCATCTAAGAAACTACACCCCTCAAGGTATTCAAAACTGATTTTACAAACGTGGTTAACCCTTTAGGTGTTCCACAAGAGTTATTGGCAAATAGAGATGAAATTTCATAATTAAAATTTTTGGGCAAATTTTCCATTTTACTATTTTTTTTCCAGTTACAAAGCAAAGGTTAACAGCCAAACAAAACTCATTATTTATGGCCCTGATTCTGTAGTTTACATAAACACCCCATATGTGGTCGTAAACCACTGTACGGGCATACGGTAGGACACAGAAGGAAAGGAGTGCCATACGGTTTTGGAAAGGCAGATTTTGCTAGACAGTTTTTTTTGGACACCATGTCCCATTTGGAGCCCCCCTGATGCACCCCTAGAAAAGAAACTCCATAAAAGTGACTCCATCTAAGAAACTACACCCCTCAAGGTATTCAAAACTGATTTTAGAAGCGTCGTTAACCCTTTAGGTGTTCCACAAGAGTTATTGGCAAATAGAGATGACATTTCAGAATTTCAATTTTTGGGCAAATTTTCCATTTTACTATTTTTTTTCCAGTTACAAAGCAAGGGTTAACAGCCAAACAAAACTCATTATTTATGGCCCTGATTCTGTAGTTTACAGAAACACCCCATATGTGGTCTTAAACCACTGTACGGCCACACGGCAGGGCGCAGAAGGAAAGGAATGCCATACGGTTTTTAGAAGGCAGATTTTGCTAGACAGTTTTTTTTGGACACCATGTCCCATTTGAAGCCCCCCTGATGCACCCCTAGAAAAGAAACTCCATAAAAGTGACTCCATCTAAGAAACTACACCCCTCAAGGTATTCAAAACTGATTTTACAAACGTGGTTAACCCTTTAGGTGTTCCACAAGAGTTATTGGCAAATAGAGATGAAATTTCATAATTAAAATTTTTGGGCAAATTTTCCATTTTACTATTTTTTTTCCAGTTACAAAGCAAGGGTTAACAGCCAAACAAAACTCATTATTTATGGCCCTGATTCTGTAGTTTACAGAAACACCCCATATGTGGTCGTAAACTGCTGTACGGGCACACGGCAGGGCACAGAAGGAAAGGAATGCCATACGGTTTTTGGAAGGCAGATTTTGCTAGACAGTTTTTTTGGACACCATGTCCCATTTGAAGCCCCCCTGATGCACCCCTAGAGTAAAAACTCCAAAAAAGTGACCCTATTTTAGAAACTATGGGATAGGGTGGAAGTTTTGTTGGTACTAGTTTAGGGTACATATGATTTTTGGTTGCTCTATATTACACTTTTTGTGAGGCAAGGTAACAAGAAATAGCTTTTTTGGCGCCATTTTTATTTTTTTTGTTATTTACAACATTTATCTGACAGGTTAGATAATGTGGTATTTTTATAGAGCAGGTTGTCACGGACGCGGCGATACCTAATATGTATACAATTTTTTTATTTATGTAAGTTTTACACAATGATTTCATTTTTGAAACAAAAAAATCATGTTTTAGTGTTTCCATAGTCTAAGAGCCATAGTTTTTTCAGTTTTTGGGCGATTATCTTGGGTACACTTTTTGTGATGTAAGGTGACAAAAAATTGTTTATTTAGCACAGTTTTTATTTTTTATTTTTTACGGTGTTCATCTGAGGGGTTAGCTCATGTGATATTATTATAGAGCTGGTCGATACGGACGCGGTGATACCTAATACGTATACTTTTTTTATTTATGTAAGTTTTACACAATAATATCATTTTTGAAACAAAAAAAAATCATGTTATAGTGTCCCCATAGTTTTTTTATTTTTTGGGCCATTGTCTCATGTAGGGGCTAATTTTTTGCGGGATGAGGGGACAGTTTGATTGGTACTATTTCGGGTACCTCAGGGAACGACGGAGGGTCGGTAGGGATCCGAGGTTCCTGAGTATGGGCCCTCCTACCTTTAAGGGCGGCCCATGCAGCTAGGAGTCAAGGGCAACCGCACGCATGCCTGTTGTCCGCGGCAACCGCACCTGAGGCAAACCACTAAGTGCCCCCAGCTGCGGTTGACACAACACCAAACTGCGGGCAACTGCATGCGGCTCCCAAGGAGTCACGACCATGACCATGACATTTGATCACTTTTATTACCTTTTTTGGGAAGTAAGGTGGGCAAAATTTCAATTTCCTGATAGTTTTTATTTTTTTATTTTTATGGCGTTCACCGTGCAGGTAAAGTAACATGACCGTTTTATAGATCAGGTCGTTACGGGCGCGGCGATACCTAATATGTGTAGTGTATTTTATTTTAGTAATTTTTATTCAGTGATAAATGTGTTTTTATTATCTTTAATAAAACTTTTTTTTTACTTTTTTTGGACCCAGACCCACTTGGTTCTTGAAGATCCAGTGGGTCTGATGTCTGTATAATACAGTACAGTACAATATATATTGTACTGTACTGTATTTTACTTACACTGAACAGATCTATGCTTTTAGCATAGATCTGTTCAGCAGCATGGACAGCAGGACGCCTGAGAAGGCGTCCTGTTGCCATGGGAACCTTCCCCGTCTGCCACAACTTTGCAGACGGGGAAGGAGAAGGAGGGGAGCTCCCTCCCTCTGTCCCCCCATCCATCTGGGGGCTGCAAAGGCACAGCAGCCCCCCGATGGCAGTGGGGGGGGCTCCCTGACTTAACCCTTTCCATACCCTTTCCATCCGTACGGAACGCAGAATGGAAAGGGTGAAACGGCTAAACGGCTGACATCACAGCGATGTCAGCCGTTTATACCAGAGTGTCAGCAATGTGCTGACACTCTGGTACCACTGGACACCAATGAAAATTTAGCAACTGCCGCACCGCCCCCAAAAAAACGCCCACAAACCTCCCCCCTGCACCCTGCCATCATAAATGCATTCAGGTGTGCAGGGGGGTTAAAAAAATTAAACTTTTGCCATTTTTAAGTTTCTGATCCCTGCGGTTAGGGACCGCAGGGATCAGAAACTACATAAAGCGCTGCAAACCGCAGGTATGAATTGACCTGTGGTTTGCAGCGATCGCCGATATGGGGGGTCACAGGACCCCCCTCGGCATTGACCCTGGGTGCCTGGCTGTGTGTAACAGCCGGCACTCAGCGCTGTCACCATGTCTGCAGACATGGTGACAGTTTAATGCCAGGACGAGTATACTCGTCCTGGAGCGCTAAGTACCCTTGCTCCAGGACGAGTATACTCGTCCAAGGTCCTGAAGGTGTTAAGTGGTCATTCCAACTCCTCTATTTAGTCTGGTCTCACCCATCAGACTATGCGGTTGATAGCTTCTTTCTGGTGGTGAAGTTCTGGTGTCTGGTTCTCCTCTGAGTTCCTGCTCGTCTGCATACTTTGGATTTAACTGTCTTTTCCCTATTTTCTTTTGTTGTATTCCTCTACCTTTTGGTATTAGGCCTGAGGGAGTCCCCTGTTCCTTCAGTTGAGAAGGTACAGGTCATCTCTTGTCCTGACACTATTTCCATGGCCCTTTAGGGTCAGATAAGGCTCTAGGTTCCAGCTTATGATTATTCCTACAATCGAGGTATGTTCATACTAATAGTAGTAAGGGCTTGTTTTAGGGATTCACTAGGTGGTGACCTTTCCCCTTTCCCTAGGTTCCAGGCATAGTGCCTTTTCCGTTCCCTCTTGTGGATGGTGTGAGGTTTACTACCCACATCGCGCCGTGACAGGGAGGTTACGGACTGGGTAATAGGAACAATCCTATTACACCTTGGTGCACTGACTGGGGATCCAAATTACCATTGTGCAGCTCTGTAATTCCAGCAAACCGTTCTTGTTATTGGGGTGCAAGTGCTGTTTGATACAGCCATTAACAGGGTTTATTACAAGAAAATATTTCTACAGTACATCTTATTTGCCCTTGTGCAGTGCAGTTATATGTTGTAAAGCCCTTTTTGCTGTGTATTAGTGGGCAAAGAAAAATATATTTGCCCTTGTGCGGTGCAGTTATATATTCTAAAGCCCTGTCTGCCATGTATTAGTGGCAAAATAAAAATATATTTACCGTTGAGCATTGCACTTATTTGTTGAAAAGCCTTTTGTTTTGTGTAAAAGTTAAAAAGAATTAGGGACTAATTGCCATTCAGCGGTGCAGTGATATATTCTAAAGCTCTGTTTGCCGTGTATTAGTGGCGAAATAAAAATATATTCTGTTGTTTAGCATTGAACTTATCTGTTGAAAAGCCTTTTGTGTTGCGTAAAGGTAAAAAAAAAAAAATAAGGGCTAATTGCATTCAGTGGTGCAGTGATATGTTCTAAAGCCATCTTTTCCGTGTATTAGTGGCAAAAAAAATATATATTCGCTGTTCAGCGTTGCATTTATATGTTAAATTGCCTTTTGTGTAGTGGAAAAGTGGAAAAAAATGAGGGCCTAATTGCCGTTCAGCAGTGCAGTGATATACTCTAAAGCCCTCCCTGCCGTGTATTAGTGGCAAAATAAAAATATATTTGCCATTGAGCGTTGCACTTATCTGTTGAAAAGCCTTTTGTGTTGTGTAAAAGTTGAAAAGAATTAGGGTCTAATTGCCATTCAGTGGTGCAATGAAATATTCTAAAGCCCTGTTTGCCGTGTATTAGTGGCAAAATAAAAATATATTCGCCATTCAGCGTTGTACTTATCTGTTGAAAAGCCTTTTGTGTTGCGTGAAAGTGGAAAAAAATGAAGGCCTAATTGCCATTCAGCGGTGCAGTGATATGTTCTAAAGCCCTCTTTGCCATTTATTAGTGGCAGAATATAAATTTATTCGCCGTTCAGCATTGCACTTATCTGTTGAAAAGCCTTTTTTCAACAAGTGGTGCCCGGTATTAGTGGTGCCCGGGGACTTTAACTGCGTGCTAGATCCCGAATTGGACAGAATATCTAATGCTGCAAAATATAATCAGGGAAAATACTTACTATTCCGAGGGTTCTGTGAGGAAACAGTGCTAATAGACATCTGGCCGGCGCTGTATGGTAATAAGCAGGTGTTCTCATGTTTCAGTAAGACATACAGCGCCATGTCCAGAATTGACATTGCCCTGGCCAACAGTGAGATGATTGCCCTAACTCTAAAAATGAAATAAGAGATCCACGGAATCTCAGACCATTCACCTATTTTATTAGCCATCAAGATAGGGGGACAACCTGCCACTGTTAGACCTTTTAGATTGAATGCACATTGGTTAACCATTATAAAAGAGCAAGAGAGGATAAATAAGGAACTTGCCCAATTTTGGCGTGAAAAAATATCCACTTTGTGTGGGACGCTATGAAGGCATATCTCTGCGGATTATATTATGGTATAATTAAAGTAAAAAGAGCAGAGTTTTTCAAAGAGGAAAAAAGATTGGAAGATAATGTAAAATATTTAGAAGGTATGATTAGAATAAATAATGATGCGGACATGCGGGTCAAGCTCAAAACAGCTAACGATCACTACACAAACTATATGACGAAAAAGGCACAGAACAAACTGTTCTTTCAAGGATATGATCACTTTTGTGAGGCAGGAACCCCAGGCAAATTGTTAGTTTCTATAGTAGCAAACCAAAAGGCCCCTCAGAAGATCAGACAAATCCAAACAGGGGATGGCCGCTAATTAGATAAAGCAGTGGAAATTGAGGGAGAATTTGTCAAATACTTTAATAACCTATACCGCTCTGAGTTAGACGACTCAGAGACCCATATAGAAGATTTCTTGCAACAAACCAGGATTCCAACATTGACTCGGATTCGGATCTCCTGAACTCCCCTATTCTTCTAGGGGAGTTGCAGGAGGTTACATCGGTTCCTGGGTCGGATGGGCTTCCGTTTGGCATATATAAGAGCCACGCGGGGATCCTCCTACCTGGGTTACTAGAGGTACTGAACGAATCTTGTACTATTGGGAAATTGCCCCTGTCTTTAATGGAGGCAATTATTACACTGATTTTGAAGAAAGGGAAGGATGGAAATAAAGTGGAGGCCTATCGACCTATATCATTACTCAACTCAGATTATAAGTCCTCGCAAACAGATTAAGAAAGGTAATAACGGGACTAGTACATACAGACCAGATGGGGTTTATCCCCGGGTGACAAATTTAGACAAATATACGGCGTACCCTTTCGAATGTGCAGATGGGGGGGGGACCGCTCCATCCCTTCCTTGGACGCCGCCAAGGCCTTCGACAGGGTGGAGTGGTCCTTTCTCTGGCAGACCATGTACAAAATGAACTTGGGGGAAAATTTTATTACAATGGCCCCGTGGCTAGAATTAACATCAATGGTGTGATCTCTCCTGCCATCTGCTCACTCTGTTCACTCTCTCCATTGCTCTTTGCCATCTTCATGGAACCCCTGGCCTGTAGGATCAGAGAAGATGAGGGAATTGTGGGATTTGGAGGAAGGGGGGTGGGGGATAAGATTAGTCTATATGCGGACGACGTATTGCTTTATTTAAATGACGAATGGAGAAATGTTCCGCGTGTTATGCAAACTATAGACGAGTTCGGCCGGGTGGCAGGGTATGAGATTAACTGGACCATATCTGTCCTCTTTCCTCTGTATCGCGCACCCCCACAAAATGACCTGAAGGTAAAAGTAATATCGCCACTTGACCATTTGGAATATTTAGGGATAAAGATTGGTAGCTCAGTAAGGGACTACAATAAATTAAATATCATTCCTATGGTAAACAAAGTAAAGGAGAGGGTTAGGGTTTGGCAGAAACTCCCCCTCTCTGATTAATAGAATTGCATTGATTAAAATGATTCTGCTGCCCTGGATACTGTATGTGATCAGCCCCTGCCCCATATGGATCGAGGATGGTCTTTTCAACTGGATTGATAGGCTGATCAACGATCTGATATGGGGCAGCAAAAGGGTCCGTATTAAGTTACGATATCTGTGCCTGGCCAAAATTGGGGGCGGCCTTGGTCTTCCATATTTTCAAGGCTATTACCTGTGCTCCCAATTGCAATGGTGTATTAATGTGGGGGATGGTTTACTAATATCTTACCTCACTAAACAACAGAAGTGCCCTATACTGAATATATTTAGTATACTGGAGACTGGACTGTTAGGTCGTAGTGAGCACACCTGCCCTATAAGTTCAATGCTACAGAAAGTATGGAATAAGACCAAATCTATTCTGCAGGTCACGTATGCCCAGAAATTCACCCCGCTATGGGATAACCCTTCTCCAAACGAATTTCTAGCTCTAAATGATAATAATTATTGGACCCAGAAAGGGATCACGATGCTTTCACATATTTGCACTGTTGGTAAATTAAAACCTATAGGGGAAATATTTCACTGAAACACCAATTACGGCATTGAGCCACTATAGATATGCTCAACTTAAGCACGCACTTGCATATACGTGAAAGGAAATTTCTCAAACACCCGCCACACATGCTTCTGTTATACTTTCTATGGGAAAAAAGTTAGGGTTTCACAAATTTATACTAGATTTAGAAAGGAATTAAGCACTGTCCTTAAATTTAAAAGTGTTGGTAGATGGGAAGCAGACTTAGGGGTAGGTAACCCACTTCAGTGGCGGGAGGCATATTAAAATATAAAGAAGGCCTCTTTCTCACATCAGCATCGACTGACACAATTCAAAATAGTACATCGGCTACTGTATATCTCACTTCGGGTCCTCTGTCCAAAATGTATGGAAAAAAAGAAAAATAATTTTGTTGTTTGAAATGCCTTTGCCCTGAAGCCGGATATGTTCATATGTTGTGGAGCTGTCCGGCTATAAAGATTTTCTGGCAAAGTATATTCCAGGGCATGGAGTTAATAACTGAGAATAGCCCCCCTTTAACTATCGAATTCGCCATACTTGGGATAATCCCCCCGGAGTTTAAATCTAAAGCATTAAAAAGCGAACAGAGTCGATGGTTGAAGGGATTTTTGGTGGCCAAGGTATTAATTCTGAGGAATTGGGTGATGGATAGGGCCCCCACCTTATTAGAGTGGGAAAGACTAACGCATAGAGTAAAGGAATTTGAGCATATTAAATGTAAAGGGGAGAAACATCGGACATAATTGTAAGATGTACGGCTGGAGTGGAATTGATAAATAATAAAAAAAAAAGGGGAAGCCCAGGCTGTAACATTCTATTCTCGTACATATGGTGACAATGGTATGTTTTACAGTGTATTATGAGACAGTAGGAAACAACTTGGAATGGTGGTGGGAGTCGCCCGCCGCCTCAGCTACAGCCGTAGCCCGGCTTGGGAGTGCGGGTACGGGGGGGGGGGATGTTGGTTAGGATTAGTCTGTTATGAAAGGATGGAGATGTGTACCCATCTTGTTTTTTTTTTTATATGCTGGTCGGACCGGCGGGCCAATGTGTCATGCCAAAATCCTATCAGTATGTATACTATTTTAATCACACACTTGAAGATGTAATAAGTATACGTATGGTGCTTCTCCCTTTTTTTATATATATCTGTATATTTTTTTGTCTCAGAGAAATTTATAAAAATTAAAAAAAAGCCTTTTTTGTTGTGTAAAAATTAGGGCCTAATTGCAGTTCAGTGGTGCAGTGATATATTCTAAAGCCCTGTCTGGCGCGTATTAGTGGCAAAATAAAAATATATTCGCAGTTCAGTGTTGCACTTATATGTTGATACAACCTATTAAACCAACAAGATGTTGGAAAGATGCATGGCATCACATAAAACACCACATACAAAAAATATGAAACTTTATTAGGTAATTAATAATGACAAATAATTACACATAAATAAAGACAAATATCTAAAAAAGTTCAGCAGCAATGCAGGTAAGTGCTGCGAGAAGTAGCTCACCTGCTGACTAACAAGGTGTAAGATCCCAACATCTAATCTTGCTCAACACAAGGAAAAAAGAGCAAAAACAAAGTATACCAATAATCTCCTGGGGACTATCTCATAATTCCATATGAAATATATGCACGAATCCACATAAGGTGCCAATAAGGAAACCATCTGTGGATGTAAAAACTACAGGCAGATGAAAGGGAGGGGGACAGAAAATACCTGGGAAATGGTACAATACAGGGATCCAACCTTCAATCAGCAGTGGGCGCACCCCTTGTGTAGTTAGGGCCTAATTGCCGTTCAGCGGTGCAGTTTTATGTGGTAAAGCCCTTTTTGCGGACTGAATTACGTAGCGGTGAAATTTTATTTTTCAAATATGTTTTTTTGGGGAAAATTGATGGGTGATTGTACGCCTCCTTTTGCTGTATGGACCTAATTACGTCGTCGTGGGTCCTGCAGTAAACATAATGAAGACGCTGATGAGAACACACCAGCAGACTTTGCCTTTACCATCTATTCACAATTAAATCAAGCAGCTTCAGTAAGTTGAAAATATTCATGTGTTTTTATCTGCTCCATCTGCATTCGATCTCCACAGCACACAATACATGACAGAGTGATTGTACACCTCCTTTTGCTGTATGGGCCGAATTACGTAGTGGTGAAATTTTTTATTTGAAGCATGTTTTTATCGGAAAAATTTATGGGTGATTATATACCTCCTTTTGCTGTATGGGCCGAATTACGAAGTGGTGAAATTTTTTATTTCAAACATGTTTTTTCCCGGGAAAGTTGATGGGTGATTGTACGCCTCCTTTTGCTGTATGGACCGAATTACGTTGTTGTGGGTCCTGCAGTAAACATAATGAAGACGCTGATGACAATACACCAGCAGACTTTGCCTTTACCATCTATTCACAATTAAATCAAGCAGCTTCAATAAGTTGAAAACATTCATGTGTTTTTATCTGCTCCGTCTGCATTCGATCTCCACAGCACACAATACATGACAGGAGAGCCTCTGCTTTGGAGTCCAAATCCAGTTTCTTAAGATCAGGAGTTCCATTAGAATTGTGCGTAACATTCTTGCTCCCTGTGCAAAGCAATAACAAAAGTACTCCGTAGGCAAAAGAAAAATATATCCATTCAGAGTTGCAATTATATGTTGAAAAGCCTTGTGTAGTATCAAAGTGGAAAAAAATAAGGGCCTATTTGCCGTTCAGCGGTGCAGTTATATGTGGTAAAGCCCTTTTTGCAGTATGGACCGAATTACGTAGTGGTGAATTTTTTTTTTTCAAATATGTTTTTGGGGGGGAAATTGGTGGGTGATTGTACACCTCCTTTTGCTGTATGGGCCGAATTACGTAGTGGTAAATTTTTTTATTTCAGATCGGGGTTTTTTTCGGGAAAATTGATGGGTGATTGTACACCTCCTTTTGCTGTATGCGCCGAATTATATAGTGGTAAAAATTTTTATTTGAAGCAGGTTTTTTTCAGAATTATTTTTAATTTCAGTTGTGCTTGGATCGTCTATCAGAACGTACCTAACCTGACTCCCCCTAGCTACACTTATCAGTAGAGTTATGCCACAACTGCCAGAGTAGGGCCGCCTAAAGAGAGCAACCCTGATATGAATGATTGTAAGATGGTGTGGGTGGGTGGGTGAAACATTACCGAGCCGACATCAGCCTAAGGACGCAGGTGAGGCTAAATAGGGTCGTCAATCAGCCTCCCCTCCCACAAATCCCGCAAACACATTTGCTTAACACTTATGCTCGGATCGTCTATCAGTACGTACCTAACCTGACTCCTCCTAGCTACACTTAGCAGTAGAGTTATGCCACAACTGCCGGAGTAGGGCCGCCTAAAGGGGCCAAAAAATAACAGACCATAGATTCAGAAAGAATATTTATATAAACATGTCGTTACAATACCAAGGTCTGAAAAGTGAGAGACATTTCATGATGAGGGTCTAGAATGTACCGTACGTAGCAAGATGATTTCCACCTGCCCAATCTCTGAATAATATGAACTGGGACGTTGTTTCTGGAGGCAGCAGACACTGCACCAAATCTGAAGGAGTGGCCCATGATAGACATAGGATTGACCCTCATATTAACTAACAGTAGCCGAATATATTTAATGAATGTCTGAGTACTCAGGGGTGCAGCATTAAAGGCTAACAGCGGCAAGTCCGCTGAAGTCGCCCTGAGGTACTCCAACTATTCACGAAGAACCATTACCGGCACCAACTGTTCCTGGTGGGAAAATACTTCACCTCCACCAGTTCCCCAGGCTGAGCTGTTTTCGACTAACTTAAAGTTAAGACATACCATGTGTTACTCCACACAAGTTGTCCTTTACGTAAAAATGCTATAGAGAAAGCGGAACGTGTAAACTCGCTAGGCCTGAGGAACCCGTAAAACCCCAAATACATAGCCGTTTTAATCAACAGGCTAGTGCCATGGCCAAAGGGCTTCTTCTGCAGCAAGTCAGACAATGTCCTAAACATCTGTCCTGATAACGGCTGTCGAGTAGGAAGGCTCCTAGCTGTCACCTCCTGAATACCTTTCAATAAGGCCTTCACCGGATGTGCCGAAAACAGAGACGGCTGATCAGGGTGTAGGACATAGCAGTGATGCTGTATGCCAGCAAGGTATAATTTAATGGTGTTATGTGCTAACTAAAGGTGAGAGTGTCAAAAAGCAATAAACGCCATAAACTAGGTTATGTGCCCCGTGCCTCCAGGTGGGTACGTTTCCTTAAACCCCCAAGCAGTTTCGTATACTTTTAGCGTGTTGCTGGACAACGACTTAGCCACAAGGCTCCTAGCTGTATCGAGGTGTAACGCTAGTCCATCACCAGTTGACTCTGATGAGGGGTTGGCATCGGCAAGGAGTCTGCATCTGGGTAAACCTGGGAGAAGAGCCGAAAGTTAAGCCGGGACAGAGCGTCTGCTGCTACATTCTTTTCCCCGCTAATGTGTGTACAAATAAAATGAAAACCATGCTGTAGTGCCAGCCAAACAAACCTTCTAACGAACGCCATTCTCTTTATGGAACTTGAACTGCCCTTCATCAGAATGTCAGCAGTAACCGCATTGTCCATCAAAAACAAGACTGTATGATTCCTCCATTGCCTACCCCAGACCTGCGCTGCCCCCACTATGGGGTAGATCTCAAACAAGAGGGGTGACTGACCGAACCCTGGAATGTTCACTACCTCAGGCGGCCAAGGACTGGCCAACCAGTGTCTTCCCCATATGGCAGTGAACCCTACCGATGACGCTGCATCCGTATATACCAAGGGGAACTGAATCGACACTGCAGGAACAAACAATGAAATTCCATTCCACTGTGTCAAAAAGTTGTCCCACATCAGTAGATCAGCCGTCGCCTGTTGATCTAAGTGGATAGAACTGTCTTGATATGGGGCTGATGAAAGCAGTTTCAGCAGCCTGGAAATAAAAGTCCTCCCTTGAGGAATAATCCGCATGGCAAAATTTAACATGCCCAGAAGGGACCCTCGTGGTGACCCTGACATGAGCCAACCTATGAACCACCTCTCTGATTCTGCATAATTTATCCTGCGGCAGACTGGCCTGCATCTTAACTGTGTCCAGCTGTAGCCCCAAGAAGGAAATTTCAGTACAAGGGCCTTCCACCTTATGCTGTGCTACTGGTACTTTAACATCCTTGAATACCGTATTTAATATGTGCAGATCCCTGGGGGCCTGTGACGGGGGTTAGATTAAAAGAAAGTTGTCTAAATAATGAATAACATGGTTAGCGTGGAATCTATTAGTCAAAATCCAGTGCAAGGCCTTCGCAAACTGGTCAAACAGCCACGGACTGGATTTTGACCCAAAGGTCAATTTTTTTAGCAAAATAATACCGACCTTCCCTTTTAATGCTGTGACACAGCCATAAGTCTGGCTGTAAGGGAATTAATTTAAAGGCATCTGTGATATCTGCCTTCGATAACCATGTGCCTTGACCTAAAAGAAGTATCACCTGGATAGCCTTGTCAATGGAAGCGTACTTCATAGAGAACTCCTCCGAAGGTATCAAGGAGTTCAGACTAGAGATAGGCAAGGAATGTGGTGCTGACAGATCATAAATGAATCTTTTTTTTTTTATTGGAGAATTTCCCGGTTACCACCCCCACCGGGTTTACCCTCCAACAGTCGAAGGGGGGCTGACTAAACGGACCTACCAAATAACCCTTCTCCAATTCAGTCTGTATCAATTCCGAGACTGACACCGGGTCTTTGAAAGCTGAGAGCAGGTTCCTTCACTCATAGGAGCACTGAGCTAGTGCCACTAGCCCCGTATAGAAAACCATTAACCAAACCGTTCACCACATATTTAACCCAGCCAGGCTCTGGATGATATCTTAAATAATAATCAAGCAGTTCTGCGTCTACCACGCCTAGTCATGCCATATGGTTGTTCCTCTGAGGACAAGCCACACTGGGATGAGCCCTTAAACAAATCGAACATAAGTGTAGCAACCTACACTGGCTGTAGTGACATGCCGAGAAATTAAAGTTGTTACACACTTGTGACCTGCCCAGATATTTAATTGGTCGTCCTAATTTGTCCACCCCTGACAGAACCCTGCCACTGCTGGTCGATGGACCCCGAATGTTTCTAATCTGTGAGGTCTCTATTGGTACGCTAAGACTGGAACACCAATCCGTAGTGTGTGAGTAGGAACTACACGTGCCACACGTCGGGGCTCTGAGACCCGCAAAGTGGTGGCAGAATAGTTCCGTGTTGACGACTAACCAGTCAACGACATGTTGGCTCTGCTCCAGGGCTGCTGCTTCCTTAGCTGAAAACGAACAGTGGTAGTCATAGAATGCTGTACCACTGTATTTATAACCTAAATCCACCACCTTGTATAAGTACAGATCCAACTCCTCCCTTCTCTGTGGGCTGACTGACAGGACCACGTCCCAAAATAAACTAAAGGCAAGGACAAATTCTGCCACACTTAGCTTTCTGTTGAGCCTGGCAAATTTGCACTTAAGGACAATGGACACTTCCCCACAGGCTATCGTCTTATTATCGGGCACTTCGTGCATAGCTATCAGTAACAACGCTAAATTAACATCCTCACCCGCAAGGATGTCCTGGCGAATGTTGGCTGGGATGAAATGTGATGGCGCTATAGAGGGAAGATTAACTAACCCAGTAGCCACACTGGTCTGCGATGTCGAGGCCCTTGAAGTTCCCTGCATCGCTAAACCAGCTGCCACCCCCCTTACTTTCTACCAGCCTAGCCTGGACGTCCGCAATAGACGTAGCCATCGAATTTATGACTGCATGCAGCTGAGTCAAGGAAGCCTATATCGTGCCCATGGACACAACGTCCTGACCAGGACCTGCTGACTCTGAAGAGAGTAGATGGTAAAGTTCCGCTTTCCTGGCTGTTACTGGGAAAGGAATTCCTCTCTTCAGTAATTCCGCCGTCAGCTTGGGGATGGTCCAGGATCTTAACGAAGGTACGGTGGTCCGTACAGACTGACGATCCATGCTCCCAAGCAATGAAGATATGCCCTCGATGTCCGCATTATGAGACATCGTGCAACTAAAATGAGACAGATGACCATATGACCAACCGAAACAGCCGCCTAGTGCTGACACTTGTAACTGACCCAGCCACCTATTATGACGTGAAAAGCTTCCGAACCGTGCCTATTGAATGTGATGTGACCTTTCCGTAACATGCCTATGCTCTGTTAACTGCTAGTGAACAACGTGACCGGACTGTTGTAATCCAGTGCCTGTTAATCGTGGTTAACCTCGTAACGTTGTGCCCTTTGAAGGTGCTTTGTAGTCTTGTGCCTGTAGTCGTGACAGACTTCGTAATCTCATGCCTGTAGTCGTGACAGACTTTGTAATCTTGCGCCTGTAGTCATGACAGACTTTGGAATCTGGTGCCTGTAGTCGTGACAGACTTCGTAATCTCGCACCTGTAGTCGTGACAGGACTTAAACATTGTGTCTGTAGTCGCGACAGACTTACAGACTTTGTAGTAACAAGCCTATAGTCGTGACAGGACTTAAACATGGCATCTGTAGTCGTGACAGACATTATAGTAATGTGCCTGTAGTTGTGACAGGACTTAAGCACCGTGCCTATAGTCGTGACAGACTTCGTAATGATGCGCCTGTAGTCATGGCTATGTGTCGTAATACTGTGCCTATGGCCGTGATAGATTAGAGTAACCCTAGCGAATCCCGGTGCCACCCAGTGCCCACAATTGACCTGAACCCTCCGGACCATACCTACCCGCTGAGCAGCCGTATGCTAAGATGACACTGGACTGGCCGAGCCCGGCGCCCACGGGCCTAACCGAACTATGGACAAACAACCAAAAACAAAATTTTATTTCCCCCCTTTTTTTTTTTTTCAACAAATGCGTAGGGCCAGCAATACCCACCCGCTATAACGTGCCTCCAAATGCCGCTGCCTTTTCCTGGCAGACCGACTAACTCATACTCAGTCAGAAGCCGAAAAAAATGCGAAGCGTCTCCCTGCCAAAGTCAGACCAACTGCCGACTTGCCCTATGAATTGAGACAACATCGTCCGGAATGTGTATTGGGCCGTGGGACAGTGCTTATTACATGACCATAATTTATATAGCATTGCTTGATTCCCCTGCCCGTTACCCTGTGCACCTTGCTTCTACTTTTTTATCTATATTTTACATATGTGTTATTTTATTTATTTATATTTTCCCCTTCCCTTCATATTTTCATGCCCCATCGTTCCCTCTCCACAAGCGCTGCGTGATGCTGTGCAGCGCAAAGCCTCAGAACCGGAGCGCTTGCTCTGAACCCCAGCCCCGCCCACCCAAGCGCATGTGCTGCGCAGTCCCCAGCTGTGAGTACACTTAGAAGCCGGCCCCGGAGCCCGGCCCATTGTGCAAGCCCTGCGTGAAACGCTGCCCGTTTAGCGGAATGCAGGGCCCACCACCGAAGCAGGCACTGCGCCCCCAACCAGTACCTGGCCGGCCGGGACCAGTGAGGGTAAGTTGGACCCCCCCGACCCTGTGCAATGATAGCCACAAGAACCCCCCCTTCCTCGCCCGCCCTGATCCTACCTCACTGGCCGTGGCACCCGATTCGACTGCCGCCTCCTCTGCTGCACCCTTCGTAACCGAAAAGCCGCTGCACGCTGTCGCCTGAACTCGCTCCCAGCGCCGACCCAGAAAGAAGATTACCGAAGATGACATCAGCCTGAGGATGCAGGTGAGGCTAAAAAGGGTCGTCAATCAGCCTTCCCTGCCACAAATCCAGGAAACACATTTGCTTAACACATAGTTTTTTTTTCCGGAAAATTGATGGGTGATTGTACACCTCCTTTTGCTGTATGGGCCGAATTATGAAGTGATGACATTTTTAATTTCAAACATGTTTTTTTCGGGAAAATTGATGGGTGATTGTACACCTTTTGCTGTATGGACCGAATTACGGAGCGGTGACATTTTTATATGTAAAACAGGCTTTTTGGGGGGAAAATTGATGGGTAATTGTACACCCCCTTTTGCTGTATGGGCCAAATTATGCAGTGGTGAAATTTTTTATTTCAAAGCAAACTCTGCTGCTCCGTATCTCTTGTGAAGTCAATGTCTCCAACTATGTCCCTCTCGTGATTTACAGCAAATACAATATTTTCATGTAGAGATCCAAGATTTATGTTGGACGCATGTAGTGTATGCAAGCCATGTGCGACCCCTCTCATCACTCTTATACTGCTCAGCACCTGGTTTGCCAGGGTGAACGGAGTCACACAGGGGAGGAACTACTCCGTGTCCTTCATCAAGATATCAAATCCTGGTTTTCTCCGCGACAACAGTAAGAATATGGTTTTGTCGCTGCATCAAGGAGGGCTGAGCCTCATGCCTGCATGTTACACGTGTTCAATCTGGTTGTCAAGCAGTTCCTGAAGTCTTCCACCCATCTGCAAGACATCCTAAAAATGGCCAGGAAACTTTGCATGCACTTTAGTACACCGCAAAGCACACCCTCCTTGAGCTGCAGTTGGAATTCTACCCTCCATATGTTGGAAAGACTATACGAACAGAGAAAGGCCATAAACGATTTTTTGATGATTCAAGCGGACAGGAGTACTGCTCTGTGCAACGTCGATGTCAGCCAGTGGCAGCTCCTGCGAGTCACCTGCCATTTGCTCAGGCCCTTTGAGGACACCACGTTATTTGTCACTCGCCAGGACTACGAGATGAACAACGTCATTCCACTGCTTCATGTCCTGGAATAGATGGTGGTAACAATGGCTGGTCAGAGAGGTAGCGCCTAGATCTCACGGTCACATGAGCCCTGTGGGGGCTTAATTGGAAGAGGAGGAAGAGGGGTAGGAGGACATTGAAGCACAGGCAATGTGTAGTGAAATGGGTGGTTTTTCTACTCAGCTGACAGGAGAGGAGCAGCCAGAGGAGCTACAGAGCAATAAGGAAGATGAGACAGAGGACCCAGACACACCATGGAAGTATGCAGTGGAGATGGAGGCAGGAAGTCCCTCCAAGTCACTTGCACAAATGGCCCGATGCATGCTCACTTGCTTGTGTAGTGACAGCCGAATTGTCACCATTCGGCAGATGGATGATTTCTGGCTCTCCACCTTGTTGGATCCTCACTACCGGTCAAAATTGGGGGCCTTTTTTACACCCGCTGAGAGGGAGGACAAACTGAACTACTATAGAGACATCATATGTAGTCAGTTGGCCGCTGCCTATCTGAGGCATCGTCCATCCTCCCGTAGGTCTGACTGGGGGGGCCCTCTGCGCTCATGTTCCGCTGCCATGACTGCTAATGCAGGGTGGGGGGGTAGGAGCAGTTCTAGCTACATCAGCAGAAACTTGAGTCTAGAGTCGCTGATGAGCAGCTTTCTTCATCCGCCTAGTGAAGAAACTACTCACCAGCAGCAGCAGCTAGACCTGGAGTATGACCTGAACCAGCAGGTGGTGGCATACTTGGACAGTACCCTGCCACCCCACATTAAAGATCCATTGGACTACTGGGCAGCCAAACTGGATTTGTGGCCGCAATTAGCAGGGTTTGTCCTAGAAAAGCTGTCCTGACCAGCCAGTAGTGTGGCATCAGAGCGGGTGTTTAGTGCGGCGGGGGCCATAGTTACCCCAAGAAGAACTCGCCTGTCGATCCCAAAAGGGGAGAGACTGACCTTTGTCAAGATGAATCAGGCGTGGATCAGCCAGGATTTCCACCCAACAATGCCTGAGGCATCAGACTAGATAATCCATGGTGCCACATCAACACTTTGACAAAATAGACTGGTTTCTTCTGGCTACCTGCCTCAGCTACTATTCTGATGCTATCACCCACCTGATGCCAAACATCTGATGCCAAGTGCTCCTTCTTTTACCCACCATCTTCAGCTGGTACTGGTATTGCCACCCACCTCCCCACTCTGTCACAGGGTCACTTTGTAGTCTCCTGATGCTGTCACCACCTCCACACTGTCACCTTGACACTCTGTGGCCTCCTCCTGATGCTGCTGCCGCCGCCTCCACGCTCTGTCATTGTGCCACTCTGTGGCATCCTGCTGCTACTGCCGCCACCTCCACACTGTCATGGTGCCACTCTGTGGCCTCGTCCTGATGCTGCTGCTGCCCCCACCTCCATGCTGTCATTGTGCCACTCTGTGGCCTCCTCATGCTGCTTCCACTTGACCACTATGTCATAGGGACACTCTGTGATTTCCTCATGCTGCTTCCACCTCCACACTATGTCACCTTGCCACTCTGTGGCCTCCTGATGCTGCCGCCACCTCCACACAGTCATTGGGCCACTCTGTGGTCTCATCATGCTGCTTCCACCTCAACACTATGTCATAGGGCCACTCTGTGGACTTCTCATGCTGTTCCCACCCTCCCCACTTGACTGAGACACTATTTAGCCTTTTTGGCTTGACTGACATTATCATTTATTTGACCATTCTTCTGATCTGTCAGAAGGAAGGAAAAATGAGACGCACAACGTGTAGCAGCTGTATGGCCTGTATTGGTCCCATCAGAATTGGCTTATGATTTGGTAGCCAAAAGCAGGAGTGGGTACAAAACACAGAAGACATGCAAATATTCCTCTCACAGTGTCATCTCTATTTTAGATCCACTCCTATTTTTTGGGCTATGGAATACTGACCAAATGCTGACCGAGTGAAGGTGGATGCTCCACGGACAGGATCCGTTTTTTGTGGGTTTTTGTTCTGACAGATCAGAGGAAGGGCAAAATACTCAGTGACATCAACACAAACTTACTGCTGACACCCTCTCCACTCTGTCCGGGGCTCTACTTGTATAAGCGTTTAATAAAACAGGTTCTGACGACAGTGCAAAAGGAGCGCACTTCTTCGCGCTAACATCGACCTGTAAAGCTGAGTTCATGGTTGAGTTATTTGGTCAGTTTTGGCCCTGTGACTGCCCAAATAAGTAAAGTGTGAAGTGATTCTAAGAGCGACACCTGTCATCTGCATGTCATACTGACTCACAGTATTATTTCACTACCAAAGCAGACTCCCTATGCGTGTTACTGCAAGGCACAGTGTTCTACACCACTATAAAGGCTCTCTGCAGCCAGGAAATAGACGTTTTTTAACGTAATTCGTCATGAATATATGCGGGTCGAACCAAAAAAAAAACCAAAAAAAAACATTTCAGCGAACTGGAAAATCTCTATTTATCAGTGCAGAGTCGAAATAAACAACCTTGAAGGCTAATTTTGAGGACAATAAAAGAGCCTGTATTTTGCAGTATTAACAGGACACTTCTTTCCTAAACATCCTATTGACATTGTATAGTCCACAAGAGTTGCACAGTTAATACAACTTTTCTTTTTTCTTTATTTTTTTTCTTTACAAAGTCAGGCACAATAAGATGAAAGCCGACCATCCTCTTCTTTCTTGGAAGAAGCTCTTCTCTTCTGACCACCAAAGCTACCTAGAGAGACAACAGTTATCAAACACCATATAGCTTCATACAGCAATAATAAACCTGCACCTTGACGTGGATTTTCCTCAATGTAAAGGATAATAGCTGGTGATGGTGGGTGCACCTATTTATGCCACAATTATTTGACTTGGGAGTGAAATTTGAATTCTCCAAACTAAGAGGCAGGAGGAGCCCTGACAAGCGACTCACGGTTAGTCAGTGTAAATGCAGACTAAAAATAGGAACACGTTGCCTGCATGGAATACAAACTGTTCCCTCTCCCAGCTGTAATTCACTTCATACAAAAAAAAAAGTTAAGGACAGAAAATGGAATTAAAATAACATTGCTACTAATCTTCTAAAGGACAATCTTACCATGGAGACACTGAATTTCTATTACCTCCTCATGTTCTATTTGACTTACCTGAACCCAGTCTGCTCAGAACTGACTGATGCCTGCGAGCTTTGTGACTGCAAGAGGACAAGACTTTTGTGTCCGGCTCAAGCAGCAGCGTACAGACCACAGGGCTTACAACTGTAAGTATCATCTCTAATGTTTCACGATAGGAAATGTAATTGTGAAGTGTAACTAGTAACATAGTAACATAGTACATAACTAGATCTCGTGTTAGTGCGTAGAAGTTTGTGCAGGATGTTGAATCTTCTAGTGATAGCTCGTAAAGTTTTCTTCTTACTGAAATATCTACATTTATGTATCATTAGGTTTTATGTATATATATATAAACCATTGGACTACATTAAAGTTCTATAGAAAGGTTTGTACAGTAGATAGATACAACTTATACAATTACAAAGCTGTACCTTGAATGATAGTATTGTAAGCTATGATAATGCCTTCTACTGACGTTGTAGGTGAAATTTACTATAGACATAAGTATAGATCCTATGACATATGAACACTAGGGGGTACTCCCACTGTCCTCATATTGTGCTTTTCATGATCAAAGGCTTGAGGGTACTTTGATATCAGGTATCTGAGGGTAGATGACTTAGAAACATTGAGAAACACTGCACTAGATAACATTGATCAGAATCAGACTGAGACCAAAAGTCAGAGGGTTACAGTAGTAGATGTACTCCTGTTTCCTAATGCAATTCAAGACTACATTGAATATGACTATTAGGTATTACTACTCTCATTGATATTATTAGACTACTGTGGAATTGTTTTGTCTTTTTATATGCAAAAATACATGATAAAGTTTTATTTTATCGCTTTAAAGGCTTGGTCTTAAAGGGGTTGTGTTGAGTTATTAACAGGATAGTTATTAACAGGATAGGGGATAAGCTACTGACCGGTGGGGGTCCAATTGCTGGAGTCTGGCAGCCCCTTTGAGAATGAATGGAGCAGCAGCTGTCATGCTCGACCTGCCACTCCATTTATTCAGAAGGAACAGGACCCCTGTTCTTGTGATCGGTGGGGGTCCTGGTGGTCAGAACCCAACTGACCAGATGCTGATCCCCTATTCTGTGGATGTGGTAGGGATAAAGTATCAATCATTTTTATTACAATGCTAATGAATGTAAATGTATCACAATACTACAAATGTCCTAATTAGAGATGAGCAAATTGCTCATAATTCGATTCAGGTTTAATTCAGCCAGATCGGTAGACCGATTCAATTTGGGTGCAAATAAATTCTACCTACATCAAAAGCCCTCCAACTGGCTCGAAAATTTGTGTCTGACACTCTGAGGTCTCCTGGACCGAGCACATTTTTACTTAATTTATTTCTCTCTCACGCTCCACAAAGTGCGCCCAAATTGAATGCAACTCAAATGTTTACAAAATTTGTGTCCGATTTAATTCATGTAGAATCAATTCAGTCAATTCTAGTATAACTGGAGTGAAGCCCATAGCACAGGTCTAGTCTATTGTACTGTACATCTACATGTTCATTGAAAAGTGGCATGCTATGATTATATTGTATTTTTTTTAAATATAAAGAGGCACTCTGCCGCCATATTTTCTTACATTTTTATTGTTCAGTTATATAGACGAAAAATCTATTTATAGCTAGTGGCACATCCTGTAATGTTGGCTTAGGAAATACTGTGGTGGTTTCAGATGGATATATTATTATTTGTTTACTTTTTTTTAACTTTTGCTGCTTACATTGTATTCTATTGTTAATTGTGTTACAATGGTGAAAGGTGGTAGTAATATACCTCACTCTGTTACACAAGCTGCTACTATTGAGCTAGTATTAGTACTACTATTCCATTCATTAATATCACTACTAACATCTCAAAAGTATCATACTTTCAGATAGTAAAATTATTATGTCTAAATGATACAGTGTCCATAAAATTGTAAACACTCAGAATCAATGACATACATTTTATGTATATGGTCCACAAGTGCTAATGTCAGTTTGATTGCAGATTTAACAGCTAAGGACCAGGTAAATCATTATATAGCCTGCACAGTTAAAGGGCTTTCCACTGGAGCGTGTTCAAAGCCTGTTTATGTGGCTTTCATAGATTTGTCTGGAGAGAGCTACATACATGAGCGGAGCGACCACCTCTACTATCATTCTCTAACTGGATGTGATGGGACTCCAGTTCTCTCAATGGCACTCCCCAACTTAACATTTATGACATATCCTTTAATAGGACATTCCTTTAATATTGTATCATTTTAAAACTAATAACTTACAGCATTACATTTTCTTTTACTATGTTTGTGTCTGAAGTGGTCACTAGAAATCTCTGGTGAAAAGTTTAATAAAAAGAGTTTTCTTTCACCCCGTATTGGTATGGTATATCAAGTAATGGAAAGTCCGTTCAATGATCTGCCCTATTTTACCCATGACGGAAACTTGTCTATTACTATGGGGTAAAGCAAGGGGGTGTTAATCTATAATCTAACAGAAAGTAGATGGAGACAAATCTTCATGAGACAGGCAGCACGTACAACCTTCTGTAATTCTTACTTCTACATGAAGTGGTTGTTGTTTTTGCCGAATTCTTATGTCAGCAGGTTCCAAAGTACCAAAAATTAGTGATGGACGAACATCGGCCAGGACGATTCGTGAACCGCAAGTTCGTGACAGGCCTCATTCACTTTAATGGCAGGTGTACCTGAAAAAACTACAAATATGTATTTTTATTAGGGGCAATTTTTATGCTTCTTAAAGGGAAACTGTCAAAAATGTGCCATGTTGGAGCCTAGAAATTTTTTATTTTAGACCACGGGAGTACAGGCCCCAGAAAAGAGTAAGTGATTATGAGGCTGGAGGTATTTCAGACGGTCATTGGATATTAATTTTACTGCAGGCTAGTGGAGTACAGACCCAAACATTAGTCATTCACCGGACAGAAAAGATCAAGTGATTATCTGGCTGGAGGTATATTAGACGGTCATTGGATATCAATTTTACTGCAGGCCAGTGGAGTACAGACCCAAACATTAGGCATTCACCGTACAGAAAACATCAAGTGATTACGTGGCTGGAGGTATATTAGACCAGTGTTTCCCAACCAGTGTGCCTCCAGCTGTTGCAAAACTACAACTCCCAGCATGCCCGCACAGCCAAAGGCTGTCCAGGCATGCTGGGAGTTGTAGTTTTGCAACAGCTGGAGGCACACTGTTTGGGAAACACTGTATTAGACGGTCAATGGATATGAATTTTACTGCAGACCAGTGGACTAAAGGCCCCCAAAATGATTCATTCACCATACAGAAAAGAACAATTGATAATGTGGCTGGAGGTACATTAGGTGTTCACAGTATAACAATTTTACTGTTGGCCAGTTAGATTACAGGCCCCAAAGATTATGCATTCACCGTACATAAAAGATCAAGTGATTATGTGGCTGGAGGTATATTATACGGTTGATGGAAATCAATTATACTGCGGGCCAGTGGAGTACAGGCCCCAAAAATTAGGCATTCACCGGACAGAAAACATGAAGTGATTATGTAACTGGAGGTACATTAGGCGGTCACCGTATAACAATTTACTGTTGGCCAGATAGATTACAGGCCCAAAAAATTATGCTGTGACGAAACCAACCTCGCCACTGGGTGGTGGAGAGGCCTGGCTACCAGCCTCTTGCCCCAGGATTTGCCCTCTCATCAGCCAGGCTTCCTTTGTTCACAAAGGACTTTTACTAATTTTTGAACCCCTGGTCTAATTCGTGCCATTTTGGGATATGTTAAATGTCTATGTGTACTGTAAAGGGTGGGACATTATATATTTGAGTAGTGATGTCTGTCCTATTGTCCCCACATGTGTATTGGCGATTTCCCTTTGTCCTGAGAGATAATTGACTTACTCCTCAGTTGTCTCCAGGACAGAAGACACTGTGTATTCTCCTGACTGTGATACAATTGCATCAACCTATTGTGTGGGGTAATTGTATCACAGGCAGAGGGGAGGATTTTGTGTGGGAGTGTCTGAGTGTATTGTACGTGTTTATTGGTTATTTTTACAAAACCCTGTGGGTGGTAACCTTGTTGGAAAATGTGTATAAGTCAATGCTTGTGTGTTCAATAAGGAGTTCCTGTTTTACCCTTTATCATGTTGAGGCTGGTGTTTGGCTAACTGATCGACACTGGGGATTGCTATACGCTGAAAATTTGCTATACTCCCCGGGCTATACTATTAGCTCTCGTAAGAGCTGTTCCTGCTCTCTGGATTTATGAGAGGTTCACCCACTGGAGCCTGGAGCCTTGTCATAGGTCCAGGGTGGGTAGAAGACGGTGAGACCTCAACCAAGCTTCAGCGGTTCGTGGGGTCTGCAGCGCTTACGGTGTCAAGTGGAGTGCTTGGAGTCCTCGGGAAGCACTAGGAGTATCTATCGACGGAGGTACCCTGTCAGAGTGCCAGGAGATCCGTTACATTGGTGGCAGCAGTGGGATACGATGAGGAAGACCTGGATGGCTGGGATGCGTTAAGGAAAGGCATATGGTACCAGGCCCTGGGTAATGTACAATACCAGCGAGGTGAGAGTCTCCCTAGTTGAGAGCAGCGATTGCAGAAGCAAGTGGCCCTGCAGATGCCCTTCCTGGGAGAGCAGCCCCTGGATGAATGGGTGAAGGAACTAGAGCACTGAGTATGGCAGGAGCTATGTTTGAAGGAGGCCTACCAGGCACTCTGGTGGTATATGGCACAGTATATACCCTGGACAGCTAAGCATGACAAGCCAGAGGGAGAGGAGTTTGATGGTCCTGACTTGTTATGGGAGTCCTTTGCAGAGCCTGACTTCGGGAGCCCTGCACAGTCCAGACTTCAGAACATTTTCTACGAGAGGGAGGCTAGGCAGGATTGGGATGACCCCCATGAGGTAGAGAAAGACCTGGCTCACCTAGCAACCCTGTAGTGGGAACTGGAGCAGGACTACCGAGATCTCTTCCACTCCATTGAGAGGGGTCAGCGAGAGAGCAGAGTGGCAGACCCAGGTCCAGAGCACTTCAGCTGGGAGGATATTGTGGAGGTTTACTGGGAAGACCCGACTGAAGTATCCCCTGCTTCAGTACCAGCTACACAAGTAGGGGACCTCATAGACTGGTCCTGGGGGGAACCCCATATGGCAGGTGGAGATGGGACCGAGGTCTCTCCACCTGCCCTACAGGGATGCTGGGCAGTCGGCCCAGATCCCCAACGGCAGCCGGAGTTTCAGGGAGTAGGGACAGTCGGTCCTGCTCCCCAGCAGCAGTATGTTTTGCAGGGAGAGGAGAGCATCGTCTCCATCCTCCAGCAGCCGTGTGATATGCAGGGATTTGGGAGCCCAGTCTCCATTCCCCAGGGGCCGTGTGATGTACAGGGAATTGGGAGCCCAGTCTCCATTCCCCAGCGGCCGTGTGATGTACAGGGAATTGGGAGCCCAGTCTCCATTCCCCAGCGGCCGTGTGATCTACAAGGAATTGGGAGCACAGTCTCCATTCCCCAGCGGCAGTTTAACGCACCAGAAGGAGACAGTAAGCCTCACATCAGTGCAGATGGGACCATGATCTCTGCACTCACAGCAAAGGGGGTAGGGACAGTCAGTCCTGTCCCCTAGCAACAGGGCTGTTTAGCCAAAGGGGAGACAGTCGGTCTCCCCCCACATCAGCATGGTGGTCTATCTAAAGGGAGACAGTCGGTCTCTCCCTACAACAGCAGAGTGGTGTATCTAAAGGGGAAACAGTCGGTCTCCCTCTACAACAACCAGGCTACAACCAGGCTTCTTCCGTGGTAGCGCTGGCACCAGGGAAAAGTACCGCTGGTCTCTGCCCACTCAGCAACCCACCAAGGCAGTCTACTAGTCCCCCACACAGCAATGGTGAGGCACATGGACATGGACAGGTTTATCCCTTGCTCAGGTGTAGTAACCATTTATTGTGGGTGGGCTGTACTGCTGTTTCTGTTTTGTGGGTGGTCTGCTGGACTAACCAGGGCACTGACCGGCAGAAGGTCAGAGACCCTGTTAGTCTGTTTGGAAAAGGGGAGAAATGTGACGAAACCAACATCGCCACTGGGTGGTGGAGAAGGCTGGCTACCAGCCTCTTGCCCCAGGATTATGGGCCGTCTCATCAGCCAGGCTTCCTTTGTTCACAAAGGACTTTTACTAACTTTTGAACCCCTGGTCTAATTCGTGCAATTTTGGGATATGTTAAATGTCTATGTGTACTGTAAAGGGTGGGACATTGTATATTTGAGTAGTGATGTCTGTCCTATTGACCCCACGTGTGTATTGGCGATTTCCCTTTGTCCTGAGAAATAATTGACTTACTCCTCGGTTGTCTCCAGGACAGAAGACACTGTGTATTCTCCTGCCTGTGATACAATTGCATCAACCCATTGTGTGGGGTAATTGTATAACAGGCAGAGGGGAGGATTTTGTGTGGGAGTGTCTGAGTGTATTGTACGTGTTTATTGGTAAACCCTGTGGGTGGTAACCTTGTTTGAAAATGTGTATAAGTCAATGCTTGTGTGTTCAATAAGGAGTTCCTGTTTTACCCTTCATCATGTTGAGGCTGGTGTTTGGAAGACTGATCGACACTGGGGATTGCTATACGCTGAAGATTTGCTATACCCCCCGGGCCATACTATTAGCTCTTGTAAGAGCTGTTCCTGCTCTCTGGATTTAGGAGAGGCTCACCCACTGGAGCCTGGAGCCTTGTCGTAGGTCCAGGGAGGGTAGGAGATGGTGAGACCTCAACAAATCTTTGGTGGTTTGTGGAGTCTGCAGCGCTTACGGTGTCAAGTGGAGTGCTTGGAGTCCTCGGGAAGCACTAGGAGCATCTATCGACGGAGGTACCCGGTTGGGGTGCCAGGAGATCCGTTACATATGCATTCAACATACATAAAAGATCAAGTGATTATGTGGCTAGAGGTATATTAGACGGTCATTGGATATCAATTTTACTGCAGGCTAGTGGACTACAGGCCCAAAAAATTATTCATTTACCGGACAGAAAAGATCAAGTGATTATGTGGCTGGAGGTATATTAGACGGTCAATGGATATCAATTTTACTGCAGGCCAGTACAAATACATGTCAAATACATATGTTTAAATTAAGTAAAAATATAAAATTGGATTAAAAACATGGGTAACAAAATACCCCCTCTTGAAAAAAAACCAAATGATAATAGTTGAAATTCGATAACACATGGTCGTCACAGGTATTGAATTCCTCTGTAGCCCCAAAGATTAGGCATTCACTGGACAGAAAATACATTTTATGCCGCTGTATTTACATAAGACACAGACCATTATTTGTTCTGGATGGTGGAAGATATGTGTGGGCTGGCATTAGGGAAATTCAATTAAACGTGGTCATCACAGGTTAAATTCCTCCGAGATCCATGCCTCATTCATTTTTAGAAATGTGAGCTAGCCGAGTGTGCTTATTTGCATTCAATTGGAAGTGGTGGAACAGCCTGGCTCCTGCTCATCTCCCTGAAAAATTTCGTCCTTGGACTCATTCCCCCATCCACGGACAACACCTCCTCGACAGCTTGATCAATGGCACAACGCAATGCACGCTTCAGAAAGAAGGCGTAAGGTACGATGTCACTGATGGCGCCCTGGGTGCGACTGATCAGTTTGGTGATCATAAAATGGCCACAGAAGTCTGCATGCGCCGTGCATGAGCAGCCACTGGTGCGGTAAAAAAAAAAAAACAAGCTGCCCAGAACCTGTCCTGCTGCAGAGTTCGTACAGGTAGTCGTTAACGGCACGTTTCTGCTGGAGCAGCTTATAAAGCATATACAAGGTGGAGTTCCAGCACATCAGGCAGTCCCAAATCAGACGTCTGATGGGCAAGTGGTGCCGCCGCTGAACGTCAGCAAGGCGAGCCATGGCTGTGTAAGATCTTCGAAAATGGCCAGAGATTTTCCTGGCCTGCCGCAAGACGTCCTGGACCCCGGGGTATTTAGCAATGAATCGATGTACAACTAAGTTCAGGACATGTGCCATACATGGCAAGTGTGTCATTTTGCCCTGTTTCAGCGCATTCAGCAGATTGGCACTGTTGTTGCACACCACTTTACTAACTGTCAAATTAAGCGGGGTTAGCCACTGATCGGCCTTTGACCACAAAGCTGAAAGGAGTGCAGGACCAGTGTGGTTATTGGCTTCCAGGCACAACAGCCGCAGCACAGCATGACAACGTCTCACCTGTCACGTCGAATAAGTTCTGGGGAGCTGGGGGGTGCAGTGGAAGAGGCGGTAGCAGTGGAAATTACACCAAATCCACACGGGTTGCATGCTTGACAGCCATCAGAAGGTTCACCCAGCGGGCAGTAAAAGTTATGTACCTTACCTGCCCGTGTTTGCTAGACCACGTGTCTGTGGTCAGATGTATCTTGGCACCGACACTGTGTGCCAGAGATATATACAATTGCCGCTGAACATGGCCATCTAGCTCTGGGATGCCCTTCTGGAAGAAATATTTTCTTCCAGGGACCTTCCATTGTGGTGTGCAAATGGCTACAAATTTTCTAAAGGCCTCTGAGTCCACCAGTTTATATGGCAGTAGGTGGCGGGCTAGCAGTTCCAATAAGCCGACGGTCAGCCGTTGGGCAAGAGGGTTATCCAGCGTCATCAACTTTTTACGCTCGAATATTTGGGCCACGAAAGCCTACCTTTTGCCAGATAAACGCGACAACGGCACGGTAGAAGGTGTAGTGGAGGACAAATGGAAGGAGAGAGGAGAAGGAGAAGAGGCAGGACGTGGAGCGCCGGGAGTGTGGCTTTGTGTGTTCTGACGGTGTTGCTCCCACTGGTCTTGGTGATGGGAGGCCAGGTGCCTTCTTAAGGAGGTCGTCCCTAGGTGAGTGTTGGGCTTACCGAGACTTTTGCGTTGACAGCACAGGCTGCAGATGGCAACACTATTGTCAGTAGCTGACACGTTAAAAAAAAAGCCCACACTGTGGAGCCATGTGATGGCGTTCTGGGAGTGCCAGATGTGACCGTGCATGGTGGATGGCTCACTCCAGATACATTTGCAGTCTGCTTTTTGCGTCCTGTGCACTGCGAGTTCTGCCTGCTTCTCCTCCTTATCTGCTGCTCCATCTCTCCCTCTGAAATCCCCTACTCTTCCTTTCTTGTGGGCACCCATGTGACATCCATGGACACGTCATCGTCGTCACCTTCACCACCACTGACATTAGAGATCTCGGAGTAGGCAGCAAAAGCGGGGACCACCCTCCTTGGGCTGATTTGGGTACTGTCGTCAGACCGCTGGGTGGCGGCCCCTTGCTACCTCCTCTTTCTCATCCGATGCCAAGAATGGCTATGCTTCATTAAGGTCTGAGAATGGATGGGAAAATAATTCCTCTGAATCGAGTGGAGGAGCTGTGGTGGTGATGGTGTCTTTGTGGATGCACACAGCAGAGAGTGAGAAGAATGCTGATACAGAGGGTAAGGAGGGTGCAGAATCACTTTCAAAATGACCCTGTGACAAAGTCAATATAGAAGAGCAGTATTTGTGGAAGAAGGTATATCGCAGGCCTCATTCAATATTTTGTGGAAGCCGGTATATCAATCCCCTCTATCAGTATTTTGTGGAAACAGGTATAGAGAACCCAATAATGAGTATTTGCTGGAAGCCAGTAAATCAAACTAATCCTTAATCAATATTTTGTGGAGGCTGGTGAATCGCAGGCCTCAATCAATATTTGGTGGAATCTGGTATATCAATACCCTCTATCAGTATTTTGTGGAAACAGGTATATAGAACCTAATGATGAGTATTTGCTGGCAGTTGGAAAATCAAACCCCTTAATCAATATTTCGTAGAATCTGGTGTATCGCAGGCCTCAATCAATATTTGGTGGAAGACAGTATATTAATACACTGTATCAGTATTTTGTAGAAACAGGTATGTAGAACCTAATAATGAGTATTTGCTGGAAGCTGGTATATCAAAACCCATAATTAATATTTGTTGGAAGCTGGTGTATTGCAGGCCTCAATCTATGTTTGTTTGAAAACCGGTGTATCACACCCCTCAATTAATTTTTTGTGGAAGCTGGTGTATCGCACCCCTCAAACAGTATTTTGTAGAAGCAGGTATATTGCACCCCTTAATAATTTTTTTGAGGGGGGGGGGGCAACAGATATATCACACTAGTTGCAATTAGTTATTCGAATAGCGTATGTCCCTCTATATAGCTGCGGTGTCTTAGCAGAACCGCACACAACTGCTGCACAATACAAATGCGCTATAATATACTTTCTATGTTAGAAGGTATATTATAGGTATATCACGCCTCTCTATCATTTTTTTTTTTTTGGTGTGCAACAGGTATATGACACCTGTTGCAATTACTTATTCCAATAGCATTTTTCCCATTATCTAGCTGCGGTATCTCAGCAGAACCGCACACAACTGCTGCACAATACAAAGGCCCTATAATATACTTTCTATGTTAGAAGGTATATTATAGGTATTTCACACCCCTCATTAAGATTTTTTTTTGGTGGGGGCAACAGGTATATCACACCTGTTGCAATTACTTATTCCAATAGTTTTTGTCCCTCTATCTAGCTGCGGTATATCAGCAGAACCGCACACAACGGCTGCACAATACAAATGTACTATAATATACTTTCTATGTTAGAAGGTATATTATAGGTATATCACACCCCTCAATTAAAATGTTTTTTTGGGGGGGCAAACAGGTATACTGTATAACACCAGTTGCAATTAGTTATTCCAATAGCATTTTTCCCTCTATCTAGTTGCAGTATCTCACACCTGCTGCACAATACAAAGGCAGTATAATATACTTTCTATTTTAGAAGGGATATTATAGGTATATCACACCCCTCTATCAGTTATTATTTTGGGGGGCAACAGGTGTATCACACCTGTTGCAGTTACTTATTCCAATAGCATTTGTTCTTTATCTAGCTGCGGTATCTCAGCAGAACCGTACACAACTGCTGCACAATACAAATGCACTATAATATAATTTCTATGTTAGAAGGTATATTATAGGTATATCACACTCCTCAATAAAAAAAATTTTGGGGGGGCAACAGGTATATCACACCAGTTGCAATTAGTTATTCCAATAGCATTTGTCCCTCTAGCTGCATTATCGCAGCAGAACCACACACAACTGCTGCACAATACAAATGCACTATAATATACTTTCTATGTTAGAAAGTATATTATAAGTATATCACACCCCTTCGTATGTCCCACGTATCAATAGCACACTTATACCAGTCCTTAAAAAGACTTTTATGGCCCTATTAGCTAGCATTTGGTGTCTCTAACAGTCTGTCCCTTCTCCACACAGCAACCTCTCCCTACACTGGCAAAAAACAGAATGTAGAATGGCTGCCAGATCGGGTTTATTTATAGGGTAGGGGGTATGTCCATGTGCTAAAACATCTCAATTGGATGTCCTGTACCACCTGATGGATGTGTCATGGGGCAAAGTTCAGCGCTATGCAAAATAATATGGTGCTCGCTAATATCGCCATATGTTCGCATGTTCGGTGAATCGCGAACGAGCAATTTTTCCCGCGAAATGACCACCGGTCGAACCGCAAGGCCATCTCTACTGGAGATATATGGGAACTGTGTTAATGAGGAAACAACAGTTGATTTTCAGTCTGTAAAGTGTAAAGGGGAAGTGAGGAAGGCAGATTTGCTGAATTTGTTATATTTCTATTTAATGGACTAATGAAGAGGAGGAAAGAAATCGAGATAACTACATTTTGTTGGTGCCCCCCGAGATGAGTAGATTAGTTCTCCTAGGATTATTTGCTGGAAGTTGGTAAATCAAACCCCTTAATCAATATTTAAGGAAGCTGGTGTATCACAGTCCTCAATCAATATTTGACAGAAGCCGGTATATCCCCAGAACCTGTGCTGCTGCAGAGTTTGTACAGGTAGTCATTAATGGCACGTTGCTGCTGGAGCAGCCTATCAAGCATATACAAGGTGGAGTTCCAGCACGTCTGGCAGTCACAAATCAAATGTCTGATGGGCAAGTAGTGTCACCGCTGAACGTCAGCAAGGCGAGCCATGGCCGTGTAAGATCTTCGAAAATGGACAGAGATTTTCCTGGCCTGCTGCAAGACGCCCTGGACCCCGGGGTATTTGGCAACGAATCGCTGCACGACTAAGTTCAAGACGTGTGCCATGCACGGCATGTGTATCATTTTGCACCTGTTTCAGCACACTCAGCAGATTGGCACCATTGTCGCACACCACTTTACCAACTGTCAAATTAAGTGGAGTTAGCCACTGATCGGCCTTTGACCTCAGAGCTGAAAGGAGTGCAGCACCAGTGTGACTCTTGACTTCCAGGCACAACAGCCGCAGCACAGCATGGCAGTGTCTCACCTATCATGTCGAATAGGTTCTGGGGAGCTGGGGGGTGCAGTGGAAGAGGAGGTAGCAGTGGAAATAGCACCAAATCCACATGGGTGCCACGGGTTGCATGCTTGACAGCCGTCAATGGCACGGTGGAAGGTGGAGCGGAGGACAAATTGGAGGAGAGAGGAGAAGAGACAGGACATGGAGTCCAGGGAGTTTGGCTTTGTGTGCTCTGACGGTGTTGCTCCCACTGGTCTTGGTGATGGGAGGCCAGTCGCCTTCTTAAGGAGGTTGTGACTGTTGGGCTTACCGCGACTTATGCGTTAACAGCACAGGCTGCAGATGGCAACACTATTGTCAGCAGCTGACACATAAAAAGAAAAAAGCCCACACTGTGGAGCCATGTGCTGGCGTTCTGGGAGTGCGAGATGTGACCGTGCATGGTGGATGGCTCACTCCAGATACATTTGCAGTCTGCTTTTTGTGTCCTGTGCACTGCGAGTTCTGCCTGCTTCTCCTCCTTCTCCTCCCTATCTGCTACTCTGTCTCTCCCTCTGAACTCCCCTTCTCTTCCTCTCTTGTGGGCACCCACGTGACATCCATGGATACGTTATCATAGTCACCTTCACCACCACTGACATTAGAGATCTCGGAGTAGGCAGCAACAGCGGGGACCACCCTCCTTGGGCTGATCTGGGTACTGTCGTCAGAGCGCTGGGTGGCGGCCCCTTGCTACCTCCTCTTCCTCATCCGATGCAAAGAATGGCTGCACATCGGTAAGGTCTGGGAATGGTTGGGAAAATAATTCCTCTGACTCGAGTGGAGGAGCAATGGTGGTGGTGGTATCTTTGTGGATGCACACAGCAGAGAGTGAGGAGGGTGCTGATACAGAGGTTGAGGAGGGTTCAGAATCGGAAGGCTGAGTGAGACACTCAACCAACTCTGGTGCATCCTTTGACGTAATTGCATGCACCTTCTCCAACTTCCCACTTAGGCTCCAGGCTGGTGCACCTGCCTGACCCATAGTGCGGAATGGCCTGCCTCTTCCTCTGCCTGTCATTTTCAAAATGACCCTGTGACAAAGTCCCTATAGAAGAGCAGTATTTGTGGAAGAAGGTATATCGCAGGCCTCAATCAATATTTTGTGGAAGCCGGTATATCAATCCCCTCTATCAGTATTTTGTGGAAACAGGTATATAAAACCCAATAATCAGTATTTTCTGGAAGCTGGTATATCTAACCCCTTAATCAATATTTGGTGGAAGCTGGTGTATCGCAGGCTTTAATCTATATTTGGTGGAAACCGGTATATCACACCCCTCAATCAATATTTTGTGGAAGCCGGTGTATCACCCCCCTCAAACAGTATTATATAGAAGCAGGTATATCGCACCTCTTAATCAGTTTTTTGGGGGCAACAGGTATATCACACCAATTGCAATTAGTCATTCAAATAGCGTTTGTCCCTCCATCTAGCTGCGGTATCTCAGCAGAACCGCACACAACTGCTGCACAATACAAATGCACTATAATATAATTTCTATGTTAGAAGGTATATTATAGGTATATCACACTCCTCAATAAAAAAAATTGGGGGGGCAACAGGTATATCACACCAGTTGCAATTAGTTATTCCAATAGCATTTGTCCCTCTAGCTGCATTATCGCAGCAGAACCACACACAACTGCTGCACAATACAAATGCACTATAATATACTTTCTATGTTAGAAAGTATATTATACTGTAGGTATATCACACCCCTCATTAAGATTTTTTTTTTTGGGGGGGGCAACAGGTATATGACACCAGTTGCAATTATTTATTCCAATAGCGTTTGTCCCTCTATCTAGCTGTGTATCTCAGCAGAACCGCACACAATGGCTGCACAATACAAATGCACTACAATATACTTTCTATGTTAGAAAGTAAATTATAAGTATATCACACCCTTCTGTGTATCACACGTATCGATAGCACACCTATACCAGTCCTTAAAAGGACTTTTGTGGCCCTATTAGCTAGCATTTGGTGTCCCTAACAGTCTGTCCCTGCTCCACACAGCAACCTCTGCCCTACACTGGCAAAAAACAGAATGTAAAATGGCTGCCAGATTGAGTTTATTTATAGGGTAGGGGGGGTGTCCATGTGCTGAAACGTCTCATTTGGCTGTCCTGTCCCACCTGTACATAGATGTGTCATGGGTCAAAGTTAGGCGCGATGCAAAAAAATATGGCGCGTGCAAATATCACCATATGTTTGCATGTTCAGCGAATCGCGAACTAGCAAATTTCGCCTCTAAATGACCGCTGGGCGAACCGCAAGGCCATCACTACTGGAGATATAGTATATAGGAACTGTGTTAATGAGGAAACAAGAGTTAATTCTCAGTCTGTAAAGTGTAAGGGGGAAGTGAGGAAGGCAGATGTAGCAGAATTTGTTATATTTCTACTTAATGGACTAATGAAGAGGAGAAAGGAAATCGAGATAACTACATTTTGTTGGTGCCCCCAGAGATGAGTAGATTAGTTCTCCTAGGATTCATAGTTTTCCCCTGAGATTTTCTAAGTTTGATAGAAAACCTACTGGTTATATAGAAGCTCGTTGAATTTATTGAGCAATTATACTTCATTATCTGAGCCAGGAGAGGATGCTGCCTAGTTTAGTAGCACACCTAGAGGAAGAGGGTCCCTAGCCCAAAGATATACTATATTTTTCGCCCTATGAGATGCACCTGCCCATAAGACACACCTACGGTAGCTTTTAGAAGAGGACAATAAGAAAAAAATATATTTTCCATCAATCCTTAGATCAGACCTTAGATCAGAGCTCCAATGTTAATCAGGCCTCAGCTCAGAGCCCCAATATTAATTAGACCTCAGCTCAGACCCCCAAAATACCTCACATTAGATCTCTAATGTTAATAAGGCCCCCAATCAGACCAGATCAGACCCCCAATGTTAATCAGTCTTAAAAAAAAATAATCAACTCATCTCTCATGTTCTGTAAGCGGCCACTCTGAGATCCAGCTCTCCTCCTGCTCTCCCTGATGTGCTGTGCTATAAACCGATGTCGTACAGCAGGAAGTTACATAGCACACCTACATGCACAGGTCTCAGCACAGTCTGCGGCGCCCGCAGGCGAAGACCAGGCAACGGTGAGTAAAGAGCCAGCACTGCTACCTGGTCTTTACTAATGAGCACTTCCATAATAGAAGTGCTCATTAGTAGTCACACTACAAGACAGGCTGGTGTTTTTCACACTTTTTTTTAGGGGAAATTGCTTCTTATAGGGTGAAAAATATGTTAAATTGGCTACTTTTCTACTTTCTAGTTAGATGGAACGCTCTTGTGCCGCATCCATTGTTTTCACTTCCCCTTTTTTCTATTGTAATTTTGTAGGGACCATATCCCTGGGTGGATATGAGAAAAACCAGAAATGAAATGCATGGCTTGTGTCTATGATGCAAATGACTTTCGTAGAGCTCATCTCTCTGAAGACACAAATTGTTAGGGTTGTCAGCCTTTTATAGAAACGTTGGTTAAGCTGGATCATGCTGAGGGATATATTTGGGAAGGCATTTTGACTTGCACCTTCTAACTATGAGTTTTTCCATTATCAGGCAAAAATGTATCATCAGTTCTAGAGGGTATCCTATCTTGGCAGACAGGATTTTGTTTACACATTTACTTCCATGCCATTCATTCTTCTAATGTACTTTTTATCTGTATGTTGAATCCTCATATCACTGCCTGCCCATAGTCTTCACACAGCAGTATCTAGGAAATGTCATTTTGATTGTGCATCTCAAACATGAAAGGATTTCCTTCTAATGGGTATATCAACTATGAGATCTGCACTAACACAATGGAATCTGGTTATTAAATTAAAGTGCATTATCTTGCAACACATCAATTTAGTAAGCTGATATATCATGGGTAAAGAGCAAAGGTACGTCACTGAATCTTAGGAACATTTATGCAGTAAGGCGGGCCAAACACTTTAGACAACTGTCAGAAAAACAGCTATTGTTCTTTAACTGCTAGCCCTCCTGCCCCTTCCCCCACCCTCATCTCATATATGGTCAACTCAGCCAAGTGTGCATCTATTCTGAATGGGAAGAGGGGAGACAGCTATTGCCAGGCACTTCTAGTGCAGCCATCATACCATTCAGGAAGGAGATGCGTTCTGTCTACTGGACATGAATGTACTTTGGTAGAAAAATACAAACAGCAAACTATCTTGTGAAGATGCTGGAGGAAACAGGTACAAAAGTATCAACATCGACAGTAAAATGTGTCACTTATAGCGATGGACGATCATCGGCCGGGACCATGCGCGAACGCGATCAAATGTTTGCGAACCGCAAGTTCACGGCGGGACCCATTCACTTTAATGGCAGGCGAACTCGGAAAACCTTCAGGTCATATTTGCAGCCACCAAATATTGACTAGAATGCACAAATAGTCCCACAACATGGACAGTGACATACTAGAGGGGGATCAATGACAAAAATTCCCACAAAAAATATGTATTTTAATCAGGGGCCATTTATATGCGTCTTAAAGGAAAATTCTCATAAATGTACCCTGCTGGAGCCTAGAACATTTATATTTTTGGCCACTGGAGTACAGGCCCTAAAAATTAGGCATTCACCTGACATAAAAGAACAAGTGATTATGTGGCTCGAGGTACATTATGCAAACAATGAATACAAATTTTACTGTAGCCCACTGGAGTACAGGCCCCAAACATTAGGCATTCACAGTACAAAAAAGATCAAGTGATTATGTGGCTGGAGGTATATTAGACGGTCATTGGATATCAATTTTACTGCAGGCCAGTGGAGTACAGGCCCCAACAATTAGCTATTCACCGGACAGAAAGGATCAAGTAATTATGTGGCTGGAGTTATATTAGACGGTCATTGGATAACAATTTTACTGTAGGCCAGTACAAATACATGTCAAATACATATGTTTAAGAGAACTAAAAATATAATACTGGATTAAAAACATAGCTAACGAAATCCCCCCTCTTGAATAAACCCCAAATGATAATAGGTGAAATTCGATAACATGTGGTCGCCACAGGTGTTAAATTCCTCTGAGGCCCCAACAATTAGGCATTCACCATACAGAAAAGATCAAGTGATTATGTGGCTGGAGGTACATTAGGTGGTCAACATATAACATTTACTGTTGGCCAGTTAGATTACAGGCCCCAAACAATAGGCATTCACCGGACATAAAAGATCAAGTGATTATGTGGCTGGAGGTATAATAGTCGGTCATTGGATAACAATTTTACTGCAGGCCAGTGGAGTACAGGCCCCAAACATTATACATTCACCGGACAGAAAAGGCCTTTTATGCCACTGTATTTACATAAGACAGGGACCATTCTTTGTTCTGTGTGATGGTGGATATGTGTGGGCTGGCATGAGGAAATTCAATTAAAAACGTAGTCGTCACAGGTGTTGAATTCCTCCGAGATCCATGCCTCATTCATTCTTAGAAATGTGCGGTAGTCCATACTGTCATGAGCTAGGTGAGTGCACTTATCGGTCACGATCCCCCTGCTGCGCTGAACGTCCTTTCGAACAGGACAGTTCCATGGCAAATTGTGCCAGCTCTGGCCACAGGTCAAGCCTGCACACCCAGTAGTCCAGGGGTTCCTTGCTTCTCAGAGCGCCCACATCGGCCGTTAACCCGATGTAGTCGGACACCTGTCGGTCGATCCCTGAGGATGGATCCAGAGGGTGGCTGTCGATGGGTTGGATGCAAGAATGATCTCATATCTGAAGTGACCAACACATCATAGAACCGCCCTCTTCTTGCAGGCGCAGTAGGATTGGTACTCGCACCCATTTAGCTGTGGGTGGAAATTTCTCGGCCAGCGCCAGCAACAGCAGAATGCAGCATCTCTCGCAGAAAGGCCTGGAAATGCTGCATTCTGACAGCCCTCTGTGATGTTGGTAACATGTCTGCCATTTTGTGTTTGTACCGGGGGTCTAAGTACGTTGCCACCCAGTACTGGTCCTTGCCCTTTATGCTTTTTATACGGGGGACCCTCTTCAAACACTGGAGCATGAAGGCCCCCATTTGCACTAAATTGGAAGCAGTGGAGTGGCCTGGCTCCTGCTCATCGTCCATGAGAATGTCTTCCTCCGTCTCCTCCCCTTATCCACGGACAACACCAGGGATCCCAGAAAAGTTTAAAGCCTGCTCTTCTTGCTCCTCGTCCTCTGACTCCTCTTCAGGCTCCTGCTGACTTGTCTCAGATGGAGTAGCCCCCCTGGGAATTCATTCAGCATTGCGACTTCCTCATCTTCCAGCTCCTCGACGGCTTGATCAATGACACGATGCAATGCACGCTTCAGAAAGAAGGCGTAAGGCACGATGTCTCTGATGGTGCCCTGGCTGTGACTGACCAGTTTGGTGATCTCATCAAATGGCCACAGAAGTCTGCATGCATCGCGCATGAGCAGCCACTGGCACAGTGAAAAGAATCCAAGCTCCCCAAAACCTGTCCTGCTGCAAAGTTCGTACAGGTAGTCATTAATGGCACGTTGCTGCTGGAGCAGCCTATAAAGCATATACAAGGTGGAGTTTCAGCGCGTCGGGCTCTCACAAATCAGACGTCTGATGGGAAGGTGGTGCCGCCGCTGAACGTCAGCAAGGCGAGCCATGGCCGTGTAAGCTCTTCTAAAATGGCTAGAGATTTTCCTGGCCTCCTGCAAGACATCCTGGACCCCGGGGTATTTGGCAACGAATCGCTGCATGACTAAGTTCAGGACGTGTGCCATGCACAGCACGTGTGTCATTTTGTCCTGTTTCAGTGCGCTAAGCACCGTTGTCTTACGCCACTTTACCAACTGTCAAATTGAGTGGGGTTAGCCACTGATCGGCCTGTGAGCAGAGCTGAAAGGAGTGCAGGACCGGTGTGGCTCTTGGCTTTCAGGCACAACAACCGCAGCACAGCATGGCAACGTCTTATCTGTCACGTTGAATATTTTCTTGGGAGCTTGGGGGATGCAGCAGAAGAGGCGGTAGCAGTGGAAAAGGAAGAGTCAGCTGAGGAGGTGACGAAGGATAGAGTAGGAGGAGGAGAAGAGGCAGGCCTGCATGCAATCCATAGCGGCAACACCAAATCCACACGGGTGCCACGGGTTACATGCTTGATGGCCGTTAGAAGGTTCAACTAGTGAGCAGTAAAAGTTAGCTTCCCTACCCATGTTTGCTAGACCACGTGTCTGTGGTCAGATGTATCTTGGCACCGACACTGTGTGCCAGAGATATATTCAATTGCCGCTGAACGTGGCCATATAGCTCTGGGATGCCCTTCTGGGAAAAATATTTCCTTCCGGGGTCCTTCCATTGTGTTGCGCCAATGGACACAAATTTTCTAAAGGCCTCTAAGTCCACCAGTTTATATGGCAGTAGTTGGCCAGCCATTGGGTAAGAGGGTCATCAATATTTTACGCTCGAACATTTGGGCCACGGAAGCCTGCCTTTTGCCAGGTGAACACAACGACGGCACAGTGGAAGGTGGAGGACAAATGGGAGGAGAGAGGAGAAGGAGAAGAGGCAGGACGTGAAGCTCCGGGAGTGTGGCTTTGTGGGTTCTGACGGTGTTGCTACCACTGGGCTCGGTGATGGGAGGGCAGGTGCATTCTTAAGGCAGTTGTCGCTATGTGAGTGTTGAGCTAACCGAGACTTATGCATTGACAGCACAGGCTGCAGATGGCAACACAATTGTCAGCAGCTGGCACGTTAAAAAAAAGCCCACACTGCAGAGCCATGTGTCTGCGTCCTGGGAACACCAGATGTGACCATGAATGGTGGATGGCTTGCTTCAGATACATTTGCAGTCTGCTTTTTGCCTCCTGTGCACTGCGAGTTCTGCCTGCTTCTCCTCCTTCTACCGCCTATATGCTGCTCTGTCTCTCCCTCTTAACTCCTCTCCTCTTCCTCTCTTGTGGGCACCCACGTGCCATCCATCTACTGTACCTGTCATCATCATCACCTTCACCACCACTGACATTAGAGACCTCAGGGTAGGCAGCAACAGGGGGACCACTGTCCTTGGGCTGATCTGGGTACTGTCGTCAGACCACTGGGTGGCGGCCGTTGCTACCTCCTCTTCCTGTTCCGATGCCAAGAATGGCTGTGCATCAGTAAGGTCTGGGAATTGATCAGAAAATAATTCCTCTGCACGCAGCAGAGAGTGAGAAGGGTGCAGATACAGAGGATGTGAAGGGTGCAGAAGCGTAAGGCTGAGTGAGACACTCAACCAACTATGCTGCATCCTTTGACGTAATCGCAGGCACCTTCTCCAACTTCCCACTTAGGCTCCGGCCTGGTGCACCTGCCCCACCCATACCACCCTTGCGGAAAGGCGTGCCTCTTCCTCTGCCTGTTATTTTCAAAATTACCCTGTGACAAAGTCCCTATAGAAGTGCAGTATTTGTGGAAGTAGGTATATTGCAGGCTTTAATCAATATTTGGTGGAAGCCAGTATATCAATCCCCTCTGTCATGAATATGATGTGGGGGTGCATACTTGTAGTAGCTATTATAGAAGTATATGTGCTGTGTGTCTGTTGTATAAGGTGTAATTTTTGCTAGATATAAGGGTCCTTTGAGTGCTTTGAAGCCTGCATTCTATCCCAGCAGGGTGAGGTCGGGCAGGATGGGACTCTGCCAGCTACAGCAGATGCAGATGGACAGTTCTCCTCATGTTCCTGTCATATCTAACACCTCTGGCTGTCAGGTACTAGCTTCAAAGAAGCATCTGCTCCCCCCTGATAAGCCAGATACTGGAGGAAGGGGGCTCATTTTGGAGGGAGATTTGAAAACTTAAAAACAAAGAGATTTCAATATTCAATGCCCTCCAACCCCTCATTAATTGTCACCTAATGGAAGAACAAGGGTTTGGTTAGTCAATGACTGGGCCGTCCGGAAACTGGAAACCAATCCTAGTTCTTTAAAATTGTTGCATGGACATATTTTCAGTGTTACACCATGTGGGAGTCAGTCGAGCGGACGGTTGACCATTTTCCTCCCCTTCTCCCGGGGCAGTAAGTTCTTATTTACTGTTTTTACACATTTATTTTACTCTTACTGTTTTGTATGCTATTTTTACTTTGTCTTATCTTACATCTGTTTTTGTAAGCACTGCACTAGTTTTTGTGTATAAAATATTCCTTTTATTCCGCCTTGTTGCTCTAAATAATCCATAGCCTGAACGTGTGACTGTGTGATTGCTTGTGAGCTGAACGTACATACGTGGAGTGTGCAACATGTGTTTGGGGTGTTGTGTCTGTGCATGTTTGGGGGTGAACTACACTCACTTAGCGGCCTGACTGTGTGGTGTGCGCGGAGTGAGAGCTTGGAGGTAGTCTGGGGCCCCTGACAGACCCATCCCTGGTTGCGAGACGCGGGTGCGTACGTGAAACCCTCTATCAGTATTTTTTGGAAACAGGTATATAGAACCCCTTAATAAGTATTTGCTGGAAGCTGGTATATCAAACCCCTTAATCAATATTTGGTGGAAGCCGGAGTATCGCAGGCCTTAATCAATATTTGGTGGAAGCTGGTATATCAATTCGCTTTATCAGAATTTTGTGGAAACAGGTATATATAACCCCTTAATGAGTATTTGCTGCAAGCTGGAATATCAAACCCCTTAATCAATATTTGGTGGAAGCTGGTATATCTATCCCCTCTATCAGTATTTTGTGGAAACAGGTATATAGAACCCCTTAGTGAGTATTTGTTGGAATCTGCTAAATCAAACCCCTTAATCAATATTTGGTGGAAGCTGGTGTATCGCAGGCCTCAATCAATATTTGGTGGAAGCCGGTATATCAATCCCCTCTATCAGTATTTTGTGGAAACAGGTATATAGCATAGAACCCCTTAAAGAGTATTTGCTGGGAGACGGTAAATCAAACCCCTTAATCAATATTTGATGAAAGCTGGTGTATCACAGGACTCAATCAATATTTGGTCAAAGCCGGTATATCAGTCCCCTCTATCAGTATTTTGTGGAAGCAGGTATATATAACCCCCTAATGAGTATTTGCTGGAAGCTGGTATTTCAAACCCCTTAAAGGGCTTCTGTCACCCCACTAAAGTGATATTTTTTTTTTGGGCTGGTGAAATTAATTATATTGCGATATATCACAATATAATTGTGTCACTTACTTTGATCCAGCAGTTTCTTCCAAAAACGAAGTTTTATCATATGTTAATTAGGTCTCTAACAGCAAGTAGGGCGGCTACTTGCTGCTAGCTGCTGCAGAAATCCGCCCCCTCGCCGTGTTGATTGACAGGGCCAGCCGGGATCTCCTCCTCCGGCCAGCCCTGTCGGCATTTCAAAAATCGCGCGCCTCTGTGGGTTCGGCGCAGGCGCTCTGAGATGAGGAGGCTCGTCTCCTCAGCACTCCCTCAGTGCGCCTGCGCCGATGACGTCTTCTATTTCGGTGATGTCATCGGCGCAGATGCATTGAGGGAGTGCTGAGGAGACGAGCCTCCTCATCTCAGAGCGCCTGCGCCGAACCCACAGAGGCGCGCGATTTTTGAAATGCCGACAGGGCTGGCCGGAGGAGGAGATCCCGGCTGGCCCTGTCAATCAACACGGCGAGGGGGCGGATTTCTGCAGCAGCTACCAGCAAGTAGCCGCCCTACTTGCTGTTAGAGACCTAATTAACATATGATAAAACTTCGTTTTTGGAAAAAACTGCTGGATCAAAGTAAGTGACACAATTATATTGTGATATATCGCAATATAATTAATTTCACCAGCCCAAAAAAAAAAAAATCACTTTAGTGGGGTGACAGAAGCCCTTTAATAAATATTTGGTGGAAGCTGGTGTATCTCAGGCTTCAATCAATATTTGGTGGAAGCTGGCATATCAATTTGCTTTATCAGAATTTTGTGGAAACAGGTATATATAACCCCTTAATGAGTATTTGCTGCAAGCTTGAATAAAAAAAAACCCTTAATCAATATTTGGTGGAAGCTGGTGTATCTATCCCCTCTATCAGTATTTTGTGGAAACAGGTATATAGAACCCCTTAGTGAGTATTTGTTGGAATCTGCTAAATCAAACCCCTTAATCAATATTTGGTGGAAGCTGGTGTATCGCAGGCCTCAATCAATATTTGATGGAAGCCGGTATATCAATCCCCTCTATCAGTATTTTGTGGAAACAGGTATATAGAATAAAACACCTTAAAGAGTATTTGCTGGGAGACGGTAAATCAAACCCCTCAATCAATATTTGGTGGAAGCCGGTATATCTATCCCCCCTATCAGCATTTTGTGGAAACAGGTATATATAACCCCTTAATGAGTATTTGCTGGAAGCTGGTATATCAAAACCCTTAATCAGTATTTTCTGGAAGCAGGTATATCGTACCCCTTAATCAGTTTTTTAGGGGGCAACAGGTATATCACACCCGTTGCAATTAGATATTCCAATAGCGTTTGTTCCTCTATATAGCTGCAGTATCTCAGCAGAACCGCACACAACTGCTGCACAATACAAATGCACTATAATATACTTTCTATGTTAGAAGGTATATTATAGGTATATCACACCCCTCAATCAGTTTTTTTGGGTGGGCAACAGGTATATCACACCAGTTGCAATTAGTTATTCCAATAGCGTTTGTCACTCTGTGAGGCTGCAGTATCGCCGCAGAACCGCACACAACTGCTGTACAATACAAATGCACTATAATATACTTTCTATGTTAGAAAGTATATTATAAGTATATCACACTCCTCTGTATGTCACACCTATCGATAGCACACCTATACCAGCCCTTATAAGGCAAAAAGCTGAATGTAAAATGGCTGACAGTTTGGGATTATTTATAGGGTAATGGGTGTGTCCATGTGCTGAAACATCTTAATTGGCTGTCCTATCCAACCTGATGGATGTGTCATGGGTCAAAGTTCGGCGCTATGCAAATAAATATGGCGCGTCCGAATATCACCATATGTTCGCATGTTCGATGAATCGCAAAATAGCAAAGTTCACCGTGAAACGACTGCCGGGTGAACCGCAAGGCCATCTTTAGTCACTTAGCTAGAAAAGTGCTCCAGGTCTCAGTTTGACTCTGCATATGTTCTTACTTTTCGGAGAAAATTCTAATCTGATGAAACAAAAATGGACTTGTTTGGCAATAAAGACCTTTGTTATGTATAGAGGACAAAGGAGGAGGCTTTCAGCATCATGTTGTGGGGGTGGTTTGTTGCAGAAAGGGCTAGTGCGCTTCACAAAATAGATGTTATTATGAGGAAGAAAAATTATGTGTAGAGATTAAAGCAACAGCTTAAGACATCAGCTAAGAAGTTAAAGCTTTGGCACAAATGGGTCTTCCAGATGGAAAATGACCTCAAGCATACTTCCAAAGTTGTAGCAAAATGGCTTACGTACGACAAATTGAAGGTTATGGTGTGGCTATCATAAAGCCCTGTGACTGTCCTTATTTCCCATAGAAAATACATAGGTAGGAAAAAAAGGCGGTCCTAGACAGACCATCTTAAGCTTAATCCATCTTTACCATTAGTAAATCTGGGTCACTGAGTTTTAATAAATGTGGCTATGGTGTATGTAAACTTATGACTTCAACTGTACATATGTTCACCCTACAGAAGGGCTTACTGCATCAAACATATTCACAGTTACATGTGCTTGCCGGTTACGTCACTCAGTATGAGGGTACTATACACGTTTTAGTTACAGTCTCTTAAAGGCAGATCACACAAAGTCCATCAATATATATGAAGTCTCTGCAACTATATACAGTCCATAATTACATAAAAATATAATGTAAAAATCCAGCTCTTAAACAACAGGAGACACTTTTATTGACATGACATGTCATGATTAAGGACTGAAATATGAAGGTCCGAAACGCGTAGACTGTATTCTTGCCTATGAGGATTGGAAAGTTTTTACCACATCAATAAAAGTGTCTCCTGTTCTTTAAGAGCTGGATTTTTTTCATCATATTTTTATTGATTTGCTACAACAGCCGTATCCAGGCTGGTGGCCGTGCTCACAACAGGTGCAACAGGTGAGAGCTGCTAATTTTTCTAATTGATTTCTTAGTCCATAATTACAGTATCACTAGTTCCAAGGGGGGACCTTCCTTATCCAGGGGTGATATTGATGCCTCTAGACCTCTAGTGCCTACACCCAAGGTCTCTTTCCTCTGGCAGATGTCATATTTGCCCAGGGCATTACTGTTCCTACTGCTCCAGTGTTCCCAGGGTCATTCAAACAGGCCAGGGCATCTACTCACATTAGCCCTACTATTTCCTCTTTCAAGGACCCAGGTGCCTCACTTAGCCTTTTGCTTCCTCCCGCACTTGTTTTAGCTCTTCATCAATGTAGCCATTGCATCTGTAGCTGTCTCATATGTAGGGCCATTTGCTCTGTGGGAATGGAGACTCCTCTTCTCTCAATGCTGTAGCCTTGTAGCAGGGCATTCTACTGCAGGAAGAAGACACCCACTTGTGTGTATGTACAGCATTTCAGCAGCCCCTCAAACTTACAAGTTGGTCCACCACTGAGGCCCAGTCACATGCTTGTGGTGAGGGAGAATCAATAACTTCCATGAGCAGCCATCTATGGCCGTCAATACCCTATTAACTGTTCTAGCTGATTCAGGACTAAGGCAATTTTTGCTGCTCCTGAACCACTTCTGCTATGTACATGGTGGAGACGCCCTCTCACCCTGTAGCACTGTTGTTTGTTCTCTTCCAGCATGCCCCATTGCCTCTAAGGTTCATTCCCCAATGCTTATAAAATAGCCTTTCAAAGTGTTATAAAGTGAAAGTAAGAAGACCGGGAACTCTAGATCACCCATTGGCAGACAGCCAATAGGCAGCTAGCCAGCCCCTGTGATGCCATAGCCCTTTAAAAGCCTCATCCCTAGCGGTCTTTACAATTTCACTTTGAGCTGAGCATAGGGAAAGACGTGATAAGTGCTAGACACATTGTTGCTAAAAGCTTTTAATTGTGTAATATTGGATAGGGAGAGTGCAAGGACAGTGTAGGGAGATCATAGGGCGAGGTTTTGCACACTGTAGGGAGAGCATAGGGAGACTGCAGGGACAGTGTAGGAAGATTTTTTACAAACTGTAGAGTGAGCATAGGGAGACTGCAGGGACAGTAATCTGGAGCTGAAGGGATCCATAGGAGACAGTGCTGTTTGCATTAATCCCTGTGTTGAGCACATAGCTATATAATTGAATAGTGTCCTGCTTGTTTAATAGATAATCAATTCTTTTAGACATTGATTCACAAATTGGGGTGAATAAGCTTTCTAGTTCTACTGTTATTGGGGTGTCCACCTGCCTGTCACAGTAACTGTTTCACTACCAGAAAGGACTGACTATGCATGTTGTTGCAATGCACAGTGATGTACACTGAGATACACTCTGCCTGCAGGCCAAGATATAGGTGATTTAACATGCCTCGTGAAGAATTTTTGTAAACTTCACTCATCTCCCCATTCATTGTTCCAATTGTTCTGTTAGATTTATTTCAGGCTGGCATCTCAGAGTGTGTCTTTTTTTCTGTAGTTCTTTCCCTGTAACTGCCACAGTTTGTAACAGAAGATACAGCTAATGACCATTAAATATTCAAATTGAGTGTGTACAACCAACTCATTGAGGTGGACAGTAAATAAGGAAAAGAGCAAACAGCAGGTGGTGCTATACAAATACATTTTATTGAATAGCTCAGAATAGCTCAGTGCTTATACAATTTTTTTTAATTACATGCAATTAAAAAAGTATTCAGATCAAGGTGCTGATCAAGTTTTGATAAATGTAGAATATTTTATATGGGACAGCACTTTAAAGGTGGGTGCAACATTCCCCCACCTTACAGGCCAGCACCATAAGAGGGAAGCAAGTTTGAGTTTTGCTATGTATTAAATGGTCTATTTAATTAAGAAATATTAGTTCATATTTAGTAGTATAACATTTGTAGTCAAAAAGACAAACCCAAAAAATTAAGAAAAGACAAAAATGTAATCAAAATTACTATTCTTACTAAAGGTGACATTTTTGGAACTGTTATTAGGAAGTAAGACTCGACAGCCATAAAGGGTTTAGCCATGTCTTTCCTAAACAAACACCATTAAAAAATTCATGCAAGACAGCTTACACATTCAGAACGAAATAAAATAAATGAATGCGTAGTAAGATCCTTGTACCAGACAATCGTATTACAAGAACAGGCTGCCAGTAACAGGATCCTTAAATGGACTAGATATCATCATTTTTCACTTTTAGTTCCCTCTGCGCTACTCTCTATAGCTTTTAAGGTTTGAAAGTAAAGAGGTGATTTTAGGAAAAAAGCAATACTGAAAAAAGTTAGTGAGCTGTAAACTTGCTTACAATTTTATGAGGCATTTGAAAGAAAAGATTTCTTATTTTAAGAAAAAAAAGTGCCGTTTCACACAATTATGGTTTTCAACTCAATTTCATTCCAACATTCCTGAATTCATGCTTGCTGAATTTATTGACAATAGTGTCTACTGTAGTGAATCGGTTATGTACCAAAGCTAAAAATACTATATCCACAGAGGCATCTACATGCAACTCATCAATTCAATACATTTCTAAGTGTCAACTCAATCAATTTAATGCATTTCTGAGGGGGATATGGAAATATGTATAGTTGGTGACAAACTTTAGATGATGTTAACAATGGAGTGGGCCAATTATCAGGAACAAACATTTGCATGAATGATCGTTCCCGACAAATAGCCTATGTAAATGTGTCACCTATCATTTGTTAAGCATCTTTCACACTGTAATAGAAATTGTCATTTATCAGCAGCACAGTGTTCAGTGTAAACAGGATGTTACATATTATCAGTGTGGACCCATTGTGCCAACTAACCAGTTTGGCTAAACCCTAGGGGGGTTATTCTGGTGCTCCCCTAGTATTCATCCTTTAACTCATGCAGAGGGATCTGACCTTTGCTGCAGGGAAGCAAACAGACCGTTACTTCCTGTGATAGTCCCGGTGTAGTTAGAAGCTGACCCACAGAGCTCAGGGTCTCTGGTGCAAGTACCAGAAGCGGAGAATACAGAAAGCACACTGCAAGTGTAGTCTGAGCAGTCACTAAGACTTTAATGCAGGTTTCTGAGATCCAGACAGCACACTTGAAGCGTAGATGGTGGAAGGCACAGGATAAACAGACAGGCAGGGTGATAGGGAAGATACAGATGAGGCAAATGGACAGGGTTAATTAAAACACAGACAGAATTGAAACAGAAACTGGAAGTGGTTGGACACACAAGCAGGACAGGCACACGCTGGAGCACAGACAGGAACGAACGCAGAATAAATGCAGGTAAATAATAGCGTAAGACTATCAGAGCATCTATGCTTGTCACCAGGGAAGCTAAAGCTCAGGAACCCTCTGCCTGAAGAGGGTTGAAAAAGAATCGATATTGCTTATTAATATTAATAATTGTTATCAATAGCAATATCTGATCTTACTGGTGCAAAAAGGACAGAATATTACTAATTATCAGATGACAACAGACAATATTCCCCTTTTCCGCCTAGCTCGTGGGATTGTTCCCAGGTGATACCACAGCTACAGTATGTTACCTTGGTATCACCAGGAATAAGGATTCACGTATAAATGATAAATACATTTGCGTTTTCATCAGCTAGAATAATTTACTGCCTGAAAAGAAAACGCTTTAAAACCATGTTATTTAAATATATTCACTTAAAAATGTGGCTAACCGCGAAAGATACTTGAATCAGGCTGAGTGCAGGGGGGTGGTTATTATTACTTAATTTGTTTATACCACAGTTCCCTCCTGTCACACTTAAATACTGCTATCCCAGGTGGGGATATGTGGAGACATAAGTTACCATCAGTATATTGTATAACTAAATACTATGTATCACCACATCTCATGTTTCTCCCCATTTATCACATGGGTAGAATTTAAAAGAGCTATCCTGGAAATGTTTTAGAGGTTCAGTAGGTGCTCTTATCAGCCTCTACCCGTACTCTCCCAACACCTCCAGACAAACACTCTTTCACTTTCACATGTACCCTTGTAACCCTATTGCGTCTGCTTGACGCGTTTCTTTGCCCCCTGAGTTGCTACTGGCATGTCATCAGGAGCTGAAGACAAAGCACAAGGTTTTAATGATACTTGGCGTTCAGCAGCGCTCAAAAATAGAAAGAAGAAGCTGCAAGCCACTGATGGCGGGCATGCAGCATTGATACTGTGTTAGCCTGCAGCATTGTAAGGGCCGTAGCGCAGCCGCGAATAGCCGTTCTTTATATAGACCGAGCCACTCCCATATTGGTGTGCAGCGTTCATTAAAATGTTGTGCTTTGTCTTCTGCACCTGATGACAGGCCAGTAGCAAATCAGGGGGCATAGAACCTCGTCGAGCAGACACAATAGGGTTACAAGGATACATGTGAAAGTGAAAGATGTTTGTCTTGAGGTGTTGGGAGTGTAAGGGTAGAGGTACTGTAGGCTGATAAGAGCCACAGATATAAGAGAACCTACTGAACCTCTAAATCATTTCCAGGATAGCTATTTTAAATTCTATCTGTTACCCATGTGATAAATGGGGAGAAACATGAGATGTGGTGATACATAGTATTTATTTATACAATACTAGACATTAAGCCCGTTACAATAACGGGTGCTAGAACAGTAGTGCATAAACATTAGTAGGAACTGTCTATATTAAATGGCAAGGGAACTTGACCACACTGACTGCTGGCACTGACTGGTGGCTGTGGCTGAGACTGCTGGCACTGAGTGCTAGCTGTAGCTGAGAATTCTGGCACTGACTGGTGGTTGTGGCTGAGACTGCTGGCACTGAGTGCTGGTTATAGCTGAAAATGCTGGCACTGACTGGTGGCTGAGACTGCTGGCACTGATTGGTGGCTGTGGCTGGTGGCCGAGACTGGTGGCTGAGGCTGAGATTGCTGGCTGTGGCCTGTGGCTGAGACTGCTGGCACTGAGTGGTGGCTGTGGCTCAGACTGCTGACTGCGGCTGGTAGCTGAGACTGCTAGCACTGACTGGTGGCTGTAACTAAGAACTGCTGGCACTGACTGGTGGCTGTGGCTGAGACTGCTGGCACTGACTGGTGGCTGTGGCTAAGACTGCTGGCTGTGGCTGAGACTGCTGGCACCGAGTGCTGGCTGTAGCTGAGACTGCTGGCAATGACTGGTGGCTGAGACTGGTGGCTGGTGGCACTGACAGATGGTTGAGATGGCTGGCACTGACTGGTGGCTGACACTGCTGGCACTGTGACTGGTAGCTATGCGACTGGCACTGACTTCTGGTGCTGAGACTGCTGGTAGCGACTGGTGGGTCAGACTGCTGATAGGGGCTCCTCTGTATATGGCTGATAGTGCTGCGGCTGACAAACAGAAATGTAGGCTGGGACTGAGGAACAGAAAGGGTGGCTCTCTGACCTGCTTGCCGGCGCGCAGGTGTGGGCGGTGCAGGTGGCATGTGGAGCGCCGTGTCCTGATTGGTCGGCTCGTTGGCGTGAGCGGTGCGGGGGGGGGGGGTGTTATTATTAGGGTTATTCCTGCAGAATAGAAATCTTTTGCTCGAGGTAGTTGTGCATTGTGTGTGTGTGTAAATATATATTACTCTTTTTATGAGGCAAGGTAACAAAAAAATGGCTGTTCTAGCACAGTTTTTATTATTAGTTTTTTTACAATGTTCACCTGACAGAGTAGATATTGTGATCTTTTTATAGAGCAGGTCGTAACGATGCGGCGATACCTAATAAGTCCATTTTTTTTTTTTTGGGGATTTACACAATACATTTTTTTTTTAAATCATGTTTTTGTGTTTCCATATTCTGAAAGCCATATTTATTTATTTTTTGGGCGATTGTCTTAGGTAGGGTCTCATTTTTTGCTGGTAGAGATGATGGTTTGATTTGTACCATTTTGGGGCACATATGAATTTGTGATCGCTTGGTATTACACTTTTTGTAATGTAAGGTGATAAAAAATGGCTTTTTTGGCACATTTTTTTTTTTTTACGGCATTTACCATACGGGCTGGATCACATATTTTTTTTTAGAGCAGGTTGTTAAGGACACAGCGATGCCTAATATGTGCTTTTTTTTATTTTATTTTACACAATAAAAGCTTTTTTTTTTTAAAAAAACATGTTTTTGTGCTTCCATTTTCTAAAAGCCATATTTTTTTTATTTTTTGGGCGATTGTTTTAGGTAGGTTCTAATTTTTTACGGGATTAGATGGCGGTTTGATTAGTACCATTATGGGGCACATATGACTTGGTATTACACTTTTTGTGATGTAAGGTGCTTAAAAATTGTTATTTTTTGGCACATTTGAAAAAAAAAAATTATGGTGTTCACCAGATGGGTTAGATCACATGCTATTTTTATAGAGCACATCATTACGGTGATGACGATACCTAATATGTGATTATTTTTTTTTACTTTCTTTTATTCAATAAAAGCATGTTTGAAAAAAAAATCATGTTTTTGTGTCTCCATTTTCTGAAAGCCATTTTTTTTTGGGGGGGACGAGTGGGGCTCATTTTTTGTGGGATGAGGTAACGGTTTAATTGGTGCTAATTTTGGATACATATGACTTTTTTTATCACTTTTTATACAATTTTTTGGGAAGTGTGGTGGGCAAAATTGCAATTCCATCATAGTTCAAATCTTTTCTCCATCATATCTTTTTTTTTTTTTTATGGTGTTCACCGTGCGATAAAAGTAAAATGATCCTTTTATAGATCAGGTCCTTACGGACGCAGCGATACTAAGCTTGTTTTAATGTTTTTTTTATTTTTTAGATTTTTAACCAATTATGTGTGTGTGTGTGTATATATATATATATATATATATATATATATATATACACACATATATATATATATATATATATATATATATAAATATATATAAATGAGAGTTGGGCAGCATTTCAGTCTCTTGCGTATGGATGGAGTGCCAGTGGCCGAGGAGACGATCCTGCTCCAAATGAATAAACAGAAGAAATTCCACGGCACATCCGAGAGAAAAAATAAATGTAGTGACTTTATTCACCAGACATGCAACGTTTCGATCTGCTTCCTGGGATCTTTCCATTTTCCATTGCTTGAGAAAGATCCCAGGAAGCGGATTGAAACATTGCATGTCTGGTGAATAAAGTCACTACATTTATTTTATCTCTTGGATGTACCGTGGAATTTCTTCTGTTTATATATCTATATATATATATATATATATAGAAAAAACAAAATACAGCAGCAGCACAGTCAGACCATGTGTACTGGGTGCAATTCCTCACGGAGGTCGACTTCTCCTCCACGATACGTACTTTCCAAAAAATGATGCAGCACTTCCAGAATTCGGTGACAGGGTGAAGACCCCAAGAGACTTTATTCCCAGCAACGTTTTGGCCTTCTCAATGAGGCCTTTGTCATAGCTTGACAAAGGCCTCATTGAGAAGGCCGAAACGTTGCTGGGAATAAAGTCTCTTGGGGTCTTCACCCTGTCACTGAATTCTGGAAGTGCTGCCTCATTTTTTGGAAAGTATATATATATATATATATATATATACGCAGGTGAAACTCGAAAAATTTGAATATCGTGCAAAAGTCCATTTGTTTCAGTACTGCACCTTAAAAGGAATTGCATTAATGCAGCTTAAAATTAGAATTTTGTGAAAAGGTTCAATATTCTCGGCTCAAAGTGTCACACTCTAGTCAGCTAATTAATCCATACCCCCTGAGCAAAGGGTACCTCAAAATTGTGTTTCATAAGCTGTAAGCCATAATCATCCAAACTATAACAAATAAAGGCTTGAAATATCTTGCTTTGCATGTAATGAGTCTATCTTATATGTTAGTTTCACCTTTTAAGTTGCATTACTGAAATAAATGAACTTTGCACAATATTCAAATTTTTCGAGTTTCACCTGTATATATGTGTGTACTGCAGTGTATTGAACTCACACTAAGCCTGATCAGGCTCCTGCCTTTAGCAGGAGCCTGATCAGGCTTAGATATACCACGGCAAGCGCAGCGGCCCAATGGTGGAGGGAGCTCCCTCCCTCAGTTTAACCTTCAAGCATCGACCGCTGCCACAGCAGAGCAGCGGCCCGGTGGTTAGCCCCTCCATACAGCAGACCCTAAAGAACCACAGCATGGAATGGGTTAAACGGCACCAGCACCGATGTCGGCTGTTTTAAGCAGAGTGTTAGCTGTACATTACAGCTAACACTCTACCCTGCTGCCGCTCTGCCATCCTGAAAGGGGGGGGGGGAGGCTGAGCGCTCTGCATCTCCTTCACAGCCGCTGTGGCAGGAGCAGGGAAACTTGTGAGTAGCGCTGTGTCGGTGTGGAGTGCTGTGTCCTCATTGGACGCAGCACCACGTATGCCCCTCTGCAAAACACACAGGGACACAGCACATTCACACAGGGATTTTATTATTAGAGATACTGATGGTAAATTACAGTATGTCTCCAAATATCCCCACCTGGGATAGCAGTATTCAAGTGTGACAGGAGGGAACTGTGGTATAAACAAATTAAGTAATAATAACCACCCCCCTGCACTCAGCCTGATTCAAGTATCTTTGGCAGTTAGCCACATTTTTAAGTGAATATATTTAAATAACATGGTTTTAAAGCGTTTTCTTTTCAGGCAGTAAATTATCACCAGGAATAACACACAACCGTTGCAGATATACACTCACCTAAAGAATTATTAGGAACACCATACTAATACGGTGTTGGACCCCCTTTTGCCTTCAGAACTGCCTTAATTCTACGTGGCATTGATTCAACAAGGTGCTGATAGCATTCTTTAGAAATGTTGGCTCATATTGATAGGATAGCATCTTGCAGTTGATGGAGATTTGAGGGATGCACATCCAGGACATGAAGCTCCCGTTCCACCACATCCCAAAGATGCTCTTTTGGGTTGAGATCTGGTGACTGTGGGGGCCATTTTAGTACAGTGAACTCATTGTCATGTTCAAGAAACCAATTTGAAATGATTTGAGCTTTGTGACATGGTGCATTATCCTGCTGGAAGTAGCCATCAGAGGATGGGTACATGGTGGTCATGAAGGGATGGACATGGTCAGAAACAATGCTCAGGTAGCCTGTGGCATTTAAACGATGGCCAATTGGCACTAAGGGGCCTAAAGTGTGCCTAGAAAACATCCCCCACACCATTACACCACCACCACCAGCCTGCACAGTGGTAATAAGGCATGATAGATACATGTTCTCATTCTGTTTACGCCAAATTCGGACTCTACCATTTGAATGTCTTAACAGAAATCGAGACTCATCAGACCAGGCAACATTTTTCCAGTCTTCAACAGTCCAATTTTAGTGAGCTCGTGCAAATTGTAGCCTCTTTTTCCTATTCATAGTGGAGATGAGTGGTACCCGGTGGGGTCTTCTGCTGTTGTAGCCCACCTTTCTTTCCCATTCTGACATTCAGTTTGGAGTTCAGGAGATTGTCTTGACCAGGACCACAACCCTACATGCATTGAAGCAACTGCCATGTGATTGGTTGACTAGATAATCGCATTAAAGTGAAATAGAACAGGTGTTCCTAATAATTCTTTAGGTGAGAGTATTGTAACATAAAAGACACGTTTAATTAACTACAATGTACCACAACATATACAAATACTTTCAATATCATGGTCATATCAGTATACATACACAATGCAACTGGCCTATAGTCTAACAATATAGACAAAAAATACTTAGCCTTAGAATGTATAGTGGTCCCACTTCCTCCATCTAAGACCTCACAGGAAGCTAGTTTCTCGTGAAGGAGGCCATCTACGTAAAAATGGAGAAGCCAAGCTTGAATAGAGGTGGGGGGGTTAGACATCTATTGTCTGCCACATACACTGCTGTCTTGACACCTTTTTCTGGGAAGTCTTTATCGCCTACTGACTCCAATTAAGATAATGGAATCAACACCTTTGACCCAATGCTGGGTATAATTACCAGATGTGGATTCAGTTACATATTTATTCCCAGAATTTTTGTACAATCACTCAGAATTGAGAAAGCTCGTTGGAAGAACGAGTGAAACGTTTTCAAGAAATCAACAGTACGTCCAGTTGCCTTGAATTACCGTATTTTTCGCCCCATAAGACGCACTTTTTCTTCCCCCAAAATGGGGGAGAAATGCCCCTGCGTCTTATGGGGCGAATGCAGCCAGTTTTACATCGCAAGCTGCGATGTATGGGCAGAGCGGGGACTCGGGGAGGGACTGGGAGGAGGAGCTGGGGGCCGGCAATAGCGGCGGGGCGGTGCAGTCAGTGTAGTATAGCACCGCCCCGCCGCTCCGGTATAAGATCTTAAATTCAAGTAATAGATATTAAACATGCCCCCCAACTGCTATTACTACCTTACATCCTATTCCTTCTGTAGAATTCAGGCCGGGCGGGCGGCAGCGTAACTTGTGTCACGTGCCTGCGCCGCCTACTTTATGAATGAAGTAGGCGGCGCAGGCAAGTGACGTCAGTGAGACGCGCCGGCCGCCCGGCCTGAATTTTACAGAAGCGATTACCGTAGGATGTGAGGTAGTAATAGGAGTTGGGGGGCATGTTTAATATCTATTAATTCAATGTGACATCTTATATTTGTATGATGGCGGCGGCGGCGGCGGCGGGCGGGGGGGATGGGGATTCGGATCGCGATCTGTGGATGGCACTGTTACAGGGGGGGGGGTGATCTGTGAATGGCACTGTTATGGGCTGGGGGGTCTGTGGATGGCACATACGGTATATAACAGTGCCATCCACAGATCCCCCTGTAACAGTGCCATCCACAGATCCCCCCTGTACCAGTGTCAGCCACAGATCCCCCCGTAACAGTGCAAGCCACAGATCCCCCCCATAACAGTGACCGTCATCCACAGATCCCCCCTATAACAGTGTCCGTCATCCACAGATCCCCCCTATAACAGTGTCCGTCATCCACAGATCCCCCCATAACAGTGTCCGTCATCCACAGATCCCCCCATAACAGTGTCCGTCATCCACAGATCCCCCCTATAACAGTGTCCGTCATCCACAGATCCCCCCTATAACAGTGTCCGTCATCCACAGATCCCCCCATAACAGTGTCCGTCATCCACAGATCCCCCCATAACAGTGTCCGTCATCCACAGATCCCCCCATAACAGTGTCCGTCATCCACAGATCCCCCCATAACAGTGTCCGTCATCCACAGATCCCCCCCCATAACAGTGTCCGTCATCCACAGATCCCCCCCCATAACAGTGTCCGTCATCCACAGATCCCCAGTAATAGTGCCATCCACAGACCACCATTAGTTCCAAACCCACCAAACACACAGCACACCTTTTTGGTTAAAAATATTTTTTTTCTTATTTTCCTCCCCAAAAACCTAGGTGCGTCTTATGGGCCGGTGCGTCTTATAGGGCGAAAAATACGGTATTCTTTACAGATATATACCATGACCTGGATAAATGAAAAGCTTCACAGACATAAATAGATTAAAATTTCTCAACTGATTTTTATTACATAACTTTATAGTGGTCAGAACTATACAGTTTTTATGATACAAAGACAAAAATCGCCACTAAAGATGAGGCACAGATTTAATAAAACTGGTGTTTCATACACAAGGCTTAAAATTTGGAGTGAATTACACCAATTTTAACGAAAGGTGAATGCTTTTAAAAAGCTTAGCACACTTGAATGGAACAAATAGTTGTAATTATACTGCACCACCACTACAAGTGACTACGCTCAGGTAATTTTGAAGAGCTTTCATGAATACAATGGCCAGATTTGGGGTGGTCCCAATTCTACAAGGTGTTGCTACTCTCTCTACTTTGTGTAGTAGCAGTAGGGGCAGATATCCACAAACTCCTTCTCCAAGGAACTACACAAGTGTGGCTACACCTTTAAATAGCTGATTGGCAGAAGTGTTGGAAGTCAAAACCCTGCTAATCTGATATTGAGGACCTATCCTATCCTGTCACAGACCCTTGGCCATCAGGTCTTTGGCCAGGGTACCAGCTTTCTGAGAGAAAGGGACAGCTTGCTCAGGCCTTTCCTCAGCACAGCATCTTCTTCTGTATTGTTTTGCACTTGAGTTCCTCTAGTAATGAAGCACACTGGTTTATTGAAAACCTTGACTTTCTGGACTTATTTTCCATTGGGGTGCACCATGCCTTAGCATCCCCTCCGGAGAAGCAACAAGAGGTGACACCTCTATGGTGTCTGGGGGATCCAGCATGGCATTGGGATAAACCACAATCTAGATGAGGATTGCTCTATCTGCACTAAAATTGCCATTTTATACACGAACCTTAAGGGGCATGTATCAATAATTTAAGCCTGATGTGTAAGATTCACAAATTTTGGCCCAAGTCCTTCTAACCTATGCTAAAATGTGTCTCCTTTTACTGGTTTAGGCTGCTCTAGTCACTTTTGAAAAGTTTGCGGAGAAGTGGTTGAAGTTGTTGTGGTTCACTATGTTTTATTTACATTTTTTTATTATAATATTTTATTTTTATTTTTTCCTTTCATAATACAACTTTAAAATTAGGTTTGACAATACGAAATCTGAGTTCAACAGGACACAATCTGCCAAAGCAGTCAGTATAATAAGTTATAAATCATAGTAAAGACCAGCAATACCAAAATCTGTTCTGTTTTGGGGGGGTTCCAAAACTCCCCATTAAACTCCACATTACATTAAACTCAGACCTCCCATTGTCTATCCAAATTAACTTATCCTTAAATAACCCCCCCAAATCCCCCTGTGATGGTTTTCTCAGTAGGCATCATAGAGTCCTAAGGGGGACATACATTATCTTCATCTCTCTCTCTCTCCTTCCTCACCAACCCAATCCCGCCCCCGGGCAATGGCACCGCTCATCAGCGACAGATTGTACTACTTATTGCATATTCCTCGAACCTCTCGATTTTTACCAATACATTTTTCCACTCCGTAATATTGGGTGCTCTTTCGGAGCCCCACTCTCTTGCGATAATGACTCTTGCCACCATAAGTCCTCTTGTCCCGGCCCTTTTTTTCTTAAATGATAATGGGATACAGCCCAGGACAGCCACTTCCAGTTTAAGTGGAAGGCATAATGAGGACTCTACGCTTAAAACATGAAAAACCTCTCTCCAATAGGGTTGCACACTTGAACAGCTCCATATCATATGTATACATTGGCGGCCTCTTCTTTACATTTCCAACAGATTGATTTTCGTTCTTTGTAAATCTTACTTAGTAATAGTGGCGTCATCTATGTTCTATGGATAATATTAAAATAGATTATCCTAAAGTTACTAGAAATCGTGGCCCTTTTTATATTTTTATATATATTCCCCCATTCTAATGTGTTTGACCCTATATCCTTCGCCCATTTTTCCTCACTATTAAACTTTACTATTTTACCCAACCCTTTCCTTATTATCCTATATACTTGTGAAATAGTCACCCTGGTTGTCGTGTATTGATGACAAAAATCTATAAATTCATATTTTATTATAGTAAAGTATTCCCTGTTTTGTGTGGCTTTAAATGCATGTTTTAGTTGGTGATACCAAAACAGACTCACTGAATCTAAGTTTATTCCAGGGCATAACTCTTTTAGTGCTCTTATTTCCACATTCTTAACTAGCTGTGATACGAAAATTATACCATACTTTTCCCAATACTTATATTATGCAATCAATTGAAATTCTCTAATGTTACTATTACACCACAAAAGTGAAAAATGGGAAGTGTTCAAAATTCCTAGCATTCTTTTAATTTTTCCAAAAGCCAAGTCAACCATTCGACACATTCGGCACTTTTTACCTTTTTTTAAAATAAATTCCGTCTCTAATATACTAAATATGTTATATTTTGGGCCGTTAAAACCCCTTTCTAGGAATTGGTTTATAGTATTTTCCCCAGATTTTAACCACTGGACTTGAGAGGCCAAATAGTATACCTGGAAAAAGAGAACTTATAGCCCTCCAGCCTCTTCCGCTAACCAAAGGTATTTCTGTTTTAGTCTTACTCTTTTTCTTCCCCAGATTAAGTCATTCAGCAGCCGTTCCAGATGGTTAAAGAAACAATCCTCTATCCAAACTGGACAAGCTGCCAAAATATACAAAATCTGGGGAAGTAACACCATTTTTAATCATGTAATTCTGTCTGCCTGTCCTATTGGTAACTTCTGCCAAACACTTATTTTGCTTTTACATTTAGTCAACAAGGGAGAAACATTTAATTCCGTAAAGTTAAGGATGATTGCATCAGAGTTGCCTGATCAAACGGCAACAATACTGATTTGGCCCAGTTGATTTTATACCCCGAGATATCACTAAACTTATGTATTAGTTCCATAAGATGAGACAGCTGAAATGTTGGATTCTCCCAAAAAATTAAGATATCATCTGCATACATACTTATCTTGTCAGAGGTCTCCTTCATGCCGAAACCTTTAATCCTTTCATCCAATTTAATTTTAGCTGCCAGCGGTTCTATAAATAAAGCAAACACTAAAGGGGAAAGGGGGCATCCCTGTCTTGTCCCTCTATGCAACTCTATTTGCTCAGACCACACCCCGTTAATGTTGATTCTGGCTTTGGGGTGATTATATAGAATCTGGACCCACCTAATAAAGTATTGGCCCAGATTTATCCTATGCATTACTTTCCAGAGATATTCCCACTCCACCCTGTCACTTGCTTTCTCCGCTGCTAATGACAGAATGGAGCGGTAACCTCCCCCCTCCCCCACCTGTATGTTCTACGTATGCTGGATTGTACTAATCTCTTGGGTATAAACCCAGTCTGATCTGAATGAATTAACCTATAAATGACTCCCTTTAATCTATTAGCAAATATTTTTGCACAGATTTTAGAGTCTGTATTTAACAGGGAGATGAGGCGATACGCCCCATCTCTTTATCATCATTACCCTTTTTTTAAATGAGTGTAATCACAGCTTCAGATAAAGATGGAGGGAGTTCACCGGTCTGATAGGTTTTGTTTAAGATCTGTAGTAGCATTGCCAGGATAATATCTCCGTACTGGTGATACATTTCAAACGGGATCCCGTCAGTTCCTGGTGAAGAATTTCCCTGGATGGACTTGACCGCCTCAAGTAGTTCCTTTAAATCCTTAGGTCGGTTAAGTATTTTACTTTCCTCCCCTGTTAGTTTTAATGAGATTAATGTTCTCTAGGAACATTTCACCATCCTGCTGATTTTTATTGTTGGTATATAAAGTTTTATAATACTTAACGAACTCCCGCTCATTCTCCTTCGGACACATAGTAACCACCCCCTTTTCCAATCTTATATTTTTTATTCTGTTAATATTTTTTGGGTTTTGGATCAAAGATGATAAAAGGTTTCCAGGTTTCCCTGCTTGAGATAAGTATTTAGCTCCTGTAAAGAAGACCCTATGTTGTGCTTTTTCTAATAAGTAATTTTTATACTCCAGTCTCGCCTGTACATACTGTGTTTGTACCGCAGAGTTCACATTATTAACTATCTCTCCTTGTAGGGACTGAAACCTTCTTTTTAGGGCTAGTTCTTTTGCCGCATATTCTTTTTTTTTTCCAATCAATTTTGGCTATATAAACTCCACGCAAGAACACCTTGAGAGAGTCCCATACAAACTGCATGGGTGCAGACGGAGCATTCAATAGCCAAAATTCCCGGATCTCCTTTGATATATTTTCCTGATCCTTAACCAACTTAATCTTCTTATCATGCCCCATTTTAGTTGTACTACTTTTGGAGAATGGTCAGAAATCGTATGTATTTCATAATTTTTGTTACCAAATCGAAAAAGTCAGAGTTAGCTAAAGCTAGGTCTATTCCAGAAATAACTGTATACGCCCGGCTGAAACAGGAAAATACAATTTTTTTCTCCATACAGATATCGCCAGATGTCTATCAATGCCATTTCCCGGCAGACCCTTTTTAGTAATGTTAATTTATCTTTATTTATTTTGTACGCATGGTCCTTGGAGTATCTGTCTTCCTCTAAATGCATTACATCGATAAGTCCCCGGTTGCTCTGGAGCCAATAAAGTCCGCCAAGTGTGATATGACACACATAGAAAAAGGTGGACGAACATACACTAATGCCACTATGCAGACAGAGCTGTTCAACTGACAATGCAAAAAAACAAATCTACCTTCTCTATCAGTTCTATGGGCAATTGGAATATAATCCACCCTCCTGTGAACATAGACACTGACACCCCGGGAATAGGCCGAGCAGCAAGCTTGATAGTCATATTTTGCCCATTTCCTTTTTGCAATACTAATATTCTCGTATGTAAGGTGTGTTTCAAGGAGACAAATAATTGCGGGAAGATATCTCGCAATTACATCAAATATGACCACCCGTTTCGCTCTCGGCCATTCCCCGTATATTCCACGTAAATATTCTATTCATTTGTCCTCGTATTCACTGATACTTCCGCAAAAAAAAACATAGCGGAGAGGGGAAGGGGAGGGGAGAGAGAGAAAGAGCACCCCACTGTGACCACCGAGACCCCATCATTCCACCCACCCCGTCCCACCACCCATTATCCTCCCCCAACCCCCTACCCCACCCCCTCTTGGTCAAACAAACCGAACGGTTCACAAACCTCTTACATTTCGCCTTCCCCCCACCTCCTCGCCTTCTCAGTCCCGTTGGATATAACATTGCCTTTATCCTCAGGAGCCTATCCCCTTACCATCTAGCCATTCCCGCACCTCATCTGGTTGGGTGAAAAAATGCACTTGGTCCTGGTATGTGACTCTTAATTTCGTAGGGTAAAACAAAGAATATTTAATCTTGGCTGCCGCCATTCTCTTCTTGACCTCTCTGAATTCACGACGTTTAGCCTGTGTTGCCCTCGAATAGTCCGGATATATTTATATTTCCTCTTCATCCAGGCCGGAAAGAGAACCATGCAAAGTAACAACAGCGTAGAGGTCCAGCAAACATATATAATGTAAGTGGTTAAACAGAGAGAGTTCCTTTTTCTTTTTTTCCTTGTAATTTCCCTGCCATGTTTCCATAACGTTAGTGTTTAAAGGTACTCACATTACTTGCATAGTCCAGACCATAAACCACAGAGATCCATAACGTATGTTAAACAGCAGGTGTTCGTTAGCCAGAGGAGATTAGCGAGACAGATATTAGCAAATGTTAGTAGGTACTGAATTTAGTTGTCTTAGTTTTCTGATAGTTTCCCTGCCATATATTCAAACAGTCCAGCAAACATATATAAGATTCATAGTTAGTCATAGAGAGTTCATCGGCCAAGGGGGTTAGCGGAACAGATGATAACAGATATTAGCTGGTACTGATTTTAGTTGTTTTAGGTACCAATACTATTTCACTGCCATGCATTCCAATTCATAATTACAAGAGGGTCACCCCTCATATTCATCATATGGTCAAAATCAGAGAGCTTCCGAGTAGCACATTTGTATCACAGAGTACACCAACTGAGATTTATGGCATGAGAATATCAGACAGCCAAAGTTCATTAGCCATAGAGCAGTTAGGTAGGTGTCAAAGAGTGTTAGCAGGTACTGATTCTTCTTGTGTTAGTTTTCCGATACCTTCATCGCCCTGCTTTCCAAAGGGCTGGTACATAGGGGATCACCCCTCAGCCATCGGCTTACTCACGTGCTCCAGACCCGCCGCGATGCTAGGTAGATATCATCTGTGTCTGCAGGACGTCTGACACTCAAGCTGCGATAGCACACCACTACCTACATGAAAACACATGTGTACTCCACAGCGTCTCCGCTATCTGGTCAGGCCAGTAGGAGCGACCAATAACAGGGGGGCTCAGCAGCCATAACACAGATCCTGCCACCAGCTCAACAAGTCACCCCCGTCACAGCCGTCCGGACATCCAACTTCATTCATTGCAGCCGGGGCTCCTCGCACGATGACAAGCCGAGGGCGCCCCCCAGCACCTCCAGTTCTCCTCAGTCAGAGCCGCGATGAAAGAGGGCGCCGGCGCATGGCAAGTGCAGGCAGTCCACACATATGGAGCCGAGTAGGAGGGGGAGGGTGGGCAGGATCGCTGGTTTGTTATGTTAATTAGTTTCTCTCCGAATTTATCATTGCAACTTTTTCATAAAGTTGCAAAAAAAAGTTGCAAATTCACTCTAGTAGAAGGGTGGCATAAAAAAAGTGGGGTAGCATTTGTAGACAAAAGTATTAGGTTTAAAGATTCACCAAATTTAACATTGCTTGACATTTGATAAACTTTGCACAAAGTATGCCAGGGCAGAAACAAACTTAAAATATTGCCCTCGTGATAAATGACCCCTTAGTAAAGAGACTGCAGCAGATTTAATTAGAAGAACAGGCCATATCCACAGTAGTTCATAGATTTTGAATACAATTCATTACAGTTTTTGGTGGGCCAAAGTACCAACACTTTTCTAGTCAATTTTGAAAAGTGCTGAGAAGCTTGAAAAGTTTCAAATTATGCCACAAATATGGCGTTCTCCATAATTTGGGACTTTTTTTTCCCCAAAAGTAAATAAAACTGCCCTGGTGTTTTAATGCTACAGGCAAAAAGTATTAAGTTGTGAGACAATTTGGCTGCACATTTATTTTCTCAATTTCCATCCAAATTCAATGAATCATCAACTGATAAACAAGAGGTTATTTTGCTTGCTTTGTTTTGTCTAAGGGAATTTTGCAGTGCAATTATCTGCTTAATTTTACTTTTTGAACAATGTACACAGCATATACAGAATATGATGTAACCAGTGACATCTCCTTGGATGAACGATGTTTGTTTCAACAAAGGCAGCAATCAACTGAGAGTTCGACTAATACACATCTGATTTCAATTCAGCCTTTCCACACCAAGCTGTGTGTTATAGAATGAGGGCTTGTTCACACCAAATTTTTTGGTGCTGATTTTGTCGTGTGTCTGCCTCAAAATCAGCTCCAATAAAAAAACACAAAACAGCCTCCTAATCATTTCAGTGGGAAGCAGTACTTGCTTTACCATGAGAAAAAAAAAAGTGTATCTTGGGGCAGAATCCAAGCTAAATCTCTGATAGAAAAGAATGGGAAGAATTATAAAAAAAGGGTCCGCATATGTCCACACATTTTTCAGAGCTGTTTTAGGTGTGTATCCAAAAACAAAAAGCTAAAAATGCAGTTTTATAATAAAGTGAGCATCCACTAACAATAACAAAATAAAATAACAAATAAAAGTTGTGAAAATAAATCTGCACTGAATTTTGTAAGCAGATTTTTAAAATCCATTGTGTGAACAAAACCAAGGGCTTTTGCAAATAGGGAAGCTCATATCCTTTGCTCCCGACAAAGAAAGCCCTAAGATTGCTGAAGTGGAGGCAGCTTGAAATGAGCTACCGTACTCATCGCTACATCTGGGCCACTCATTTTTAAAATGTACTATGAAATATAAAGACAAATAAATTGTGAGTTGGTTCCAAATTTAGACAGTGTCACCTCCACCTTATTCTAGAAGTTGTATATACCTTATACCTAAGTGGGTCTAAATATGTATTTTGCATATGTCATATCTGGGATATGGGACCTGTAGACAGAGGGGGATTAAGTGCAGAGCTACCCTTTAGACTCTTTATTATATTTTCAATAGGAATCTCCTGATCTGGGAATAGTAGGCACTTTATGGGACATCAAATGTGAAAGCACTAATGAGATGGGGGCATCTAAGCCAGAATCTTAAGGATATATGAGTCTATAGCACTTATGGAGCATCTTATGTAATAAGATAATGGCTTAAAACATACAAGTAACTCAATTAAAGAATGGTTGAAAAAACATTTGTTGGAGTGGTCATCTCAGATTCCTGACTTTAACTCTATCAAGATGCTTTGGCATGACCTGAAGAGGGTTCTGCATGCAAGGCATCCGAGAAATTTTGATAAAATAAAACAAATTTAAAGGGAACCTGTCATAAACGTTATGCTGCCCATACTAACGGCAGAATAAAGTAGAGACAGGCAAGTTTATTTCAGCGATTTGTCATTTAAAAGTTAAAAGTAAGTGGCCCCTGAGGAAGTCACTCACGACGAAACGCGTGTCGAGGAGCAGCACCTTTCGTCCATACCGCAACCACACAGGTAGTTACTAACTCCACACTCTGTCTTTTATTGGGCACTGGTCACTTTGTATTACATGGTTTAGGTTAAGGGACACATAAGCAATTGTAATTAGTAGGAAATCATATAGCCTGCTGACAATATAGTCAGGCAGATTGTGTTCCCCCCTTACATTGATCATGACGAATGTGGATTGATTGCATAGGTTACTGGACGTCATAGATGCTATATTTCAACATTGGAAACTTGTACTTTTTATTATGATAGTGTTTTTCGTGCACTTTTTTAACCATTAATAAAATATATATATTTGTACGGAATTATACATACTCTCTGGGTTGTTGTTTTGTTTAATTATTGAGTATTCCAGTCACGTGTGACCACTTTAGCAGCAGACCTTGTGTAATAATCACAATCATTCCGACCACTAACATAATAGTACATCAAATGTGTATGGAGCGAGGTCATCAGATGATCCTGCTCCATGCGAGAGAGATGCCAACAACTGGCCCCAATGACTAGGATCGGAGACAACTTGTCACGAGGGTATCGAGAACCACGCCTGACTCCGTTATACCCGGGGTCAGGAAGTCGCAGCGGTTGGCTGCACGCTCTATTTAAGATAGGGCTGTTTTCCTTATGGTAGCTTTCTGGGTTTGCTTTGCAAACCCTTTTGGCTCACTCAGGGATCCGTAGCTCCTTCTCCTCAGCTGTTCCTTGTCCAGCACTCCCAAACCTCCTTATATTCCTCTCTCACACTTCTCTGGTTGCCAGAGATAGAGCTTCCTGCCTGGACATCTATCCTGACCCACTGGAGCTGTGTTGCTGCGTTCTCTGACTGTTGATTCAGAACGCTACCCTCCGGATCCCTGTTGGACCTTTGTGGACAGTTGTTGTCGTCCACCTGGGTGTTTGTGTTTGTCTGTGTTTGTCTGTCCTCTCCCTGGTGTTTCCCTCTTAGTGCAGTGGTGAGGACTAGCGATCCCACCGGCCCGTTCATTATCTAGTGCTCATTTCAGGGAAAGCCAGGGTTTAGGCACGTGATCGCCGCACGGGTGAGGAACCCGTCTAGGGACGTCAGGGCAGTCAGGTGCCAGCCGCAAGGTGAGTTAGGGGTCACCACCTTTCCCTCTCCCTTAGGCAGGGCTTTCCCTGTTTTCCTCCCTGTGCGTGACACCGGTCATTACACAACTCTGATCCTAGTCATTTAACCTCTTAGATGCTGTGAGTGGCAAAAGTGTGCGAACCTTCAGGATTAACAGATCATTTGAAGATTAAATTAAAGTTAGGTGTTTTTGCAGAAAGAGACAAAAATTTTATATAAACCATTTTTGGGTACATATAATTGTTTGATCATTTAATATTACACTTTTTTGGGCTGTTTTGGCACCGTTTTTATTTTATGTTTTTTACCAGTGTTCATCAGGTCATTACGGATGTAGTAATACCTAATATATCTGTTTTTTTATTTAAGTTTCATACAGTAAAATCATTTTTGAAAAAAAATAAAAAAAATATGTTTTTTGTCTCCATTTTCGGAAAGCTATATTTTTATTTTTCGTCTTGTGTAGGTGCTCATTTTTTGCAGGAAGAGTTGATGTTTTTAATGGTATTAATATACTCAATATTACACGTTATGGGGAAAAATTACCACTTTTTTTTTTTTTTTTACAGAAATCACCTAAGGGGGTAGATCATGTGATATTTTTGTAGCGTGGGTTGTTTTTACGGATGCAGAGATACCTAATATGTCCACTTTTTAAAATTTATTTCATTTTTACATAATAAAGCCATTTTTGAAAAATAAATCATCTGCAGTTCCAAGAAAAAGTATGTGAACCCTTTGGAATGATATGGATTTCTGCACAAATTGGTCATAAAATGTGATCTGATCTTCATCTAAGTCACAACAATAGACAATCACAGTCTGCTTAAACTAAAAACACACAAAGAATTAAATGTTACCATGTTTTTATTGAACACACAATGTAAACATTCACAGTGCAGGTGGAAAAAGTGGTTTCTTCAGTAGGCGGTGAAGAAAAGTGCTTATTAGAGACTCTAAGCTGGTGCTGCTCCTGCCCCTCTTGCCCCTTGTAGTGGAGTGTGAGTGCAGAGGGCCCCCTCCCCGAGTCAGACCTTTGAAAGGATGGGCAATGGCACACATAGGTAGCGACTAGAGGTGAGTGAATTTTTCAAAAATTCTATTTGCCGGTTCGTCAAATTTTTCAGGAAAAATTTGGTTCGATCCGAATAAATTTGCAGCGAATTAGGTTAAAAAACATCTATTTCCTGGCTGCTGAGAGCCTTTATAGTGGTGTAGAACACTGTGCCTTGTAGTAACACGCCTAGGGAGTCTGCTTTAGTAGTGAAATAATACTGTGAGTCCGTATGACTTGCATATGACAGTCGTCACTCTTAGAATCAGAGCATAATTTACTTATTTGGGCGGTCACGGGGCCAAAACTGACCAAATAACTCAAGTATCAATTCAGCCTAAGACCTCATGCACACGACAGTTGTTTTTTGCGTCTGCAAATTGTGCGTCCGTCAAAAAAAACGGATGCGGCATCTGTTTTTTTTGGAGGACCCGTTTTTCCCCACAGATCCCTTGTAATAAATGCCTATCCTTGTCCGCAAAGGTGAAAAAAGTAGGACCTGCACTATTTTTTTTGCTGAAGGGAAACACGGACAACGGACACGGAACACAAACGGATAAACTATCAGCATTTTTTTGCTGACCCATTGAAATGAATGGGTCCTCATCTTATCCGCAAAAAAAACGGAACGGAGGCCGAGAAAAACAACTGTTGTGTGCATGAGGCCTTACAGGTAGATGTCAGGGTCAAGAAGAAGCGCACTCCTTTTGCATCCTCCATGATTCCACATAGATGTCTACAGAACCTGTTCTATTAAACGCTTAGAGTGTAGAGGGTGTCAGCAGTAAGTTTGTGTTGACATCACTGATTAATTTTCCCCATTCTCTGATCCGTCAGAACAATTACCCAGAAAAAAACTGATTAAAATTTGTTTTTTAACCAAAATAATTCACAAAATCCCCGCACTATATGGACATCTCAGAAATTAACTGCTGCTCCCTACTAACGCTGCAGATTTATCATGGAGACATTGTGGAGATTTAACCGCATATAACCACAGCGCTGACTGCTGAATAAATATTGTTTTTCGACCGAAATACTTCAATAAAGATTTTACCAAATATAACCGCCACACTGACTGACTGCTACCACCGCTACTTCCATGAACCCCTGCTACTTCCTGGGTAGGTAGACTGCTGCTCCCGACCTCACACTGCTGCCACCCTGATGACTCCCAGCCATGCTTTTAACACATATAACCGCCGACGTGAACTGAGAATATATTTTTCTTTCTGTACTGAAATAGGCCACTGAACGCTTTTGCCACAAATAAGTGCACCAGTGAAATGCGTATATATTTATCTTTTTTTTACTATAATACGCCCCTATGCGCTTTCACTAGAAATAACTGAAGAAGTGACCTGAGAATATATATTTCTTTAACCAGAAAACTATTAAATAGTGGAGTGCGTATCAGGGGAGTTGCTAGGTTAAAACATTCGGGGCCTGGGCACCTGATATTTTGTCACAGGCTCCGAATGCCCTGCCTGCCTGCTAGATACAACTGTATTGCCATCCACAGGACAGCAATACAATTGAATCTAATGTGGTGGAAGAGCTGAAGGACCTGTGGTGACATCACATGTCATGTGACTAGTAAAACAGTCAGTGGTTGAGAAGGACCTGTGATGATGTCACTCCTCCATAACGACATCAAGGGGCTAGTGGATGTTAGAGACCTTGCTACCCTCCACCCCATAGATGCTCAATAGGGTTTAGGTCTGGAGACATGCTTGGCCAGTCCAGCATCCTTACCCTTAGTGGTCGTCTTGGAGGTGTGTTTGGGGTCATCATCATGTTGGAATACTGCCCTGCGCCCAGTTTCCAAGGGAGGGGATCATGTAGGTCACACTACATGTTGGCCTTCATGGTTACCTCAATTGACTGTAGCTCCCCACAGCCGGAAGCACTCATGCAGCCCAAAACCATGACACTCCCACCTCCAGGCTTGACTGTAGGCAAGACACACTTGTCTTTGTACTCCTCACCTAGTTGCTACTTCCTAGTATAGTATACTTGCTACTTCCTAGTATAGCCGCTATTCACAGAAATCTATCTGCGTGGCGCCGCCTGCTGTTTGCTCTTTTTCTACTCAGTACCATCCTTCAACTGCCACCAACTGCAGTAGAAAGGACCCACCCAGAGAAATCCCTCCCTCCTCCCCAAGCTGCCAGCTTGAAATAAATCTAGAAGAGCAATTGGAGTAATGAACAGGGAGATCTCTGGATCCATGTGAGGTACAGGGCTGGTTCTAAGTTTGTTAGAAAGAGATGATCATGTACTAGATGATGTCTGGCTTTAATGTTTTCATGGCATAACCCCATTTAATATTGGTTTTAAAAGACACAGTCACAGCCTAAATTTAAGAGTGTACTTCTCTTTTAAACTCTAGGCCTCTAAGAGACTGAGCGCATTGTTACAAAGAACATTTGATGTAATGGCGGACTGTGTGGTGATGAAAGAAGTCTCACAGAATAACACAGGTCACTGATCAAACAAATAGGTTCAAAATAACTTTGTAACAGGAGCAAAAGAAAAAAAAAATTGGCACGTGAATAAAGTATGATCTGATCTGTAAAATGAGCTAAACGATAGACAAACAAGAAGCCAGGAGCTAGTATTTATAGCTGCTCTTTAAAACTGTTCATAATTTACAAATCTGTCAGTCTATCTGTAGTTTAATAAAAAAGTAAGTGAACCCTTTGGAATTACCTGGATATTTGAATTTATTAATAACTAGCAGAGGGACCTGGCTTCGCACTTCTGCATTTCATCTATTTCATTTAAAGGGTTTCTGTCATCAGAAAAATCGTTATGTAGCTGGCTGACATTAGCGATGTGCTACTGTCAGCAGTCCATAACAGTGTGCCTGCCGCCGTTGGTGCTAAAAAATGACTTTTATAATATGCGAATGAGCCTCTAGGTGCTAGTGGGGCGTTGCTGCAGCACCTAGAGGCTCCGTCCTCTCACCGTCTGGCACGCCCTTGTAAAGGTGATTGGAATCCTCGCTGTCCTTCTGTGCCCCTCCTACGCCTGCGCCTAATACTAAAATGGACGGCGCAGGCGCAGGATTTGCGGGACACGGAGGAGAACGAGGATGCCAATCACCTTTAAATGTGACCCTAAAAACTATTGAATATTACAACAAATGTATTTACTTACTAGTAACATGGCTGAATAGTGCACTCAACAATTACCCTATGAATTCCCTGAAACTGGACTACCCCTTTAAGCTCAACCTCTTTATGTTAGCAACTCTCTTCTCCTACCTTTCTTTTTTGACTGCTTGTCCTATTTATCAAGGTATTCTCTTACTCCTAGGTAGGATTGTTGTGGGTATCGAAATATCAATACCCAATCTATACTTTTGTCCCGGTATCGATACGATACCGGGATTTGACATTTATCGATACTAGGCTGCTCTACTGCACAGCCTAGCATCCGAGAACATGGAGCGCACTGCTGGCAGCGCACTCATGTTCCCTCAGCAGCACAGGGGAGAAGGAGTCACTCTTTCCCTCCCCACTGTGCCGCCGCTGCTGCCAATAAGAGAGAGGGGCAGAGGAGGGGCGGGTGCACTGCGCCACCAATGATAGTAGAGGACCTTTCATAGGTCCAAACAGTGTAAACTAACTATCAGGATATGTAGCGCGGTGCCCAGGGATCTTACTGCACTTACTGTATGCTAATTGCTAGCATCAGAGAAATGGGGAGAAGGTGAGTTTTTTTTTTTTTTGTCCCTGGCTGTGACGCTCTGCGCTTTGATTGGACAGTGCTACAGCCAGGGAGAAGGAACTCCCATTGAGAAAAAGGGCAGTCTCCTCCCCATTGCTCCGATGCTAGCAATTAGCATACAGAGCTGGAGAATATACCGGGGGCCACAGCGGGCGAACGGAGCGGCGCCCAGAAATAATAGTAAGTGCAGTGAGATCCCTGGGAGCGGCGCCCACGAAAATTAGTGCGTTCAGTGAGATCCCTGGGCACTGCTCTACATTTCCTGATAGTTAGTTTACAATGTTTGGACCCATGAAAGGTCCTCTTTAACCTTTAATACAGGAGGCGGGTGTCAGCAGCAGAATCACATAGCCGGCACCCTGCCTCTGACAGGGAGCTGCGATCAGCGGCAGTTAACCCCTCAGGTATGGCACCTGAGGGGTTAACTGCGGCTGATCTGCTGCCGTCACCTGCCTCCTGTATTAAAGGTTCATTTTCATTGGTGGCGCAGTGCGTCCATCCCCCCTTCCCCCCTCCCCAGTATTAAAATCATTGGTGGCGCAGTGCGCCCCCCCCTCAACCCCCCCAGTATTAAAAACATTGGTGGCAGTGGTCACAGGGTGTCATCCCCTCCTCTTCATTGGTGGCAGGGGCAGTTCTGATCGGCGCCCCAGCAGTGCAAACCCCGGGGCTCTGATCGGTTACCATGGCAGCCAGGATGCTACTGAGCTCTATTAGGGTGAATAGGACAAGGGATAAAAAGATCCCAGGTTCTAGCCCTTAACGGGGCTAATAGTTATTAAATAACAAGTAAAAAAAAAAAAAAGTTTAAAAACCACCTAAATATTAAGTATAAATCACCTCCTTTCCCAATTTGACATATAAAATATATAAACAATAAATAAATAAACATATCACATATTGCCACATCTGAAAAAGTCGAAAGTATTAAAATATAAAAGAAATCTCCTATGCGGCGAACACCGGAACAGAAAAAAATAAAAACTGAGCGATTCGCCATTTTTTTAAATGCAGAATGCACGCGGCTTTTTTGGTGTTTTATTTTTTTCGCGTGGCATTGAATGGTATTGAGTATCGCAATACTTTTTTATGGTATCAAAATCGATTAAAAATTTTGGTATCACAACAACCCTACTCCTAGGGTGGGATTTCAGGATCGATTAGGAAGAATGGCAGGACCACTTGTGATCTGTTCTTGCTGATCTTCTGTTGTATTTATCAGTGGGCAGTATAATGACTCTACTGGTTTGTTCTTCACCTCAGGCATACTGTAAGAAGAGGTGGTGTCACACCTAGGCACTGGTGCTTGAGGAGGCCCAAAGGCCACTTTGCCACATAAGAAGACATCAGTATTATAAATAGCACGTGAAAGGCATGGGAATTTTACTTATTTTAATTGAGGGTCCAGAAGCTTTAAGTTACTGCTTCAACGCCCCTTCTTGTCCACTGCATGTTCCTCACCCCACTCTCCTGCCTCTCTTTACAACCCCTCAATAAAACAAGCTCTAACATGCAAACCAGAGACAACCTGTTTTGATTCTGCTATGGGGATCAAATTTCGGACACATCGAAGGCATTAAAATACCAGTCATGCTAGAGAGGAGCTTCTTGTGAACATTAAAACAGTGCATTCATCTGAAGTGTCCATGTGCAACCATAAAAACATAAGTACTGAGTACACTTGCAACAGCCAGGTGATGCAGGTCTTCAAGGGCCAGACAAATCCTGGCTTCTCCTTAAAGAGGTTCATATATATTTGAATATTTAAAACTTGATTGAAAATAATTTAATTAGAGAAAGAACAGAACACTCAGGGTTAAGTAAACAAAATGCTGAATTTCTGTCTCTAAACGTACTTCACCAAGGACATTAAGATGTGAAGAAGCATCAGCTCTTATAGGAGACAAGTCTATTCAGTACTTTTCATTTTAAAGCATACAAATTGTTGAAGACACTTATTGAAAATACCATCTCCTTTTTTCCAGATCATTATCCCATTTCGCCTTTAAAGTTATACCATCTGAAGTATTTCAGAATTTTCACCAAGACGTCTTAAGCATGTAAGTGTTTTTACTGGAAAAGCGTGTAATTATTCTGTTAAAGTATTGACCTATATTGAATATGTCTCACTTGTTAAGAAAGGGATTAACTGAAGAGGCTGTTAGTAACTGGAATAGAACTAGCGCCTATTGATCACTTTCTTAAAGCATGTAAATTTGCAAGTCATCTGCTTCTCCAATAGTTCGTATTCGATGTTTTTCATAGGCTTGAGTGCCATTATCACGTATCAGGTTTACAAGTGTTAACAGAAGACCCCAGTCGAAAATGGAAAATTGCTTACCAAGTATTATCTTTATGTCTCTTGTATCTGCACATTCTAAAGGCTTTGTGCTCCCTGTATTCATTGTTAAAGGGTTGTCCTGTCTGGACATTTATGGGACTGCCGAAAATAGCTAAGCCAATCCTCAGCTATTTTTGAAAGTCTCATAGCAGCGAATAGAGAAGGCTGTGCATGAGTGGCTTGCTCTTCATTCACTCATGGTCAGGTTCTTAGGAGAGAAGCGGGGTCCTACAGATGTAGCTAACCCCTATCACATGTTAGTTTAGAAATTATAAGTGGACAATCAGACTGATCTATCAGATTGGAACTTTGGTCATTGCCAGCTGAATATACAAGCACAGCATATGGCATGATTGGCCAGATGTGGTTAATCATTTGCCACTCTGCACAAGTCCACTCTGTATGTTTCACATTTTTTCTCATTCCTTCATCCACCAGGTTAACCTGGCAGGTTGATGGTCAATATTATTCATACGAATTATATGACAGACTAGCAGAAGGACATGGCTTCGCATGGGTATATTTCATCTATTTCACTTAAAGTTTGTTTGTGTTGTTAAAATATATCAACAGTATCCACTATAACAGTGACATCTACAGTACCCTGTCCCTTTAACAGTGACCTCCACAGCGGTCTGCCCCCTTAAAAGTAACATCCACAAGGCCCTCCCTTTTAACAGTAACATCCACAGCGGCCGTCCCTTTATTAGTGACCTCCACAGTACCCTGTCTCGGTAACAGTGATTTCAACAATAACTCGCCCCCTTAACAGTGACCTCCACAGAGCTCCGTCCCTTAAAATGTGACCTCCACAATACCCCGCCCCCTTACCAGTGACCTCTACAGCATCCTGCCCTTTAACACTGACCTCCATAGAATCACACCCCTTTGACAGTGACCTTCACAGCATCCCACCACCTTAACAGTAACCTCCACAGCATCCCGCCCCCTTAACAGTGACCTCCACAGCACGCCGTCCCTTTAACAGTGACCTCCACAGTGGCCTCCCCTCTATTATTAAGCTCCCATCTATTAAGTACCCCATCTCCTTAACAGTGATTTCCACAACACCCTGTCCCCTTAACAGTGACCTCTACAGCAATCTGCCCCTTAACACTTACATCCATAGCGGACCGTGCCCTTAACTGTGACCTCTACAGCAGCCTGTCCCTAAGTTGGCCAGAGGTCCAGTTTTAGGCCGGACAGCCCGGCTTTTAGACTCCCTGTCCTCTGTCTGGCGCAGGGCTTGGATGGACACATTGATGTCCTTTAGAACAGCTCACCCTTAGGCTACATTCACACGACAGCATATATTTTGCGGTCCGCAAAATACTGATCCACAAAAAATGCGGATGACGTCCTTTTGGCATCCATATTGCATCAGGTTTTTTTTGAGGATCTATTGTAACAATGCCTATGCTTGTCCGCAAAACGGACAAGAATAGGACATGCTCTATATTTTTTGCGGGGATACGGACTGGACATACGGATGCGGACAGCACATGGTGAAATTAATGGGTCCTCATGCAATCTGCAAAGAAAACGGAATGAACACGGATACAAAATACGTTCACACTGTGCTGTCTAAGGGTCAATTCACACATCCGTAAGTGTTCTGCGGATCTGCAAATTGCGGATCTGCAAAACATGGACGCTGGCAATGTGCATTCCGCAATTTGATGCCTAATCTTGTCAGCAATTGCGGATAAGAATAGGAAATGTTCTATTTTTTGGGGCGGAAACGGAAGCCCGGATGCGGAAGTGCAGATCCGCAAATGCGGATGCGGACAGCACATTCCGGCCCCATTGAAAATGAATGTTGCGGAACGGATGCAGACGCATTTTGCAGACGTGTGAATGGACCCTTAGTGTGAGCTGCAGGGAGAAAGTCATCTTCCCTCCCACCCCTGCAGCTGACAGAAGTTGAATTTTACCTAGATTTTTTAAATCCCCATTGTCTGCGGAGTGGGAGGGGGCGTGGCCTAACCAGCTTGGGCCGTGGCTTAGCGGGACCTGGGGGTCGGTTTTTAAGTCCGTCTTTTGAGGGTGGCCTAAATGGCCACCCTACCTGCCCCCTGAACTGTGACCTCCACAGCACTCCACTCCCTTAACAGTGTCATCTACAGCGCCCTGCACATTTGATGCTGACTTACAGTAGTGAAGAAAAATGGCTGGGTTGTCAGGGGTACACCTATCCTTTCTGCTGCCTGAGGCAAAAATGTTAACGGCGCTCCCACCCCTCATACCAAATTCTCAACCTAACCCCTTCCCTCCAGCCCTACTGTTAAAGACATCCTTGGAATATGTTAGCGACACCACCCCCATTAGTAGAAATACCCTCCAAAATTGTTTGCACATTTTGGGTTGTGGCCAATACCAATGATCTTTATTTTTAATTCTTCAAATGGGCGGCGTGATTTAAAAAAAAATTTTGCACTTAAGTTCCCCTAGACTTTAACGTGTTATTGTCCGATTGCTTCTTCCACAGATTGCAATGATTCAACAACATAGAAAAGCATATTAAGCAGATACATCTGCTTTAAAGGGGTTGTCCCATCTTACCGTTTCCACTGCGAGAAGGGACAAAGGCTACTTTCCCACTAGCATTAGTTTGTCCGGCAGGCTGTTTCGGCAGGGTAACAGCCTGCCGGATCTGTACTAATGCTTGCACTCGTGTGCTGCCGGAAGTCTGGCCTGGCACCATTCACTATCACGGGGAGGGGCAGGAGATGTTCCCCTACTATCATGTTCACCTAACGCTAGTGTGAAAGTAGCCTAGGTGGCTGGGCTTATGTAACAGCTGAGTGTGCAGGCGTTCTGCTGTTTGCATAACTCCCATTGTAGTAAATGGGAGCTAAGCAAATAATGTAGCACAAGTTACACTGCTTCTATAGTGTGTATATATACATATATTTTTTTAAAATCAAACCCTCTGCTATATGTATGTATGTATTTACTAAGTGTATGTGTGTGTGTAATCTATATATATAAAGAAAGACGTATGTATGTATGTATGTATGTATGTTCCGCGATCACTCAAAAACGCAGCCATCGATTTCAACAAAACTTGGTATACACATCCCTTGCTACCTGGAAAAAAATCTTGTGGGGGGGTCACAGCTCTCTAGTACGTACCGTTCCTGAGATATTCCCCAAAAATTACCTGCATTAGCCAATACAAGCCTGTAAGTCTTTCTCTTCATATCCCAAATGCCATACACACATTTTTGGATCTTAACAAGGTTCCAAGTAGAGCTTCAACATGCAGCAAGAAGAAATGAGAGTGAGACAAAACATTTTTTGAGCATTCAATTAATTGAAAATAACAATTAAACTGAAACAGGCTGTTTTTCAGCTAATCCAAATTTTAGGACCACATGCTTTAAAAGGCCAAATATGCGCAAAGATGTGGATTAATTGTCATTTTCTGTCAGGTAGTCACTAGAGATGTCCCGAACTATTCACAGGCGAATAGTTCCCGGCGAACATAGTTTGTTCGCGTTCGCCGCTACGGGCGAACATATGCGATGTTCGGTTCGCCTCCTATACGTCATCATTGAGCAAACTTTGACCCTGTACCTCTCAGTCAGCAGACACATTCCAGCCAATCAGCAGCAGACCCTCCCTCCCAGACCCTCCCACCGCCTATCAAAAAGCAAGGACAGCATCCATCTTAGATTAATTCTGAAGCTGCAGTGTCACAATGCGATTAATACAGGTTATAAACATTGCGATTACAACTTAGAGCTGGGTTCCTAATGGTTATATTGATAGAATATAACGAAGATTGAGAATATAGTGCTTTATTCGTTGTCAATTCTAGCAATACAACCATTAGGAACTCAGATCTAAGTTGCATTTGCAATGCGAATAATGCAGGTTATATTAATCGCATTGCGAATTCAAGCTAGCGAATGCAAGCTAAGTTCCTAATGGTTGTATTGCTAGAATTGATGAATATAACGAATATAGCACTATATTCTCAATCTTCGTTATATTCTAGCAATACAACCATTAGGAACCCAGCAGCTCTAAGTTGAATTCGCAATGTGATTAATATAACCTGCATTAATCGCATTGCGATTACAACTTTCTCAAATCCGACGGTATATTCTAGCATGGAGCCGTTCCCATGGTGATGGGGACGCTCCATGAGCACGGAAGTCAGCAGAAGCTCTAAGTTGAAATCGCAGTGCGATTAATTCAAGTTCTATAAATCGCATTGCGATTTCAACAGAACTTCTGCTGACTTCCGTGCTCATCGAGCATCCCTATCACCATGGGAATGACTACATGCTAGAATGTACTGTCGGATTTGAGAAAGTTGAAATCACAATGCGATTAATTCAAGTTCTACAGGGAGTGCAGAATTATTAAGCAAGTTGTATTTTTGAGGATTCATTTTATTATTGAACAACAACCATGTTCTCAATGAACCCAAAAAACTCATTAATATCAAAGCTGAATATTTTTGGAAGTCGTTTTTAGTTTGTTTTTAGTTTTAGCTATTTTAGGGGGATATCTGTGTGTGCAGGTGACTATTACTGTGCATAATTATTAGGCAAATTAACAAAAAACAAATATATACCCATTTCAATTATTTATTTTTACCAGTGAAACCAATATAACATCTCAACATTCACAAATATACATTTCTGACATTCAAAAACAAAACAAAAACAAATCAGTGACCAATATAGCCACCTTTCTTTGCAAGGACACTCAAAAGCCTGCCATCCATGGATTCTGTCAGTGTTTTGATCTGTTCACCATCAACATTGCGTGCAGCAGCAACCACAGCCTCCCAGACACTGTTCAGAGAGGTGTACTGTTTTCCCTCCTTGTAAATCTCACATTTGATGATGGACCACAGGTTCTCAATGGGGTTCAGATCAGGTGAACAAGGAGGCCATGTCATTAGATTTTCTTCTTTTATACCCTTTCTTGCCAGCCACGCTGTGGAGTACTTGGACGCGTGTGATGGAGCATTGTCCTGCATGAAAATCATGTTTTTCTTGAAGGATGCAGACTTCTTCCTGTACCACTGCTTGAAGAAGGTGTCTTCCAAAAACTGGCAGTAGGACTGGGAGTTGACCTTGACTCCATCCTCAACCCGAAAAGGCCCCACAAGCTCATCTTTGATGATACCAGCCCAAACCAGTACTCCACCTCCACCTTGCTGGCGTCTGAGTCGGACTGGAGCTCTCTGCCCTTTACCAATCCAGCCACGGGCCCATCCATCTGACCCATCAAGACTCACTCTCATTTCATCAGTCCATAAGACTCCACCTTAGAAAAATCAGTCTTGAGATATTTCTTGGCCCAGTCTTGACGTTTCAGCTTGTGTGTCTTGTTCAGTGATGGTCGTCTTTCAGCCTTTCTTACCTTGGCCATGTCTCTGAGTATTGCACACCTTGTGCTTTTGGGTACTCCAGTGATGTTGCAGCTCTGAAATATGGCCAAACTGGTGGCAAGTGGCATCTTGGCAGCTGCACGCTTGACTTTTCTCAGTTCATGGGCAGTTATTTTGCGCCTTGGTTTTTCCACACGCTTCTTGCGACCCTGTTGACTATTTTGAATGAAACGCTTGATTGTTCGATGATCACGCTTCAGAAGCTTTGCAATTTTAAGAGTGATGCATCCCTCTGCAAGATATCTCACTATTTTTGACTTTTCTGAGCCTGTCAAGTCCTTCTTTTGACCCATTTTGCCAAAGGAAAGGAAGTTGCCTAATAATTATGCACACCTGATATAGGGTGTTGATGTCATTAGACCACACCCCTTCTCATTACAGAGATGCACATCTTCTAATATGCTTAATTGGTAGTAGGCTTTCGAGCCTATACAGCTTGGAGTAAGACAACATGCATAAAGAGGATGATGTGGTCAAAATACTCATTTGCCTAATAATTCTGCACTCCCTGTATAAATCGCATTGCGATTTCAACAGAACTTCTGCTGACTTCCGTGCTCATGGAGCGTCCCCATCACCATAGGAACAACTCCATGCTAGAATTTACTGTCGGATTTGAGAAAGTTGAAATCGCAATGCGATTAATTCAAGTTCTATAAATCGCATTGTGATTTCAACTTACCACACTCTGTGTCAACTACGTAATTTTCCATGGGTGTTTTGCCATGGATACCCCTCTGGCATGCCACAGTCCAGGTGTTAGTCCCCTTCAAACAACTTTTCCATCACTATTGTGGTCACAAAGAGTACCTGTGGGTTTTCAAATTCGCCTTCCTATTGATGTCTATTGCGGTTCGCCCAGGTTCGCACGTTCGAGAACATTTGCGGAAATTCGCGTTCGCCGTTTGCGAACGGAAAATGTTATGTTCGCGACATCACTAGTAGTCACGTTGTGATGGCAAAGGCAAAAAAACCTCTCCCTTTTTGATCGTGGTCGGGATGTTGAACTGCATAAGCAGGGTCTCTCACAGCGCGCTATTGCTGCTGAGGTGGGATGCAGTAAGACAGTAATTTGGAATTTCTTAAATGATCCTGAGGGTTATGGAACAAAAAAGTCAAGTGGAAGACCCAAAAAAATTTAATCAGCACTGAGCCGGAGGATCCAATTGGCTGTCCTTCAAGACACTGGACAATCCTCGACCCAAATTAAGGCCCTTACTGGTGCTGACTGCAGCCCCATAACCTTCAGACGGCATCTGAGACTGAAGGGCTTCAAAAACAAAAAACAACGTCTTCAAAGACCTCGTCTCCTTGAACACCACAGAACTGCTTGTTTGGACTTTGCAAGAGAGCACCAAACATGGGACATTCAAAGGTGGAAGAAAGTTTTATTCTCTGATGAGAAAATGTTTTACCTTGATGGTCCTGATGGTTTCCAACGTTACTGGCATAACAAGCAGATCCCACCTGAGATGTTTTCTACGTGCCACAGTGGAGGGGGCACCATAATGGTCTGGAATGCTTTTTCCTTCAGTGGAACAATGGAGCTTCAGGAAGTGCAGGGGCGTCAAGCGGCCGCTGGCTATGTTCAGATGTTGCAGAGAGCATTCCTCATGACTGACGGCCCTTGTCTGTGTGGTAACGACTGTGTTTTTCCACAGGACAACGCTACAGTACACAATGCCCGCAGGACAAGGGACTTCTTCCAGGAGAATAACATCACTTTATTGGCCCATCCTGCGTGTTCCCCTAATCTAAATCCAATTGAGAAACTTTTGGGAAGGATGGCAAGGGAAGTTTACAAAAATGGACAACAGTTCCAGACAGTAGATGGCCTTCATGCGGCCGTCTTCGCCACTTTGAGAAATGTTCCCACTCACCTCATGGAAACGCTTGCATCAAGCATGCCGAAACAAATTTTTGAAATGATAAACAATAACGGCGGAGCTACTCATTACTGAGTTCATGTTCGGAAGTTGTATTTATGTTTGGGGGGGGGCTTAGTTTTTTTTTGGAGGTGTGGTCATAAACTTTTTATCAGCTGAAAAACAGCCTGTTTCAGTTTATTCGTAGTTTTTTTTATTAAATTAAATGCTCAAAAAATGTTTTGTCTCACTCCCATTTCTTCTTGTTGCATGTTGAAGCTCTACTTGGAACCTTGTTAAGATCCAGCCATGCTAAATATGATTTTTTTACATTTTTCAAGTGGTCTTAAACTTTTGATCAGGACTGTATTACCACATCTGTTGTAGAACCTTACCCATATACAACAAAAGAGCGAGGATGTATCATGGTAAAAAATCTCATTTTATTCAATTTAAATGACATAATCAATACAAGTAAGAGCAAAAGGGGACAGGACATGGAGACTAAGCCACAATAGGGCTCTACAATGTGGAGAATCACATTTGGGGATGATGTGACCAAAAACAGCAGGTAACACAACAATTTGAGCAGAGGCTATAGAACCTTACCTATCCCGGTTCCCTTAGCAGATCTATATCGGCTACATAGAGATCTCTTTTCTTTCATCTGGGCTCATCAACGACCGAGGATTAAACTTGAAGTTATGTTTCTTGATAAATGAATGGGAGGGCTTTCAGTCCCCAATTTCATCAAATATTACAAAGCAGCTCGCTTAGCACAGCTTCTTTTGGTCCATGGTCGACGACGCCCTCCGATGTGTGTGGCCCTGGAGTCATAAATGATTGCCCCATTTTCCTGGTCTGCATTATTCTGGGATACAAATCCTCTCCCTGCAGACCTCAAATCTAAGGCCCTACTACCTTTTCATGCTATACAACTATGGAGGTCAGTCCGTTTTAAGGCAAGTCTCCAATCCAGACCTTCTCCTCTCATTCCTCTTTTTTGACTACCCCAACCTTTCCACCCGGGATGGACTTGAGTGGTTTCTCATGGTGGTCCGCCAACTGTCTGACAAGACTACATGACTTTCTTATTGCTGGTAAACTACCATCTGTGGATCAGTTAAGATCTAAATATTCTATCCCTACCTCTGAAAGCTACAGACTGATTTGTTCTTATTGGCGGTCCATTGTGGGGACCCTCTGATCCATTTCCTGCTCTCCTCTTGAACGTTTCATTTTATATTCTTTTGAAAGGGTAGGACTGGCATCTCTCCTCTATTGTTGGTTAAATACTCCATCCAGTGTTAACAAGCTGCCCTTTATATTAAAGTGGGAGGAGGACATACATTGCTCAATGTCTATTGCTAAATGGCATGCATGTTGTGAGACTGTCACTAGGGGCAGTTGGCAAGTATCACTGGTGGAAACTTCTCTTAAGGTCCTCTATAGGGCCTATTTAGTACCCGACAGGTTACATCGTATCTATCCATCGGTTTCACCACTTAATTTTCGGGGATGTAATGATATTGGATCAATGTACCATATATGGTGGGCATGCCCTGTAGCAAGCTCTTTTTGGTCAGGAATATGCACAATCTGATCAAACGTTTTGGGCACCACTTTTCATAAGACCCCATCGGTATGTCTCCTTGGAGATAAGCCTATAAGCTTAAAATACGCCCCATTTAAACTGGCCCAATACTTTTTGCTACCGGCACGTATACACATCGCGGCCAAATGGCATTTAAATGCCCTTGGCCTTGCTGAGGTTGTGCAACAGATGGATAGAATGGCCATAAATAAAAAGATTACAGCTACTATGGGAGATACGGTCGAATCTTACTTAAAACTCTGGCAGCCGTGGCTGGTCTCCTCCCACACTTCTCATAGGATACCCTACTTGTCAATGTAACTTTGGTGAGAGGTTATTGGCTTCTCCTACAGTCTATTTCGGGTTGCCTGGGATACTCTATTGTCCGCCACACCTGCCCTATACCTTTATCTGAGAACGCCACAGCTTTGCACTCATAAGGACACCATGTTTTTGTTCCTTGATGTATGTGAAACTTGTTTTTGGTTGTTTGATATTACATCCATTGTACTATGTATCTGTCAATAACCACCTCCTGCATGAGGTGAATTTATACGATACTGTTTCTGGTTTCTGTAACCTTGCCTTATTTTGTGCCTTAATAAAACCGACTTTTTGAAACTAAAAAAATGGGCTGGCTGCTGTGAAGGTCAAAGTTAAGGGTATGGGCTGCTGTGGAGGTTCCATTTTAAAGTGGGGGGGGGGGCACTGTGTGGGGTCAGTGTTGAGGGGTGGGGGACTGTGGAGTTAATTGTTAAAGGGGCAGAGTACTGTAGATGTCACTGTTATAGCGAATACTGTCGATATCTTTTAACGACACACACAAACATTAAATGAAATAGATGAAATATACCCACGGGAAGCCAGGTCCATCTGCTAGTATATATATATATATATATTCCAGTGTGTCCTTAAATTTGCTTTCCTCAGTGGAAAAACAGATTAAACCTACAAGAAACCAGGACTCCTTGAGAGACTGGTCTATCATTATAGATGCACACACAGATGTGTTACTGCAACATTTATCATACACATTCCACATATCAATAACCATTACATGCGACACACATTCATATACAGTACACCAGATGTAGCAGGGTTAGCACTCAAGCTCTTAACTGAAATGTCTTAATTCATCGCGTTATCTTGAGACAAAAGCTATTGAAAAGCAATTGAAGGTGTTTGCTTAACCCCTTAGTGACCAAGCCTGTTTGGGCCTTTATGACCAAGCGTTTTTCTTCCTTTTTTCATGGTCTCGTTCCAAGAGCTATAACTTTTTTATTTTTTCGTCTATATAGCTTTATGAGGGCTTGTTTTTTACGGGACAAGTTGTAGTTTTTAATGGCACCATTTTGGGGTACACATAACTTTCTGATTAACTTTTATTAATTATTTCTGGGAGGGAGATGGGGAAAAATAGCAATACTGCCACTGCGTTTTTTACATTATAAATTTTACAGCGTTCATTTTTCGGTAAAAATAACATAATATCTTTATTCTCTGGGTCAGAACGAAATACTTTGACTTTTTTTTTACGTTTTACTACTTTTTTTCCCAATAAAACCCCTTTTATTAACACAAAAAATGATTTTGCATTGCCACTTCACAAGACCCATAACTTTTTTTTTTCTTTTTCTATGGAGTTGTGTGAGGGCTTGATTTTTGAGGGACAACTTGTATTTTTCATTGGTATCATTTTGGAGTAAATGCCGCTTTTTGATCGCTTTTTATTACGTTTTTTCGGTGGGAACAAGAATAATTTAGAAATTTTTTACGGCGTTCACCATAGGGGATAATTTATGTAATATTTATGTAGTCCGGGTCGTTACGGACGCGGAAATACCAAACATATGGGGGATATTTTCTTTTTACAATTTTTTTCATTGAAAAGCGTATTTTCAATGGAAAAAAAAGCATATTTTTTTATTTTATGGAATTATTTTTATTTAATAAAAGTCCCGCAAGGGGACTATAATATACAGTATTTTGATTGCTTTTAAAATGTAATGCATTATCTCTATAATGCATTACATTTCAATAGCAATGCTATTCAAAGTTTGACCAGCAGGCTGCGCCAGAGAGGCACAGCCTGCTGGAGAGAACTGAAGACAGGTTCAGGGCCCTGATTGGAAGTGAGGTAAGCTTCCCAACACATCAGCACCCCGTGATCGCATTTTCGGGGTGCTTATGGGAGACAGAGGGAGTCCGCTCCCTCTGTCACCACTTTACATGCAGCGGGCGCCATTGTGCCCGGCATGTAAAGGGTTAAACAGCCCAGATCGGCACTTCTGCCAGTCAGGGCTGTTAGAGCAGGGCCCCGGCTCTCATGTGAGAGCCGGGTCTGCGCTCCCCGCTGCACAAGGGAAGCCGTGCAGCGCTTAGACTGGGCCGCCGTAAAAACGTGGTGGCCTAGCCTAAGGCCCCTTAGTGACCGCCGTAAAAACATGTATGGGTGGTCACTAAGGGGTTAACGCATTTAGTTTAGATGACACGTCTCATAAAGCATGTGTGTTAACTCTACTACATCTGTACATACATATAACTCACAGTGTACACACATTACACATACTGTACAGTACACTCACCATTTCTGTAAGTGGCTAGATATTATGTGGGGTTTCAGTCATGGGGTAGTGTCTGTGGAGCACAGAACAGGTAAAGTCAGACTGTTTACAGACTCCTCTCCCTCCTCCTCCTGTCTGCTCCGACTACTTGCTGAAAGCTGCAAAGACAGGTGGAGGGTTAGGCAGGGTCTGCAGGGTAATGCTGCTGGGAAGGTGGGGGGTTAGGCAGGGTCTGAAGGGTAATGCTGCTGGTAAGGTGGGGGGTTAGGCAGGGTCTGCAGGGTAATGCTGCTGGGCAGATGGAGGGTTAGGCAGGGTCTGCAGGGTAATGCTGCTGGGAAGGTGGGGGGTTAGGCAGGATAATGCTGCTGGGCAGATGCGTGGTTAGGCAGGGTCTGAAGGGTAATGCTGCTGGGCAGGTAGGGGGTTAGGCAGGGTCTGTAGGGTAATGCTGCTGGGCAGGTAGGGGGTTAGGCAGGGTCTGTAGGGTAATGCTGCTGGGCAGGTGGGGGGTTCACTGTGTAGGGGCCATGTTTATGAGGGCAGGCAGAGACACTGGCACTGCAGAGGGGAGGCTCTGTGGAGCAGCTGCCAGCCTGATCTACAGTATAGTAGACTCGTGGCTGCTCTATTCAGAGCAGGAGAAGCGGCTGCTTTCTGCTCTGAAGCTGTATACATTCGGTCAGATGGGGCCCAATCAGAAATACAATGAACACCCACCTGGCAAAGGAGCTCAGCAGTGATAAAGTGAGAGAGGTGGAAAAAACAGCCTATTACAGGGCTTTGCTCCGCACTGGCAGTCTGCACTCCTGATGCTCCCAGCCTGGTATTATGTCATCACATGACGCGTCAGGTCCTGCTGCCTCTGCTGAGTGAGATGTATGTTCCACAGTGTGGAATGTGGAACATACATCTCACTGTAACTTTTGCTGGCTTGCGGGGCTGGCACTGATGACCCTCACACATGCACCCAGTTCCCTACAGTTGGTGGAGGCCTCTTCGTTTAGTTAAGTCGTGGAGAGCCCATGTTCCCTGCTTTCAATCTAGCACTGCACAACGCTGCTGCGCATCCCCCACTTTCCACTAGATGGCGCCGCCTGAGGCAACTGCCTCACATGGCCTCGTTAACCGTGTGCCCCTGTGGGTTGTTATGGAAACCTGGTGTAAAACTGTGTGTATGTGGAGACTAAGGGTCTGCGAGCTTCTATTGGCTGATAAGGGTCATGTGACCAGGCTTCTATTGGCTAATGCATTTTTTTGGGAATATCTCAGGAACTGTACGTGCTAGAGAGCTGTGCCAAATTTCGTGATTGTAAATGCGATGGTGCAGATTCCTTTAGCGTACATACACACGCACACATACACTCAACTTTATATATTAGATGACTGATGGGCGGCATATCTTGTGTGCATGTCCTTGAGTTGCACTTTTTTTCAATAAATTCAATCATGCCCTGGCTCTGACATTTTTTCCCTCATTGCCTGGCATTTTTCTCCTCTAGACCTCTGCTGTTTTTTTTTACAGCATTTTTAATGTCATTTTTTCATTGAATATTTTGTGCCACTGTATTTTCTCCATACTGCTCAACAAAGGACCTGATACTATATGGGCCTAAAATGCCATCACAAAAATACTAAGCAAGTTATCCTTTTTTATTTACTTTTTGGACTCAAAAATGCACAGTACAATGTTGTAAATATAGCACGGGCTTCAGCAACATACATCACATGATTATTTTTATTTCCTGGACATGAACGTTAGATAGTTATTGGTCAAACACCTGTTTCGGCCAACAGCCTTCTCTACTACATGCACTGGATCCTATGATCGGTCAACTGCACAAATGGGGCGAAGGAGAAAGGCTGCTGCCAGAAACTTCTGGCAACAGCTTATCATTGGCTGAACAAAAGACATCTGCTGTTTGCTGTTTCTAGAAAACAAAAAAGGCACACCATGTGTTTGAATGAATAAACCTAAATTCCCTTCTACTTAACCCCTGCACATTGCAGTTTTCCACAAACAAAAACGATAATGCAGAAAAATTTGGTTCACTTACATCTGATGTTTGAACGAAGCCTAATGGGACTATTGTCTTACTTCGAAATTGGCCATAGGAAAATATGAGTGCACAAGATTGTCAGTCCCAATGCTACGGCTATGGAAAAATCATCTTTAAATAATAGACAATAAATAGGGACCCACTAACCCCCCCCCCCCCCCCAATCAGCTGTTATCAGCAGGGCAAGCAGTGAGTGGTCACAAATTTCAAAATTAGCCCATGAGGTTCACATGGTCACTTTTGGTCCATCAGTTTGGAAACCACTCCTTGCAAAGCTCTTCGTTGTGTTTAATAAAGAGGCAAAGTAACTGTGGAGCCCCAGTTATGGGTCTTCAACAGAGTGAAAGGCAGATATCCCTCCCAGTAAGGAAAACCAAGCAAAAGGGGTGTCCCCATTTTAGAGATCACCAAATCCACCATATTGAGTGGCCCCTGTGTCCAGATCCAGCTCTGTTACAAGCCTTAAATAACAATGAAATCACAAAGAGAAGACATACATGGAAATCTCACTGATGCCCAATGAGGTCAATACCTTATTATCTCTTATAATGCTGGACGGCAATCCTGTAAAGGTCGAGTTATGTTGCTTTACTTTTTCTTTAGTTAATATATGTTTTTTTTTTTTTTTTCTATTCATAGTTATAGCTCCCTTGCCATTTTTTTCTGGTTAAGATTCACTGGACGGTCAGAGCTTAGGCCCCATTTACATCATGTGTGGTGTATGTGTTGGGTTTATACATAAGGAGATTTTCCTAGTGCATATGTCAGACACTGTACTGTGTGAACAGAGTCTGAGCTCAAACTATCTGCTAAATATTTGTAACACTGCTACATTCAGCTTCCAGCATAAAACTTAATTAATTATTTCAGACAGTGTATTGGTAAAATGTATCTCCGGTCTTTCTATCCTAGTAAAAATTTCCTGCTGTACCATACCATTAGGGTCAGTGTTCCCTCTAAGCCTTGGCAGCTGCTGAGCGGGGTCGGCTCAGAGCTGGGCACAGCGCCATCAAAGGTGGGCAATAGGAAAACCTAAGATAATTGTCACATCAAAGAGCATACAGTGTACATCCCGTACAATACAGTATAATCCCTGCACCATGCTGTGCAATATACAGCATAATCCCTGCAAAGAAAAATTGGGGGTCAGTCAGCACATCCAGCGCACAGGTGCGCATTGCCATGGCTGAAAGCACAAAGGCAAAAAAATATACAATGCAACAGCACTCTGCAAACCAAATAAAGTACAATAATGCCAAAATAATAGAAAGTATTCTGGTGCAAATGCTACGCTAATAAATTTGAAATGCTTGGCAAATCATTTTGTACAAAATTATTTGGGCCCGTCTGCCAAACGTCAAGGTGATCTCAGTAAGACGGGAACCTAACACTAAATACCACATTAACTGGTGCCATACTGGCTTCCATTACATTCAGGGAATGCAGGTTCCACATGCATGCCAAGCCCACATTATATTATGCCTCTTATGGTGCCAAAATGGCCTCCATTATATTTAGGGGATTCAGGCCCCTCATGCATGCCGAACCCACACTATATAATACCTCTTTGGTGCCGGCCTCCATTTTGTTAAAAAAATGCAGGTTCCACTAGCATGCTGAGCCCACTTTGTATTCCACCACCTAGTGCCAAATGGCCTCCAATTCATACAGGGAGAGTAGGCCACAGCTTTATAGCTATACTAATTAAAATCAGAGTCAGCCACACCTCCAATACAAACTGCAAAGAAAAATTGGGGGTCAGTCAGCACATCCAGTGCGCAGGTGCGCATTGCCATGGCTGAAAGCACAAAGGCAAAAAAAAAATTACAATGCAACAGCACTCTGCAAACCAAATAAAGTACAATAATGCCAAAATAGAAAGTATTCTGGTGCAAATGCTACGCTAATAAATTTGAAATGCTTGGCAAATCATTTTGTACAAAATTATTTGGGCCCGTCTGCCAAACGTCAAGGCGATCTCAGTAAGACGGGAACCTAACACTAAATACCACATTAACTGGTGCCATACTGGCCTCTATTACATTCAGGGAATGCAGGTTTCACATGCATGCCGAGCCCACATTATATTATACCTCTTCTGGTGCCAAAATGGCCTCCATTATATTCAGGGGATTCAGGCTCCTCATGCATGCCGAACCCACACTATATAATACCTCTTTGGTGCCGACCTCCATTTTGTTCAAGGAATGCAATGTGGGCTAGGCTTGCATGTGGAACCTGCATTCCCTGAATGTAATGGAGGCCAGTATGGCACTAGTTAATGTGGTATTTAGTGTTAGGTTCCCGTCTTACTGAGATCGCCTTGACGTTTGGCAGACGGGCCCAAATAATTTTGTACAAAATTATTTGCCAAGCATCTAAAATTTATTAGCATAGCATTTTCACCAGAATACTTTCTATTTTGGCATTGTTGTACTTTATTTGGTTTGAAGAGTGCTGTTGCATTGTATATTTTTTACAGTATAATCCCTACACCATACTGTGTAATATACAGTATAATCCCTACACCATGCTGTACAGAATACATTTTAATCCCTGCACCATGCCGTGCAATATATAGTATAGTTCATACACCATGCTATACAATATAACCCCTACACCATGCTGTGTAATATGCATTATAATCCCTGCACCATGCTGTACAGTATAGATTATAATCCCTGTGCCATGCTGTGTAATATACATTATAATCCCTACATCATGTTGTACAGAATACATTATAATCCCTGCACCATGCTGTGTAATATACATTATAATCCCTACACCATGCTGTACAATATAGAACATAACCCCACAGTTTAGGTTTTATACTGCATAATGAATGGCATGGTGTATGTATTATAATGTATATTATATAGCATGGTGCAGGGATTATAGTGTATATTGTACGGCATGGTACAGGGATTATAATGTATACTGTACAGCAAATGTATGGAGGTTACACCACGCCAGACAATATAATCCCTGTGGGATAGATAGATATACCTAGATACAGTATATATATGTCACCGCCAGTTCTGTGAGAAGGTCTGACAGATGTTCTTCTCTACCTCTGGTATGAAGTTCTTTGTTTTGGTTTCACTTTGTCATCTCCTTTCCTTCTGCCGGGTGTCACTTATTTAGACTAATCGTCTTCCTTTATATTCCCTCCCATACTGCCTCACTTTGCGGTTTATACTACTTCCTGGATGACGTGTTCACTGCTGGAGACTGCTGCTGCTGTTTGCTCAGATAAGTCTTTTCCTTTATTTTGTTTCCTTGCTGGCTTGATTCTAGGCGACCCTCACTCCATATTAAGTGCAGGGAGCCGGTGGTCGTGTCCCCTCACTATTATTGGGTTTTCAGGTGTCACATAGTCTTAGGTACGTGGGCATGCAATCGTCTACCATTGAGACCCTTGCATGCGTATAGCAGTCAGTCGTTTATTTATAAGTTCCAGCTATCTGCAACTTCACACGTGACATTATAAACCGCCTAAACCGTCTTAAGCATGGATCCGGTTTCAGCCTTGATTCTTTTGCTGGAGGTAGCAGATCTCCGTAAAACTGTGTCTCAGTTTCAGGTGACCGGTTCTGCTGGCGTTCATGGAGTTTGTTCCGAGCCTAAGATCTTGCATCCGGATACGTTCTCCGGGGGTAGTGAGAATTTTGTTCGCTTTAGAGAGGCTTGCAAACTCCATTTTCGCCTACTTCCCCATTCCTCTGGTGATGAGGAGCAGAGGGTGGGGATCATCATCTCGCTGCTCAGGGATAACGGTCAGTCTTGGGCCTTTCTTCTGCCGGTGGGGGCACGGCCCCTCCAATTGGTGGATGAATTTTTTGTAGCCCTGGGGCAGATATATGATGACCTGGATCGTATTGCTCTGGCTGAATCTAAACTGCGTCTTTTATGCCAGGGTAAAAAGTCTGCAGAGATATATTGTTCTGAATTTTGGAGATGGGCAGCTGATACTGGTTGGAATGATGCTGCACTCAGAAATCAATTTTTCCATGTTTTTTTGGAAAGATTGAAAGATGCATTTTCTTTTCATGAGAGACCAGCGTCGTTAGTCTGCTATGTCTCTAGCTGTTCGTATTGACAGGCGTCTTAGAGAGACAGAGAAGACTACTCTTTCCTGTCATATTCAGCCCAAGGAAAATGGGGCTGTCTCATTCAGTGCGCAGGGGTCTCAGTCTGTCTCAATCCCTTCTGAGGAGGAGGTCATGCAGCTGGGTTTGCTTGCCTCTGATAGTAGAGGATTCAGCTCTCAGAGGAGGGTTTGTTTCTGTTGTGGGGGTTTAAATCATTTGGCTAATGTTTGCCCCTCTAGGAGATTCATAGAGTTTTCTGAGGGTAATAAAAAAAAATAACCCTCTAAAAACTTTCCATTTTCTACTATTGGCAAGGTTGATGCGGAAATTGAAGGTTTGCCGTTTGCTTGTAGTTCCCGTTTTCTCCTACCTGCCAGGGTGGCGCTAGACAGCAAGAACATTGTTCGTGAGATTTTTGTAGATAGGGCAGCAGCTGTCAATCTCATTGATAATCAATTTGCAACAACGCATGGTTTCCAGGTATGCACTTTGGAAAAGGATATTCCTGTTTTTGCTATCGATTCCGCTCCACTTTCTCAAAGATCGTTAAAGGGAATAGTTCACAATATCCGTTTGACTGTGGGTGATGCTCATGTTGAGGATATGTCATGTTTCGTCTTAAGCGGATTACCTACTCCTTTAGTGTTGGGGCTACCCTGGCTCACTTAACATAACCCCACCATTGATTGGCAAGCAAGGCAAATAAATGGTTGGAGTGAGTTTTGCAGAGAGAATTGCTTCACGGCGTCTCTTTCAGAGGTTTCTACCAAGACTGTGCCATCTTTTCTCTCTGATTTTTCTGATGTGTTTTCCGAGAGTGTTGTCCAGGAGTTGCCCCCTTACTGGGAGTACGACTGCCCTATTTATCTCATCCCAGGCGCCAAGCTGCCAAAATCACGATTATACAATCTCTCCCAACCTGAAAGAGTCGCTATGCGTACTTACAGTATATCTCTGAGAGCCTGAGAAAGGGACACAACCGACCCTCGAAGTCATCTGCTGCCGCTGGGTTTTATTTTCGTTAAGAAAAAAGATGCTTCTTTAAGACCTTGTCTGGATTTCAGGGAGCCTAACCGTATCACGATTCGTGACCCATATCCGCTTCCTCGGATCCCGGACCTGTTGAACCAGATTGTTGGGGCTAAAGTTTTTTCTAAGTTGGATTTAAGAGGTGCATACAACCTAGTCAGGGAAGGGGACCAATGGAAGACAGCCTTCAATACCCCTGAGGGTCATTTCGAGAATTTGGTTATGCCATTTTGTTTAATGAATGCTCCGGCCGTCTTCCAACATTTTGTGAACAGCATCTCTCCGCTTCTGGTTTTCGGATGGACCCTGAGAAGGTCCACGCTGTGCTTGATTGGGAGCTTACTGAGAATCAGAAGGCGCTGATGCAGTTTTTGGGTTTTGCCAATTATTATAGAAAGTTAATTTTGAATTATTCCTCTGTTATTAAGCCACTCACTGATATGACTAAAAAGGGGTGGATTTTTCCTTGTGGTCGGTCGATGCGCTTAAAGCCTTTTCTAGTATTAAAGAGTGTTTTGCTTCTGCTCCCATTTTGGTACAACCTGAAGTTTCTCTACCTTTTATTATTGAGGTGGATGCTTCTGAGGTGGGTGCGGTCTTATCTCAGGGTCCCTCTTCTGCCAAATGGCGTCAGTGTGCCTTTTTCTCAAGGAAACTCTCCTCTGCAGAGAGAAATTACGATGTAGGAGATAGGGAGTTGTTGGCCATCAAATTAGCTTTTGAGGAATGGCGCCATTGGTTAGAGGGAGCCAGACACCCTATTACCGTGTTTACCGACCATAAGAATCTGGCCTACCTGGAATTGGCCAAGCGTCTGAACCAGAGACAGGCCAGATGGTCTTTGTTCTTTTCTAGGTTTAATTTTGTTGTTACGTTCCTCCCTGGGGTTAAAAATGTGAAGGCGGATGCCCTGTCACGTTGTTTTCCGGGAGGGGGGAACTTTGAAGACCTAGGTCCCATTTTGGCTGATGGGGTGGTCGTCTCTGCTCTTTATCTTGATTTGGAGGCAGAGGTTCAGGCAGCCCAGGCAGAAGCTCCTGATTTTTGTCCTCCTGGGAGGTTGTTTGTGCCTCTCGCTTTACGGCACAAGGTTTTTAAGGAGCACCACGATACTGTCCTTGCTGGGCACCCGGGGAGCAGAGCCACAGTGGATCTCATTGCTCGGAGATTCTGGTGGCCGGCTCTTTGTAAGACGGTTGAGGGTTTTGTGGTAGCCTGCGAGACCTGCGCTCGTGCCAAGGTCCCTTATTCACAGCCATCGGGTTCTCTCCTCCCGTTACCCATTCCTTCCCGTCCTTGGACGCATATGTCCATGGACTTCATTACGGACCTGCGTCGTTCCTCGGGGAAGACTGTGATTCTGGACCGTTTTAGCAAAATGGCGCATTTCATTCCCTTTCCTGGATTACCCAATGCTAAGACGCTGGCGCAAGCGTTTGTTGATCACATTGTTAAATTGCATGGCATTCCTTCAGATATCGTTTCTAATAGGGGCACGCAAATTGTTTCCAGATTCTGGAAGGCCTTATGTTCTCGCTTGGGGGTTCGGTTGTCATTCTCTTTTGATTTTCACCCGCAGTCGAATGGTCAGACCGAACGCGTCAATCAGAATCTGGAGACATATCTGCGCTGTTTTGTGGCGGAGAATCGGGATTGGTATTCTTTTTTGTCCCTTGCTGAGTTTGCCTAAAATAACCGTTGCCAGGAGTCCTCTTATAATTCACAATTTTTTGGTGCATATGGGTTTCACTCTCAGTTTGGGACATTCTATGGAGAGGTGTCTTCTGGTTTACCTGATGAGGAGAGATTTTCCTCATCTTTGTCATTTATTTGGCAGAATATTCAGGGTAATCTGAAGAGGATGAGTGACAGATATAAGCTTGTGGCGGATAAGAGACATGTGCCTGGTCCGGACCTGAATGTGGGTGATCTGGTGTGGTTGTCTACAAAGAATATTAAACTGAAGGTTCCCTCCTGGAAGTTGGGTCCTAAATTTATTGGGCCTTACAAGATCTTGTCCATCATCAATCCCGTTGCCTTCCATCTTGATCTTCCTCAGACTTGGAAGATCCATAATGTTTTTCACAGGTCCCTATTAAAACCTTATGTCCAACCCACTGTACCCTCCTCGTTGCCTCTGCCTCCAATTTTTGTTGATGGTAATCTTGAATTTTAGGTCTCTAGGATTGTTGATTCTCGCATTATCTGCGGTTCTCTTCAGTACCTCGTTCATTGGGAGGGTTATGGTCCTGAGGAGAGGATGTGGGTCCCAGTGGCGGACATTAAGGCCACTCGTCTCATCAGGGCTTTCTATAGGTCTCATCCTGAGGAGGTGGGCTCTGAGTGTCCGGAGTCCACCTATAGAGGGAGGGGTACTGTCACCGCCAGTTCTGTGAGAAGGTCTGACACATGTTCTTCTCTACCTCTGGTATGACGTTCTTTGTTTTGGTTTCACTTTGTCATCTCCTTTCCTTCTGCCAGGTGTCACTTATTTAGACTAATCGTCTTCCTTTATATTCCCTCCCATATGGCCTCACTTTGTGGTTTATACTACTTCCTGGATGAAGTGTTCACTGCTGGAGGCTGCTGCTGCTGTTTGCTCAGATTAGTCTTTTCCTTTATTGTGTTTACTTGCTGGCTTGATTCTAGGTGACCCTGACTCCGTCCGTATTAAGTGCAGGGAGCCGGTGGTCGTGTCCCCTCACTATTATAGGGTTTTCAGGTGTCACACAGCCTGTCACACAGTCGGTACTGTGAATGACAATATCGTCCAGGTAAGCCGAAGGGTACCGATGATGTGGACGAAGCACAATGTCCTTTTTATTTTGGGGGGATGTTACAAGGCTTAGCAGTTTAGAAGAAAATCTTGAAATTTTTCAGAAATTTTCAAAAACCCACTTTTTAGGGACCAGTACAGGTCTGAAGTCACTTTGTGAGGCTTACATAATAGAACCCACCCAAAAATGACCCCATTCTAGAAACTGCACCCCTCAAGGTATTCAAAACTGATTTAACAAACGTTGTTAACCCTTTAGGTGTTCCACAAGAGTTAATGGCAAATGGTGATACATTTTCAGAATTTTAATTTTTTGGCAAATTTTCCATTTTAATCAATTTTTTTCCAGTAACAAAGCAAGGGTTAAAAGCCAAACAAAATGCTATATTTAATGCCTCGATTCTTTAGTTTGCAGAAACACCCCATATGTGGCCGTAAACTACTGCACGGGCACACAGTAGGGCGTAGAGGGAAAGGTGCGCCGTATAGTTTTTGGAAGGCAGATTTTGCTGGACTGTTTTGTTTTACACCATGTCCCATTTGAAGCCCCCCTGATGCACCCCTAGTGTAGAAACTCCATAAAAGTGACCCCATCTAAGAAACTACACCCCTCAAGGTATTCAAAACTGATTTTACAAACTTTGTTAACCCTTTAGGTGTTGCACAAGATTTAATGGAAAATAGAGATACAATTTCAAAATTTCACTTTTTTGGCAGATTTTCCATTTTAATATTTCTTTTTCCAGTTACAAAGCAAGGGTTAACAGCCAAACAAAACTCATTATTTATGGCCCTGATTCTGTAGTTTACAGAAACACCCCATATGTGGTCGCAAACTGCTCTACGGGCACACGGCAGGGTGCAGAAGGAAAGGAATGCCATACGGTTTTTGGAAGGCAGATTTTGCTAGACTGTTTTTTTGGACACCATGTCCCATTTGAAGCCCCCCTGATGCATACCTAGAGTAGAAACTCCCAAAAAAGTGACACCCCCTTTTAGAAACTATGGGATAGAGTCTAAGTTTTGTTGGTACTAGTTTAGGGTACATATGATTTTTGGTTGCTCTATATTACACTTTTTGTGAGGCAAGGTAACAAGAAATTGCTTTTTTGGCACCGTTTTTTTTTTGTTATTTACAACATTCATCTGACAGGTTAGATCATGTGGTATTTTTATAGAGCAGGTTGTCACGGACGCGGCGATACCTAATATGTATACAATTTTTTTTATTTATGTAAGTTTTACACAATGATTTCATTTTTGAAAGAAGCACAGTTCTGTTCAGCACCATGGACAGCAGGATGCCTGAAAAGGCATCCTGTTGCCATGGGAACCTTCCCCGTCTGCCACAACTGAGCAGACGGGGAAGGGGAAGGAGGGGAGCTCCCTCCCTCTGTGACCCCATCCTGTCTGGGGGCTGAAAAGGAACAGCAGCCCCCCAATGGGAGAGGGAGGGAGCTCCCTGACTGTTAACCCTTTCCATACAGCGGTCCGTACGGACCGCAGTATGGAAAGGGTTAAATGGCTGACATCACAGCACAGATGTCAGCCGTTTATACCAGAGTGTCAGCAATGTGCTGACACTCTGGTATACCCACTGGACGCCAATGAATATTCAAGAGGAGGCGGGCAGGGGATGGCGATCCCGCACCGCCTGCACCGTCTGCAACACCCCCCCTGCACCACCCGCCGGCATAAAATCATTCAGGGGTGCAGGGGGGGGTGAAAAATCTATATTTTGGGCATTTTAAAGTTTCTGATCCCCGGGGATCAGAAACTGCAGAAAGCGCTGCAAACTGCAGGTCTGAACTGACCTGCGGTTTGCTCGATCGCCGATACGGGGGGTCATATGACCCCCCCCCCCCCCCCCGGCATTGTGACAGGATGCCCGCTGAAAGATTTCAGCGGGCATCCTGTTCCGATTAACCCCCGCAGCGCCGCAATTCCGTTTTAAATTCATGACGTACCGGTACGTCATGTGTACTTGGTTCACATACTTTTCCACCTGCACTGTGAATGTTTACATGGTGTGTTCAATAAAAAAATTGTAACATTTAATTCTTTGTGTATTCTTGCAACTGTACAGTATCTCCCAAAAGTGATTTACACCCCTCATGTTTTTGTAAATATTTAATTATATCTTTTCATGGGACAACACTGAACACTTTGATACAATGTAAAGTACAGCTTGTATAACAGTGTAAATTTGGTGTGCCCTCAAAATAACACAGTCACAGTTCACAGCCTTTAATGTCTAAACCACTGGCAACAAAAGTGAATATACCCCTAAGTGAAAATGGCCAAATTGTGCCCAATTAGCCATTTTCCCTCCCCAGTGTCATGTGACTCATTAGTGTTTCAAGGTCTCAGATGTGAATGGGGAGCAGTTGTGTTAAATTTGGTGTTATCTCTCCCACACTCTCTCATACTGTTCACTGGAAGTTCAACATGGATCCTCATGGCAAAGAACTCTACGAGGATCTGAAAAAAAAAAAAGAAGTGTTGCTCTACATAAACATCTTCAGTGTTGTCCCAAGAAAAGATATAATAAAATATTTACAAAAATATGAGGGGTGTACTCACTTTTGTGAGATACTGTAGCCTCTTAAGCTAATATTATTGATATGGGGCACAGCTATAAGGTACAGCCATGCCAGGACCTGGTACATCCATAGATGCCAACTGGCCCAAATTTGGCCGGACTGTCTCTGATTTTCACAGACAGTCTTGGCAAATTTGTACTGTCCCGGGCCAAAAACTGGCTCAAACCCCACACATAAGTGTGCGATCCCAGTTTGGTTGAGGCATTCCCAATATTATAATATATTCTTGCACATGGTAGGTGAAGGCCCTATTGGTTAAGCATTGAGGCACAGGAGGGCTCATGATGTCCTGGTGGGGTTAATTCATCAATATAGTAAATGGATTTATGAACTCAAATTCAGTTCATTCCAAAAGTGAATAAGTCAATGCAATCAACAAGAATCTCATATTGAAAGGTACAAGCAATTATATTGAGGGCAGAGAGGACGACATGACATTTGGCAGTCTGCTAGTCCACTTCTGATCTTAAAAGGGCTGGCCACTTTGTGGCTCCATGTGACCAATGTGTATGTAAGATAAATATAAGATACTTACAAATATAGCATTTGCTGATGTTCTGTGTTGTATGTATATTTCCTAAGTCGTGTCCCCTTGTTGGGCAAATCTTCTGTGCTGTCCACACAGGAGACCTGTTCATAAGAGAGTTATGGACCTCGCAAAAATAGATCCATTCACATCACACAGCCTTTTCCACTCAAATACACCACATCTGCCATCTAATCTTGGACAGGACCTCTGTGTGGACAGCACAAAAGACTTATCCAACAAGGAAGAATAGCTTATGAAAATGGTGCAGAATATCAACACAGGCTATTTTTATTTATTTTATGCAGATGTTCCATGCAGATGTTGTCCTTCAAATTTAAACCTAGGATCCCAGCACTGCAAGGCAACAATGCTAACCACTGAGCCACAGTGCTGCACTATGATAAGTGTCATATAGTCATCTTACATACACATTGATGAACAGTAACCAGAAAGTGGTCAACCCCTTTAACAATGCAAAACACTTTCCCAAAATTCCAGCCTGTTAACATTTTGCTTTATGAAGTACATGTAAAAACTTTCCAGTTGATTGTGGACATTCATTGCACTGCTCGTTCCTCTCTCCCTCATATTTGCCTTCATTTCTATTCTTGTAATGATAGAGTAATGGACTTGAAGATAAGAGGCAGCTAATCCAGGAGGGAAAATATTATTTTTACATCTTCACCCATAAATGCTTCTATCATTGACAGCTTATAAAACGTTGCTTATTACTCCCATCTTAACTGTATCTGGCTGAAGATCCTTTAATGTGATTATTTTACTAATACTATTTCTGGTAACTTTAAATGTCTGGCCTTGCTGTGTAGGAGAAACAGCTGTTTGCAAAGTATGGAGAAGTATTAGCGATTTCCATGAACTTATTCTGACCAGGACACATACAAACCTTTGAAAATAGTTGAAAATAGACAATGGCCCAAACTCCTAAAAAAAATATACAAACTTTAGAGTTAGTGATGATGAGAAGAACCACTAGTATGATCTAAAAATGGCCCATACTATAAGTGAAAGTGCTTTAAAATACCTCATGAACATCTGCCAGACATAATTTATGTTACCCACCCATCAAACATTTTTAAATTGTCTTCTGAAATGGTGTCCCACTAAAGAAAAACATACATTTACCGGTACATAGTATGGATGAGAAAATACATATATCCATCAAGTTTAACCAAGGATTGGAGAAGATGAAGGGAAGGAGTATGACTAAATTTTAGAGCTTTCTTTACTCCTACTTTTCCTGGGAAGGGTAAAAAAAAATGTGTATGGGCAATTTTGTTTAGTTAAGTAAGTGATGCCCCTACCCTCTTAGATTTCTCATTACTAAATTGATGTGATTTTTTTATATTTCCTTTTGACTAAGACCCTCCATGCCTCTTATCAGCTTAGTTGCTCTTCTTTGTACTTTTTCCAGCTCCAGAGCATAATTTCTATGCACTGATGCCCAAAACTGAACCTCATACTCCAGATAAGGCCACACCAATGCTTTGTAAAGTGTCAATTTTATGTCACTGTCCCAAAAGACCATCCTTCTTATACATGACAGAAATGTGTCGTCTTTAGAAGCAGCTGATTGACATTATAGTACATGCTGTTATTTAGTCTATGATCTAAACATACACGCAGATCATTCTCCCAGTTTTCTCTACCTAGGGTCCATTCACACGTCCGTTGTTTGTTTCCTGATCTGTTCCGTATTTGCTGAACAGATCTGGACCAGATCTGGACCCATTCATTTTCAATGGGTCCTGAAAAAAAATCTGACATTGTGCTGTCCGTTTTTGTTCAGGACCCATTGAAAATGAATGGGTCCAGATCTGGTCCAGATCTGTTCAGCAAAAAACGGAACAGATCAGGAAACAAACAACGGACGTGTGAATGGACCCTAATACATATGCTGCATGCATATTATAAGTACGCACATGAAAACCTTTACATTTAGGCTGTATTCACACGTCCGCAATGTGTTTTGCGGATACACGGAGACACGGATCCGCAAAACACGGAAAGCGGCAATGTGCTTTCCGCATTTTGCGGACCGCACATTGCCGACATAATAGAATATGCCTGTTCTTGTCCGCAATTGCGGACAAGAATAGGACATGTTCTATTTTATTGCGTAAACGGAAGCACGGATGCGGAAGTGCGGATCCGCAAATGTGGATGCGGACAGCACATTCCATCCCCATAGAGAATGAATGGGTCCGCACCCTTTCCGCAAAATTGCGGAAAGGATGCGGACCCATTTTGCGGACGTGTGAATGGAGCCTTATCTACATTGAAGAGAAGGAGAGACGGGGGTTCAAAGTTTGATCCATCCTCAAATGGTGGTGCTACCTAGGAAGTTCTACTTGCTCACCAGATCAAAGAAGAAACATCCACATCAAAGATACATAGGGATATCTGTTCAATATCGGAGTCCATCGTGCAGTATAGGATCACGGCTGCCGCTCTCTCTGTGTGGATCTGTGCTGCGGTAACTACAATAAAAAGTTGAGAAGAACAGTAAAAACAGATTACGCGACCCTGCCAATTCAGTAGAATAAAACTTTAATTAGATCAGTGATCTACTGGCTTTGTCAGATACAAAAGATGCAAGTGAACATTATACAGACAAAAACAGGAAGTGTCATCCAATGGGCGGGAAGACAAGTGGAAAGGTCGCAGAATTAAAACTGGGGTTATAATTGGATGAACAACAGTGAAGATAAAGTAATTGAAAAAATTACAATCAATAAAGTCAAAATAATACAAATATGCTGAAACAAAAAATGCACATCAATTCAATATATAAATGTACAAATTACAATAGATCTGAAAAAAAAAACTACAATATCAACTGTCAAGAAAAGAAACATCAAGAAACAAAGTGTAGCAGCCAATGCACAAGTAGCCATGGAGTCAAAACTAAGCGGAGGATGCTGTGACAGTATAATGTTGGGGAGACTGCTGCAGACCCTAAGTCAAGGACCAATGGGTCAGGAGTTGTGTTTATTTGAAGTGGAATAAAAATTATCTTGAAAAATAAAAAACTTGAGTATGGAGTATTATGGTGTCAAGTGGACAGTACAGAACCGTTCAAGTAAATTTCAATACATAATTAGTAGTAATGTTAAATACTTATTGTTAAAAAACACTTTAGCACTAAAAAGTAAAAAATTGAAGATACAGAGATAAAAGATATTAAAATTGCTAAATAACTGTAATGGTACTTGAGAGCAGCATAGGAGCCCATAATGGTAGAGGAATTTTTTTAATGTGTCCAGTCATTTCCAATTCACTCTGTTGCAGCGTGTTAGGCTTGAATATCCCAAAAGCTTCTCTGTTGCTTATATGGATCAATCTGTTTTTAAAATGTTGGACCTGTTCCAACACAAAAACTTGAAGAGAAGAAGGATCATGAATCAAAGAAAATTACGTGAAATACCATGATCCATTTTGCCACAGTAAATGTTGGATTTAGCAGTGCTCGCAAAGTTTGTGTTGTGTTGCCAACATATTAGAGCCCGAAAGGGCATTGCAATAAATTGAGTATATAACTGGGTGCACAGGTGTAATAATTTGTGATTTGGAAAACTTTCTTGGTATAGGAGGAGCAAAAAGAGGTTGGACCATGTGAAATAATATTACAACATAGACAATGAGGGCCTTCCCACTTGTACACTCCAGGAACGGTGGATATATTAGCACTGGACTGTATTACCTAATGATCTTTCCAGGCACTAGGAGCTAGTAGATTTTTTAGAGTTTGACCTCTCCTTAAAGTAATATTGAGTTTGGATGGAATAAACTGTGAAAAACTGGATGATTTGGTAAAATGTACCAGTATTTCTTCAAAATTGTACAGATACCATTACGAGCTGTGTTGTAGGTGGTAATAAAATTAAATATATACAGATTTTTAACCTCAGTATTATTTTGTTTAGTTTTAGGAATAAGGCAGTCTGATTGAGATAATGATGTCTCCCTTTAGAAAACAGAATTTATTTATTTTTTTCTCTTAAACATTTGTATAACAGATCTGATTCAGATTTAAAATCAACATTTTTAGTACAACTCTTGTGGATTCTCCTGTATTAACAGTAGGGAGTGTTCCTCAGCCATACTGGATAATAGTTACTGGAATTGTCAAGATAGCTATTTGTATCAACTTGATTAACGTGTGTTTTTGAAGCTATTTGATTATTCTCTTCTTTAAACAAGGGGAGATGAAGAAAGATAATCTCTGTATGAGAAAAATTTATCATAAAATTAAGCCTCCAGTCATTTTTATTCAAGAAAGTAGTAATCGAGGTCATCGATATAGCACTTGTAGTATAATATTTTATCAGAAAAGGGATTAGGCTGTGCAATGTATTGGGACTCGAATCACCCAACATACAAATTAGCATAACAAGGAGTGACCCGTACGCACAGCCTTTGATTTGTTTGAAAATCTGTTTCTGAAAGGAAAATATTTTGTTGATCCGGATAAAGGAAATTCCTCTTACTAGGAAATCTATTTGTATTGGAGAAATGGAATCTGCTAAAGTTGTGAATATTGTTTTTAAGCCCAAGGTGTGAAGAATATTCTTATACAAAGTGCTCCTTCTTGACAGTTGATATTGTAGTATTATTTTCAGATCTATTGTAATTTGTACATTGATACAGTATATCCAATTAGTGTGCAGTTTGTGCATATTTGTATTATTTTGCCACTATTGATTCTAATTTTTCCATTACTGTCATTCACTGTTGTTCATCTGGTTATAACCCCAATTCCAATGATGTGACCTTTCCACTTGTATTCCCGCCTACTGGATGACACTTCCTGTCCCTGTCTGTATAAATAACGGATATTTTCACTTGCATCTTTTGTATCTGAAAAAGTAGATCATGGGCAAAACACGTCACACAGCATTCTCTCTCTTTTTTTTTTTTTGTTTTAATAAAAGTTTAATTCTACTGGATTGGCAGCGCCCCATAATCAGTTTTTACTGTTCTTCTCAACAATTTATCCACATTGAACATTATTTTCTATGTTGATCATAGAAAAAGTGCCATTAATCCCATCTTCTAGGTTAATAATATCTGAACCAACATTGAACTTCGGTGTACACCACCTATAACCAGGAAACATTAAGATTAGGTATTATTGGCCGAAACAGTCTGGACGCAGTCTTTGAATTAGTTTTCAATTCCATCATAAATGATCATTTCTAGGCCCATAGACCTTATTTTGCCAATTAAGTATGAAGGACAGAGTGAAAGTTTTTTTTTTTTTTTTGCTAAATCTAAAAACACTGTATCAGCTATGGCCTCTCTGTCCAGACTTCTACACACTTCTTCTTTAAACAGTATTACAGTATCACAAAACTAGTTTCTTATATTTACCCGTACAACTGATTTCTGAAAAGCTGTGTGAAAGTCCAGTGACTGTTTAAGGAACATTAGTCTGTGAGTCTTTTTAATTATTTGATACATTTGAAATTTAAGATAATATATTAAAAAAAATAATTCTGGACTAAATATATTTTCATGATTTAGTTGGATGCAATGTGACTTTCTGCATGTCTTTACAGTCCCACCATTCTTTGCCAGAAACTGGGAATATGATAGTCATACTAGAATTGCTAAGGGTCAAGTCAATGACCCCCATATTTTTGTAATTTTTTCAACATGAGTGGAAAGCAAAAAAAGCTAAAATCTATTTAGATGTTATTTTTTGAATACAGTAGATTACATAATGAGGGTGGGAGTTACAGTGGTAAACACTAAAAATAAGAAATTAAAGCAAGAGTGAATTATTGTATACATATCCAAAAAGATAGTTAAGGAAATGTGAAGAGTCCAAAGAATACATCTGCGTCGTATTCTTCCAATGAGCCCCAGCTAGTGATAATGATAAGAATATCTCTCTTAATTGCTCTTGATTGCATAAGCATAACTGTTGTGCCCATGCAATTAACAATGCTATACATGTTCAGCACAGTGTCCCCACTACATGCTACCAAAAACGTATATATACAGTACGTCTTTTTGTGGGAAGATATTAATGGGCAATGTCGCCCAAACATAATTAGTCATGTACTAGTAAACGACAAATTGGTTTGCGTTAATTTCAGAAATATTATTATTAACAGGAAGTGCAGCCATATTGGTTGTCATTTTTTAAATTAACTACTCTGAAGTTAATGGTAGCTGCCATTTCGACAGTATGTCTAATATGTCCAATAAATAATTACATAAGTGTTTAAAGGGCATCTTTCAGCAGATTTGTACCTATGAAACTGGCTGACCTGTTGCATGTGTGCTTAGCAATACACCAACACAATAACCTGGGCTATTAGAATAATGTATGTCTAGTGGAAAAAACTTCCACCAAAAAAATTGCCTTTAAGCTCCACCATACAGTTTAATGTAATAAAATATAAAGCTTTATTGAATACAGATTTGGCAGCTGAAGACATCTGTGTTGTTCCATGTACATACAGTACAGACCAAAAGTTTGGACACACCTTCTCATTCAAAGAGTTTTCTTTATTTTCATGACTATGAAAATTGTAGATTCACACTGAAGGCATCAATATGAACATCAACTATGAATTAACACATGTGGCATTATATACATAACAAAAAAGTGTGAAACAACTGAAAATATGTCATATTCTAGGTTCTTCAAAGTAGCCACCTTTTGCTTTGATTACTGCTTTGCACACTCTTGGTATTCTCTTGATGAGCTTCAAGAGGTAGTCACCTGAAATGGTTTTCACTTCACAGGTGTGCCCTGTCAGGTTTAATAAGTGGGATTTCTTGCCTTATAAATGGGGTTGGGACCATCTGTTGCGTTGTGGAGAAGTCAAGTGGATACACAGCTGATAGTCCTACTGAATAGACTGTTAGAATTTGTATTATGGCAAGAAAAAAGCAGCTAAGTAAAGAAAAACAAGTGGCCATCATTACTTTAAGAAATGAAGGTAAGTCAGTCCGAAAAATTGGGAAAACTTTGAAAGTGTCCCCAGGAGCAGTCACAAAAACCATCAAGCGCTACAAAGAAACTGGCTAACATGCGGAGCGCCCCAGCAAAGGAAGACCAAGAGTCACCTCTGCTGCGGAGGATAAGTTCATCCGAGTCACCAGCCTCAGAAATCGCAGGTTAACAGCAGCTCAGATTAGAGACCAGTTCAATGCCACACAGAGTTCTAGCAGCAGACACATCTCTAGAACAACTGATTGTGTGAATCAGGCCTTCATGGTAGAATATCTGCTAGGAAACCACTGCTAAGGACAGGCAACAAGCAGAAGAGACTTGTTTGGGCTAAAGAACACAAGGAATGGACATTAGACCAGTGGAAATCTGTGCTTTGGTCTGATGAGTCCAAATTTGAGATCTTTGGTTCCAACCACCGTGTCTTTGTACGATGCAGAAAAGGTGAACGGATGGACTCTACATGCCTGGTTCCCACCGTGAAGCATGGAGGAGGAGGTGTGATGGTGTGATGGTGTGGGGGTCCTTTACTGGTGACACTGTTGGGGATTTATTCAAAATTGAAGGCATACTGAGCCAGCATGGCTACCACAGCATCTTGCAGCGGCATGCTATTCCATCCGGTTTGCGTTTAGTTGGACCATCATTTATTTTTCAACAGGACAATTACCCCAAACACACCTCCAGGCTGTGTAAGGGCTATTTGACCATGGGGTGCTGCGCCAGATGACCTGGCCTCCACAGAGTGAAGGCAAAAGGGCCAACAAGTGCTAAACATCTCTGGGAACTCCTTCAAGACTGTTGGAAGACCATTTCAGGTGACTACCTCTTGAAGCTCATCAAGAGAATGCCAAGAGTGTGCAAAGCAGTAATCAAAGCAAAAGGTGGCTACTTTGAAGAACCTAGAATATGACATTTTCAGTTGTTTCACACTTTTTTGTTATGTATATAATTCCACATGTGTTAATTCATAGTTTTGATGCCTTCAGTGTGAATCTACAATTTTCATAGTCATGAAAATAAAGAAAACTCTTTGAATGAGAAGGTGTGTCCAAACTTTTGGTCTGTACTGTATGTGCCTGCATTGCTGAGAAGAATGATGTTTTAATATATGCAAATAAGCCTCTGGGATCAACGGTGGTGTCGCTATTACACCTAGAGGCGCAGCTCTCTCTGCAACTGCTGCACCCTCTCCACTTTGATTGACAGCGCCAAGAAGTGTAAACATCCTAACGCCTGGCCCTGTCAATCACAGTGCAGAGGGCACAGCAGTTGCAGAGTGAGCAAAGTCTGTAGGTGTAACTGCACCCCAGTTGCTAATAGAGGATAATTTGCATATATTAAAACATCATTTTTATCAGCAATGCGGACTCATATGAACATAGGCTTATAACAGACACCTTCAGCTGCTAAGAGCATGAGCAACAGGTCAACCAGTTTCGTAGGTACAAAACTGCTGACAGATGCCCTTTAACATGAGTAACAACCTTGATTTCTGCCCCAAACCTCCCTACGTATACATCCATCACTCCTGCATTATTTTATGATGAGATAGACATGGTATCTCCTTCTCCCATATGTAGACCTGCATTACAGAATCACCAGGGTGATTTGCCTGATATATTCAAAACTAAACATTTTTGGAGAACAAAATATTTCTTTTGGCAGTCATCTGAACCCTCAGGATTTATTCATCCGTTGTTGGCTGGACATGGCTGCAGTCTAGAGAGCAGTTCAATCAATACATGATTTATCACTTTATTACAGTCATCTGCTCTTTTCCACCACATTCCACAATGCTTGGAGCCAGCACCAGTGATGTCAGAGATCAGAGCAGTTTTCTCTTAGACAGAAATATTTACTCACCCACCAGCATATAGAATAAACATCTCAAGGTTACTTGACTTTGCAGATAATTTTAGGAACTAGCATCAAATATGCATTCACTCATTCATCAGACAGAGCTACGGTATCAAGTATTTAATTCTTGGTTATCACGTCCTTTTTGCCGATTTAGTTTTTATATACGGTATCAGTTTAAAGGAGACAAACCAAAAGGGTGAGAATAGTGGAGGTTTAGGAGCTTGGACCCCACTAATGCCGTGATTGATGGGTTCTCGGCCAAACATTTTCATAAGTGCTCAGACACATGAACATATTCTTTGTCCGTGTCCATTCCTTTTTTTTTTTTTGCAACCCTATGCGGATTACTCACTTCAATGGGGCTGCAAAAAAACGGAAATGACTTATTCCGACTTGCATTCTGTGTCCGCATGTCCATTCCGCAAAAAAATAGAACATGCTCTATTACTGTCCGCATTAAAGACTAGGATAGGACTGTTCTATTAGGGGCTGACTGTTCCGTTCCGCAAAATGCGGAATGCACACAACCGATATCCATGTCTTGCGGATCCACAATTTGCGGACTGCAAAACAACAACGGTCGTGTGCATGAGTTCTGAGTTTGAGTTATAAAATCACTAAATCAAAGCAGATTGAGGATTCATAAATTGTCTGATCTCCTTTGCTTCTCCTATCTTTAGGCATTTATGACATATCCATATGAGGAAGTGCTTAGCTCTTTCCATAATGCCTAACTATTTCAATGGAGAGGGCAACATGCAAACATTGAAGGATAGGGAGATTGCTACATAGAAAATCAGTGATAGGTGACGGTCCCAGAGGTGGATCTGAAACCTAGAAGACATTTATAGCATATATTGTGGATGGGAATACCATTTTGAGACAAAAGTGAGGGTCAATAACTTGTCTGAGCGCCTTTGGTGTATTTAAAGGGGTGCTCCCATCTTAGATATTTATGGCATATTCACAAGAAGAAGTGTTAGGCTCTTTCCATAGCACCTAAAGAGTACAACAGAAAGGGCTACACACAAGGGCATGGAGACTTCATTGAAGGGAATCAGCAAAAAGTGAGGGTCCCACAGGTGGCTCTAACATTTATGCATATCTTATGAATAGGAATACCGCTTTCCATCATTGGTAAGGGACCCAACATCTAAATTTATTTAACCTTCTGAGAATCCCAAAAAATGGCCAACATTTTTTTTGTTGACTCAGTGCAAGGAACACCCTACAGAATCAGCAATATTTAGTTCAACAAAACCCACCCAATGTAATAGTACAGAAGATACTCTTTTGGGTGGGAGTGGAATATAGCTGGTCTTCTCAAGGAAGTCCTGTCCCATTTTCTAGATAACTGTATAGTATTGGGGTAAGGTCCCCTTACATTACCAAACCAAGGTTTAACCTCCTTTGCCTAACATTGTGAACTGTTTCCTGTCCTGGTACCTATAGTCAAGCAGCAGCACCAACCATGTTGGTTAGCTTAAGCTGTTTGATGCTCTAGCAGACTACCGAGTGACAAAACGTGAAAATATTGTTGCACCTGCAAACTTCTCATTTCAGGCATGGATTTTCTCTTTTTCCAACTCATATAACCCTTTCTCCAACCCATGAATTTTCTAGCTCTCCAACTCACCTAAATAATAACTCATAAAGGTGGACATCAGTGGTCAGGCTCCAATTAAATAGATTTACGGAAAGCACAGTTAGAATAGGTGGAGGTCCCAGCAGCCTCACTCCCACCAATAAGTGTTTTATAATGCATGTTATGTAATGTTGAATGAATCAAAGTGAAACAAACTGACTTTGATCTGAATTTCAGGAAAAATTTGATTTGCCATGAAACTGAATTTCCTTGCATTTTTTCTGAAATGGCAGTTAAAAAAATACATACTCACCTCATAAATGTACTTGCGGAGAGGCCCTCTGGACCATCTTGATTGAAGAAACTGCGTGATTGAAGAAAGATGTCACCACTGCCTGGCCAGCGCGATGACATGGTGACGTGGTGATTTTTTCAATTAAGATGGCCACGATGGCCTCTCCGCGAGCAAGTGGGTGAGTTACGTTTTATTTTTTTTAACCACTGATTAACCCCTGAGAGGCCTCAATGTTACCATCATATGATGTGATCAGCAATGAACGCAGGTTTAATGATGGGGGCAGCGCAATCGCCATTCCCTGTCATTGCACCTGCTACATACAATGGAATGCCCTTCGTGATGAAGTAATTCGTAACGAATATAATTTCTTTGTGAAACTCGTCGAAAGAGCAGATGAAAATTTTTGATAACTTCGCTCATCTCCAATCCTATGTACACTTGTGTGGGTAAATCAATGCGATAAATAACATTGCAGCCAGCTTGTTTTTGGACACGGGATTTCAAAGGTCACGCACATTGTTTATCAGTGTTTTCAGTGACACATCCCTATTATGGAGTAAATGCTTTCCTGCAGAGGAAGGCTGCGGTATCAACACTTTTTGTACTCTTTATGTAATACCAAGGATACAAAGCGAGTACATGCGGTAAGAATCGCTAAAAAGGTCATAAGAACAAAAGACATTCAATCAATGGCAAGTAATGTTTTATAAAATACATACAAAGCCATCTTCTGCATATACATGAAGAGGTCATTAGCATTTCATATATGCTAATGATGCTATATGAATAAATAGCAATTATGGCGTTTTGAACTTTATCTGCATTAGAAAAATGTAGAATCCAAAGAAGACAAACATTGTTCTTATATTATCTAATCCCTTATAATTTCACCATGTTATGATATAAACTCTTATACTTCTCTATGTTATCATGGAATCTAATCTTGTGTAATATACTGGGATGTATATACATTAGTTTCTAATGACTTATCACTAGGGATGAGGGAACCCGAACTGTATAGTTCGGGTTCGTACCGAATTTTGGGGTGTCCGTGACACGGACCCGAACCCGAACATTTTCGTAAAAGTCTGGGTTCGGATTCGGTGTTCGTCGCTTTCTTGGCGCTTTTTGGAAGGCTGCAAAGCAGCCAATCAACAAGCGTCATACTACTTGCCCCAAGAGGCCGTCACAGCCATGACTACTATTGGCATGGCTGTGATTGGCCAGTGCAGCATGTGACCCAGCCTCTATTTAAGCTGGAGTCACGTAGCGCCGCACGTCACTCTGCTCTGATCAGTATAGAGAGAGGTTGCAGCTGCGACTGTTAGGGCGAGATTAGGCAGTGATTAACTCCTCCAAAAGACTTAATTCAGTGATCGATCTACAGCTGTGGATCATTGAACTGTTGCTATTCAATTGCTCACTGTTTTTAGGCTGCCCAGAGCATTTTTCAGTCACTTTTTTCTGGGGTGATCGGCGGCCATTTTGTGTCTTGTGGTGCGCCAGCACAAGCTGCCACCAAGTACATTTAACCCTCAATAGTGTGGCTATTTTTTGGCTATATCCTACATCAGGGGCTTGGCTGTGCTTGCTATTTTATTGAGGGGTGAAATACAATTGCCAAAATAGCAGTACCCTAAATCTGGTGTTTCAGCTGTGGCTAGCCAATTGTAATACTGTCTGCTGTCTGGCAAAGGATATATTTTTGTTCAGGGTTGAAATTCCCAACTTAGCAATTTCCTAAATTAGTGGTTTCTGCTGTATCAGGGCTACTTTAAATCTATTCATTAAAAGGGTATATTAGATTCAAGGTGCAGATAGGGTCATTCTCAATAACTTCACACACATGCTACTGTGCAATTCCAAGTCTAATTCTGTGTGTAAACGTATACCTGTCACCCAGCGCCTAAATAATAGGCCTCAAATTTATAGTCAGCTAAATCTGTGGTTATTGCTGTGGCTGGTCAAGTTATTTAGTGTCCGTCAAAGCACAGTTTTTGTTCTGGGTGTTGAAATACAATTCCCAATTTAGCAATTCTCTAAATTAGTGGTTTCTGCTGTATCAGACCTACATTAAATCTATCCCTAAAAGGGTATATTAGATTCAAGGTGCAGATAGGGTCATTCTCAATAACTTCACACACACGCTACAGTGCATTTCCAAGTCTAATTCTGTCCGTAAACGTATACCTGTCACCCAGTGCCTAAATAATAGGCCTCAAATTTATATTCAGCTAAATCTGTCGTTACTGCTGTGCCTTTATTAGTGTAATATGGTACCTAAATAGATAGCCAGATAGTGTTAGGTGTCTGTAAAAAAAGGCCTGAATTTGAATTACAATACATTGGGCCAAATAATATTTTTGTTATTGTGGTGAACGGTAACAATGAGGAAAACATCTAGTAAGGGACGCGGACGCGGACATGGTCGTGGTGGTGTTAGTGGACCCTCTGGTGCTGGGAGAGAACGTGGCCGTTCTGCCACAGCCACACGTCCTAGTGTACCAACTACCTCAGGTCCCAGTAGCCGCCAGAATTTACAGCGATATTTGGTGGGGCCCAATGCCGTTCTAAGGATGGTAAGGCCTGAGCAGGTACAGGCATTAGTCAATTGGGTGGCCGACAGTGGATCCAGCACGTTCACATTATCTCCCACCCAGTCTTCTGCAGAAAGCGCACAGATGGCGCCTGAAAACCAAGCCCATCAGTCTGTCACATCACCCCCATGCATACCAGGGAAACTGTCTGAGCCTCAAGTTAAGCAGCAGTCTCTTATGCTGTTTGAAGACTCCGCTGGCAGGGTTTCCCAAGGGCATCCACCTAGCCCTTCCCCAGCGGTGGAAGACATAGAATGCACTGAAGCACAACCACTTATGTTTCTTGATGATGAGAACATGGGAATACCAGGTCAGCACGTCTCTGATGATGACGAAACACAGGTGCCAACTGCTGCGTCTTTCTGCAGTGTGCAGACTGAACAGGAGGTCAGGGATCAAGACTGGGTGGAAGACGATGCAGGGGACTATGAGGTCCTAGACCCCACATGGAATGAAGGTTGTGCCACTGACTTTCACAGTTCCGAGGAAGAGGCAGTGGTGAGACCGAGCCAACAGTGTAGCAAAAGAGGGAGCAGTGGGCAAAAGCAGAACACCCGCCGCCAAGAGACTCCGCCTGTTACTGACCGCCGCCATCTGGGACCGAGCACCCCAAAGGCAGCTTCAAGGAGTTCCCTGGCATGGCACTTCTTCAAACAATGTGCTGACGACAAGACCCGAGTGGTTTGCACGCTGTGCCATCAGAGCTTGAAGCGAGGCATTAACGTTCTGAACCTTAGCACAACCTGCATGACCAGGCACCTGCATGCAAAGCATGAACTGCAGTGGAGTAAACACCTTAAAAACAAGGAAGTCACTCAGGCTCCCCCTGCTACCTCTTCTGCTGCTGCCGCCTCGGCCTCTTCTGCTGCTGCCGCCGCCTCGGCCTCTTCCTCCGCCTCTGGAGGAACGTTGGCACCTGCCGCCCAGCAAACATGGGATGTACCACCAACACCACCACCTGCATCACCAAGCATCTCAACCATGTCACACGGCAGCGTTCAGCTCTCCATCTCACAAACATTTGAGAGAAAGCATAAATTCCCACCTAGCCACCCTCGATCCCTGGCCCTGAATGACAGCATTTCTAAACTACTGGCCTATGAAATGCTGTCATTTAGGCTGGTGGACACAGACAGCTTCAAACAGCTCATGTCGCTTGCTGTCCCACAGTATGTTGTTCCCAGCCAGCACTACTTCTCCAAGAGAGCCGTGCCTTCCCTGCACAACCAAGTATCCGATAAAATCAAGTGTGCACTGCGCAACGCCATCTGTGGCAAGGTCCACCTAACCACAGATACGTGGACCAGTAAGCACGGCCAGGGACGCTATATCTCCCTAACTGCACACTGGGTAAATGTAGTGGCGGCTGCGCCCCAGGCGGAGAGCTGTTTGGCGCACGACCTTCCGCTGCCAAGGATCGCAGGGCAACATTCTTTGCCTCCTGTTGCCACCTCCTCCTACTCAGCTTCCTCCTCCTCTTCTTCCACCTGCTCATCCAGTCAGCCACACACCTTCACCACCAACTTCAGCACAGCCCGGGGTAAACGTCAGCAGGCCATTCTGAAACTCATATGTTTGTGGAACAGGCCCCACACCGCATAGGAGTTGTGGCGGGGTATAGAACAACAGACCGACGAGTGGTTGCTGCCGGTGAGCCTCAAGCCCGGCCTGGTGGTGTGTGATAATGGGCGAAATCTCGTTGCAGCTCTGGGACTAGCCGGTTTGACGCACATCCCTTGCCTGGCGCATGTGCTGAATTTGGTGGTGCAGAAGTTCATTCACAACTACCCCGACATGTCAGAGCTGCTGCATAAAGTGCGGGCCGTCTGTTCACGCTTCCGGCGTTCACATCCTGCCGCTGCTCGCCTGTCTGCGCTACAGCGTAACTTCGGCCTTCCCGCTCACCGCCTCATATGCGACGTGCCCACCAGGTGGAACTCCACCTTGCACATGCTGGACAGACTGTGCGAGCAGCAGCAGGCCATAGTGGAGTTTCAGCTGCAGCACGCACGGGTCAGTCGCACTGCGGAACAGCAACACTTCACCACCAATGACTGGGCCTCCATGCGAGACCTGTGTGCCCTGTTGCGCTGTTTCGAGTACTCCACCAACATGGCCAGTGGTGATGACGCCGTTATCAGCGTTACAATACCACTTCTATGTCTCCTTGAGAAAACACTTAGGGCGATGATGGAAGAGGAGGTGGCCCAGGAGGAGGAGGAGGAGGAAGAGGGGTCATTTTTAGCACTTTCAGGCCAGTCTCTTCGAAGTGACTCAGAAGGAGGTTTTTTGCAACAGCAGAGGCCAGGTACAAATGTGGCCAGCCAGGGCCCACTACTGGAGGACGAGGAGGACGAGGATGAGGAGGAGGTGGAGGAGGATGAGGATGAAGCATGGTCACAGCGGGGTGGCACCCAACGCAGCTCGGGCCCATCACTGGTCTGCTATGACATGAAGACTGATTCTCTGCTGACATGAAGCCAGATTCTCTGTTACAGGACCTCTCTCCTCTGCCTGGGTGCCTGGGCCTAAATATCTGACAATGGACTGTTCCGGTGTTGGGTGACGTGAAGCCTGATTCTCTGCTATGACATGAAGACTGATTCTCTGCTGACATGAATCCAGATTCTCTGTTACGGGACCTCTCTCCTCTGCCTGGGTGCCTGGGCCTAAATATCTGACAATGGACTGTTCCAGTGTTGGGTGACGTGAAGCATGATTCTCTGCTATGACATGAAGACTGATTCTCTGCTGACATGAAGCCAGATTCTCTGTTACGGGACCTCTCTCCTCTGCCTGGGTGCCGGGGCCTAAATATATGACAATGGACTGTTACAGTGGTGGGTGACGTGAAGCCTGATTCTCTGCTATGGGACCTCTCTCCAATTTATATTGGTAATTTTTATTTATTTTATTTTTATTTTTATTCATTTCCCTATCCACATTTGTTTGCAGGGGATTTACCTACATGTTGCTGCCTTTTGCAGCCCTCTAGCCCTTTCCTGGGCTGTTTTACAGCCTTTTTCGTTCGGGTCCCCATTGACTTCAATGGGGTTCGGGTTCGGGACGAAGTTTGGGTCGGGTTCGGATCCCGAACCCGAACATTTCCGGGAAGTTCGGCCGAACTTCTTGAACCCGAACATCCAGGTGTTCGCTCAACTCTACTTATCACTATTTTATACAATATAATATCATATTTCTATGTTGCATTTTATCACTGTGTTATATAAACTCTGATATTGCGTCACATTATATAATCTATTACCGTATTAACATGTTATTATTTATTGATATCACGATATTATTATACAGCATATTATATTTATACAGTATTTTACCACTGTTTTATTAGATAATATAATCTCTTATGCCTATTCACTATTTATAAAAACTGCATAATATCATATCTTTTACATTGTCATAGAGTTATTGTATCATATAATCTCGTATAGTTTATTACCATGTTATTGTACCACATAATATTAACTCTTTACCTCATCCCTCTCATTAAATTATATAATCTCGTTACAACTCCATTAGGCCTCATGCACACGACCGCTGTGTGCATCCGTGTCCGTTGTTCCGTTTTCCAATGGGTCCGTTCAAAACTCGGAAAAGGCACCGTTTGCCATCCGCGTCCGTGATCCTATTTTTTGGATGGACAATGGTTCGCGGACCCATTCAAGTCAATGGGTCGGTGAAAAAACATGGTGGCACACAAGATTGTCATCCGCGTCCGTGATCCATGTTCATTTTTTTCCTATCATTTTCAAGGCAAATTTGACTTAGATTTTTTTTTTCACTTTTCTGGTCTGGTGATCCTCCAAAAATCAAGGAAGACACACGGAAGAAAAAACGGACACGGATCACGGAACAACGGAACCCCGTTTTGCGGACCGTGAAAAAATACAGTTGTGTGCATGAGGCCTTATACTGTATAATCTTGTATTATTTGTCACCATGTTAATATATAATTATATTATATAATATAATCTCTTACCTACTATGTTCACCACTCAAAGGGGTTATCCCATGATTAATGTCAAAAATTAAAATCAGAAATCATATACAGTGGGATGCGAAAGTTTGGGCAACCTTGTTAATCTTCATGATTTTCCTGTATAAATCGTTGGTTGTTACGATAAAAAATGTCAGTTAAATATATCATATAGGAGACAAACACAGTGATATTTGAGAAGTGAAATGAAGTTTATTGGATTTACAGAAAGTGTGCTATAATTGTTTTAACAAAATTAGGCAGGTGCATAAATTTGGGCACCACAAAAAAGAAATGAAATCAATATTTAGTAGATCCTCCTTTTGCAGAAATTACAGCCTCTAAACGCTTCCTGTAGGTTCCAATGAGAGTCTGGATTCTGGTTAAATGGTATTCTGGACCATTCCTCTTTACAAAACATCTTTAGTTCATTCAGGTTTGATGGCTTCCGAGCATGGACAGCTCTCTTTAAGTCACACCACAGATTTTCAATTATATTCAGGTCTGGGGACTGAGCTGGCCATTCCAGAACGTTGTACTTGTTCCTCTGCATAAATGCCTTAGTGGATTTTGAGCAGTGTTTAGGGTCGTTGTCTTGTTGAAAGATCCAGCCCCGGCGCAGCTTCAGCTTTGTCACTGATTCCTGGACATTGGTCTCCAGAATCTGCTGATACTGAGTGGAATCCATGCGTCCCTCAACTTTGACAAGATTCCCAGTCCCTGCACTGGCCACACAGCCCCACAGCATGATGGAACCACCACCATATTTTACTGTAGGTAGCAGGTGTTTTTCTTGGAATGCTGTGTTCTTTTTCCTCCATGCATAACGCCCCTTGTTATGGCCAAATAACTCAATTTTAGTTTCATCAGTCTACAGCACCTTATACCAAATGTACTTTAGCCCACCTCAAGCGGCACTTTTTGTGCTGTGGGCGGAGAAAAGGCTTACTCTGCATCACTCTCGCATACAGCATCTTCTTGTGTAAAGTGCGCCGAATGGTTGAACAATGCACAGTGACTCCATCTGCAACAAGATGATGTTGTAGGTCTTTGGTGCTGGTCTGTGGGTTGACTCTGACTGTTTTCACCATTCGTCGCATCTGTCTATCCAAGATTTTTCTTGGTCTGCCACTTCGAGCCTTAACTTGAACTGAGCCTGTGGTCTTCCATTTCCTCAATATGTTCCTAACTGTGGAAACAGACAGCTGCAATCTCTGAGACAGCTTTCTGTATCCTTCCCCTAAACCATGATGGTGAACAATCTTTGTCTTCAGGTCATTTGAGAGTTGTTTTGAGACCCCCATGTTGCTACTCTTCAGAGAAAATTTAAAGAGGAGGGAAACTTACAATTGACCTTCTTAAATACTCTTTCTCATAATTGGATTCACCGGTGTATGTAGGTCAGGGGACACTGAGCTTACCAAGCCAATTTGAGTTCCAATAATTAGTTCTAAAGGTTTTGGAATCAATAAAATGACAACAGTGTCCAAATTTATGCACCTGCCTAATTTTGTTTAAACTATTATAGCACACTTTCTGTAAATCCAATAAACTTCATTTAACTTCTCAAATATCACTGTGTGTGTCTCCTATATGATATATTTAACTGACATTTTATATCGTAACAACCAACGATTTATACAGGAAAATCATGACGATTATTAAGGTTGCCCAAACTTTCGCATCCCACTGTAGTACATGACAATCTCTATCTAACAAAGCTAGAACCAGCCCTGTACCTCACATGGATCAAGAGATCCCCCCATTAACTGCTCCAATTAATTCGCTAGATTTATTTCAAGCTGGCAACTCAGGGGGTGTGTCCTTTTGCTGGAGCTGGTGGCAGTTGAACGATGGAACACGGCATATGCTTCCTTCTCACTTAGGTGGACAGAGAAATTAGCAAAAACTTAAAAAAATGTAGAAAACTTATAGTGGGAAACCCCTTATCCAAGATTTAAAGGGGTTGTCTGGGTTCAGAGCTGAACCCGGACATATCCCCATTTTCACCCAGGAAGCCCCCCTGACTTGAGCATCTGAGCAGTTCATGCTCTGATGCTCTCCTTTGCCCTTAGGGCAAAGGAATTTTCTGGAGTTCCAGTGACGAACCGGGCTCGCCATGGGGCTGCCAGGCGGAGGCTTCCTCCCAACAGTGAGCCCTATGATGTCACTGGCACTGATGGGCGGGCTTTAGCTCTACACTAGCCTGTAAAATGGCTAGGGCAGTGCTAAAGCCCGCCAACACAGCCGGTGATGTCACCGAACACACTGCTGGGCGGAAGCCTCTGCCCGGCAGTGTGTTATTGTAAATAAGAGTCCTTGCCCCGAGCAATCCAGCGCAACATCAGGAGGACTGCCTGGGTGAAATTATGTGTATGTCCGGGTTCAGCTCTGAACCCGGACAATCCCTTTAACAATCCCCCCACAATATGGATGCTGAGTATACTTACCTGCTCCTTCCTGATTGCTCCATGGCTGTCTTTGCATCTTCCCTGCATGCAGATGACAACATCCATCGATAGGGGGGGGGGGGGGGGCGAAGCAGCCAATAGCCAGCCACAGCCAGGACCTGCTCCCTTTGTGACACATGTGACATCACAAGTGACGCCAGTGTAACAGATCATTGCTGCGGCCAGCAGCACTGGGGAGATAAAGAGATGGTCATGGAGCGATCGAGAAGGAAACCAGTGGCAGGGACCGGGTACTGTAAGTATGGTCAGCAATGTGGGTCCAGGCACTGTTGGGGGATGGTTGTTAAGTCTTGGATAACCGCTTTAATGATATATGATTCCTTATAAAATGTATTATAATGGAGCAGTTTTGAAGATTTGGACGTCTACTTGCTTTGAAAGTTAATGTTGTATGAGAAAATGACATTCCCATGCAGCAGCATCTGCATTCATGTGTCAATCAGCTCCTCTCAGCAGCTGAACTGATGCCAATTTCATTCTTCTCTGGTGATAAATGGGCCTTGTAAACCAGATTAGGTGTGAAATTGTGCTTAACTGGGTTTGCAGTTAAGAAATGCAAATTCTTTGAGACTATATAATGAATATATCATTAATGACTTTAAGGGGACATTTAAATGTGGGACATTTATGGCGTAGTCACAGGATTTTCCTTAAATGTCACTTCTGGGACCCACTCCTATCTTGAGTATGGGGCTATCCTCACTCAGCTATTTTAGGAAAACCCACAGAAGTAAATGGAGAGAGCTGAACATGCATGTCCACTTGTCATCTTGTTTCTCACCACCTGAGAATTCTTTGAGTGCTTTTTGGTAAACTCCAGACGACTATAAATACCAGATTGGTGTGGTTGACCTTCTGGAAGGTTCAACCATCTGCACATGGGATCTTTGGAGATCAGAAACAGTGACCATAGGGTTCTTGGTCACTCTTTTTACCAAGGCCCTACTTCCCTGAATACTTAGTTTAGTTGGGCATCTAGTTCTAGAAAGAGGATTGGTTGCTCCAAACTTCTTTCATTTAACATTTATGGAAGTCACTGTGCACTTGATCATTTTTAGTGCAGCAGAATTTTTTTATATCCTTCTCTAGATCTGTGCCTCCACACAATCCTGTCTCTGAGCTCTATAGACAGGTTTTTTTTTCTCTACATGACTTGGTTTTTGCTCTGATATACATTATCAGCTGTGAGACCTTATATAGACAGGGCTTTGTCTTTCCAAATCACGTCCAATCAACTGAATTTATGTCAAGGAACCATGAACCAGACGTACAACAAGAGATGAGTGGAAATAAGAAGGCTTTATTGAAAAAAAAGCTGTAAGGCAAAAGTCCAAACGGATGGCTAAACCGAAGCAGGGTCTTGCGAAACCAGAGATCAGGAACCAGAAGGGTAGTCAGATGAAGCCTGGATCAGGAACCAGCAGGGTAGTCAGACAAAGCCAGGATCAGGAACCAGCAGGGTAGTCAGACGAAGCCAGGATCAGGAACCAGCAGGGTAGTCAGACGAAGCCAGGATCAGGAACCAGAAGCAGCAGCAGTCTTAGAAGCATGTGAGCACAGGAGGACCAAGCAAGGAACTGAAGCCACAGACCTCCTATATATATGAGCTAGGCATCCAGCTCCTCCCAGTGGGAAGGAGGAGCCGCAGGGTGGGAGGCTACAAGAAACCCAGAAACCAAGATGGCCGCCAGCACATGTCAAACGAAGGAGAACAGCAAGGAGGTAAGACCATGACAGTACCTTCCCCTCAAGGGCCCCTCCTCCGCGCAGTAAGGAACGGTTTCTGAGGGAAGCGTGCGTGGAAATCTCGGAGCAAGGCAGGAGCATGGACATCTGCGGAGGGAACCCAGGAACGCTCCTCTGGACCATAACCACGCCAATGGACCAAAAACTGCACCCGCCCGCGGACCAGGCGTGAGTCCAGGATATTGCTCACCTCATACTCCTCACGATTGCCCACTTGGACCGGACGAGGCCGAGGAATCGAGGAAGTGAAACGATTACACACCAGTGGCTTCAACAGGGAGACATGAAACACGTTGGAGATCCGCATGCCAGGAGGAAGCGCAAGGGCATAGGCTACCGGGTTTACCCTGCGAAGCACTCGGAAGGGACCAACAAAGCGAGGCGCCAGCTTGGGAGTGGGCACTCGAAGGTTGAGGTTGCGGGTGGACAACCATACGCGGTCTCCGACCTGGTAGGAAGGAGCGGGCGCTCGTCTGCGATCAGCCTGGAGTCTCTGGCGCTGCGCAGAGACCTCAAGGGACCTCTGGATCTGTACCCAAGAAGCACGTAGGACGGAAAGGTGATCCTCCACAGCCGGAATATCCTGGGGAGAGAATACCTCCGGTAACACGGCAGGTTGGAACCCATAATTGGCCATGAAGGGAGACGTCCCAGAGGAAGAGTTCACCGCCGTGTTCCTGGCAAACTCAGCCCAAGGCAGGAGGTCAACCCAATTGTCTTGGTGATCGGAGACATAGCAACGAAGGAATTGCTCCAAGGCCTGATTGGATCGTTCTGCGGCCCCATTGGACTGAGGGTGGTAGGCCGAGGAGAAAGAGAGATGAATCCCCAACTGGGAGCAAAAGGCGCGCCAGAACCTGGACACAAACTGACTCCCCCGATCCGACACAATCTCCTTGGGCAAACCGTGCAACCGGAAGACCTCCCTGGCAAAAATCGAGGCCAACTCTTGTGCAGAGGGTAACTTCTTGAGAGGAACACAGTGGCACATTTTGGAAAACCGATCCACTATCATGAGAATGACCGTATGGCCTCGGGATGCAGGGAGGTCCACAATGAAATCCATCCCCAGGTGTGACCATGGACGCTCCCCGGTGGCTATGGGTTGCAAAAGGCCCAACGGAAGGTGCCGAGGGGACTTACTCTGGGCTCAAACGGAGCATGCCGCTACATATGCGGCGATGTCGGAACGTAGAGAAGGCCACCAGAACAGACGTGAAACAGCCCAGGACAGCTGATTCTTTCCAGGATGCCCCGCGGCCTTGGAGTTATGGTAGGTTCGCAACAACCGAGTGCGCAACTCCTCAGGCACAAAACACCTGCCGTTGGGTCTCCCAGAGGGAGCACCAGATTGAGCCGCCAAAATCTGCTCACCCAGGGGAGAGGTCAGGCTGGTGCGAATGGCGGCCAGGATCTGATTCGGAGGTATGACCGAAGTCGGAATCGACTCCTCCCCGGACAGCTCGGAGTACTGCCGTGATAAGGCATCCGCTCTGATGTTCTTGGAACCGGGTAGGTAGGAGACCACGTAATTAAAACGTGACAAGAACAGAGCCCATCTGGCCTGACGTGGTGTCAATCTCTTGGCCTCAGAGAGGTAGGTCAGATTCTTGTGGTCCGTCAGGATGAGAACCGGAACCACAGAGCCCTCGAGCAAGTGCCTCCATTCTTTAAGGGCCTGCACGATGGCCAATAACTCCCTGTCACCAATCTGATAGTTGCACTCCGCGGAAGACAGTTTCCGGGAGTAAAACCCACAAGGAAGCAGAGTACCCTCTGGTGTTCTACGCTGAGACAGGAGGGCGCCTACTCCCGTCTCAGACGCGTCCACCTCGAGGACAAACGGCAACCCAGGGTTGGGATGCGACAGAATCGGAGCCGACACAAAGGCGGACTTTAGAGCCTCAAAAGCTCGGATGGCCTCGGGCGGCCAGACCTGGGGATTACTGCCCTTCCTGGTCAGATCCGTGAGAGGCTTGGCTAGCATGGAAAAGTCCCTGATGAACTTCCGATAATAATTGGCGAAGCCCAAAAAGCGCTGCAGGGCACGGAGACCACTGGGCTGGGGCCACTGTAAGACAGCCGAAACCTTCTCAGGATCCATGGAGAACCCCTCAGCGGAAATGATGTAACCTAAGAAGGTTACCTGGGATCGGTGAAATTCGCATTTCTCAAGCTTACCGAACAGCTTGTTCTCTCGTAACCGTTGCAACACTCGTCTGACATCCAGAATGTGGGCCTCCATGGATTCAGAATATACCAAGATGTCATCCAAATAGACCACCACACACTGCTGCAACAGGTCACGGAAAACATCGTTGATGAATTCCTGGAAGACTGCGGGCGCATTGCACAACCCAAAGGGCATAACCAAGGATTCATAATGACCGGTCCTGGTGTTAAACGCGGTCTTCCACTCATCGCCCGCCTTGATCCTTACCAGGTTATATGCCGCCCTCAGGTCGAGTTTGGTAAAGACCGTGGCCCCTTTGAGGCGATCGAACAGCTCGGAAATCAAGGGTATCGGGTAAGCGTTCTTGATCGTGATGCGATTGAGACCCCTGTAATCGATGCAAGGCCTCAACTCTCCGCCCTTCTTTTTCACAAAGAAAAATCCAGCCCCTGCCGGGGACGAGGATTTGCGAATGTGTCCGCGTGAAAGCGCCTCCCTCACGTACTCCTCCATGGCCTCATTCTCCGCTACTGACAGTGGATAGACTTTGCCACGAGGAGGAACGGCACCAGATTGTAACTCTATGGCACAATCGTATGGGCGGTGCGGAGGTAGGGCAACCGCACGCACCTTATCGAATACATCCCGGTACTCCTCGTATTCAGGAGGCAACAGAGAGTCCGAGGAAGTACACAGCAACTTGACAGGCCCATGGATGCAACTAGCCCCACACTGCGGTGACCACGAGAGGATCTCGGCCGATTTCCAATCGAAAGTCGGATTATGCTTCTGGAGCCAGGGGTACCCCAAGACCACCGAGTAGTGTGGAGACGAAATAACCTGGAGACAGACTGACTCTCTGTGAACGGCACCATTGGCCATCCCCACTGGAAGGGTCTCATGAGTCACGTGTGGCGGCAGAAGGGGTCTGCCGTCTATCGCCTCAAGAGCCAGTGGGGAACCTCGAGGCTGCAGAGGAATGGAATTGGCGGCAGCGAACACACTATCAATGAACAAACCACCAGCACCAGAGTCCACCAACGCCTGGGTCGTCACCGAGCCCCCGACCCAGGAGAGGACAACAGTAATCAGTGGTTTGTCAACACGGGAAACCGGGGACGAGGAGACTCCACCCAAGATCTGCCCCCGACAGGATCTCAGGTGCGAGCGTTTCCCGGACGGTTCGGGCATGCCAACCGAAAATGCCCACCGAGACCACAGTACATGCATCGGCCCTCGCGTCTCCGGAGTACCCTCTCCCCCTCGGACAGGCGAGCAAACCCCAGCTGCATGGGTTCACCCCCAGACAAGTCATCCCCAGGAGGCATGGGAGGAGAGGGAGGCACGGGTGGGACAGCAAACGTAGGCGCCAATCTGTCAGAAGGCCTCCGCAGGCTCTCCTTAAAGGAAGGTCTCTCCCTGAGTCAGGTGTCAATCAAAATCAGGAAAGAAATAAGAGACTCGAGCTCCACTGGTAGGTCCTTAGCTGCAACCTCATCCTTCAAGGCATCCGAGAGACCATGAGAGAAAGCAGCGACCAGAGCCTCATTATTCCAGCCCACCTCTGCTGCCAGGGTACGAAACTCAATGGCGTATTCAGCTACGGATCGTGAACCCTGTCTGATGGACATAAGGAGCTTCGCAGCAGAGGCAGCACGAGCCGGCACATCGAATACCTTCCGAAGAGAAGCAACAAAACCGGAAAACTCGGCAACCACCGGATTGTTGTTCTCCCATAAAGGGCTGGCCCAGGCCAAGGCCTTGTCCGAGAGCAGCGAGATCAAGAAGCCCACCTTTGATCTCTCAGTAGGAAAGGCATGTGGCAGCAACTCGAAGTAAATGCCCACCTGGTTAAGGAAACCTCGGCACTGAGTTGGCTCTCCCCCAAAGCGCTGTGGAAGGGGGGCAGAACCGGTCATACCCCGAAACACCGCAGGCGCAGCAACAGGTGTCGGGGTAGACTCTGGCGCAACAACCGGAGCGGCAGTAGGAGCGGGCCCAGGAGCGACAACCGACCCATCGGCAACGGAAGCTAAATGAGCCGTGCGTTCAAGCAGGGTTTGCAACGCCACAGCGAACCGACCCAACAGGTGATCCTGCTGATCAAGTCTGGCAACCAGCGTAGGTAGCGAGGATGGCTCTGTACCGTCAGAATTCATGGCTTGGTCCTAATGTCAAGGAACCATGAACCAGACGTACAACAAGAGATGAGTGGAAATAAGAAGGCTTTATTGAAAAAAAAGCTGTAAGGCAAAAGTCCAAACGGATGGCTAAACCGAAGCAGGGTCTTGCAAAACCAGAGATCAGGAACCAGAAGGGTAGTCAGATGAAGCCTGGATCAGGAACCAGCAGGGTAGTCAGACGAAGCCAGGATCAGGAACCAGCAGGGTAGTCAGACGAAGCCAGGATCAGGAACCAGCAGGGTAGTCAGACGAAGCCAGGATCAGGAACCAGAAGCAGCAGCAGTCTTAGAAGCATGTGAGCACAGGAGGACCAAGCAAGGAACTGAAGCCACAGACCTCCTATATATATGAGCTAGGCATCCAGCTCCTCCCAGTGGGAAGGAGGAGCCGCAGGGTGGGAGGCTACAAGAAACCCAGAAACCAAGATGGCCGCCAGCACATGTCAAACGAAGGAGAACAGCAAGGAGGTAAGACCATGACAATTTAGCACAAGTGGATTCCAATTAACCCCTTCAGCCACCGTGACACACTTGTACATCACAATGGCTAAGGGCTAGTGATGGACGAACATCTGCCAGGACGGTTCGCGAACGCGATCAAATGTTCGCAGACCACAAGTTCACGGCGGGTCCCATTCATTTTAATGGCAGGCGAACCTGAAAAACCTTCAGCTCATATTTGCAGCCAAGAAATAATTACTACAAGTGCACAAATAGCCCCACAACATGGACAGTGACATACCAGATGTATTATTCGAATTTGCGATCTCCATTCATTATTTTTTTCAATGCAAAATATTGGCAATATAATTTTTGCGTACGCGTATGCTCAAGTGCACTATACAGTACCCAAATGCACTATAAAGAAAGTATAATGGTATATAACACCCCGCTTCAATCAGTTTTCTGGGGAGACGACTGGTATATCACACCAGTAGAAATTATTTGTTCCAATAACGCTTGTCCCTCTATATACCTGCAGTATCGCAGCAGAACCGCACAATACAAATGCACTATAATATACTTTCTAACATAGAAAGTATATTATAACATTGTACAAGGAAGGCAATCCATTAGAATATACATAAAGATAAAACGTAACCTTTAATAATTTTACTATGAGGATCTATTCACACTTCCGTAAGTGTTTTGCGGATCTGCAAAACACAGACGCCGGCAATGTGCATTCCGCAATTTGTGGACCGCACATCACCGGCACTATAATAGAAAATGCCTAATCTTGTTTGCATTTGCGGACAAGAATAGGACATGTTCTATTTTTTTGCGGAAATGGAAGCACAGATGCGTCCCTGATATTGCCCTACAGGCGGGTGCTATTCTGGCCCTGATAGCCTAACCACAGACCACCCGCCCTGATGAGAGCAACCCCGTCCGGAACCTTACCCTATATAAAAATGGCCCTAGTAAGCCCCTAGCCCCTAGGCCAGTGATGGCGAACCTATGGCACGGGTGCCAGAGGCGGCACTCAGAGCCCTCTCTGTGGGCACTTGCACCCTGGAAAAGTCTATGGTGTACCAATATGCCTTAGGCCTCCTGCACACGAACCCTGTGGCCGTGCTGCGGGCCGCAATGCAAGAACACTGACCATGGGGCAGCCGCAGTGGATCACGGACCCATTCACTTTAATGGGTCCACGATCTGCAAAAAGATAGGACATGTTCTATCTTTTTTCGGAACGGAAGTACGGGATGAAACCCCATTGAACCTCTCCGTAGGGTTCCGTTCTGTGCTTCCGTTCCGCACCATTCCGCATCTCCGGATTTGCGGACCCATTAAAGTGAAAGCGTCTGCATCCGTGATGCGGAATGCACGTGGAACGGTGCCCATGTATTGCGGATCCGCAAATGCGGTCCTCAATATGGCAACGGGACACCTACAGTCATGTGCAGGAGGCCTTAGACTTTTCCTGCCATTCATCAGCGCAGGCGCACTATGAACACCACAGGCAGCGCACTGAGTGTAAACAGGCTTTTATAGCGAAAAGTACATGGAAGATATACTATACTGGACTGTAGTATTCAGGGGAAATTCCCATGTTGGCACTTTGTGATAAATATGTGGGTTTTGGGGTGCAGTTTGGGCACTCGGTCTCTAAAAGGTTTGCCATCACTGCCCTAGGCCCCTGACTTCCAGGTGATCACTATATAGATCTATGTGTTTTTGACTTATTATAAAAGTATAATATACACTCACCTAAAGAATTATTAGGAACACCTGTTCTATTTCTCATTAATGCGATTATCTAGTCAACCAATCACATGGCAGTTGCTTCAATGCATGTAGGGTTGTGGTCCTGGTCAAGACAATCTCCTGAACTCCAAACTGAATGTCAGAAAGGGAAAGAAAGGTGATTTAAGCAATTTTGAGCGTGGCATGGTTGTTGGTGCCAGACGGGCCGGTCTGAGTATTTCACAATCTGCTCAGTTACTGGGATTTTCATGCACAACCATTTCTAGGGTTTACAAAGAATGGTGTGAAAAGGGAAAAACATCCAGTATGTAGCAGTCCTGTGGGCGAAAATGCCTTGTTGATGCTAGAGGTCAGAGGAGAATGGTCCGACTGATTCAAGCTGATAGAAGAGCAACGTTGACTGAAATAACCACTTGTTACAACCGAGGTATGCAGCAAAGCATTTGTGAAGCCACAACACGCACAACCTTGAGGCGGATGGGCTACAACAGCAGAAGACCCCACCAGGTACCACTCATCTTCACTACAAATAGGAAAAAGAGGCTACAATTTGCTCAAGCTCACCAAAATTGGACTGTTGAAGACTGGAAAAATGGTTTCTTGAACATGACAATGAGTTCACTGTACTAAAATGGCCCCCACAGTCACCATATCTCAACCCAATAAAGCATCTTTGGGATGTGGTGGAACTGGAGCTTAGTGCCCTGGATGTGCATCCCTCAAATCTCCATCAACTGCAAGATGCTATCCTATCAATATGGACCAACATTTCTAAAGAATGCTATCAGCACCTTGTTGAATCAATGCCACTGTCACGGATGGTGTTGCAGAAAATAAGAAGTAACAAATAAAGATCCGACTGACTTGGTCCCAAACTAAGGAACAAAAGGGTGAGCCCTATTAAAGCCCTAGAGCTCTCCCTCACTGCTCAGCCCATGCAAAGATCTCAATGATAGAAAGTTGTATGTCCACGTACCTAGACTGAGTGACACCTGAAACCCCTATAATAGTGAGGGGGCACGATCACCGGCTCCCTACACTTAATACGGAGGGAGTCAGGGTCACCCAGAATCAAGCCAACAGGAAAACACAAATACAGAAATAGACTTATTTGAGAAACCAGCAGTAGCAACTTCAAGCAGTGAACACAATCCAGGAAGTAGTATAAACTGCAAAGTGAGGCAGTATGGGAGGGGATATAAAGGGAGGCAATGACTGCTAATAGATGACAGCTGGAAGAGGGAGAAGAGATGTCAAAGCGAAACCAAAACAAAGGAATATCATGAAGGAGGTACTGAAGCACGTCTGTCAGAACATCTCAGAGATCTGGCGGTGACAGCCAAGTAGAATTAAGGCAGTTATGAAGGCAAAAGGGGGTCCAACACCGTATTAGTATGGTGTTCCTAATAATTCTTTAGGTGAGTGTATGTATATCGCACCCCTCTGTATATCACACATATCGATAGCACACCTATACTAGTCCTTAATATGACTTTTGTGGCCCTATTAGCTAGCATTTGGTGTCCCTAACAGCGTTGTCCCTGCTCCACACACCAACCTCTCCCTACACTGGCAAAACACTGAATGTAAAATGGCAGCCAGATCAGGTTTATTTATAAGGTAGGAGGTATGTCCATGTGCCAAAACATCTCAATTGGCTGTCCTGTACCACCTGATAGATGTGTCATGGGTCAAAGTTCTTCATAATGTAAAATAATATGGCGGGCGTGAATTTCTCCATATGTTCACATGTTCGGCGAATCGTGAACACCCAAAGTTCGTCACAAAACGACCGCCGGGTGAACCGCAAGGCCATCTCTACTGAGGGCTTCTGAGCTGGGCTGAGTTTACTCCATATATGGCAGTTGCTGGCTTTATAATACAGCAGCCATTAATAGTAATGAGGAGACAAAAGCGCTCATAGGGTGAATATCTTAAGTGAACGCTAGAGCCACAAATAGTAAAAAATGTTTTTCTCACCTATTGTGGTTGCACGAAAATGGGCGCAACCACAATGAAGGTCAAATTGGAACTGTTAGCGGTTGGTGCAGCCTGAACTTGTCCAATCCCCTTGGGCGGGAGCCACACCACCAGTCGGGTAAACAGTAGAAATGAAAGGACGAAGCTTTTAACCTGATGAAGGGGACCTACGCTGCCCTGAAACACGTTGTTTTATCCGCTTCACCTGCTGAGCAATACCTAATAAAGAAGAACCTTTATTCATAACCACATCTGTTCTGCCCAGTGTTTCTGTGCCTCAATCTCTATCTACTACATTATTGGCTCTGATGAATTTGGGCCCTTCGTTTGGAAATTTCGGACCCTACGGCTGCACACCCAGTAACCGCACAAGTAGAGAAGGGGAGCAGTAACAATTAAAACTTAGCTTTTAATGTGTCTATTCTCCCTGGGTAGGGAATAAAAGACCCCTTACAAACAAAAAAACACAAAAAGACAGACGTAAATCCTGGGTTAGTGTGCTGCAAGTGTTGCGTTGCGCACCAAAACAGGTATCGTCCTCCCTAGGCCTGCGAAAAGTGTCGCAATGGCCTATGGTGGAAGGACCGTAAGATCCCTAAAATCTGGATCCCAAGATAGAGTATTGGGATCAAACTGATAAGAAATGGAAAGGTCTTACCAGTTCTTAGAGAGGCCTCACTTGTTAACCACGTATGGTGGGTTAGTACAGGAGGTGGTCACGTGCAGCAGGTCGGTCATTCATCAGATGTCCATAGGAAGGAGGATATCCGAAATGTCAGTTAGACCTGGTATTAGAGTCGCTTCAGCAGAGAAACTCACCCTAGTACCGCCCTGCTTGACCTATCCGGCCCTAGTGACCTAGTAAGGTTACCGACCTCACGGCTACTACACTTGTACTCCCCAGATAGGGAGGAATTAACCCCTCACTATATGACAAAAAGAACATTTTGGCCGGGATAAAGAACTACCTGACCTGAAAAGGGGGAGGAGAGGGCTAACAGAGAGGAGGTTTTGTTGTCAAAACCGGCTAAATAAATAAATTCGCACCTAGGAAGAAACAATATTAACGAATCCGCGGATGACCTGTACAGTGCTATGTAAAGTGGAAGGGTTCATATATAGCAACCAAAGTGTAATTGTTCATTCAAGCCATGGGGGTGGAACGTATTGAGTTTGAAGATCCACCAGCATTCACGCTGGAGGATCCGTCTGTCCCAGTCTCTCCCTCGAGATGGTTTGTTTACACGCTCAATTCCCATGAACTTGATGGCTGATGTACGGCCTCCGCGTGTCCCTTCCATTACGGATGTCTCCCAAGTGTTCGCTCATCCTTTTGCGGAGTTCCCTCCGGGTTTTGCCCACATATCGTTGACCGCACTCGCAGCTCAGGAGGTATATAACCCCTACGCTGCGGCAATTGATAAACTGCTTGATCATGTGGGTATTGTCCGGAGGGTTCGCCGCAAAAGATTTGCCCTTGACCAACCAGTCGCAGAAGCTACAGTGACCACATTTGTAGCAACCTGTGGTCTCTCTGTCCAGCCAAGTCCCTTGGTTGGCAGCGGGACTGAAGTGGCTGTGCACGAGTTTGGCCCTTAGGTTGGTCCCCCTTCTGAATGTGACCGAGGGGTGCGGGCCCAATATTTCGGCTAGGTCAGGGTCCATCAATAGGGTCTCCCAGTTACGACCCAAAATGCCTTTTACTTGGGTTGCGGCCGAATCAAAGGTGCCAATTATCCGTATTGTTTTTGGTGAGTCTATGTTAGAGCGTGTGGTAGGGTGTAAGAGGGCGGTCCTACTACGTCCTAGGGCCCTTTGGTAAGCTTGTCTAAGTGTTCTGTCTGGATAGCCACGTTCAAGGAACCTAGCCCTCATGATGGAGGCCTGATGTTTAAAAGTTCGGAACAGTTGCATCTAAGACGAATGTATTGTCCGAAGGGGATTCCACGTTTGAGTGGGGCAGGGTGGCAGCTGTCCCACCTCAGTAACGAGTTGGTTGCCGTGGATTTACGATATATCATTGTCCTCAACCCGCCCACTTCATCCCTAGAAATGGCAATATCTAAAAAGGGAAGATTGTCTTTCATAATGGAGGAAGTGAACCTAAGTCCAATGGAGTTGGTATTAAGTTCCTGGACAAAGCTGGCAAACTGCCCTTCAGTCCCGCTCCACAAGATGAATATGTCATCTATGTAGAAAGACCAAAGGGCAACATGTCCAGTGAATTGGCTGGGCGTATCCCCGAATCCTCCCACCAGCCCAGGAGCAGGTTGGCATAAGAGGGCGCACAGGAACTGCCCATAGCCGTACCCCTGAGCTGGTGGTAGGTGCGGCCATCAAATTGGAAGAAATTCTTGGTAAGAACAAATTGCAAGAGCTCTAAGACGAAGTCGCTATGTGCCGAATGCTGGCGACCCCTTGCTTTTAGAAAGTGTGCGGCTGCCCCCAAGCCCAGTAACCGGACAACTACTATATTCAGCACAACCGCTTAAGAAAGAAATTCATCCATATTATAATCTAAATGTGACTGTGTTAAAGGGAACCTGTCACCAGAGTTTTGTGTATAGAGCTGAGGACATGGGTTGCTAGATGGCCACTAGCAGGCCGCAATGCATGAACACCAACCGTGGGACAGCCCCAGCGGATCATGGACCCATTCACTTTAGTGGGTCCGCGACCCGCCTGTTCCGCAAAAAGATAGGACATATTCTATCTTTTTGCGGAACGGAAGTATGGGATGAAACCCCATGGAAGCACTCCGTAGTGCTTCCGTAGGGTTCTGTTTCGTGCTTCCGTTCCATACCATTCTGCAACTCCGGATTTGCGAACCCATTCAAGTGAATGGGTCCGCATCCATGATGCAGAATGCCCACGGAATGGCGCCCATGTATTGCGTCCCGCAAATGCGGTCTGCAATACGGCCACGGAGTGCACACATTCGTGTGAAAGAGGCCTAAGTAATAGCTAAATTTGAAGTGCCATAGTGAAGGGTCTGAACACTTAGGTCCATATGAAATTTTTGTTCTTACCTTTTAATTAATTTGGAAAAGATCATAACATTCTGTTTTGACATTGTCATTATGGGGTATTGAGTGCATACTGATGACGGAAAACATGACATTTTATAATTTTAGCACAAGGCAGCAACATAACAAAATGGTCTGAAAGGGTCTGAAGAATTTCTGAATGCATTGTATAATACAAGAGATACTGTAGGAACAATGGTAGTATCAAGCATTTTACAAAGAACATTGTGTTCCTTCGCTCATCGATTCCATTTCTCATCGTGAATATTGAAGTTTCTCACATATTTTATTTTATATTGTTATTATGATACTCTTTTTCTATTGGGCACCACTGAGAACCACTTGTACACTTTACAGATATTAGACATGTGCCTGAGAGTCTTACTGAAGACCTTGCTTTTATACCACAATTGATTGATTGAGTTTACATATTACTATTTTATTCATATTCTTCATGTTGCTTTTAAATATTTTTTGGCTTTTTTCATGTCTTATGGATGGAAAAATACTATGTAAACAACTATATAGATAGTTCTAAGAAATGCAATGGCTAATACAATGTGTGATTGTGTGACAATGCAAGATTTACACGTACCAATAATCGGCCAGATTATCGGGAACGATCGTTCCTGCGAGCGCTCATTTCCATCTAAATTTGTCGCAGATCACTCGATGAACGAGCGAAACACTTGTTCATTGGGTGATCCTGTTGTTCATGCAGGCACTTCAATCACTTTTCCTGAGCAGCAGATCATGCAGTCTAAACCACATTTTATTAATTGGCCTATTATTAATAATTTTTATTAATTGGTCTATCTTTTATTCATTCGTTTGCACTAGCGTTTATTCGTCTATACTGTTTTGTTGTCTGTATGAATACTTTTCTTTGAAGTGTGATCATTGCAGCCCCCATACTATTGATCATTAGTGACCACCACAGGTCTTATTGACCTATCCTAAGGATATGTCATCAGTATCAAACATCCAGAAAAACCCTTTAAAAGATTTGTCTGGTTTGGAAAATTTAAATATAAGCTGATCAAAGGGTTCCCTGCTCATGGGATCTTCAGCAATAAGATGTGATCTGTAGGGGAACCTGGCATCAGCACACAGCACCACCAGAGGAGAAATTAGAAATTGCATAATGCCTGCTGAAATCAATAGTCCATCTATGTCATGTACCACCTTGTTGGATCCGATGCAGTTTAACTATGGGTCCAGGCACACACTACATGATTAAAAAATAAGGGTTCCTTCGGGGATGATCCTGTTGAGTAAAACGATATCTAGAGCACAAGAGCTCCTCCGCCCTCCCCTTGATTGACAGAGCCAGGCATCTGGTTTGGTTCAGTTATCTCGTGCCTAACTTGTCAGTCTTAATCACTCCTCAAAAAATTTGAGGACAGGGTCATGTTCTAGAGTGGTCACTCTCTGATATGTAGTTGCTATAAGGAGTCAGATGGTCAGGGTTCCCTCAGTGGGATGGGGCCTCCTCCAAATGTTTTGCTCAGGGGTCTCCCACAGCTTTAAAATGGCCCTAGATATGGTGCTGGAATAGATGTAGTTTGCAAATGTAGTAATTACCACCTGGTTCTAACATATTTTATTATTTATTTCTTGTTTTAAATCTAAGAACTTGTAACTGTAAACTATACTTTTTAATTGTTTTGCTTTTGATCTTTATTGTTACAGAGCAATATCCCAAAGTGATTCACTGGAGGAGATTCAGAACCATGCATTTGCCAAGCTTCTCAACCTCACAGAATTGTAAGTAGTAATAGTTTTTTTTTTTATCTTGACTACTTTTCTGTACTTTACAAACTCTGTTCAACGAATGAATACAATAGCAGATTACCAGCAAACAATTATACTGTGGTGGGAATAAACATCTCCCCCCGAATTATGCATAACAATATTTATGGTTGTTGGGTGATCTTTGTTCCCTTGTTCAAAGATTCTATTAGGGAATTCTGAGATTATAGTTTAGGACTCATTGCAATGCTGCATTTGTCCTGTGGGGGTGCTGCAGGGGAATACTACATTTGCTTCCGGGCCTCCCCACAGATTACAGGTTATTGCTGACGGCCCCATAAGTGGAACACCAGAGTTGAAATAGAATCAGCCGGTACATCATGCAGGGTAAAACAAATACGTAGATGCACACAGTCATAATTAATAGGATAGCAAGGCATAGCAGCATGATATAAACATACAGTATATGATCTATACATGAACTAATCCCATATCTAATGTGCAATTAAATATGAGGTGGCCACATTGGATAGAACAGATAAAAATACAGATCTAGGGGTGCTATTTCCATTTATTTATTAAAATAAAACTAATAGAAAGATACTGGCAATGAGAAGATAAGTGCAAAACATGACGTCCCGCCAGCGTCATCAGGCGAATCACTGTTATTATCTTTTTATTGTTTTTATAGTTAAATATTAAAAGATATTTAATACATTTTTTTTAAATATTAAATCTCATTATATTATTTTATATTAATGAATAGAACCCCTTGATCTGTATTTTTATCTGTCTTATCGACTATTTGTGTGGAACCCCCTTGAAATTTGCGGTGCAGGAAGGAGCTGCTGAGATCTCCATGAGGGATTCATTACAAGTCTACAGTGATGTTGAGCCCCGAGCACAACACTATATGGTAAATGGCCCTTTTTTCTGGGGTCATTAATTTTATTTGTTAGAGCTCGAATGGGAGACACGGCCCTCTCTTCTCTTTGCTTTTTATTTATAGTGGCCACATGACAGGGTTAAATGACTACTGTATGAAGCCAACCGGGTAGGAGCTCAAGAAAAATAAAGCAAGTAGGATTTTTTATAAAAAGCTATTAGAACATAGGTACAGCATAGTCACCTACGGCCAAAGCAAAAATACTACTTGATCTCAGACACCCCTTCCAACAACCTATGTGTCCATTTGAGGTCCAAGGCTAGGTGCACATTTGATTTAGATTCCCGCATTCTGTTCTGGCACAGGAATAGAATGCTGGATATTGCCAGTGCCCAACACACCCAATTCCATGTAATGGGATTTGGCACTCATACCGGGATTTTTCCTGAAAAAATTTGCTCCTCTTTTGCCCGAATCTACGACCGTGGTTCCTACAGGAACCTCCACCGCAGATGTGAACCTAGCCTAACCTGAAATGTCATACTAATCTTTTGTCTCATTGTAGAACAATCAGAAACACGAAAAACCTGGTCCATATTGGGAGCGGAGCCTTTGGAGACTTACCAAAATTAAAATACTTGTAAGTTATTTTTCTTTATTTCTGCCATATTGGATTCAATTTCACACACTTCCGTCCAAACCTCTAGCGATATAATAGAGTTCATCAGCTGTTCTGCAGTAGCTCCAGCTCTGGAAGTCAGCACTGAAACCACACCGCTCTATCCATAGTATTGTGGACGGAGCTGGTTACTGTAGCACTGTTCCTATTGAGGTGCATGAGAGCAGCTCTGTAGTAACCGGATTTGTCTACTGCACAACAGACAAAGCTGAGCGGTTCCGGAGCTGATTGGTGAGGGTGCGGGGTGTCAGACCACCACCAATTGATTATATAGTGATGGTCTATTCTGAGAATAGGCCATCAATATTTAAATCCTAGAAAACCTATTGAAAAACACAAAGCCGTTCCCTGGGGTCCCATATCTGTAATACCTGCAATTTAACTATCACTTGTGGAATATTCCAGATACCTGTTTCATACAGATTCGTATGTGTTCAAATGATCATTGCAGATAGTGATGAGCAAAGTATTCATAAATTTGATTTGGCTGCTTCGTCGAATTTTACAAAAAAAAATCCACTTTGTGACAAATTATTTCTTCATGAACAGCATTTCTTTGTAAGTAGTGGGTGCAATGACAAAGTGTACAGTAAAATAATAAATAAATGATACTTACCTGATCCATTTGCTCGCGATGGACCGGCCATCATCATCTTGCTTATCATGCCACCAGGTGTGGTGAAGTCATACATCACCGCGCACAGGATTTGGGCCAAGATCTTCAAGCAAGATGACAGCGTCCGGACCGTCGTGAAGTAATGGATCATATAAGTATAATTTTTTTGTTTTTTACACTATTTCTTCTTAAATCGATTTGCTACCGCGAAGCACAAGGAAATTTGGCTTTGCTGCAAATCGAATTTATTGTGAAATGCGATTCGCTCATCACTAATTGCAGACCAGTATTGGTTGTAGAAAGAGGATAACACATTCTATGAATTGTAATACTTGTGTAGTTTACAGAACTACAGTTTTTAAAATGCAATTTAAAGGAAACCTGTCACCATGATTTTGCGCATAGAGCTGGGGACATGGGCTGCTAGATGGCCACTAGCACATCTGCAGTACCCAGGTCCCATAGCTCTCTGCGCTTTTATTGAGTTAAAAAACCGTTTTGAGTGATATGCTAATTACCTCATATGTGTCCTGTAGCCCGAGATGGCAGAGAGCTATGGGACCTGGGTACTGCAGATGTGCTAGTGGCCATCTAGCAGCCCATGTCCCCAGCTCTATGCGCAAAATCATGGTGACAGGTTCCCTTTAAGCCCCTGTTTACACATCACTTATTTTATGTAAGGTTTCTGTTGTTTTTGGCATAGCATTCTTCATTGTTTTATCCAGTAAAATAAGAAGCAGCTAACAGAACCATTATAAGTGGAATGGGAAAATTTACCCTAATGGATAGATCCAACAATTTTTGGCGTATACCTGGCGCAGATTGTGGCAAAAAGGTTATTTGCTCCGAAATCTGTGCCAGATATATGCCAGGTCTAAAAATGTTTCTACACCTGTTTTTGGCGTAGAAAACATTATACATCTACGCCAGCAAGGAAGTTGGTGTAGATTTAGACCAGTGGTGGATGAGCCGAAGTTATGAAGAGGCCTCTACATAACTTCGGCAGATACACAGTCAGTGCAGGGCTTTTTAAGCCCTGTGTCTAAAATGCCGGTCTTAATAAATGGCCCCCCATTATATTTCCTGTACTTCATCTTTGTTTGGACTTTTAGCACAGTAGGTAGTCTCGATTGAAGCAACCATCCATTCAAGAAAAAAACTCACATTAAGGCTTCATTCACACGTCCGTGATGTGTTGCGGACCTGCAAATTGCAGGTCCACAACACACCAGCCCGGCACCCCCATAGAAATGCCTATTCTTGTCCGCAAGCTGCGGACAAGAATAGGACATGTTCTATCTTTTGCTGAGCTGCGGACCCGAAGATCGGGGCCGCGCTCCGCAATTGCGGATGCAGACAGCACACTGTGTGCTGTCCGCATCCATTCCGTCCCCATAGAGAATGAATGGGTCCACACCCGTTCCGCAAAATTGCGGAATGGATGCGGACCCATTTGCGGACGTGTGAATGTAAACTAACTGGGGAACAAACACTTACCTGGTGCTCTCTTTTTTCATCTTTTCAGCTGCAGATCCACCACTTCTGGGCTCCTCTTCTGTCATCCGTGATGGATGCATGGCTTCTCAGACTACATGATGCATACTAGGCATCTGTATACCAAGACACTTCATGCTTGTTTAGCCCTACTCTTGGATTGGTCAGTTCACATGAGCAGTGCTGGCCAATCCAAGGCCAGCAAGAAGTGTCTTGGGCTACCTAATATACAGTGTGCACCAGGTAGTGTGAGAAGCTGTGCAGCCGTCTTGAACGACAAAAGATGAGACCAGGAACTGGCGAATCTACAGCTGAAAAAGATGAAAAGGAGGGCTCCAAATATGTGCCCTGTATATTCCAAGTTAATGTTTTAGTTTTTTTGTCTCTGGAACTGGAGAGTTGCTTTACCTGTTTTAGTTAGGCCATCACTCCAACCAGAGAGAGACACTCTATAGTTACTGAATTAGTTCTGGGTGGCAGTTCTGGCCAGGATCAGGTCAATCGACTGGCAATACCTAATGCGTCACTAATCTGTGTTTTGGGATGGTAGGTTGGCAATTGCGAAAATTCTTTATGAATCTAGAAAATTGATAGCTGTAATGTAGCTAGACCCTATTGCCCGACTTTTGGGGCGCTCCTTAAGCGGATCTAGAATCTGATTACGTTAGAGAAGGGTATTTATATGTAGCGGGAGCACTGCACGGAAGTACAGCGTTCAATGGCATTCTTGGATTGAATTTCATGGCTTGTTGGAACTGAGGATCGAGTCCTCCTGAATACATGTTGCTGAGACTAGCCAAATTAGACTATGAGCAAGGTGCCCCATGAACGCGGGGATGAATATCACCATGGGGTCAGTAATATGACAAATGGTTGTTTGAGCGTATCCGGACAGATGTGATGTTACCAATTTAGTCCTTACTCTATGCTGCACTGGGGGTTGCGGACAGGACAAAAGGGGAGGTTTGTTTGATAATTCTGTTCTTTTGTCATTTCTCAGTTTTTTATATATCAGTATTTATGGAAGGTGTTGTTAATGTCCGTTGAAAAATGCTTGTAAAAACTATCTGATAAAAAAAATAAAGAATTAGTGCATCACTCATTACACTAAACAATGCAATACTCCTCTGTGTGTTCTCTTTATCTAGGCCTATTAGAAGAAAAATCAAGCTGTCACATGGTCATCCTAATTCTATACCTACCATTATTTTGTGCATTATCCTGCAGATGACATCACAGGAAGAGTAAACTGACAAAGATCCTCTGATTGTGGTCAGAGGTCAGCAACCTGTGACACTCCAGCTGTTATAAAACTACAACTGCCAGCATGCTACATTCACTTCTAGGGAAGGTCCTAGAACAGCTAAACACTGTACATGTTGGGAGTCATAGTTTTACCACACTGGAATGGCAGACGATGCTGATCCCTAAACTATGCATATAGGAGGTTTTATCATTTGTGTTGATTGCTACAGAGAGTATTTTGTATTTTATATTCAATGGTATAGAACTAACGAAATAAAAAAGACAAACAGCCAAAAATTCGAACAAAATCTTTTCTATAAATATTGAGTTTTGCGTTCCATTAAGAATAGCATCCATATTGGTTGTCACCTTTGAATTATATTTATAGGATAAGTCATTATTTTAATGTTCAAATATGCATTGAAGGCTTCTTTAGATTTCTTCAAATTTGATGGGAGGAATAGCACTTTACATATTCTTCCCACCACAAAGACAGACACCATAAGGGAACACAATGGAAAGTTTGCTGACAGTTTGCATGAAAATCCTTCCTGTGACATTTCAAGACACATACATACAGTACATTATTCAGACATGTATAAAAATATATAAAAATTTAGATTTTGCATCATCAATATACATTGGTACATGGATCTAAGTTGCCTAGTAGGAGGAGTTGTGAAAAAACACATGGTTGGCCAAACACCATATTTATGAACCTCTTGTGTCACTTATGCCAACACATACCAATGTGAGGGAGAGTAATGCTGGGGCACAGCTCACTTACTGCATCATAAATCTCCACTTTTAACAGCAGGTCACTACACTGAGACTTCTACACAAAGTTTTCTGATTCAATGTTTTTGGATCTTTTTGTCAGATGTTTCTATGGTATACTGAAGTACAAAATATAAGCATTACCAAAGTTTCTTCTTTTTACTTTCATTGACAAATCCTTAAAGTTTATGTAAAAACTCAATATTTCCAGTCTTGACCCTTATTTTTCAAAACTTCTGCAATTTGCCCTGACATCTTGGAAATCAGCTTCTGAGCCTAATGGCAATTTTGCTTAATTATTTCATGGAGTTTATCACAGTTACTATTGTTGTTTTGTTGTTGTTTTGTTCTCTTGCTTTTTGAGGATTGACCACAGGTTCTGATGGACCATAGGATTAAGGAGTTTCCTGGCCATGAACCCAAAATTTCTGTGGTTTGTTCACTGAGCCACTTACCATAGATTTCAATCATGCTGGAAAAAGCATTGTTTATCACCAAGTTGCTCCTGGATCATTGGGAGAAGTTGCTCTTAAAGCATGTTTTGATACCAAACTTTGTTCCTGGCAGAGTTCTTAGGAAAAATTGTGAGTCCATTCTCTTGGATAATATGCAACCCCACACATGAATGGTCTCAGGATGTTTTATCTTTGGCATGACAGGACTCATGACAGGACTTTATTCAGGTGTCCCAAACAATCTGAAGGGGGCTTCATCAGAGAAAATAACTTTACCCCACTCCTCTGCAGTCCAATCCCTGTACTTCCGTCAGTCTGTTCTTGATGTTTTTCTTGGACAAAAGTGGCTTCTTTACTGACCTTCTTAACAGGCCATCCTCCAAAAGCCTTCACCTTACTGTGCATGCCGATACACTCACATCTGCCTGCTATCATTCCTGAGCTAGCCCTAAACTGGGGGTGACTTGATCCTGTATCTGAAAAGGAGATGGTCCTGGCACCTGCTGGACTTTCTTGGGTGCACTAAAGCCCTATTCAAAGCAAAGGCATGCCTGTTCTTGAAGTTCTTGATGATCTAATAAATGGTTGATTTAGGTTCAATCTTTCAAGCAGTAATATCCTTCCTTGTGAAGCACTTTTGATGCAAGGCAAGGATGACTGCACGTGTTGGATATAGCCATGGTTAACGAAGAAGACTATGATTTCAAGCACCGATGCCACTTTTAAAGCAACCTGTCTGCTCTTCTACTTTAAGTAGACCTATACAAAAAATCAATTATCAGTCGGAGAAAACAGAATTGGATCACACATCCACAATGCTATGCTTTTATCTAATTAAACTCGCTTCTCAGCGCTCTATTAAAGTGTACAGCCCCCCATACTGCATGCTGTAATCGAAATTAAATACACCAAAGTAAAAGTGTAGTATTCACCTGAGGGATAGTATAATACTATAGTCAACACAGAGGGGAGTGAAGGAATATGCATTGCTTCACTGCCCGGTAAATAGTAATCGGACATTAATCAGTTAGTATAAGGGTATAAAGACTTGTGTCTATTAAATCTAGTGCTCTCGACTCCTCATTTAGACAATAAACAAATAGGGGATAAACCTAATTCTTACATACCCATAGGTAGAGTAGTTACCTCAGGAGGACCGCACACCCCGACGCGCGTTTTTTGCATTCATCTGGGGGTCAGGCTCTCCTTAAAATTTAAGTGCGCAACTCACCAATCAAGATCAAGCCATTAAAATTGAGTGTGCCCATGTGTTTGGATAGCATAATGAGGTGTGTCTGGAACCGCCATCATACCTGTGCGCCGCCCACGTCCAACCGGAAGTGCGGGGTGGGCACGTGATGGTCAGTCAGGTGATCGCCTACATCACCCGGTTTCTAGGATAGCGGCACGCATCAGGAAATGGCAGTCCACGCACATCAAGCGCATCACAGGAAAAGATACGGCATGATCATGATATTATAGCCACAATAAATAATAAAGTGCATGTGCAGTAAAACATATTATTATTCAAATATATTTGAGCATAACATTATATAGAAATGATTATGTGGATACAAAGTAATAAAAATAAATAAAAAATATAAAAATATACAAACGCCATTACGCATAAAAAACACCCTGTGCGTGAAATTGCAACATGATTATAGGGATTATGTTTTAGCCCAAAAATGAAAACTAAAAAATATGTATTATATATCACACCATTATGTAGACCTATATGAATGTGAATGTGTACTAAATAGTTCTATGAATGTGATATGTGAATACTAAAGTGCATATTTATAATAAATATATATAAAAAAAGTCTAACTTTCATATTAAATAAGTGTAAAAAAATGTATATAATATATACATACTGTGTATAATGTGAAAACAACCAAGAATGAGTGGTTGATATAAAAAAAAAAGTGACGCAAAGTGAGAAATAAGGTGCGTAAAGTGTCTATATATTGATTCAAGTCTGCCATATATATATATATATATATATATATATAAATTTCAAAAGGATGAGGCAGCACTCCAGACGTAAAGTGAAAAAGATAGTGGATCTTTTATTCCCCTCTGCAATGTTTCAACCGCTCAATGCGGTCTTTATCAAGCATAAAACAAGGTGTCATACAAGGGTATATATCCCCAAAGTGCATAGTGGCAAAACAAGTGATAAACATTCAATTAAAATAATATATAGAAATAAAAACAAGTCAAAAATAGCAGACAATATCTCCATAACATGAGTCGCCTAACAGTGATGATTTACATGATGTGTACCATAGTGAAAATCAATAATCTCCATAGTCATCTCTAACTATACCCTACATTCTGTAAATAGGGCTCATTATATCAGTGATACACCACATGTGAGAACGTGTTAACAGTAATCATGATTAATACATAAACAAACTCACTCAGCGGTGACAGGATTACGGCGCCAAAGTCCGCGTCCTCCATAGCCAACTGCGCATGTCCCAAAAACCTAGCAACGCCACCCAAACATATATATATATATATATATATATATATATATATAAAAGAAAGGTATCCACTAGCATTTTAAAATAATATCCTCACATAAGTGAATAAGCTTTCACAGGATGGTCGTATATTGAAGGGAGGAAGGTTCACATGATAGAAAGAGGTGAGCTACAAACATACAAACAAATAAAGGAAAGAAAAAATTATCTTAAAACCACATAAACAAGGGTAAGACACAAAGGAAATAATAAAACTAAATAAAAGTAATTACTTCAGAGGAATGGAGCAAGAACATCATTCAAGCCTTTGAGGTTGCATTATATCCAGGGTCCAGATCCATTTTGTTTCACATTGTGCCAGGAGTTTCATAATGTTGCCTCCTCGCATACCTAGGTCTACATGGTCAATTCATCGGACCTTCAAAAGAGAAGGGTCCCCCTTCATGACACATTTTGAAATGTTTAGGAATTGGTTTAATATTGACAAGGTCATCATTTTCCCTCGCCTTGATTATATCCCGAATGTGTTCTCTAACACATATCTTTAGCTCCCTAGTGGTTAAGCCAATATAGATCTTGGGCAAGTAGCGTAATACACTACTGCTTTTAGTGAGTAACCTGATATATTTTAGTGTGGGTGGAGTCTGTAAACTCAGTAGCTCGCATTATATTGGGGCATACAATGTATTTGCCACATTGGATACAACCCCATTTTGGTCCTCTTGTCCCAAAAGATTCTCCCATCTTCTTAGTGTGATAATGTGATTTGACCAAATAATCTCTTAGGTTTTTCAACTTCCTAGCTACCAAAGCTGGACGAGGTGTCAAGTATTTTTCCAATATAGGGTCTGCTCTCAAAATTTGCCAACATCTCTCCATCAGGATACGCATGTTCTCCCATTGTGAGTGGAAAATAGTAATATATCTCACCGTATCTCCTGAGGTCTTTTTAGGTCTTGGCTGAACTAGGCTCTTTCATGATGTATTCCTAGTTCTGTTATAAGCCTTCTTTATGGATCTCTTGCTATATCCTCTTTTAAGAAAACGTTCCCTCAAAATATCCGCTTGATGTTTAAAATCTTCATTGTTTGAGCAAATCCGCCTGATTCTGATAAATTGGCCAGTTGGAATCCATCTAATCGTCTGTGGAGGATTTGAAGATGTTTCATGCAATAACGCATTTACAGAGGTCTCTTTCCGGTCTGCAAGAAACCAGAATCATCACATTTAATCGAAACATCCAGGAAGCCAATGCTCTTCAGATCGGACTTGAAGGTTAAATGAATATTATATTAATTGTTGTTAAGGTTCCTGATAAATTGCTGGAGTGTCTTCGGAGTACCCTGCCAGATCATTAAGATGTCATTGATGTACCGGGACCAAAACATGACTGCAGGTAGAAGGCGCCATTAAAGATTTTAAAAAATTGTGTGTTAGTACAAAGCTTGACAAGTCGACAAGAGAGTTTGATATTTTACTGTCATTGTTGCTCATCGATAAAAATAAGAGGATGCTTTAATCCCATCTTTGTGCCTAATGTTGGTGTACAGAAATTCCACATTGCATGTCACCAACAACATTTCTGAGTTCAGTTGAAGACCATCTATCTTCTGAAGTAAATCTGCAGTGTCTCAGACATAAGATGGTAAACACTCAACTAATGGTTTAAGTTAATAATCCAAAAATTTCCGAACATTTTCAAAAGGACCCCCATATCCCAATATTATAGGTCTACCTGGAGGTATCGTTGCATTTTAGTGTATCTTTGGCAGTTGGTATTGTTGGATCATTCACGACCAATGCATCACACTATTGCCAAGAGATTATTCCTTCATCCTTGGACATATTCAAAAGATCCAATAACAATTTGCTGTAGGAGAGGAGATGGTTGTGAGTTTCTCATAGCAAGCAGTATTTCTCAATTGGCAGTATGCCTCCATTTCATGCATTTTACGTGGCCAGATCACTACATTGCCATCTTTATTTGCTGGCTTAAATATTACATCTTTTAGGGATTGTAGTTTCTTCAAACTCTGACGTTGATCAAGCCTTAGGCTGTCATGTGTCCTATTATTTGACATTTTTGTAAATTATTTTGTTACTGATTTAACAAAGAGGTCTACAGCAGGACAAATAGAAAGAGGAGGGAATTTCTCAGACCTTCTTCTAATTACTGTAGGGATCTTACCCGATTCCTCTGTTTCTTGTTCCTGTAGTAAGCTTTCCAAAATAGTTTAAGTTTCCCTCTCTAGGGGTATATCTAAAATATTCCCATCAACAGGTTTATCAAACCATTTCTTAAAAATCAGGGACTGTCCAAAAAGGTGGAGGTCTTTTACTGCCGTGAAGACATCAAAGAAAGAACAGGGTGAAAAAGTGAACCCTTTCTGTAATACAGAAATATCTGTATCAGAAAGTTGGTATCCAGATAAATCAATTACCTTTAGATTGCTGTTATCTTGATGTCTATCATTCCTCCTATCCTGTTTTTTCTTATTAGGTTGTCCATGTGATCCCATCTTCTTATATTTTTACCTCTTCATGTAGTTGTCATGCCTGAACTGGCATGACTACTAGCATGACTGCTGGTATCACTTGTCACTGATAGTGAAGAAATAGAAGATGTACGCCTGAGAGTAGTTGCCTGTTGTGCACGTCTCCATCGATATACTTTTTTTGTTTGAACATCATTCAAATCTCTGTTAAATTTTTTTGTTTTCAACGCTTGCATTTCCTTCTCCCATATATCGAATTGCAACTCCATTCCTCACTTGTTAATATTTCTTTCAATTGTCCTTGTGTTGTCTCAATGTCCTTATCCAATCCATGTAACATATTACAGTTCAGACCTACAAGTAGTTCCATAAATCTCAGGGAACTATTAGTACAAATCTCCTCCCATTCATCTATGAAGGTCTCATCTGTAATCGGAAATGACTGGAACTTTAAATTTAATTAGCATGACAGAGTAATATCAGCTTCCTTGTTAACGCTTTCTCCTGAGCTAACGAGAAGATCACTGAAACGATGTTAGCAGGTCATTTTGTGGCAGGCTGAACTTTTTTTTAATTAAGTTAATTGTCATTGGAAGGAATGAGTTTGCAATTAATTGCAATTCATCTGATCACTTTTCAGAACAATCTAGAGTTAATAGGGTTTTCTAAGATTTTCATACTGATGGATAGGTCATTAGTATCTGATCGTGGGAGTCCAACTTCCTGGACTGCCACCAATCAGCTGTTTGAGAAAGCACTGGTGCTCCTGTGAGCGCCGCTGACTTCTCTGTGCTTACCAAGCACAGTGCCGTACACTGTATAGTGTCTGTGCTTGGTATCGCGCTCAGCCCCATTAACTTCTATAAAGCTGAGCTGCACATAGGCCACTGGCCTAGAGAAAGCTGGAGAAGGCCATGGTGCTCACAGGAACTCCGGTGCCTTTTCAAACAGCTGTTCGGTGGGAGTCTCAGGTGTCAGACCCCCACGATCAGAGGATAGACATTCAAATAGTAGATAACGGCAGCATCGTTCTCCATTAATTCTTTATTTGTCGTTAATCCATGAAATATGTACAAAAAAGATCAATAATAGCAGAAACATTTCGACTACGATGTAGTCTTTTTCAAGCCTTTGTCAGGCTTGACAAAGACTACATAGCAGTCAAAACGTTGCTGCTATTATTGCTCTTTTTTGTACATATTTCATGGATTAACGACAAATAAAGAATTAATGGAGAACGATGCTACCGTTATCTACTATTTGAATGTCTATTGTGGGAACCGTGGATCTGGTGCCTGAAACAGGCTGATGCATATCTCCTGAATTGAGTCAGTAAGGTACCGTACAGAAGTGCTGCTCTACATACAAAATTACACTATCCAGAGGATAGGTCATCAGTATGAAAATCTCTGAAAACTTTTTTTTTTTTTATCAGATAATTTTTATTATTATTAGCTTATTGTAAATCATTTAGGTATTTTCATAAAATCAAATACAGATACATTTTGTTCAGATGAATACAAAGAACAGTATCGTACAGAGTTTAAATACAATTTCCAAGAAAGTAGTGCCAACAAGCACAACCCCCAACATACCCAACTACCCACCTCCCACCCCCACTCTTTAGCATTGATCAGTCACATATGACTTATCATGCTCTACTCAGCCATTGACTCCAAAGATTGCATTTTTTTTTTAGGGCAACCACGTTTTGTAAATACAATTTTCTCATATGTTAGCATCGTGTTTACTTTATTCAGGGACTCCTCCTGTCTCGGGGGAACTGCTTGTATCCAGTGTAATTCTATGAGTTTCCTGGCTACATATAGTAATCTTCCCACTGCTATCCTATCTTTTTCATCCGCTCCAATCTCGGACATATAACGTAGAATACAAATCTTTGGCTCGCGAGGTACTCGTATTAGGCTACTTTCACACTTGCGGCAGGAGGGATCCGACAGGCTGTTCACCCTTTCGGATCTATCCTTCCGCTGTTTCGCCGTGCCGCCGGACTGCCGCTCTGTCCCCATTGACTATAATAGGGACGGGGGCGGCACTCTGGCGCAGTACGGCAGTGCACGGTGAAAGGCCGCCGGACTAAGTCCTGCATGTCTGACTTTTTAGTCCGGCGGCCTCTGACCGTGAACTGCCGTACTGTGCCGGAGCACGGCCCCGTCCCCATTATAGTCAATAGGGATGGAGCAGCGGTCCGTCGGCACGGCCAAACAGCGGAAGGACGGATCCAACAGGGTGAACAGCCTGTCGGATCCGTCCTGCCGCAAGTGTGAAAGTAGTCTTAGGAAGGTTCTGTGTATAAGCTCTAGTACATCCGTCCAGAAGCCATCTAATTTTGGGCACTGCCATATCATGTGTATTAGATTTGCTGGTTCCATCTGACATTTTGGACATTGCGTCCGTCCTGATGCCAATACGATGTAAAAACACTGGGGTTTTGTAGACCCTATGTATAATAAATAATTGTGACAGTTTCCCACTTTCACTTAAAGATGTTTTAGGTACAGCCTCTAGGATGTCCTCCCATTGTTCTTTGGATATCTCCCCGACATCATTCTCCCACCTTTTCATTCTGGATAGTGGATATGCTTCCAGGAATTTGTCTTAAAGCATTTGATAGACCATGGATATAAGTCCCTTTTTATCTCCTTTCCCAACTATCAACCGTAGGGTGGTGTCTCTGTGTATCTCGATATTATTATGCTTATGCATTTCATTAAATGCATGCCTTATTTGTAAGTATTGATAAAAGCTGTTTTTTAGTAAATTGTAGGTCTCTTGTAAATTGGTGAACATTCTAAACACCCCCTGTCAACCAGGTTGCCCAATCTGGTCACTCCTTTATTCTGCCAGTTTTTAAATCCCTTTAGAGGGAGGAATTCTGGGAGTATGTGGTTATTCCATAAGGGAGTAAACTCTGTTATCCCAATAGCCCCTCTCAATTGTTTAGACTTTTCCCATACTTTCCTCATCATTTGTATAAGTGAAGTACGTTAATCTACAATCGGTAGTCCTGACCCTTCTAATATCCACAGGAGCTCCCTTCCACCTAATTTATGCCGCAAAATTTGGCCTGTCATATCTGTTATGCCCGGATCTATCCACCCCCTGAAATGCTGACATTGGGCCGCCAGATAGTATATCCAGGGATTGGGCAATGACAGGCCCCCTGCTGTTTTCGCATGTTGGAAGGTTTCCATTTTAATTCTAGGTAAACATCTTCTCCATACCAGCTCCATGAAAATGGAATTGATTATCTGGAACCTATTTAGTGGTAACCATATCGGGGCATTATGAAGCACGTACAATAGTTGAGGCATCATAATCCTTTTTAAGAGGTTAACTCTCCCCACTACCGACAGGAAAAGTTTACACCATGTCCTATTCTGGATTTTAAACTTTGCAAGCAACGGTGTTAGATTTATCTCCTCAAAGTCTTCCAGCTTAGGAGATATGTTAATCCCCATGTATTTGATGGTTTTAACACAAGGAATGTTGTTTTCCTTAGCAACTTTCGAGGAAATTTGACCATCTAGAAACATGAGCGCCGACATATGCCAGTTTATATTCAACCCAGACATCTTACCGAAATTGGCAATTAGCGACATGCTATCAAAAGCCTTAGTGGCATCTAGTGACAGGATTGCCCTATTCCCCCATTATCCGCCCCAATCTGTATACTAGTGAAGACTCTATGTATATTAATAGAGGTGGATTTTTGGGGCATGAATCCCGTCTGGTCGGAGTGTATTATGAACAATATCCCTTTGGATGGTCTTGTCGCAAGTGCCTTGGCCAGCAACTTGACATTCGCCGCTAGCAACGAAATGGGTCTATATGAATCTGGTATTTTGGGATCCTTCCCAGGCTTGGGTAACACCACAATAAGTGCTTCCTGCATGGAATCAGGGAGACAACCCACCTCAAAATAATGTTGGAGAACCTTCAGCAGCTCAGGGAGTAAGGGTACTTTCACACTTGCGGCAGAGAGATCCGGCAAGCAGTTCCGTCACCGGAACTGCCTGCCGGATCAGGCAAAATGTATGCTAACTGATGGCATTAGTAAGAGTGATCAGGATCCTGATCAGTCTTAAAAATGCCTGATCGGTTGAATGGAAGGACGGATCCGGCATTCCGGTATTCTTAATGCCGGATCCGGCACTAATACATTCCTATGGGAAAAAATGCCGGATCCGGCATTCAGGCAAGTCCTCAGTTTTTTTTGCCGGAGATAAAACCGTAGCATGCTGCGGTTTTCTCTTTTGCCTGATCAGGGTGTAACTATGAACTAGATTTTGCGTATATGTGCGAAGAATATGTTTAACTTCCTGAATACACGCTTAAAATACATTTTATTGATAACATATTAAAAATCGTGGCGAACCTGCCACATAATGAATTCGTCAGGCTAAACCTGGACAGGTGGCTCACTCCACAATTGTATGGGTATAGTAACATGTCCTCAGGAGCAGAGTAGCAGTGTAGCAGTGGCATCAGTGCAGTTTATTTAATCTCTGACAACATGCACTGTGTACACTTGTAGAGAGAACGCTGCACGCTTCTGTTTGCGCGCGTGCAGCTTAAAGAGATACAGCCTCCGGCACTATGTTTGCAGCCATCTCCCGGCCGCTCAGCCGCCGATCTCATATCAAAGTCGCCACTCCCACTGGGCGGAGCTTCATCGGCAGGCGGTGACGTCATCCTGAAGAGGTGAAACGTTCTGCTGATCCGCTCTGTCCTTTTAAAATAGATGGATGTATAGGTTGCGCAAAAAAGAAGGGGTTGTCAAGTCTTGTAAAATATAATCATGCACAGTATGGTCCCTTGTGGGACTTTAGGTAGTATAAGGTAGCGCTAAAAGGAAAAATGAAAAAATAAGTGAAAAAGGCACTATCCTGTATAATATACAATGTGAAGCTTATGCTTGTGGAACAAGGAACAACAACCTGAAAAAAAAGGCACTGTCCTGTATAATATACGATGTGATGCTTATGCTTCTGGAAAAAGGAACAACAAACTGTGGGGGAATTGGTGTTCTAGACCTCGGTACGGCGTCCCGTACTGTCTTGGGTTCAGAGATCACTTACCCACCACGCGGTGATGTCTTCCGTCGGTGCTCCAACCAGATGTTGCTTGCAGCTCTGTTCTCCGGCTGTCGGCGTCCCACGTGGTATCCAAGCGCGCGTGTCTGTTGTTAGGTGTGCACGTGACCTGGTGTTGGTCACGTGATCGGGATCTGCCGGGCCGGTTTGAGAGTGGTAATGATGTTAGGGGAGCGCTTCTACTTCCAGGTCCTTCTTTGTATATTGCTATTGCTCTATTGGCAATATTCCTCTATATTTTACAAGACTTGACAACCCCTTCTTTTTTGCGCAACCTATACATCCATCTATTTTAAAAGGACACAGACTGATCACAAACCGCTGGGAAAGGATATTATATCCACAGAAGCCCACCAGAAAAGATCCAACACATGGTCATTAGCACCAGTAGTACATCTTATTGACTTTTCCAGCCCCCCTTTTTTTCCTGGAGAAGCATATTATTTTTTCACAGATTTTTATTCCTTATTTCAGCACCTCAGCCATTCTAATGAGCAGTTGAGCCGCCTTATCTCTCTCTTGTAATACATTGTTGCAGCTTATTGAGTAAGCTGCTACTAATGTTATGCTGGTGCCCTTGATAAACCATAAGCATATCCAGCACACTTAGTGAGCAATTGTCAGTGCATCTGGGTATTTATCAGGAGACCTATATAAAGCAGACAAATACTGATAATTCCAGTCTTGCACGTTTTGAAAGCGTGGATTGAGTGGCTATACCCATACAATTGTGGAGTGAGCCACCTGTCCAGGTTTAGCCTGACGAATTCATTATGTGGCAGGTTCGCCACGATTTTTAATATATTAGCAATAAAATTTCTTTTAAGCGTGTATTCAGGCAGTTAAGGCCTCTTTCACACTTGCGTTGTCTGAATCCGGCATGTACTCCACTTGCCGGAATTACATGCCGGATCCGGAAAAACGCAAGTGAACTGAAAGCATTTGAAGACGGATCCGTCTTCAAAATGCTTTCAGTGTTACTATGGCAGCCAGAACGCTATTAAAGTCCTTGTTGCCATAGTAGGAGCGGGGAGCGGGGGAGCGGTATACTTACAGTCCGTGCGGCTCCCGGGGCGCTCCAGAATGACGTCAGAGCGCCCCATGCGCATGGATGACGTGCCATGCGATCACGTCATCCATGCACCTGGGGCGCCCTGACGTCACTCTAGAGCGCCCCGGGAGCCGCACGGACGGTAGGTATGCTGCTCCCCACTACACTTTACCATGGCTGCCAGGACTTTAGCGTCCCGGCAGCCATGGTAACCACTCTAAAAAAGCTAAACGTCGGATCCGGCAATGCGCCGAAACAACGTTTAGCTTAAGGCTGGATCCGGATCAATGCCTTTCAATGGGCATTAATTCCGGATCCGGCCTTGCGGCAAGTCTTCAGGATTTTTGGCCTGAGCAAAAAGCGCAGCATGCTGCGGTATTTTCTCCGGCCAAAAAACGTTCCGGTCCTGAACTGAAGACATCCTGATGCATCCTGAACGGATTTCTCTCCATTCAGAATGCATTAGGATAAAACTGATCAGGATTCTTCCGGCATAGAGCCCCGACGACGGAACTCTATGCCGGAAGAAAAGAACGCAAGTGTGAAAGAGCCCTAAACATATTCTTTTGCCTGATCAGTCAAAACGACTGAACTGAAGACATCCTGATGCAAACTGAACGGATTACTCTCATTCAGAATGCATGGGGATAAAACTGATCAGTTCTTTTCCGGTATAGAACCCCTGTGACAGAACTCTTTGCCAGAAAAGAAAAACGCAAGTGTGAAAGTACCCTAACACCCCTCAGAATTTTTTATATACCTCGGTTGGGAGCCCGTCAGTGCCTGGAGCCTTATCATTTGCCATGGTATTTAATGCTGTATCTAATTCTTCCAGGCTTAAAGGGGCTTCTAACATTTCCCTATCTTCATGTGATAATTTGGGTAGATCAATCCTGCCCAGAAACTCCACGATTTTTGCCTCTGTACAAGATGATTTGGATGTATATAGAGAAGAGTAAAAGCACTCCAGAGTCTCCAGCCTCCCCCCTGTATCCTTCCTACTCTGCCCTTGCTCATTAATTAATTTAGCAATACAGGGAGATCACTGCTGGGCCTTAGAGATTACCAAAAGCAGATGCCCCACTTTTTCTCCTTCCTCGAAAAAGCGTTGTTTATAAAATTGCCGCTTTCTATCTGCCGCTTGCAACAAATGACATCTCAAGTCCTCTTGTGCTATCTTTAAGTGTGTACTAGAGGGCAATGAGGGAGCCAAAACAAATGCTAGCTCAGCTTATTTTACCCTTTCATGCATACGGACGTCCACCTCCCTAGATCGGGTTTTATGTTTACTAATAGATCGGATCAATATCCCTCTTAAAAAACTCTTCATGGCATCCCAAATAGTGTGCATAGAGGCCGTACCTGCATTAAGGAAAAAATATTCCCTCAATGCAACCTCAATCTCCTTCATGTCCCCCAGTACTTGTAGCCAGAAAGCATTACACTTCCACATCTTGGGTCCCAGACCCGTACCTGTGGATAAGGATAATTCCATTTTCAACGGGGAATGGTCCGACAGGGATCTGGGGAGGGAATTATGGAAACATACTATTATTGATTAGGGTCAGATCTATTCTTGATAGGGAGGAGTACATGGACGAATTGCATGAATAGCTAAATTCCACCGGATGTTCAAGCCTCCAAATAACAGTCCTACCTCCGTCATGATTGTATGTAAGGGAGATGGACCCGGTTGTCTGCCCGTATTGTGTATTATACATCTGTCTACCCTCTCATCTGGTACATTATTAAAATCACCAATTATTAGCCAAGGAATCCCTGCATATTGAGCCAGGATATCTAATATAAGTCTCAGGGGGACCACCGAGAAAGGAGGGGGAATATAAACCCCTACCAAAATCATTCTCACTCCATCCACATTACAGAGTAAACATATGAACCTCCCTTCAGAGTCAACATGTTCCCGCATACATTCAAACCTCACACTTTTATGTATCAAGATACTGACCCCTCTGGAATGTGAGGAAAATACTGCATGCACCGAGAAGCCCACCCATGTCTTCTTTACATTGTGCAGCGACTGCTTAGTCAAGTGGGTCTCTTGCAGACAATATATAGCTGGATGAAACCTCAGCAAATAATTAAATTTACCTTGGCATTTAGTCAGATCGGCCATCCCCCTCACATTCCAGCTAATTATTTTAGTCATATGAGTCATTATTAACCGGGATCCACTGGGCCCACAACCCTTGCCCTACTTCCGAAGGCCATGCAATGCTGAAGCATGTTAACCCCTCCCTCCCGCCTAATTTAGCCCCCCTGATAGCAAACTTCATGTAGAGTAACCAGTATTTGACCCCATAACCCGCCCAACATGAGCGAACATACCCAAACCTGCCCAACATAAAATGCAGCATAACCCAGTCCTGCATTAGAAATCGCGTCTTTTGAGACAGTCCCACAGGTTACTCATGCTCTTGCTCTTAGGCTGCTGTTGGTACCTTTCAAGTAAATCTTTAAAAGGACACTGACAGGCCCAATTAGCATATTTAGGTATATATATGTCAGTACAGGTCTTCTAAAGTCTATTAAAATCATCTAAGTAGCCCCCCAGTCCACCTTATAAATACCTTAATATAAAGTTTTATAACCTGCTTGTCCGGTCACCAATCTGCCCAAGGGGCGGCGTTTCATGTCAAAATGCGCCCAGCCAGCCGCTCCCAACTGCCGTTCTGAAGCCCCGCCCAGCTCATCAATATTCACTTCGCTGGGCGGCGGCTACAACTCTCCCGACTCACGATCCTGCGCATGGCCCATTCAATCCTCTGGGCACGTCCTCCGTCCAATCTTCAGCGCATGCGCCCGGCCGGGGTCACATCGCGCCTGCGTACAGAGCGCTGCAGCCTCTGCTTTATGCGCATGAGCCGGGCACTTGAGTAGGGAGAGTTGTAACCGCCGCCCAGCTAAGTGAATATTGATGAGCTGGGCGGGGCTTCAGAACGGCAGTTGGGAGCGGCTGGCTGGGCGCATTTTGACATGAAACGCTGCCCCTTGGGCAGATTGGTGACCGGACAAGCAGGTTATAAAACTTTATATTAAGGTATTTATAAGGTGGACAGGGGGGCTACTTAGATGATTTTAATAGACTTTAGAAGACCTGTACTGACATATATATATACCTAAATATGCTAATTGGGCCTGTCAGTGTCCCTATAAGTCCCTTTCAGGTCTGTATTTCTGGAGCCGTTTTAACCTTTTCCCTCTGTAACATAAGAAATTAAACAGAATGGAAAGGGAAAAGGAAGGGAGATAAACCATATAACAAAAGGGGTCATCCCCAGCTAGGATGAAAAAACATATAAACAATGTGTTAAGTCGACTCTTTCACCGGATCTTCTTATCCTCAGGTGCCAGTGTCCTTTGTCTTCAGTTGGTTCTCATGTAGATCCAGCCATTTCAGTGCCTCCTCCGGATCCTTGAAGAACTGTGTGGTCCCCAAGACCGCCACCATCAATTTCGCTGGGAACATCATGGAATATTGAATTTGGAGATTTCGCAGTCTCCTTTTAATATCTAGAAACCGCTCCCTTCTTTTCTGAACTTCTGTAGAGTAGTCAGGGAAAAATGAAATCTGAACTCCATTGATAACGGGTCTGGATGATATTATGCTTGTTGCAATATAATGTCTCTATCTTTGTAGTGAAGTATTTTAGCTAGAATTGGGCGTGGTGGTCTACCTGGGGGGAACGGTCTTGTGGGCACCCTATGCGCCCTTTCAACAGCATATAGTGATGATAGTCCTTTGTCTTGGAACTTTTGCGAAATCCACTTTTCAATAAAATCAGTAGTATTAACTCCTTCCACTTTTTCCGGGGCCCCCACAATTCTAATGTTGTTGCGACGCGACCTATTTTCCAGGTCATCTGTTTTGGCAAATAAAGCAGCAATATCGCGAGCACTCAACTTGGCCGCCATTTTGAGAGGGCCCATTTCATCTTCCAGGCCTGACACTCCTTTTTCCACTTTAGTGGTTCTTTCTGCAATCTTATGCACATCATTTCTTATAAGCAATAAGTCTTCTCCTAAGCCCTCACTTGTAATGATAGGGATTTGAGAGTGTTGTTGCATTGTACCACTACTGACATCACATCTAAAAGGGAAGGTTCCTTCTCAGGGGACGCTATCCCTGGCTGCCCAGCTTTGCTTACCAGGAGTTGCCTGTGCCTTGGCCCATTTTTCTTTCTTTTCATCGCCAGTGGATCTTTCTCCTTCATCTGACGAGAGGACGAGAGGTCTGTCCCACACTCTTCTCTGTGCCTCTCTGTCCTCTCATCAGCATCGCGGGCATATTTGCTCAGCCTCTCTTGTGGGTCCTCCCCTTATTCCTCGACGGCGCCATGTTGAGGCCGCAGCTCCCGCTCCGGTTTGTGCGTCGCCTTAGCCTTTCTGGGCATTTTTTTGTATTCCCACAGGCTTTCTCCTGGTGCCCCAGCATTCTCACCCCTCACTTGCCGCTCCAGCATGTAGCTATAAGGTACTTCGGATATAAATATCAGGATTCCTAGCAGGAGCGCTCTCCAGTGCATCTCATACCATGCCGCGTCTTCAGAAAACTTCTATAATGCAAATTGCTAGCATAAAAAGTAAAGTTGCAAACATTGTAAAAAACTACATTTGTGTCAGTCTCAGAACTTTTGGGTCACCACTGTACAGTAAGTCATGTTTTTAAAAAATTTGCTTTTAAAATGTCAGGTGACAAGTGCAAGTGACAGTAAAATCTACCTAAAACACTAAAGAAACCCTGTAAATAATAATGTCTCATAAGCTCGTACGAACTCCTTTTAATAAGATAACCTTGGCAAGAGGCAGCAACACAAAGCAGAGCTCACTCTGTCCTCCCAAACCATCATTTCCTTTAATGCAATTATGACAAAACTGTCTGGTTACTCATTAGCCCTGGCTGCTAAAAATTGTAATTTATGGACGTCTGGAACAGACTGTATGACATGTCAAAGGGTTACCAGGGACGACAGATACTAATGGCAAAGAAAGAACAGCTGTCACAAGGCACGTATCCCATGTTAAGACTGCCATGAATTGTATATAAAAATACATGACTACAAGTGATTGCTACAAGAAAATTTAGACTAGAACATTCAGAATTACAGGTGCATATCCATAAAGCAAACATGATTGATAAAAAAGAAAATGGCTGCATGCCATTATACATACAAACAATAGAGCTAAGAAATGGGGATCATTCTAAATAAAAGTGGGATCATACCTACTATAAATGAGTCAATGGAAGCTCTTAGCGCACATATTTGATCAAACGTGTGTCGGGCCCATCTACCAGGCGTCAAGGTGGCTTGCGCAGATGGGTCCCTAACAAGTGATTGAGCATATAAGGCTAACCTGGGAACAAGACAGAGAGAATTAAGTCAATAAGTATGTATTTACTGTCGTCAGTGTTAAGCTATTAATCTGGAGACTTGGCCTGAAATGTAATTAGTAGAATCATTCTATGTGTTGCTTTCTTTGATAAATGATGACTTAATGATTCACTGGATTTATAAAAGCTCATGAAACAAACAAAATATAGTAATAAAATGGAGTTCATTGGTTTCAAAAGAGTTTTTCCATGAAACCAATTACAACTTAAAGAGGTTTTCTGAGAACCAGTAACTAAACTTAATTGATCATATCTGGCCAGCAGAAGAAAGTTCTCAGGATACTTATCGTGAGACTCCTCTTTGGAAAATCCTACATTGACCAATGCTGCTTCTTTTACCAGGTTTTTGGTGTGGTCTGTGGATGGGGACATCACTTCTGCAGCCCAGGATGGGGAAAGTTCTGGACAGGGGCCAGAATTATTCATCTTCTTGGTGCTTGCACAGATGAGGTTGAAGAGTTTGCTCTTGAGCCAGGGAGACAAATAGCTCTGGCCCCATCAGATGAGCCCAACCAGAGAACCATAATGAAAACATGGTAAGGACCTTATGTCCATGCAAGATTTGATTCATTACAGTGAGTTGATGGGTTCTGAAAATGTTTTTAACCCCTTCACGCATTAGGACGTACAGGTACGTCATTGCGTGCCAGGGGGTGTATGGAGTGGGCCTCTGCAGTGAGCCCGCTCCATGCGCGTGATCTGCCGGCTGTATGATACAGCCAGCATCCGGCCGCACTGACAGTAAGCGCTGCCATTTAAAGGGAACCTGTCACCAGTATTTTGTGCATAGAGCTGAGGACATGGGTTGCTAGATGGCCTCTAGCACATCCGCAACACCCAGTCCCCATAGCTCTGTGTGCTTTTATTGTGTAAAAAAAACGATTTGATACATATGCAAATTAACCTGAGATGAGTCAGAGCTTGAAAATATGACTCTTCTCTGGTCACACAAGTAAGATATGACTCGTTTAGGTTAATTTGCATAAAAGGCGGGAAGTACAAAAATGCATAATACTTATTGAATTAGTCTGCAAATGAAATTAAAAGTGTAATTTATATGTTTAGGGTAACACAATAAACATTTAGAAACGCTCAGTGAAGGTAGCATAGTAGAGGTGACAGGTTCCCTTTTAACCCCTCAGGTGTTGTGATCAAGACTGATTGCGGCACCATCTTCCTTCCGATTGGAGCCCCCACAGTGAAATCGTGGTGCTCCGATCGATTGCCATGGCAGCCTGGACTCTGCTGAAGCGATTTTGGACCTTTATTTGATTGCGTTGTAAGCAACCTGTGTATATTAATCATCCTCAGGCAATTTATCAAGACCGATGCAATTAAATTTTTGGTAGAAAATGAAGCAACCACTTGGACGCTTTTTTCCGTTTCGCTGTTTGCCATATGGGGAATATATTTTTATACTATGGGCGTTTTTGCACATTGAGACACCCATGATGTGCATTTTTTTATTTTTTTGTTCTTTTATTTTGGGAAAAGAGGGGTGTTTTGAATTAATGTTTTTTTTTTTTACTTTTCTTTTTTTTTTACACTTTTAAAGTTCCCATAGGGAACATTAGATTATCAGCATGGTGGTTTAGCTTAGGTTGAGTTCACACTTCAGTTATTTCCATCCGTTATTGTGAGCCAAAACCAGTAGTGAAACCTACTGATAGATAAGGTATAATGGAGAGATCTGCACCTGTTCTGTGTTTTTGACCCGCACCTGCTTTTGACTCACAATAACTGATGGTAATAACTGACCAAATAACTGAAATGTGAACTCAGCCTAACATTCATTTAATGTGAGTGAAGAGTGGCTACAAAGAACGTCTCTCTGTGGAGGACCCGTCACAGCCATGTATTACACAGGCAGCTCATTGATTGCATTGGGCAGCATGCAATGCACCTTTTATTCCACAAGTGGCACTGCAGGCAAATTGAGCACTTGCTGCCAAATCCAGTGCTGAACAAAGCTGATTGCAAGAGGTCCTAGCAGAGGGATACCTTATTGATTTGACTGATACCTGTACATGGCGATTCAACTGATTTATGAACAAAATCTAGTAATTTAGACCTGTTCTAAAATATAGTTGGAGTCATCTCAGACCACCCTTAAGACATATAGTAATGTATGACTTGTGTACAGGACACAGAGATCTATAGCAGAATGTATAGCACCTATCCAGTGGTCAAACCCCCCTCCCCACAATGCTAAGAATGAGGGTCTCCTCTCTGACCCAGATGTACAGTGCACTTTTGGAATAATAAATGGGATTATAAGATCCGAGAGTGCTATGGTACATCTTTTCAATTAGAGTCATAAATAAAATAGCAATAAACAGGTCAGCTGTTAAAATCAGAGGAATGTGTGCCCTGCTCGCGAGAATTTACAATCTATGAGGAGATTGGGACTGCGGGAGTGGTGTGCATAGGCTGGACTGCAGGGGGGTCGATACCCTGGATATGAGCAGTGTATAATGTGATGGAAAAATGAATCCAGCCAGCAAAGGAGGCAACATGAATAATCACAATACATTAGTAAGTGCCTTGTATTAACTTTCTCTACATGATAAATGCCATCTGCTGAAGTGAGACAACCCCCTTAACTTCCTAGCTAAGTGACCTCCACTTCATTTCATGTATAGAAATGGTTAAAGTACTATACATAGTGTAGAGATCATGACATATTAAAAATGTTTGTCTTTTACAGGCATTAAAAATGATGCATTAAAGAGTTTATTTGCATAGCACAACGCCATCTGGTGTTCAAGTGTATAGCAATGTGCACATCCACCTAGCCAGCTTTGTGGTGCTGGATCCTCAGTCCTGATCCTCTGTCCACTGGGAAGCAGCCAATACAAATAGTTTTTTCCGTTGCTTGTTAGGAAAAGACCAGAGATTATGAAGCAGCACATCAATATGCCTTAAAGGGGTTTAACAAGACTTTAATACTTATCAACATCCGAGCAGTGGGGATCCAACACCCTTGACCCCCACCAATCAGGTGTTTGAGAAGGCAGCAATTGCCGCAGTAGTGACGCAACCTTCTCTCAGCTTTCCCTAAGCCAGTGACGACACGTACATTGGTCACGTGGCCTAGGTGCAGCTCAGCCCCATAGAAGTGAATGGGAGTGAGCGCGATACCAAGCACAGCCACTATACAATGTATGGTGCTGTGCGGTGGCGCCCACTGTGCCTTCTCAAAACAGCTGATCAGCGCAAGTCCCGGGTGTCGGACCCCCACCAATCAGATCCTGATGACCTATCCTGAGGAGAGGTCATCAGTATTAAAGTTTTGGAAAACCCTTTTAAAGCTAAGAAGACATGCTTCTCGAATTAACTTAAGAGAAAGCATGTACTTTACTATTTTGTTTTACTTCTCCAGACTCTATGGTACAAATGACCTATATGGAACTTACTGGGGACTATGTTTATGGCTGCCAGAAGGGGAAGGAGAGTGACTATGGAACATAAATATTAGGAACTATATTTACAGCTGCAAGCAGGGCAAGGAGACTGGCTGGGGACTTACTCGAGACTATATTTTCAGCTGCCAGAGGGGAAAGAAGACTGACAGGCAGGAGTGAAAGACAGTGTAAGCAAAGGGTTGTGGGAGTTGTTGGTAAAAAACTGAGAAATGAGTCATATGACACTGCCCAGCACGCTGCCCAGAATAGAAAAAGATGAGCAGTGGTGAGGGAGAAGACACAAAGATATGAAATATGAAATGAATATTGTTTGGGTGGAAACAGTGCAAAGTACGGTAGTTCAATGGCTTTTTGGGGTTTGTTTTTTAATATTATCTTGATTTGTGGGTAAGCCTTTGAAAGGAATTTCCATCTACCATGCCTATTAAAAAACAAAAACTAAATAAAAACCGCATCCAAAAAAGCAGATTCCACATCAATTTTTTTCAGCACACAAAAAACTTTGTGTGAACCTACACTTACTCTCAGGCAGCAAGAGGCACACAGCTTCGGGGATCCCGTAGTGTCCTGGGATAACCAGAGTCACGTACTGTAAGATGGAATTTGGAAAATATACAATCTCGGTTTCCAGTTGTTTTTAATCAAATGGATTTATTTAAGAAATCTTACATGAAAAAAATAAAATAAATGGAAAAGTATAAGAAAAAACTAATTCACTCTGCGTGAATATTGTAGTAAACCCGATTGTGATTCCCACCAGGATCAGAATGTTCATTATACATAACTAATTAAAGATAATCTCATCGCACAATGTCACAAAGAAAAAAAAACAAAAAAAACAAGTGATGACAGCAATATAAAACCGCCATAAATCTGTCAGCGGTTTCATTAGTTATTAATACTGTAATATCATAAAAGTACAAGGTCTGGAATGACCTCCGCTGTGTGATTAACAACACACATTCCCTCTTTAGACGTCCAGAAATTGCCTTGAAACGCAACCTACAGACCTTATCTTATTTAATTAGGATCCTCTCTTCAGCATTTGCCTTGCTGCCTCCATATTGCGGCATGACCTGTTAGGCTGCAGGTTCATTTAATCATGAAGTGTGTTCTTTAACTTGACATCTCCGGGCGAGTATTATAGAACTGAATAGCAGCCTGTAAATTAATCACCTAAATTGCAAGGCATGTATTCTGTAGAAACGTCCCACCAGATTTAAGGCCCTCATCATTACTTTACAGGCTCATGTTACTCCGCATTAATAGCCAATTATTTTTTAAATCCATAGACCGCGGTTAATAAAAGAACCATCGTAACATCATACAAGGCTCACTTTACATATTTATTGCAGAGATTTCCATCACAAATAGCTACTTGAGAAAATACGTTTGCCTCCGCTCTTGTTGCCGTCACATATCTGCAGAGTGTATGTGATTTTCAATTGTCGCGGAACATAATAACAATATTGGTTACACTTTAGTTTTGCGGTACTTTGCATTGCAGCTATACTTACAGCGCTTTTTTTTTTTTTTTTTTTTTTTAAATATCTTGTAGGAGTATTTGTAACACAGGAATTCGAGCATTTCCAGATGTCACGAAAATCTTCTCGATAGAATTAAACTTCATTTTGTAAGTATAACAACCTGTTATTATATTATTATTATTAATTATATTATAATTTATTATTAATTTTAAATTGAAACAGTTTGGCGGAGACTAAAACCGGCAATCTTTCCTTTTCCAAAGGAGCTCTGAAAAATGCATTAGGGCAAAACGGATCAGTTTTGGACCGCTTCTGAGAGCCCTGAACGGATCACACAAACGGAAACCAAAGCGCCAGTGTGAAAGTAGCCTAAGACAAAAGGGTCTTTCTATCAGCCAGTCAGGGGTGGACAGCATTTAGGGGCACATTTATTAAGATTGGCGTTTTAGATGCCAGTCTTAATAAGGTCCTGTGTTGAAGAGGCGCTGTGTACTGGATGGAGTTTATTAATGGGAGCGGCGCTGCAGTAACCAGCTCCATCCACTACACAATGGATGGCGCTGTGTTGTTCCGGTGCTGACTTCCGGCACTGGAACTACTTAGGAAGAGCTGATCAGCGGCGATGTGGGTTGTCAGACCCCTAACTCATCAGATATTAATGGCCTATCTTGAACATGGGTTATCATTAGTAATATCCTGGAATACCCCATTAGGGGTTTGGCTACATGGCAATTTTGGCCTTGACAGTTGTGATTCACATATCACGGTTGCAGTGAAGACGTGCTGTGACCCCATTCATTCCTATGGCAGCCCTGCTACACTAGGACGTGACACATGCACTCCCCAAATAACTATGTAGCTGTACTCTGAGGTCCCTTGCAGACTAGCGTTCCTCCCGCAGCGAGTCCGCATCGCGGCACCCGGCCTGACCTCCTTTCGCTGCCGGGAGTCACATAGCATTATATTGATTTATGATGCTATGTAACCCTTAGAGGTGTGGAATGTATTCGATGACACTGAGAAAATGCTGCCAGTGTTATCCAATACATTCAAGAACTATAAGGATTACATAGCATCATAAATCAATATAATGCTATGTGACCCCCGGCAGCGCTAGGAGGTCAGGCCAGGTGTTGCAATGCGGACTTGCTGCGGGAGGAACGCTCATCTGCAAGGGGCCTAAGGGCTCATGCATACGACCGTTGCCTGTTTTGCAGTATGCAAATTGCAGATCCACAAAGTCCACAAAACATTGGTACCATCCGTATGTATTCCAAAGTTTCCAGACTGGAACGTCAGGTGCATAATAAAATGTCATATCCTTGTCCATAATACTGACAATAATAGGACATTTTTTTATTTTTTTTGTGGAATGGTCATGCAGACTTCCAGAAATGGAGTGCACGTGGAGTAAAAAGTTTTTTTATGCAGACTTATTGAAGGGTGAAAAAAAATTGGCCCAGAAGCAGAAACAAAATATGTTCATGTGCATGAGCCCTGAGGGCTCCTCTCCCTGATTTCGCCGTACATAAAATCTGTCACCAACCCAGTGAGTCCCTAACATCTCTAGTAGTCTTTTAATATAACCTCATACACTAACATAACCTCATACATATCAATTACACAAAAAAGTTGCGTGTTTTATTTTTATTTTTGAGAAAGCGCATGACTCTCATTGATTTGTTGTATTCCAGCTGATATTAATTTAAAACAATGAGGCACAACTGCAATACCAGGTACAGCCTATAGAGGGTTTTTCCTGGACAGCATTTTTTGCAGTGGTCAGATTTGGGGTGGCCCCAATGATACACTGCTTCTCCCAGACACCATTGAGGTGTCATCATGTGTTCCCGCTCTCCGGAAGGGATGGTAAGGCATGGTGCACCCCAATGGGAAATAAGTCCATAGAGTCAGAATCTGCAGTAAACCAGTGTGCTTCTTTACTGGAGGAATTCAGGTGCAAAACAATACAGACGCGGCATTGGGCTGGCTTCTCTAATCTTCTCCCTTGCAGAAGAATATTTTGATGCTCAGGAAAGGTGTGAGCTAGCTGTCCCTCTCTCTCTCTCAAAAGGCTGGTGATCAAGGGTCTGTGGTAGAGTATCCCCATCTTAGTGTCTTCTTCTGGTCACTCAAGTAGTCTGGTAGTCTCTTCTTCTAAGCACTGTTCCCTAACTGGAGTGGAGAAACTCAGCACAAACAAAAACAATGTTACAACTCTCGTCTCTTATAGACTTGCATTAGAGCTTCAATGATGCTCAAATGGCAGTTTTCCAAGACAAAAACTGTTTTTGAGACAAAATAACAGAGTTAAACCAGACAATAAAAAGGTCAGTCTGTCTGGTTTTGGTGGTAAACAAGTCTGGCCTTTCCCTCCAAAACATGCTCTTCTTTAGACTGTGTAAAATTACCAGCTTCTCATTATTAGCTAGAAAGTCCTAAAAGTCTCTCAGTATTCATTAAGCCTTTCCACAGTGCTATGCATATACAGTGCAAATGAGCAGGATTTATATGACAACAAACATTGATACTGCAGTTACACAGTATCAATGCAATTTAACCCTTTAAAGTGTAATAAAGTAAGGTGTTGATGACTTTGCATATGGGAAGCGGGCAAATGTCCATAAATGTTTAAAGTATCTGTGCTCCAGGGCACTACACCTTCTCCTCCAGATTATTTCACTGTTGCTGTGTTTTTACCGTCATATCACTGGAGTCACCCGCTCTTCTCTTCTTCTAGGGAAATCTATGACAATTTGCATATAACTGTGTTACCTGCCAATGCTTTTCAAGAAATGAACAATGAATCTTTGATACTGTAAGTAACAACATATTTCACAAGTGTTTTCTTTCAATACGGTTTTGGGAGACCTGGCTGAAAATACTATCGAATTGCATTATTCTCCAGTTAGACTGTCACTACCCAAATCCCAAGCAGGAGTGATATGAGCACAGATCAGGACATTTGGGGGGGTTTCAAATTTCCAGCCACTTTCCTGCAGTCTACTAGGTGTTTCCATATTCGAAGCAGATAATGCCATCATTAGAGATGATCAAAGTTTTGGAAAATGACAGGGAGCGGCATCATACATGATCGCGGCATCTGAAAGTAAAAACAGTGTAATATTAGCAGAAAAAAACTGAAATCATACTTACCACCTCCAATTGCTCGTGACGGGCCGGTCATCGCCATCTTGTTTGAAGATCTGGCGCAAAATCTCACGCTGCCCGAGATGAAGTCGTCACGCCGGTACGGGATTTCAGCCAATATCTTCAATCAAGATGGCGGCGGCCCGCCTTTAGCAAGCAAATTTTTTTTAAAAAATTTACACTATTTCAGGTTAAATCGATTCGCTACCACAAAGCACGAGGAAATTCGAATTTATCCTAAAAATTCAGATCGAATTCCACTTCGTTGGATTCGATTTTCTCATCTCTAGCCATCATGTATCCCAATAGAGCCAAAACAAAATACATATGAACGAAATTCTTATGAACTATGCAGCAAAAAATGTGGTTACATTTTGGCACCAAACGAGGAGCTGCAATGTCTATAGGCTATACACTGCATCCTTTAGATATACAGGTTGTTCTAAAAAAATTAGCATATTGTGATAAAGTTCATTATTTTCTGTAATGTACTGATAAACATTAGACTTTCATATATTTTAGATTTATTACACACAACTGAAGTAGTTCAAGCCTTTTATTGTTTTAATATGGATGATTTTGGCATACAGCTCATGAAAACCCCAAATTCCTATCTAAAAAAATTAGCATATTTCATCTGACCAATAAAATAAAAGTGTTTTTAATAAAAAAAAAAGTCAACCTTCAAATAATTATGTTCAGTTATGCACTCAATACTTGGTCGGGAATCCTTTTGCAGAAATGACTGCTTCAATGCGGCGTGGCATGGAGGCAATCAGCCTGTGGCACTGCTGAGGTGTTATGGAGGCCCAGGATGCTTCGATAGCGGCCTTAAGCTCATCCAGAGTGTTGGGTCTTGCGTCTCTCAACTTTCTCTTCCCAATATCCCACAGATTCTCTATGGGGTTCAGGTCAGGAGAGTTGGCAGGCCAATTGAGCACAGTAATACCATGGTCAGTAAACCATTTAACAGTGGTTTTGGCACTGTGAGCAGGTGCCAGGTCGTGCTGAAAAATGAAATCTTCATCTCCATAAAGCTTTTCAGCAGATGGAAGCATGAAGTGCTCCAAAATCTCCTGATAGCTAGCTGCATTGACCCTGCTCTTGATAAAACACAGTGGACCAACACCAGCAGCTGACATGGCACCCCAGACCATCACTGACTGTGGGTACTTGACACTGGACTTCAGGCATTTTGGCATTTCCCTCTCCCCAGTCTTGCTCCAGACTCTGGCACCTTGATTTCCGAATGACATGCAAAATTTGCTTTCATCCGAAAAAAGTACTTTGGACCACTGAGCAACAGTCCAGTGCTGCTTCTCTGTAGCCCAGGTCAGGCACTTCTGCCGCTGTTTCTGGTTCAAAAGTGGCTTGACCTGGGGAATGCGGCACCTGTAGCCCATTTCCTGCACACGCCTGTACACGGTGGCTCTGGATGTTTCTACTCCAGACTCAGTCCACTGCTTCCACAGGTCCCCCAAGGTCTGGAATCGGTCCTTCTCCACAATCTTCCTCAGGGTCCGGTCACCTCTTCTCGTTGTGCAGCGTTTTCTGCCACACTTTTTCCTTCCCACAGACTTCCCACTGAGGTGCCTTGATACAGCACTCTGGGAACAGCCTATTCGTTCAGAAATTTCTTTCTGTGTCTTACCCTCTTGCTTGAGGGTGTCAATGATGGCCTTCTGGACAGCAGTCAGGTCGGCAGTCTTACCCATGATTGCAGTTTTGAGTAATGAACCAGGCTGGGAGTTTTTAAAAGCCTCAGGAATCTTTTGCAGGTGTTTAGAGTTAATTTGTTGATTCAGATGATTAGGTTAATAGCTCGTTTAGAGAACCTTTTCATGATATGCTTATTTTTTGAGATAGGAATTTTGGGTTTTCATGAGCTGTATGCCAAAATCATCAATATTAAAACAATAAAAGGGCTTGAACTACTTCAGTTGTGTGTAATGAATCTAAAATATATGAAAGTCTAATGTTTATCAGTACATTACAGAAAATAATGAACTTTATCACAATATGCTAATTTTTTTAGAAGGACCTGTATAAGGAATTAGGCTAGGGCTACATTGCGACAGTGGTCACAGCCAGGATTAGAGTAGCAGTGATCCTAGAGAAATGAATAGGATTGCAACGCAAGTCATAAATAATCCAAGACTATTTGAGTTTTTGCAACTCCCAGGTGGTAAGGTGGTACAGGGCACTTCAGTCAGCTTCAATCACTGAAGGGGGCAACACAGATGATGACAATCAAGGATTGTGGCCACCAAAAATCTTACCTTCATCAGTTATTATACAACAGTATAGTTTAGACATGGTTTGTATGGTGTCTGACGGTATTGGGAGATGTATGGCGGTAATTACTTTGGAATTGTGTGGCACTGCTGCATAGGAACCTTTTTGAAGGGTATTTTGGTGGCACTTTATATCATGGTTATTTAGGATAAAGTGGTTCTATAGTCCAAATTCCAAATCTGGCATCATTAAAACTTAAAGGGGTTGTCTAGGTTCCGAGCTTAAGCTCCCCTACACCCATTTAGCCTGTATCAGTGGAGCATCAGAGCATTTCTAGCTCCGATGCTCCCCCTCACCCTGCATTGCATAACGCTCTATTTCAGTTATATAAAGTTATCCTTTATACATAGAATAAGAGACAACTATTAGAGCTGCGGGTTGCCACTGCTGGGAACCCTAATGATCGCAACAGCTGGGGCCCAGTACCTGTGGAGCCCCCCCCCCAAATGAACAGAACGGCCGATCGGACATGCATGCGGCCACTCCACTCATTTCTATGGAAGTTCCGGAGATAGCCGTGATTACCCCTTTAACATGGATAAGCAGGAGCTGCAATACATAAAAGCAAGCGCTCGAGCTGCCACATTACAAAAGCATAGTATATACATGCAAACTAGCAAAGTGTAAAAAGATCAGAGAGCACCCAAACCATATATCAGAAAATAATTACCGGTACTTTATACGAGAGTAAAACATGTACAAGTGCAGGTCACAGGAGAAATATTTAAATAGAACCTGTCCCTGAGAAATTCACTGATAAACCACACACATGGGGGTCATTTACAAAGAATCAGTGATCGGTGTAACGATACCTTTCCCTAAGCGATCTGTTGCTTCATTGTGGAGAAATAATACCTTTAATCCATGCACAAATTAGGCTACTTTCACACTGGCATTTTGGTTTCTGTTTGTGAGATCCATCATGGGCTCTCACAAGCGTCCAAAACGGATCAGCTTTGTCCTAATGCATTCTGAATGGAAAAGGATCCGCTCAGAATGCGTCAGTTTGGCTCCGTTCTGTCTCCATTCCACTCTGGAGACGGACACCAAAACGCTGCTTGCAGCGTTTTGGTGTCCGTCTGACGAAACTGAGCCAAACGGATCCGTCCTGACAAACAATGTAAGTCAATGGGGACGGATCCGTTTTCTCTGACACAATATGGCACAATAGAAAACGGGTCCATCTTGAACACCATTGAACCAAGCCACTCTGTGCAATCTTGCTTTCATTGCTAGTCTGGCATCTTTGTAATTTATAATTATTTTTTACCTAATTTTGCAAACTTTACCTGCTTTTTAGTCGGCTTTTGCTGCTTTTTACATAATTAGTGCTACCTGGAAATTGTCAAAAAGTAGCTTTTGCTGGTATTGATTTCTGTTATATGGCTCTGTTTAACCCCTTAGTGACCTGCCTGTTTTGGGCCTTAAATGGGTTCTGCAGTTCTTTTTAACTGATGACCTATCCTCTTGATAGTAAAAAGATATAAGCTACAGCAGCATCTCCAAATACAGAGCTTCTTTATTCAGACTTCCATAGGTACGATGTACAAAAGTGGCAACGTTTCGGCTACATGTAGCCTTTGTCAAGCATAAAATACAAGTGAAAAATCCAACATATAAATAGTAAAACGAATACTCCCACAAAAGTTAATCTCCCAATCAGTGGGCAAAGATGATGTAACATGCCTAATTGTACCCAATCATATGTGAATCATAATCAAACACCTGTTTAACACAATATGCATACGCCCCTCTGGCTCACCTGTTAGTGATATCCATGTTTACAGCCGCGCGGGCCTCGGCGTCCCCACTGTGTAGCTGCGCATGTCAATAGACATCATAGGGCTGCGATGGATCAAATCACATGATTTTAACATTGAACCCGCCTTTGCGTGAGTGTAGCGATGGATGGGCGGCGTCCACAACTAATGGTAAACGCCCGCACTGATGACGTCAAAGTAGGCATGTGCGTCACGTGACTAAGAATCATGGTCACATGACCGCTGTTTGTATGTATCTAGTTGGACACTCAAGAGGCAGCGGTGCTCCGGCAGCACCGTGGCCTTCTCTCTGTGTTCCTCAGGCCCAGTGATGTCACGACTAGTATCACGGGCCTGGGAGGGGCTAAGCTCTGTTCACTTGAATGGGGTTCAACCCCTCCCAGGACAGTGATACTCACTGGGCCTGAGGGAAACCGAGAGAAGACCGCGGCCCTCCTGGAATACTGCTGCCCAAGGGCGGATTGGGAACTTAAAATGGCCCTGGAAAAAAGCTAAAAGTGGCCCCAAGTTGTAGGCGAGTCTGAACTGACAGAATATGGGGCAACACAACTAGGCAGGACAAAAGAATTAGGTAGGGCCAACAATACCATAGTACAGCACAAAATACCGCCCCAGCAAAACCAAATTCCACAGTGCAGCATAAAATACTGCCCTATCACCATCAAAATACTGCCCTATCACCACCTGGGTATCGGCCCACCAGGAAATTTCCCTGTAGGGTATATGGCTAATCCGCCTCTGCTGCTGCCTTCTCAAACAGCTGATCGGTGGGGGTCCCATTAGTCCGACCCCTGCCGATCAGATGCTGATGATCTATCCAGAGGATAGGTCATAAGTTAAAAAGAACTGCAGAACCCCTTTAATGACCAGGAGATGTGTTTCATATTTTCGTTGTCACCTACCAAGAGCTATAACTTTTTTTTTTTTTTATGTCTATGTAGCCGTGTGAGGGCTGTTTTTTGTCGGTACACATAACTTACTGATTAATTTTTAATAACTCTGTCTGGAAGCGAGATGAGAAAAAACAGCCATACCACCACTGAGTTTTTAGGTTATAAATTTTGTGCTTTCATTTTTTGACATAAATAACACAATAACTTTATTCTCTGGGCCAGTACAATTACATCAATACCAGATACATGTACTGTAGGTTTTTTTTTCTACTGCTTTTGCACAATAAAAAGCCTTTTTATTTTTACATTGCCACATCCCGAGACCCATAACTTTTTAAATTTTTCTTTATACAGCTGTGTGAGGGCTTTATTTTTGCGAGATGACTTGTTCATTGATCATTAATTTGGGGTACATAACTTTATTTTTATCGCTTTTTATTCCATTTTTTGTGGTGACTATGCAAAAAGCAGCAATTCTGGCATTTTATTCGTTGTTTTTTTTTGGTTTTTTTTACAGCGTTCACTTGGGGATAAATTACATGATAATTGTGAAGTACGGGTCTTTACAGACGTGGTGATACCAAATATGTGTAGGAGATTTTATTTTTGCAATTTTTTCCATTGAAAAGCATTTTTTCAATCCAAAAAAGCTGTATTTTTTACTTTCATTTTTTAAAAACTTTTTTAACCATTTAATAGTTCCACAAGGATCTTTTGATCGCTTCTAAAATAAATTCCTATAATGCAATGTATTTTAATGGAAAACGCTGAAGGCGGGCCCCAGCCTGCCTGCGCTGGCATCAGCACTTCGCAATCTCACTTACAGAGGGAGAGGGAGTCCACTCCCTCTGTAACTGCTTACATGCAGGGGGTGCCATTGCCCACAGCATCTAAGGCAGGCATCCTCAAACTGCGGCCCTCCAGCTGTTGCAAAACTACAATTCCCAGCATGCCTGAACAGCCTACAGGTATCAGCCTACAGCAGGGCATTGTGGGAGTTGCAGTTTTACAACAGCTGGAGGGCCGCATTTTGAGGATGCCTGATCTAAGGGGTTAAACAGTCAAGATTGTGCTCCTGCAGACAAGCTCCAGCTCTCCGCTGCACGGGAGATCCATGCATTGCTAAGACTGTGCCACGATAAAGGCGGGGACCGGACCTAAGGCCTCTTAGTGACCACGGCGTATGGGTGGCCACTTAGGGGTTAATGCTTTGAGTGCATAATAGTGCATAAGGTCTGTTGGTCTGATCAGTACATACAGATGTAACCAGCATTATTTTCACACCAGCTGCACCAGAATGGTCACTTTAATGAGATTTGTTGTATTCCTGTAATCTGTTTTTGTTGTGTTTAATGTGTTAAGCCCATTAAAATAATCGTAGTTACATCTGCATATGTTTATCAGACTATTTGGATGCTCACAGCGCTGAGCTGAGGGTGTCAGTATAGTGTTTTGTAGCCAGGAAGGTAGGAGAGGCAATAGATTGGGGACAATGATGACTGTAGAGAGTCTGCAATGAGTCTGGATGAGGATATGTGACAATGAAGGACATAAGGTTGTGGTCAGAGAGTGGGAGAGGAGAGTTAATAAAGTCAGAAACCAAGCAGAGCCAGAAGAACACTGGGTCAAGTGTGTTACCATATTTGTATCTAAAACTTAGAAAGTTGTAAAAGACCAAGAGAGGAAGGTTACAGAGAGAGAAGCTGGGAGGTAGATTGGGAGATTAGGCTGTGTATAGGCATGTTAAAGTTGCCCAAAATAAGAGTGTCACGATGGGGAGTGGGGGAACCCCCCCCCCCCCCGCACATTATAAAGGGATAAAGGATAGCTGCTAGGCCAGGAAGCCAGGAAAAGGGAAGCAGATCACCTCCTATAGCATCCCTAATCCTCTCCCTAACTCCTTACCATATGAGCGGACCTGGATGGTAGGACGGCTCATACCCTGGATACCTGAGGCCCTGAGTCGCCCTGTGAATCCCTCACAAAGGAGCTGAGGAGAGGCGCCCTGTTCTTCCAGGACATGGAAGAACGGGAGTCTCAAAAGGCCTAGTAGCAGGGAAAAGGAGAGACCATACACCGCAAGAGGAACGGCAGGTAAGAACACAAGACAACATACTTACCTGCCGAAGACTCTACGAATGGAACCCGTGCATACATACAGCAGCCCTAACACCAAACAGGATGCCATACAAGCAACTCACACAGGTATTTAGCACACCAGACTCCGCCAGGACCCCCATGCCGAAAGGTGCATTTTAGCCCCAGGCAGCGCTGCATCCAGGCTAGTGGTTCACCCCTCCGGGAAACCAACCCCGTTCCGGAGGAAACATCACACAGGGAAAACGTCTTGCATACATGCAGGGACAAACACCAACAACAGCCCAGACATGTAACAACAATCAAGATGTACAACACACCCTGAACGTAAACACACACCTAACATACAAGTTAGGTAGGGTATAAGGAGCATACAAAAGGAAGACAATTTATGTCCAACAAGGTGGCCCTCAAGAACAGGGCAGATTCACCCAGGAAAGGAGTTCCATCACCAAACAAGGGTGGAGTAACACTGCCCCCAGCCAGGAAGCCACAGATAAAGTCAAGCTAGTAGCCACACCCAGAACACACCTAAATCCCCACTAGCTAGAGAATGAACACCTCGCTCAGGGAGACACACCTTAAAGAGGTAATGCATGTGCAAGCCGACAACAACACGTTGCCACCGGCAACCTGTCTGCACAGCAACCGCGTCACGGTCAAACAACAATATGACCATGACAAAGAGTTGGTAATTTTGAGGACAGGAAGAGTGGAAGAAGGAGGAGACCATGTGAGATATGGGGCGACAGCCCAGAGCCAACTTTACCTTCAGTATGTTGCCTGGGCTTTCAGTACTATCACTATCAAACATATAGGGGATAGGTTTAAAAAAGGGAACCTTATGAAAAACGGCGCTGCTGCAGAAGACAGGACTTAGGTAGATAAAATAAAGTGGGTCTTTATTTGTATCGGTCTACGCGTTTCAGGGGCGGACTGCCCCCTTCATCAGGACAATATGTCCTGATGAAGGGGGCAGTCCACCCCTGAAACGCGTAGACCGATACAAATAAAGATCCACTTTATTTTATCTACCTGAGTCCTGTCTTCTGCAGCAGCGCCGTTTTTCATAAGGTTCACTTTTTTAAACCTATCCACTATTCTCCATACCCCGGATATCGTGCTCCACAAAAACGGGTAAGAACCTGGGCAGCAGCAGCAGTCATCCCCGCAAGCTGGATGGGCTTTTACCAGCACAAGCGATTCATAGGAGTTGTGACCCATCACAACCCAATACGGTAAGCACAATCAGTGCATTGTTGTTTTTAATACTATAATACGGTTCTACACACGATGCGCTGCCTCCTGTCTCTCCCCCTTTTTTACATATCAAACATACAGGAGAATACAGCACTACAAACCAATTACATCCAGTAATGTCTTCTTTCATGTAGACACTCTCTTTCCTCATCTTCTTCATTAGGACCAGACCGTCAAGATGATTTCTTTTAGTAATGACTTGTCTCTGCATATTTTGTCACATGGACAGTGCCTCAAGTAATATCCATATCTTGCCCCCAGTAATGTCCCCCACAGTGTCACCAATAATGTCCTCCACAATGTCCCCAGTAATGCCCCCTATAGTGCCCCCCACAGTGCCCCCAGTAATGTCTTCCACAGTGTCACCAGTAGTGACCCCCTATAGTACCCCCAGTAAAATCCCCCACAGTGCCCACTTGGCCACTAGCGTAGGCTTGAGACCTTTGAAGGTGAACAGCGGTGCAGTTCACTGTTGACTACCATCAGCACCCATACCCCGCTACGCTATTCATTGGCAGTTGAGGAGATTGTGACACATTGGGATGGTTGCACAAGTAATTTTTTGTGAAAACCTCCATGTTTTTTGTTTTTTAACAAAAAAATAAAAAAAATGTCAGAGCCGGGTGTTACATGCTCGCCAATAGGAAATTAGAAAACACATTAAAAACAGTATGGTTTTTATAGTGGCGTTATAAGACAGTTTGCCTTGGTGTTTTTTTCACATCAACCCCTGCTCTTTGTGTGGTGTTTTTTTAGGTGTTTCCCTATAGACATCTTTATAGTAACACTAGCAGAAGGACCCGGCTTCGCACGGGTTTATTTAATCTATTTTATTTAATGTTTGTGTGTCGTTAAAAGATATCGACAGTATCCCCCATAACAGTGACCTCTACAGCACCACGCTCCTTGAACAGTGAACTCTACAGTCCCCCACCCCTTAACACTGACCCCCCCCCCCCCAACTGTGCCACGCCACTTTAAAATGGGACCTCCACAGGAGCCCACCCCCTTAACTTTGACCTTCACAGCAGCAGCCCGCCCATTTAACATTGAGTTTCACAGCACCCCACTTCCTTGACAGTGACCTCCTTAGGGGCCCGCCCCCTTAACAGTGACCTCAAAGTACCGTGCTGCCTTAACAGTGACCTCAACAGCAGTTGACCCTTTAATAGTGGCCCCTGCCCCCTTAACAGTGACCTCCACAGTGTCCGCCCCTTTAACAGTGATCTCCACAGCGGCCTGCCCCTTTAACAGTAACAGCCACAGTGCCCTGCCCCTTTCATGCTAGGGCTACACGACGACATATGTCGCGCAACATTTTGTCTCAACAGTTTTTTATAATGATAGGCTATGGTGTCGCACTGCAACATGTGACAGGCTGCGACTGCGACACGACAGTTGCAAAAAATCTGTTTCAAGATGTCACATATCGCAGTGCAACACCATAGACTTATATCATTATAAAAATTGCTGCGCGACACATGTAGCAGTGTAGTTGTGCCCTATGTGCCATGCAGCCCTAGCCTAAAGTTAACCTACAGCAGTGAAGAAAAATGGCTGGGTTGTTATGGAAACCTGGAGTAAAACTGTGTGTATGTGGAGACTAAGGGCCTACGAGCTTCTATTGGCTGATAAGGGACATGTGACCATGTGTATGGCAGTTGGGATATGAAGAGAAAGATTTACAGGCTTGTATTGGCTAATGCAGGTCATTTTTTTGGGAATATCTCAGGAACGGTACGTCCTAGAGAGGTTTGACCCCCCCCCCCCCACAACATTTCTTTCCAGGTAGCAAGGTATGTGTACAGTCGTGGCCAAAAGTTTTGAGAATGACACAAATATTTGTTTTCACAAAGTTTGCAGCTAAACTGCTTTTAGATCTTTGTTTCAGTTGTTTCTGTGATGTAGTGAAATATAATTACACGCACTTCATACGTTTCAAAGGCTTTTATCGACAATTACATGACATTTATGCAAAGAGTCAGTATTTGCAGTGTTGGCCCTTCTTTTTCAGGACCTCTGCAATTCGACTGGGCATGCTCTCAATCAACTTCTGGGCTAATTCCTGACTGATAGCAACCCATTCTTTCATAATATCTTCTTGGAGTTTGTCAGAATTAGTGGGTTTTTGTTTGTCCACCCGCCTCTTGAGGATTGACCACAAGTTCTCAATGGGATTAAGATCTGGGGAGTTTCCAGGCCATGGACCCAAAATGTCAATGTTTTGGTCCCCTAGCCACTTAGTTATCACTTTTGCCTTATGGCACGGTGATCCATCGTGCTGGAAAATGCATTGTTCTTCACCAAACTGTTGTTGGATTGTTGGAAGAAGTGGCTGTTGGAGGGTGTTTTGGTACCATTCTTTATTCATGGCTGTGTTTTGGGGCAAAATTGTGAGTGAGCCCACTCCCTTGGATGAGAAGCAACCCCACACATGAATGGTCTCAGGATGATTTGTTGGCATGACACAGGACTGATGGTAGCGCTCACCTTTTCTTCTCCGGACAAGCCTTTTTCCTGATGCCCCAAACAATCGGAAAGAGTCTTCATCGGAGAATATGACTTTACCCCAGTCCTCAGCAGTCCATTCACCATATTTTCTGCAGAAGATCAATCTGTCCCTGATGTTTTTTTTGGAGAGAAGTGGCTTCTTTGCTGCCCTTTTTGACACCAGGCCATCTTCCAAAAGTCTTTGCCTCACTGTGCGTGCAGATACGCTCACACCTGCCTGCTGTCATTCCTGAGCAAGCTCTGCACTGGTGGCACTCCAATCCCGCAAATGAATCCTCTTTAGGAGATGATCCTGGCGCTTGCTGGACTTTCTTGGATGCCCTGAAGCCTTCTTAACAAGAATTGAACCTCTTTCCTTGAAGTTCTTGATGATCCTATAAATTGTTGATTGAGGTGCAATCTTAGTAGCCACAATATCCTTGCCTGTGAAGCCATTTTTATGCAAAGCAATGATGGCTGCATGCGTTTCTTTGCAGGTCACCATGGTTAACATTGGAAGAACAATGATTTCAAGCATCACCCTCCTTTTAACAGGTCAAGTCTGCCATTTTAACCCAATCAGCCTGACATAATGATCTCCAGCCTTGTGCTCGTCAACATTCTCACCTGAGTTAACAAGACGATTACTGAAATGATCTCAGCAGGTCCTTTAATGACAGCAATAAAATGCAGTGGAAAGTTTTTTTGGGATTAAGTTAATTTTCATGGCAAAGGACTATGCAATTCATCTGATCACTCTTCATAACATTCTGGAGTATATGCAAAATGCTATTATAAAAACTTAAGCAGCAACTTTTTCAATTTTCAATATTTATGTAATTCTCAAAACTTTTAGCCACGACTGTATACTAAGTTTCATTGAAATCGATGGTTGCGTTTTTGAGTGATCGCGGAACATACATACACACAGATATACATCCTTCTTTATATATATAGATAGTGATTTCGTTTATAAGGCTGAAAAAAGACATCTGTACATCTAGTTCAGGCTGTTATCCTGCAAGTTGATCCAGAAAGGATAGGAACAAGTAAGTCTGAAAATAAGGTAAACAAAATGTGACTAAAAAATGCCACCCCCCCCCCCCCCCCTAAAAAAAAAGGTTTGCAATAAAACAAATTAATTTCACAGCATTTCTGCACAGTAATTTCTCAGAATTTCTGTACAGTCATTTCTCAGAATTTCTGTACAATAAATAAAACAAACTTGAAAAAAAATTGTGATTTACTGCTCAGCCCGTTCTGTCAGTGTTACTGTAACCCTCTCATTTTTCGCACATTAGGAAACTTTTCAGAAATGGATTTGAAGAAATACAGAATTATGCATTCAATGGTACTAAGCTGGATCAATTGTAAGTATAATTATTTCTCTCTGCACAGACTGCAAATGGAAGTCCGTAGAGTCATTTACTAATATTATATACTAGATCCTTGACATTTGAGGGGTTTCCTGAGATCAGGAACCCCTGTTCATATGGGCATGCAGGGTTGTAGAAGTAAAAAAAAAAGACTTAACCGGTCACTGGCGGTCCAGCGCCGAGCTCCCTTCTCCTCTGCTGCTGGTCCCTGCTGGACAGAGTGTGAAGTGCCATCCACACGCATGCCACAGCCGACGGCCAATTGGTAGCCTCAAAGGTGAAGTGTACAGATGAAGCAAGACCCAAAGGAGCCAGAGTGGAGGATGGGAGTGGTAGTGGCTCTAGCTCTCACAGTCAATAATAGTGACTTGTCTTACACCATGGCTCTCTAGCACTATGCAGTGAATTGTGGGCACACCCTTTCTTTCCTCAGGGTACAGCCTGATTCTTGGGCTCCTGTCTGATGGTAATTGGGGTGCCCATGATCTTGTTTGCATGGGTATGTAGAGTGCAATGGGCAGCATATGGTGTAGGAGTCAGAAAACCAGTTTAGAAGTAGAAGAAAAAACATCTATATTTACTCAAATGCAAAATGGGAGTTGTAGTACATCCAACTAAAGCAGACATAGTTCCAACTGTACTCAGTGCAATTCTCTCCCAAATAACGATGTATGGATTTAGGCATAAGTGGAAGTTATGGCCCTCTATCTTGCTAAAGTCTCTCACAGTGAAATCTATGGCTCACAACAGTGCCTTGGCAATAATGACCACTGTGGGATACAGGGTTTTTTAAGGCCAGTTCTCCTGGATCTTCCCCTCTTTCTCTCTTTCTGTAGATCTTGCAGAGATCTATGAGTCTCTGAAGCTTTCTGGGCCTGAGAAGAGGGAGCACACTCCTTTCTCTGAACTCTCACTCTTAGGGCTCATGCACACAACCGTATGTATTTTGCGGTCCGCAAAAAATACGGATGACGTCTGTGTGCATTCCGTATTTTGCGGAAACTGAACAGCTGGCCCCTAATAGAACAGTCCTATGCTTGTCCGTAATGTTGACAATAATAGGACATATTCTATTTTTTTGCGGAACGGATATACGGCCATGGAATGCACATGGAGTAACTTCCATTTTTTTTGCAGACCCATTGAAATAAATGGTTCTACAAAAAAATTGCATGAGCCCTTAACAACTACCAAACTAAGGTGGAGCTAGCCACCGCCTAGAGTACTGCAAGGGCTGAGCCAGTATTATTAACCCTGGTTGTGCCATCCATACTTGGCTAGTCTGGGTATAATACCTTATATAACATTACATAACAAACCATTTGCAGATACCTCCTGCTCTGGGGTACTGTACAGACACAGCAAGCGACCGCTGCGGCCAATGAAGCCATTGATTTTTCCAGCAGTGGTAACATGCATGTAGATGGCACATCACCATTCTGGTCCAAAGAGGACCAGAAGTGGAGGAGAAGGGAGCTTGGTGCAGGAATTAGAGCACCAGAGACAACAGATTTTTTTTTTATCACTGCACCCTGTATGCACATATAAAAAAGGGTTTCCAATCTCAGAGTATCAGAGTATATTTTTAAAAGATAAGTATATTTTAAATATAAGACAGTATCGAAATTTAGAAACATAAGAATGAGGCTGTGTTTCCAAATTGAGGTTCTCTGCAGTCTTTGAAGCCAAAGCCAAAAACTATTTTAAAAAGAATTAGAAACCTTATGTGTCCGCATTTTATGATCAACTCTTGGCTTTAGATTCAAAAACGGCACCAAAAAAAAAAATATGAACTTGGAAACCCAGCCATAGGTCTCATGCACACGACTGTATTTGTGGTTCGCATCCAATCCGCATTTTTAGCCGTTCAGACGCGCACCCATTAATTTCTATGGGGCCGCAAGCAATGCAGACAGCACACATAGGGATCTGCTGTTTGCTGACCACAAAATACATACGGTTGTGTGAATGAGGTCTTAGGCAGGAATTATATCCTCATGAAATTAATTGCTGCAAGCAGCCAAAATCCTGCGCTCCCACAGCAAACAATGAAAACATGATTTTGCTGGTAATACTTTGTGTTTTATGCACAAATCCGTTGGCCACCATGTGTGGGGTTGTGGATGCATACTGCATATCTGAGTATGAATTATTACTAATTATCACTAAAAGCTTGACATAACTAAAAGCGCGTAAGCTGCGGAGACTGCTGTGGGGGATTTGATTTCCCTGCGGCTGCACTGCTATACAGTAGCTGGAAATTGCTCCTGCTCGTACAGTACATTAGAGAATTGCATACCTTATATATTAACTTCTACACAGCTGAGCCATTTTTTTTATTTATAATAGCCAAAAGCAGGAATATCTTAAAATGTCTCAGCAAAGTCTGATTGTTGATCGTTTTTATCCGTGAACAATTTTTATTACTTTTTATATAAAAGTTTCTGCACATTCAATTTGTTTTAAATTTGTTTACAAATTATTTAATTATCATAAAAATGTCCTAATAAAAAAATGGCTAAAATTGTGCATATATTGTATATCAATAAATGCCCCTGAAAAAATTAATTTCCTTCATGTCAATAAAATATAACTTTCAGGCTTACATTTTTGTGAACTATATAAATAAACTTTAAAGAGGACCTTTCACCAGAATAAAACTTCTAAACTAACTATACAGACATGTAGAGCGGCACCCAGGGACCCCCCTGCACTTACTGTTATACCTGGGCGCCGCTCCGTTCTCCCGTTATTGCCTCCGGTATCTTCATAGTTAGGCTCCACCCAGGGGAACCTGCCGTCGGCTCATTCTCCCATGCTGTAGCGCTGGCCAATCACAGCGCTCAGCTCATAGCCTGAGAGAGAAAAAAGCCTCTCAGGTTATGAGCTGAGCGCTGTGATTGGCCAGCGCTGCAGCATGGGAGAAGGAGGCGCCGGCAGGTTCCACTGGGTGGAGCCTAACTATGAAGATACTGGAGGCTATACTGGGAGAACGGAGCGGCGCCCAGGTATAACAGTAAGTGCAGGGGGGTCCCTGGGTGCCGCTCTACATGTCTGTATAGTTAGTTTAGAAGTTTTATTCTGGCGAAAGGTCCTCTTTAAGACCTCATGCACACGGCTGTAAGTGCTTTGCGGTCCACAAATCGAAGATGCACAAAACACGGATCCCAGCCATGTGCATGCAGGCATATTTTTTTTTCACTTCAATAGAAATGTCCTAACCTTGTCTTCAAAACGGACAAAAATAGGACATATTGCATCTTTTTGCGGGGCCATGGAATGGACGTGCGGATGTGGACAGCACGCGGTGTGTAATAAAATGAATGGGTATGCATCCGATCAACAAAAAAATTGGCTCTGATGTGGATGGAATATACGGTCATCTGCATGAGCCCTAAAGTAACATCCGGCTGCATAAAAAACTGCAGTTAAAGAGGACCTTTCATCGGTCCAAACATTGTGAACTAAGTATCCTGACATATACAGCGGCGCCCAGGGATCGCACTGCACTTACTATTATCCCTGGGCGCCGCTCCGTTCTCCCGTTATGTCCTCCGGTATGTTCGGGGACTTGGTTATAGTAGGCGGAGTCTGCCCTTGTTCTGCTGGGCGTCTCCTCCTCCTAGGCTGTAGCGCTGGCCAATCGCAGTGCAGAGCTCACAGCCTGGGAGAAAAAACCTCCCAGGCTGTGAGCTCTGCACTGCGATTGGCCAGCGCTACAGCCTAGGAGAAGGAGACGCCCAGCAGAACAAGGGTAGACTCCGCCTACTATAACCAAGTCCCCTAAGTCTCCGCCTACTATAATCAAGTCCCCGAACATACCGGAGGACATAACGGGAGAAGGGAGCGGCGCCCAGGGATAATAGTAGGTGCAGTGAGACCCCTGGGCGCCGCTGTATATGGCATGATACTTAGTTCACAATGTTTGGACCGATGAAAGGTCCTCTTTAAAAGATGGCACAAGAAAAAAGCTACAAAAAAATCCCCCAAAAATTAAATTAGGTGGAAAGTTTCAGTCAATTTTTTTTTTTCATTTTTCATTCCACTGACTGAAAGTGGTCAGAACTGTTATAGTCCAAGAAAACATGCAAATACAAGACTGGCGATTTCTACGCTGGTCTTAATAGTATCTGTGCTGCTGGAGGAAGCGCCAAAGTTATGTGGAAGTGCAGGCCTCTACATAACTTTGTCGCTTCCTCCGGCAGGATATGCGATTATCTAAACTCTATACCAGCTCCCTTGCTGACGTAGATTTTAGTCAAAAACATACAAAATGATGAATGAGATGGACCTTGCTCGCCCTCCCTCTTGCCTTCTCATGCCACACTCCTCCAACCCTTTTCATAGACCTGTCAGTGCCGTGAGTGGTGAAAATGTGCAGATTTTGCTAAATGGCTTGCGACAAACTCTGCGACCGCATACGCCACAAAAGTGACATATATCACTTGATAAATGGGTCTCAAAGTTCCTGCCTATAGTCATTTCCCATCACGCTGACGCGTTCTCAAGGCCTGCTAAGATACTGCACAGCCATGCTTTTATCCCCACCCAGATGTCAAGGCAAACGGTGTCATCATATTCAATGTTACATAACAAGCAATAGATGCTTACAGTAAGGCCTCGTTCACATTTCCGTTTTGTTTTTCACTGACGTGGGCTGTCCGCATTTTCCACGGACAGCACACGTAGTCCATTGATTTAAATGTGTCTGTTTACATTTCAGTATTCTTTTACTGACCGTGGTTCAAAAAAATCACGGGGGCATGCACTACTTTGATCCATGACGCGGAACAAGCTCGCCCATTGAAGTCTATGGGTCCGTGAAAATTATGGACACACCACGGATGGCATGTTGTGTCCGTTTTTCACTGAAGACTAATAGGAGATTCTTTGGAAATTAGGAAGGTTGAAAAACGCCACTAGAAAAAAAATCCTGTTTGTCCTGCATTTAATATTTCTGACAGGTTTAGACGCAGCCTGAAAAAACGCTGCAAATATTCCAGCCACCAAAAAGCACAAAACCCCTAAAAAATGCCAGAAAAACTTATGTGTAACATTTTACCAAACTTTCCCGTTCCTTAACCCCCTCCGATTCAGCAATGCCACTCTATCATCTTACCGGGCTGCAGCCAGTGATGTATTGTTTTGCTGCAATGGTCATGTCCCATATACTGCTGCAGCCATGCACTGACCTCAGCAGGTGTACGTCACAAGACCACTCATGCCAGTGATTGACAGGAATGTCAGCCAAACAATAACTCACTCGATGCAGACCGGGATCAGGGCTGGCGTTAGGGGAGGCAAACTGGGCAATTGCCCAGGGCCCCCTTTCCGAAAGGGGCCCCTGCTGTTTCTCTAACATGCTGCAGCAGTCTGCTGATGTCCACCCCGCACAATCTCCCCTTCTCACCTGACCTAGGTGACTGAAAAGCATTAGAATCCTACTGCCACAGACCGTCATAAGGATGTTCTGTGTGGGCAGAGCTAACATAGCCCAGCCGCATCATTTGTCTGCACTTTCTCCAGGCAGCAAAGCCCAAACCAGATTGTGATGACTGGGCCTGTTACTGCATCCGTTCCCCATGCTCTGACCTCAGCTGCTGGACTACAGTAGCTCCCAGGACCCTGTCTTATCATAGCACCTGGCCTGTTCCCTCTCCAGCTGGTAAGTCCATGCAGACACATGCAGCAGTGTCTGTGGAGGAGGAGGGTGTAGGTGTCACGGATGATGTTGCAGAAAGCTGGAACTTATAAATAAACATCCGACTGGCTTGATCCCAAACTAAGGAGCATATGGGTGAGCCCTATAAAACCCCTAGAGCTCTCCCTGACTGCTATGCCCATGCAAGGGTCTTTATGGTAGACGATTGCATGCCCACATACCTAATACTGTGTGACACGTGAAAACCCTATAATAGTGAGGGGACACGGCCACCGGCTCCCTGCACTTAATACGGACAGAGTCAGGGTCATCTAGAATCAAGTCAGCAAGGAAACACAAATAAAGGAAAAAGACTTATCTGAGGAAACAGCAGCAGCAGCCTCCAGCAGTGAACACCTTATCCAGGAAGTAGTATAAACCGCAAAGTGAGGCAGTATGGGAGGGAATATAAAGGGAGACAATTAGTTTAAATAGGTGACACCTGGGAGAAGGAAAGGAGATGACAAAGTGAAACAAAAAAAAAAGAACGTCATGCAAGAGGTAGAGAACCCCCCCCTGTGAGCTCCCTTTGCCACCTCTCTTCGCTGTGTGCGCTGCCTGTGCCCATCTGTGTGGGCTGCCTGTGCCATATGTGTGGGCTGCCTGTGTTTCCTGTGCTCCTAATGTGTGCCCCATGTGTGTGTTGTCTGTGTTCCCTATGTAAGCTCCCTGTGCCCCCTGTGTGCACTCCCTGGGCCCCCACTATGTGAGTTGTGTGTGCTCCCTGTTTCCGTTGTGTCCCCTATGTGAGTTTCCTGTGTCCCCTGTGCTCACGGTGTGTGCCCCATGTGTGTGCTGTCTGTGTTCCCTTTGTAAGCTTCCTGTGCCCCCTGCATCAGCTCTTTATGCAATGACCAGGAACAGGGTACGCTGACGCCACTTTAATGTAGTGGCCGGGTCAGGTGGATAATATATTCTGCATTTGTTCGTGACGCCAATTGCGGCGTACGCAGGGAACTATCCCAGGTCCCTTCCAAGGTGTTTTAATGCATGTCCCAGATTAGGAATGCCAGAGTGGTGTAATGGCCTATAAATTCTCTGTAGGATAGTGATAATTAGCTATAGGGGGTGCAGAGGTAGCAGTCGCTACCGGGCCCAGGAGCCTGAAGGGGCCCAAAGACACTTGTGCCGCATAAGAAGACACACAAAGCACTGAGGGAGGGGGGGCCCAAGCTGAACTCTTGCATCGGGGCCCATGAGACTTTAGTTATGCCCCTGCCCCCCCCCCCAATACCCCCAAATACTATCCTGAAGAAACATTACTGCCCCCATAGTAATAGTGCTCCTCATAGTCCCACCAATAGTAATTCCCTTCTAGAATGCCCTCATTAGTAACGCTGCCCCAACCGTGATAATGCTCCTCAACAATGCCCCCATTATTAGAAGAGCCCTCCCATATTAATAATACCCTCACAGAGTCCCCAGTAGAAATAAGCCCCCCTATTGTTCCCCCAGTGGTAATAAAGCTCCCTACAGACCCCTCAGTAGTAATAAGGCCCCCACAGTGCGCTTAGTAGAAATAAGGCAGATCTAAAAGACCCTCCTATAGAACCTCCAGTAGTAATAAGACCGCCTATAATGTCCCCTGGATCTGCAGTGCCCCCTGCAGTTATAATCCTCCCTCCACCATACAGTCCCATGTAAATAACATCACCTCCTCCCCAGCCGCCTCCAACGCACAATCCAATGTAAACATCACCCCCTAAGGCTACTTTCACACTTGCGTTCGTGCGGATCTGTCCTGTACTTGTACAGGACGGATCCGCACCGATAATACAAACGAATGCATCCGTTCAGGACCGATTCGTTGGTATTAGATTTAAATTTCTAGGTCCCAATACGGCTCCATCCTGACTTACATTGAAAGTCAATGGGGAACGGATCTGTTTACAATTGCACCATTCTGTGTCAATGCAAAGGGATCCGTCCCCATTGACTTACATTGTAAGTCAGGACGGATCCGTTTGGCTCCGCAAGGCCATGCGGACACAAAAACGCTGCTTGCAGCATTTTTGGGCCCGCCTCCAAAATGGAACAGGGGGGCTGTACGGAGCCGAACGAATGCATTCTGAATGGATCCGCATCCATTCAGAATGCTTTGGGGTTAAACTGATGCATTTGGGGCTGCTTGTGAGAGCCTTGAAACAGATCTCACAAGCAGATCCCCAAACGCAAGTGTGAACGTAGCCTAAACATTAAGTCCCGTGTACATAAACATCATTCCCCCCATCATCCACTTTCAAAATACAGTCCCATGTAAATAACATCACTCCCTCCCCCAGCCACCTCAAGCACACAGTTCCATGTCAATAACATCCCTCCCTTCAGCCCTAACATACATCCGAGTTAAATAACTACAACTCCCAGCATTGCTCTGCCTCTCCCTTCACTTACCTTTTCTCATGTACAGACATCACCGTTAGGCTCCTTCTCCTCTTCACTCCAGTCCAATCCTGCACAGGTCACATGATGGTGACATCATCCAGGTCATCCTATCACAGCCTGTTTTGCTGATCACATGACCTGTGATGTCACCACAGGTCCTTCATCTCTTCCCAGTGTATTAGAATTAATTGTATTGCCGTTCTGTGTACGGCAATACAGTTGCATCTAGCAGGCAGGACATTCGGGGCATGGGACAAAACATCCGGGGCCCAGGCCCAGAATGTTTTAACTTAGCGACGCCCCTGGGCACGGTGTCTCCTACCTGGGTACGGCTGGACTCCTGTCTTCCTGGCTCACTTGCAATAAATTTAAGTGTAGTGATAGTAGGAGTAATAGAGGATTTTTGCAAAAGAACTGATGTCCAGACCTTTAGATGAAGATCAAACGTTTCATTACTTGAAATAACTTGCATCCAAACAGTATACAGCTTTGGTCTCTTGTTTCCAGCAGGTTTTGGCAATGATTGGCAGGAATGTGTGCTTCTGCTTTAAATGTGACCTCTGCTGTGTGGGGAACAGACTAGCTGAGGAGGGAATAGCTTTTCCTAGGTCTCTGGACTTATCTCTCAGATGGATTCTCAGGAGATGCTTTCTTCCTGGAATTCTGGAGGTTATCTGTAGTTTTCTACTTTTCTCATCCAGCTGAGCTGAAGGTGCTCAGACTTGGAATATGGCCAAGTCTCAGCCGAGACCAGGTCCTTGCTGTCTTCCCTATGCAGGGAAACTCCTCACACACACCCTACCCCTAGCAGGGGCTGGGCTACACTCACTCTCTTTCTTCTCCACCCATGCTGCAGGATGTGGGAACTGCCCACTTTGCTCACAGCGTGGGAGCTAAGCTGGAGTAATCCATTCCAGCCTAGATTCACTAAACACTAAACTGTATTTGCCAATGAGTTGCTGCCACCTACTGGTATCCAGGCAAATTACAGGAACAATAACATTTAACACAGTTTTATATGCACGTTTGTGGAAGACATATCTGATGACAGTATAATGGCTCTTAGTGTAGTAACACAACTCTGGCGTGTCCTGACTCCAGTATGAGCTAGGTCTGCAGCACTTTTAGGATACCAATAAACAGTGTGCTTGTGTGGTGCTTGTGAAGTGGCCGTGCAGCGTTCAACTACCACATGGCTGTCTGGGCCATAGAGGGCTCTAGTTAAACTAATGAAGACAGCATAGTTTAGGTGGTCTGCATTGTTAATGGGGGGAGGGGGGCGTAAAGATTAAGAATCTGAGTCCAAATTAGCAGTATCTTTTTATTTTTCCAGTACTTGGGGGGAGCAGACAAGGGCTGCTAATAAGGGCATCTGTAAAGCTTTGTCACACATTGTGGCTGTATTACAGCCAGATCTTCCATAACAGTGTCATCCACAGATCCCCTATAACAGTGTCATCCACAGATCCCCCATAACAGTGTCATCAACAGATCCCCCATAACAGTGTCATCAACAGATCCCCCATAAAAGTGTCATCCACAGATCCCCCATAACAGTGTCATCAACCGATCCCCCATACGTGTGTCATCCACAGATCCCCCATACGTGTGTCATCCACAGATTCCCCCATACGTGTGTCATCCACAGATTTCCCCATACGTGTGTCATCCACAGATTTCCCCATACGTGTGTCATCCACAGATTTCCCCCATACGTGTGTCATCCACAGATTCCTCCATACGTGTGTCATCCACAGATTCCCCCATACGTGTGTCATCCACAGATTCCCCCATACGTGTGTCATCCACAGATTCCCCTATACGTGTGTCATCCACAGATTCCCCCATACGTGTGTCATCCACAGATTCCCCCATACGTGTGTCATCCACAGATTCCCCCATACGTGTGTCATCCACAGATTCCCCCATACGTGTGTCATCCACAGATTCCCCCATACGTGTGTCATCCACAGATTCCCCCATACGTGTGTCATCCACAGATTCCCCCATACGTGTGTCATCCACAGATTCCCCCATACGTGTGTCATCCACAGATTCCCCCATACGTGTGTCATCCACAGATTCCACCATACGTGTGTCAGGCCTCTTACACACAAATGTATTTTTTTTCCGTTTGTGTTCCATTTGTTCCGCATACAGACCCATATGGTACTCCATATGCCTTCCGTTTCCGTATTTCTGTTTTTCCATTCCGTTCAAAGATAGAACATGTTCTATTATTTTCCGCGTAATGGACAAGGATAGTACTGTTCTATCAGGGGCCAGCTTTTCCGTTCCGCAAAAAACGGAATGCACACGGACGTTATCCGTATTTTTTGCGGATCCGTTTTTTGTGGACCGCAAAATACTGAAAAAGCGATACGGTCATGTGCAATAGGCCTTATTCACAGATTTCCCCCATACGTGTGTCATCCACGGATCCCCATACGTGTGTCATCCACGGATCCCCCATACGTGTGTTATCCACGGATCCACCATACGCGTGTCATACACGGATCCCCCATATGTGTGTCATCCACGAATCCCCCATAACAGTGTGTCATCCACGGATCCCCCATAACAGTGTGTCATCCACGGCTTGGATGCGGACCCATTCACTTCAACGGGGCCGCAAAAGTTGTTCCGTTCCGTGGCCCCGCCCAAAAAATATAACATGTCCTATTCTTGTCCGTGCTTTGCGGACAAAAATAGGCAGTTATATTAAAGGCTGTCAGTGCCGTTCCGCAAATTGTGGAACGCACATGGACGCCATCCGTGTTTTGCGGATCCGCAGTTTGCGGACTGCAAAAAAAGGAATGGTCGAGTGCATGTAGCCTAATAGCCGCACATGTCTATCCTTTCCACTTTAAGGGTAAATTCACAAGTGACTAAAAATCCAGCAGAAAAATCCGCTGCATTTTTTGCTGCGCTCCCACAGCAGAAAACGCTAAAAAAAACTGCATGTATTATATACACGTTTTGTTGTGGAAATTCTCATCCACTTTCCTGGTGCTGTACAACGCTGAAATCTGCGACAGCAAATCCCCAATCAGTCACGTGTGAATCCAGCCAAAGACCACCTGCACGCGAGCGTATTGTATTTTCTTTCCGTGTCTATTCCGTTTTTTTTGCGGACCTTATGTGGAACAATTTATTTCAATGGGTCTGCAAAAAAACGGAAGTTACTCCGTGTGCATTCCGTTTCCGCATATCCATTTTTCCATTCCGCCAAAAAATAGAACATGTCCTAGTATTGTGCGCGTTACAGACAAGGATAGTACTGTTCTATTAGGGGCCAGCTGTTTTGTTCCACAAAATATGGAATGTACACGGACGTCATCCGCAAAATACATACGGATGTGTGCATGAGCCCTAATGCCACCTGCACACGAGTGCGGGTAAATACATATAAGATCCGCACAAATTTATGTGCAGATTTCTGTGTGTTTCTGCAGCATATTCGCACGAAAATCTGCAATGTTTAAAAGCGTTTTTTGGTGCGGATTAGATGCAGTTTTTCTGCAGATCTCATCCTTCCATTGAAAAAGGAGAAATCAGCAGCTAAAACCACAAACATAATTTAGAAATCTGCAATGCAGGTCAATTTCTGCATGAAATAAATCCGCAAAGTGTACATGAGATTCGTGTAATCTCATAGACTGCTGGTACTGTAATATGAAGCAGTTTTTCCACTCGGGAATCCACACAGAAAAACCGCACTTATTCTGCCACGTGTGCCGGTGGCCTAAGGCCTCTTTTACACGGGCGTTGCGGGAAAAAGTGCGCGTGCGTTGCTGGAACATGCACCATTTTTCCGCATGAGTGCAAAACATTGTAATGCGTTTTGCACGCGCGTGAGAAAAATCGGCATGTTTGGTACCCAAACCCGAACTTCTTCACAGAAGTTCAGGTTTGGGATCGGGGTTCTGTAGATTGTATTATTTTCCCTTATAACATGGTTATAAGGGAAAATAATAGCATTCTAAATACATAATGCATAGTACAATAGCGCTGGAGGGGTTAAAAAAAATGTTAAAAAAATTTAACTCACCTTAATCCACTTGCTCGCGCAGCCGGCATCTCTTCTGTCTCTTTCTTTGCTGATTGCAGTCAAAGGACCTGTGGTGACGTCACTCCGGTCATCACATGGTCCGACACATGATCTTTTACCATGGTGATGGATCATGTGATGGTTCATGTGATGACCGGAGTGACGTCACCACAGGTCCTTTGACTGCAATCAGCAAAGAAAGAGACAGAAGAGAAGCCAGGCTGCGCGAGCAAGTGGATTAAGGTGAGTTAAATTTTTATTTCATTTTTTTAACCCCTCTAGCGCTATTTTACTATGCATTCTGTATTCCGAATGCTATTATTTTCCCTTATAACCATGTTATAAGGGAAAATAATAAAATGATCGGGTCTCCATCCCGATCGTCTCCTAGCAACCGTGAGTGAAAATCGCGTGCTTGCGGATGCTTGCGATTTTCACGCACCCCATTCACTTCTACAGGGCCTGCGCTGCGTGGAAAACGCACAATAAAGAACATGTTGCGATTTTCACGCAACGCACAAGTGATGCGTGAAAATCACTGCTCGTGTGCACAGCCCTATAGAAATGAATGGGTCCTGATTCAGTGCGGGTGCAATGCGTTCAACTCACGCATTGCACCTGCGCGGAATTCTCGCCCGTGTGAAAGGGTCCTAAAGGTGTAGCATAAACTTTGCAGTCCTGCATATGAGGAACACTGAGGGAAACATCCACATTTTTTGTGCAAACCAGGGCTTGCACAACAATTTGGGATTTTTCTACAATGAAAAAGACGTAAGGCTGGAAGCACAAATGTAGGTACAGTTTCTGATGCAGATTTTGTGACTCAAAGCCAGAAGTGGAGCCAACAGAAAGAAGAAGCAGAAGGCCATTCATTTTGACTTCACTCCAGGCTTCAGGTGGAAAAACAACTGCCACAAAAATAGCATAATGTGGGGGGGGGGGGATTTATCAATAGTAGTAGATAGGAAAACTGGCTTAGTTGCCCATAGCAACCAAACAGATTCCAGCTTTCATTTTACAAAGGAGCTCTGAAAAAAGAAAAGTGTAATCTGATTAGTTGCTGTGGGCAACTAAGCCAGTTTTCCTTTGTATCAGTTTTGATTTCCCCCGTCATTTCAATATAAGGGTCCATTCACACATCCGTGTGTGTTTTGCAGATCCACGGATCCTCAAAACACGGACAGCGGAAATGTGCGTTCCGCATTTTGCGGACCGCACATTGCCGGCACTAAGAGAATATGCCTATTCTTGTCCGCTATTGCGGACAAGAATAGGACATGTTCTATTTTTTTCAAGATCGGAATTGCGGAGCCGGAAGTGCATAGAAATGTATAGGTCCGCAATTCCGTTCCGCAAAATGCAGAATGGAATTGCGGATGTGTGAATGGACCCTTACATTGGTATCCTGTTCTTAGGATAGGCCATCTATAGTCGATTTAAGGCGACCCTCTGGATCTCCAACATTGTGCTGATTCTCAGGTGTTCCAGAGGTCAGCCCTCCACCAGTCAGGCAGTCAGTCAATTATAGCTAGGGGTTAAAAAAAAAAAAAAAAATATTTAACTCACCTTAATTCACTTGTTCACACAGCCTGGTTTCTTTTCTGTCTTCATCTGTGAGGAAAAGGACCTGTGGTGACGTCACTGCGCTCATCACATGGCCCATCACATGATCCATCACTTGACGGACCATGTGATGAGCGCAGTGACCTCACCACAGGTCATTTTCCTCCTGGACAGCAGAGAAGAAAACAGAAGAGAAGTCGGGCTGCGCGAACAAGTGGAAGAGGTGAGTTAAATTATTATTATTATTTTTTTAACCCCTCCAGCCCTATTGTACTACGCATTCTGTTTTAATAATGCTATTATTTTCCCTTATAACCATGTTATAAGGGAAAATAATACAATCTACAGAACACCTAACCCAAACCCGAACTTCTGTGAAGAAGTTCGGGTTTGGGCACCAAACATGCAGATTTTTCTCAAGCGCGTGCAAAACGCATTAAAATGTTTTGCACTCGCGGGAAACATTTTCCCGCGACACATCCGCATCTTATCCGGGCCAAAAACATGACGCCCGTGTGAAAGAGGCCTTACTGTTGACATCCACTTTTACACTGCTGCAGCCAATGACTGGCTGCAGCGCTGGCCTGCCTACCTTGCTTTACATGACCAATTGACAACGCAAGGGGGGCAGGTCACCAGTCATTGGCTGCAGCAAGCCAAAGCGGATGTTGACAGTTGGGGGACCTGGGTGAGGCGGCAGCGGCGTGGAAAAGAAGGAGCCAGGACACAACGGCAGGGAGCAGGTACATAAGGTCTAGTCAGGAGTGGGGATCTGCCCAAACACCGCTCAAAAGGTGAACATCCCTTTAAGAGGCCCTCTATTAGAAATGTCCAGTTACAAACTCAGAGGTATGCAGTATTTTCAGTTAGCTTCACTTGGACCTAGAAAAATCCTGCTTGTAACAACGGGAGAAGTCGCTTCACTCCAGGCAAAATATTAGTATGCAGGAGCTCATGACTATTAAAATTGAATTTCTATGGAGAAAATGTAGTGTAATTAATATCTGTTGCATGCAGGTTTCTTAATGACAACAAAAATCTACAGCGTTTCCATAATGATGCCTTAAAGGGAGCTACTGGACCAAATCGCTTGTAAGTACAATAGTCATTTAGTTTCTTCTTCTCAGACGTGTATTAATAATTCTAAAAAAAATTATTTCTTCAATTCATACACTGAGATCAATTCAGCTGAGCACGGAGCGGCGTATTCGCTTTAATTATTTCAGCTTTCCTGCTTCATAAAGGTAAAAATAAGAAGCGTAAACCTTTAAAGGTTATTAAAGGGATTATCCGAGATGTTGATTCTGATGACCTATCCTCAGGTTCGATCATCAGTATCTGATCGGTGGGTGTCCGACTCCCAAAACCCCTGCCGATCAGCTTTTTGTAAAGGCAGTGTCGCTCCTGTGAGTGCTGCAGCCTTTCCCATGCTCACCAAGTACAGCCGCTATACAGTGGATGTCGCTGTGCTTGGTGAGCTGAAAGAAGGCCGCAACACTCGCAGGAGCGCCGCTGCCTTCTCAAACAGCTGATCAGTGGGGGTCCTGGGTGTCGGACCCCAACCGATCAGATACTGATGACCTATTCTGAGCAGTGGCGTACCGCCCATAGAGGCAGACCACGCCACTGCTATGGGGCCCGCGGCACTGGGGGGCCCGTAGCGCAGATAAGGCCCCGCCCACTGATGACCTGCAGCCGGCTATGCGGCTGCTTTTCTCCCCAGGGCCCCCCCATGTTTAGCTGAATCGCCTCCCAGAGGCGCGGCTAAGTCCTCAACACCCGCCCCCCTCCTCAGTGCTGCGCTCTGAAACACCCGATCCTCCTCTCGCCGGCGTCCCAAATCCCGCGCAGGCGCAGTGCCGGCGATTGCCTGCGCCTGCGCTCTGATAATACGGCTGAGGGCAACAGCTTCAACATCGTCACTGGGCATGCGCCGAGCCCAGTGACGATGTTGAAGCTGTTGCCCTCAGCCGTATTATCAGAGCGCAGGCAATCGCCGGCACTGCGCCTGCGCGGGATTTGGGACGCCGGCGAGAGGAGGATCGGGTGTTTCAGAGCGCAGCGCTGAGGAGGGGGGCGGGTGTTGAGGACTTAGCCGCGCCTCTTGGAGGCGATTCAGCTAAACATGTAGGTGTTAGAGTTTTCATATTTAGGCGGGCACGGAACTTCAGAGGGGCACCGTTCCTGGGCACCGTGGAGAAAGAAAAACGCCCCTCTGGGCTCCAGTCCTTACAGCGTCATTTGCATGTCCTAAGAATCGATTTTTAGAAGAAAGGACAAGACTGACATGGAAAAGAAGAACACAGATGGAAAAAAGGTACTTTATTAAACATGGATCCATGAGTACCTTTTTTCCATCTGTCTTGTTCTTTGGATTGTGAGTAGGGATGAGCGAACTCGAACTGTATAGTTCGGGTTCGTACCGAATTTTGGGGTGTCCGTGACACGGACCCGAACCCGGACATTTTCGTAAAAGTCCGGGTTCGGGTTCGGTGTTCGTCGCTTTCTTGGCGCTTTTGTGACGCTTTCTTGGCGCTTTTTGAAAGGCTGCAAAGCAGCCAATCAACAAGCGTCATACTACTTGCCCCAAGAGGCCATCACAGCCATGCCTACTATTGGCATGGCTGTGATTGGCCAGAGCACCATGTGACCCAGCCTCTATTTAAGCTGGAGTCACATAGCGCCGCCCGTCACTCTGCTCTGATTAGCGTAGGGAGAGGTTGCGGCTGCGACAGTAGGGCGAGATTAGGCAGATTAACTCCTCCAAAGGACTTGATTAACTGATCGATCTGCAGCTGTGGATCATTGAGCTGCTGATCCTCAATTGCTCACTGTTTTTAGGCTGCACAGACCGTTTGTCAGTCTCATTTTTCTGGGGTGATCGGCGGCCATTTTGTGTCTTGTGGTGCGCCAGCACAAGCTGCGACCAAGTGCATTTAACCCTCAATGGTGTGGTTGTTTTTTGGCTAAAGCCTACATCAGGGTGAAGCTGTGACACCAAGTGCATTTAACCAGCAATAGTCTGTTCATTTTTTGGCCATATACAAAATCAGGGGCAAGCTGCGCCTGTCACCAAGTGCATTTAACCCTCAATGGTGTGGTTGTTTTTTGGCTAAAGCCTACATCAGGGTGAAGCTGTCACACCAAGTGCATTTAACCAGCAATAGTCTGTTCATTTTTTGGCCATATACAAAATCAGGGGCAAGCTGCGCCTGTCACCAAGTGCATTTAACCCTCAATGGTGTGGTTGTTTTTTGGCTAAAGCCTACATCAGGGTGAAGCTGTCACACCAAGTGCATTTAACCAGCAATAGTCTGTTCATTTTTTGGCCATATACAAAATCAGGGGCAAGCTGCGCCTGTCACCAAGTGCATTTAACCCTCAATGGTGTGGTTGTTTTTTGGCTAAAGCCTACATCAGGGTGAAGCTGTCACACCAAGTGCATTTAACCAGCAATAGTCTGTTCATTTTTTGGCCATATCCCAGTCTAATTCTGTCACTAAATCCATACCGGTCACCCAGCGCCTAAATACTAGGCCTCAAATTTATATCCAGCTAAATCTGTCCCTAGTGCTGTAGCTGGGCGAGTTATTTAGTGTCCGTTCAAGCACATTTCTTGTTCTGGGTTGAAATACAATTCCCAATTTAGCAATTTCATAATTTAGTGGTTCCTGCTATATCAGAGCTCTTTGAAATCTATCCCAAAAAGGGTATATAATATTGAAGGTGCACATAGGGTCATTCAGAGTAACTTCACACACACCCGCTACTGTGTATTTCCAAGTCTAATTCTGTCACTAAATCCATACCGGTGACCCAGCGCCTAAATACTAGGCCTCAAATTTAATTCCCTCTAAATCTCTCGTTACCCACCGCTGTACTGTTGTTGCTGGGCAAGATATTTAGTGTCCGTCAAAGCACATTTTTTGTTCTGGGTTGAAGTACAATTCCCAATTTAGCAATTTCATAATTTAGTGGTTTCTGCTATATCAGAGCTATTTGAAATCTATCCCAAAAAGGGTATATAATATTGAAGGTGCACATAGGGTCATTCAGAATAACTTCACACACACCCGCTACTGTGTATTTCCAAGTCTAATTCTGTCACTAAACCCATACCTGTCACCCAGCGCCTAAATACTAGGCCTCAAATTTAAATCCCTCTAAATCTCTCGTTACCGTTGTCCTGTTGTAGCTGGGAAAGTTATTTAGTGCCCGTCAAAGCACATTTTTTGTTCTGGGTTGAAGTACAATTCCCAATTTAGCAATTTCATAATTTAGTGGTTCCTGCTATATCAGAGCTATTTGAAATCTATCCCAAAAAGGGTATATAATATTGAAGGTGCACATAGGGTCATTCAGAATAACTTCACACACACCCGCTACTGTGTATTTCCAAGTCTAATTCTGTCACTAAATCCATACCGGTGACCCAGCGCCTAAATACTAGGCCTCAAATTTAATTCCCTCTAAATCTCTCGTTACCCACCGGTGTACTGTTGTTGCTGGGCAAGATATTTAGTGTCCGTCAAAGCACATTTTTTGTTCTGGGTTGAAGTACAATTCCCAATTTAGCAATTTCATAATTTAGTGGTTTCTGCTATATCAGAGCTATTTGAAATCTATCCCAAAAAGGGTATATAATATTGAAGGTGCACATAGGGTCATTCAGAATAACTTCACACACACCCGCTACTGTGTATTTCCAAGTCTAATTCTGTCACTAAACCCATACCTGTCACCCAGCGCCTAAATACTAGGCCTCAAATTTAAATCCCTCTAAATCTCTCGTTACCGTTGTCCTGTTGTAGCTGGGAAAGTTATTTAGTGCCCGTCAAAGCACATTTTTTGTTCTGGGTTGAAGTACAATTCCCAATTTAGCAATTTCATAATTTAGTGGTTCCTGCTATATCAGAGCTATTTGAAATCTATCCCAAAAAGGGTATATAATATTGAAGGTGCACATAGGGTCATTCAGAATAACTTCACACACACCCGCTACTGTGTATTTCCAAGTCTAATTCTGTCACTAAATCCATACCGGTGACCCAGCGCCTAAATACTAGGCCTCAAATTTAATTCCCTCTAAATCTCTCGTTACCCACCGCTGTACTGTTGTTGCTGGGCAAGATATTTAGTGTCCGTCAAAGCACATTTTTTGTTCTGGGTTGAAGTACAATTCCCAATTTAGCAATTTCATAATTTAGTGGTTTCTGCTATATCAGAGCTATTTGAAATCTATCCCTAAAAGGGTATATAATATTGAAGGTGCACATAGGGTCATTCAGAATAACTTCACACACACCCGCTACTGTGTATTTCCAAGTCTAATTCTGTCACTAAACCCATACCTGTCACCCAGCGCCTAAATACTAGGCCTCAAATTTATATCCAGCTAAATCTGTCCCTAGTGCTGTAGCTGGGCGAGTTATTTAGTGTCCGTTCAAGCACATTTCTTGTTCTGGGTTGAAATACAATTCCCAATTTAGCAATTTCATAATTTAGTGGTTCCTGCTATATCAGAGCTCTTTGAAATCTATCCCAAAAAGGGTATATAATATTGAAGGTGCACATAGGGTCATTCAGAGTAACTTCACACACACCCGCTACTGTGTATTTCCAAGTCTAATTCTGTCACTAAATCCATACCGGTGACCCAGCGCCTAAATACTAGGCCTCAAATTTAATTCCCTCTAAATCTCTCGTTACCCACCGCTGTACTGTTGTTGCTGGGCAAGATATTTAGTGTCCGTCAAAGCACATTTTTTGTTCTGGGTTGAAGTACAATTCCCAATTTAGCAATTTCATAATTTAGTGGTTTCTGCTATATCAGAGCTATTTGAAATCTATCCCAAAAAGGGTATATAATATTGAAGGTGCACATAGGGTCATTCAGAATAACTTCACACACACCCGCTACTGTGTATTTCCAAGTCTAATTCTGTCACTAAACCCATACCTGTCACCCAGCGCCTAAATACTAGGCCTCAAATTTAAATCCCTCTAAATCTCTCGTTACCGTTGTCCTGTTGTAGCTGGGAAAGTTATTTAGTGCCCGTCAAAGCACATTTTTTGTTCTGGGTTGAAGTACAATTCCCAATTTAGCAATTTCATAATTTAGTGGTTCCTGCTATATCAGAGCTATTTGAAATCTATCCCAAAAAGGGTATATAATATTGAAGGTGCACATAGGGTCATTCAGAATAACTTCACACACACCCGCTACTGTGTATTTCCAAGTCTAATTCTGTCACTAAATCCATACCGGTGACCCAGCGCCTAAATACTAGGCCTCAAATTTAATTCCCTCTAAATCTCTCGTTACCCACCGGTGTACTGTTGTTGCTGGGCAAGATATTTAGTGTCCGTCAAAGCACATTTTTTGTTCTGGGTTGAAGTACAATTCCCAATTTAGCAATTTCATAATTTAGTGGTTTCTGCTATATCAGAGCTATTTGAAATCTATCCCTAAAAGGGTATATAATATTGAAGGTGCACATAGGGTCATTCAGAATAACTTCACACACACCCGCTACTGTGTATTTCCAAGTCTAATTCTGTCACTAAACCCATACCTGTCACCCAGCGCCTAAATACTAGGCCTCAAATTTAAATCCCTCTAAATCTCTCGTTACCGTTGTCCTGTTGTAGCTGGGAAAGTTATTTAGTGCCCGTCAAAGCACATTTTTTGTTCTGGGTTGAAGTACAATTCCCAATTTAGCAATTTCATAATTTAGTGGTTCCTGCTATATCAGAGCTATTTGAAATCTATCCCAAAAAGGGTATATAATATTGAAGGTGCACATTGGGTCATTCAGAATAACTTCACACACACGCTTCTGTGCATTTCCAAGTCTAATTCTGTCACTAAATCCATACCGGTGACCCAGCGCCTAAATACTAGGCCTCAAATTTAATTCCCTCTAAATCTCTCGTTACCCACCGCTGTACTGTTGTTGCTGGGCAAGATATTTAGTGTCCGTCAAAGCACATTTTTTGTTCTGGGTTGAAGTACAATTCCCAATTTAGCAATTTCATAATTTAGTGGTTTCTGCTATATCAGAGCTATTTGAAATCTATCCCTAAAAGGGTATATAATATTGAAGGTGCACATAGGGTCATTCAGAATAACTTCACACACACCCGCTACTGTGTATTTCCAAGTCTAATTCTGTCACTAAATCCATACCGGTGACCCAGCGCCTAAATACTAGGCCTCAAATTTAATTCCCTCTAAATCTCTCGTTACCCACCGTTGTACTGTTGTTGCTGGGCAAGATATTTAGTGTCCGTCAAAGCACATTTTTTGTTCTGGGTTGAAGTACAATTCCCAATTTAGCAATTTCATAATTTAGTGGTTTCTGCTATATCAGAGCTATTTGAAATCTATCCCTAAAAGGGTATATAATATTCAAGGTGCACATTGGGTCATTCAGAATAACTTCACACACACACGCTTCTGTGCATTTCCAAGTCTAATTCTGTCACTAAATCCATACCGGTCACCCAGCGCCTAAATACTAGGCCTCAAATTTATATCCCGCTGAATTTGAATACAATACATTGGGCCAAATAATATATTTGTTGTTGTGGTGAACCATAACAATGAGAAAAACATCTAGTAAGGGACGCGGACGTGGACATGGTCGTGGTGGTGTTAGTGGACCCTCTGGTGCTGGGAGAGGACGTGGCCGTTCTGCCACATCCACACGTCCTAGTGTACCAACTACCTCAGGTCCCAGTAGCCGCCAGAATTTACAGCGATATATGGTGGGGCCCAATGCCGTTCTAAGGATGGTAAGGCCTGAGCAGGTACAGGCATTAGTCAATTGGGTGGCCGACAGTGGATCCAGCACGTTCACATTATCTCCCACCCAGTCTTCTGCAGAAAGCGCACAGATGGCGCCTGAAAACCAACCCCATCAGTCTGTCACATCACCCCCATGCATACCAGGGAAACTGTCTCAGCCTCAAGTTATGCAGCAGTCTCTTATGCTGTTTGAAGACTCCGCTGGCAGGGTTTCCCAAGGGCATCCACCTAGCCCTTCCCCAGCGGTGAAAGACATAGAATGCACTGACGCACAACCACTTATGTTTCCTGATGATGAGGACATGGGAATACCACCTCAGCATGTCTCTGATGATGACGAAACACAGGTGCCAACTGCTGCGTCTTTCTGCAGTGTGCAGACTGAACAGGAGGTCAGGGATCAAGACTGGGTGGAAGACGATGCAGGGGACGATGAGGTCCTAGACCCCACATGGAATGAAGGTCGTGCCACTGACTTTCACAGTTCGGAGGAAGAGGCAGTGGTGAGACCGAGCCAACAGCGTAGCAAAAGAGGGAGCAGTGGGCAAAAGCAGAACACCCGCCGCCAAGAGACTCCGCCTGCTACTGACCGCCGCCATCTGGGACCGAGCACCCCAAAGGCAGCTTCAAGGAGTTCCCTGGCATGGCACTTCTTCAAACAATGTGCTGACGACAAGACCCGAGTGGTTTGCACGCTGTGCCATCAGAGCCTGAAGCGAGGCATTAACGTTCTGAACCTGAGCACAACCTGCATGACCAGGCACCTGCATGCAAAGCATGAACTGCAGTGGAGTAAACACCTTAAAACCAAGGAAGTCACTCAGGCTCCCCCTGCTACCTCTTCTGCTGCTGCCGCCTCGGCCTATTCTGCTGCTGCCGCCTCGGCCTCTTCCTCCGCCTCTGGAGGAACGTTGGCACCTGCCGCCCAGCAAACAGGGGATGTACCACCAACACCACCACCACCACCTCCGTCACCAAGCGTCTCAACCATGTCACACGCCAGCGTTCAGCTCTCCATCTCACAAACATTTGATAGAAAGCGTAAATTCCCACCTAGCCACCCTCGATCCCTGGCCCTGAATGCCAGCATTTCTAAACTACTGGCCTATGAAATGCTGTCATTTAGGCTGGTGGACACAGACAGCTTCAAACAGCTCATGTCGCTTGCTGTCCCACAGTATGTTGTTCCCAGCCGGCACTACTTCTCCAAGAGAGCCGTGCCTTCCCTGCACAACCAAGTATCCGATAAAATCAAGTGTGCACTGCGCAACGCCATCTGTAGCAAGGTCCACCTAACCACAGATACGTGGACCAGTAAGCACGGCCAGGGACGCTATATCTCCCTAACTGCACACTGGGTAAATGTAGTGGCAGCTGGGCCCCAGGCGGAGAGCTGTTTGGCGCACGTCCTTCCGCCGCCAAGGATCGCAGGGCAACATTCTTTGCCTCCTGTTGCCACCTCCTCCTTCTCGGCTTCCTCCTCCTCTTCTTCCACCTGCTCATCCAGTCAGCCACACACCTTCACCACCAACTTCAGCACAGCCCGGGGTAAACGTCAGCAGGCCATTCTGAAACTCATATGTTTGGGGGACAGGCCCCACACCGCACAGGAGTTGTGGCGGGGTATAGAACAACAGACCGACGAGTGGTTGCTGCCGGTGAGCCTCAAGCCCGGCCTGGTGGTGTGTGATAATGGGCGAAATCTCGTTGCAGCTCTGGGACTAGCCAATTTGACGCACATCCCTTGCTTGGCGCATGTGCTGAATTTGGTGGTGCAGAAGTTCATTCACAACTACCCCGACATGTCAGAGCTGCTGCATAAAGTGCGGGCCGTCTGTTCGCGCTTCCGGCGTTCACATCCTGCTGCTGCTCGCCTGTCTGCGCTACAGCGTAACTTCGGCCTTCCCGCTCACCGCCTCATATGCGACGTGCCCACCAGGTGGAACTCCACCTTGCACATGCTGGACAGACTGTGCGAGCAGCAGCAGGCCATAGTGGAGTTTCAGCTGCAGCACGCACGGGTCAGTCGCACTACAGAACAGCACCACTTCACCACCAATGACTGGGCCTCCATGCGAGACCTGTGTGCCCTGTTGCGCTGTTTCGAGTACTCCACCAACATGGCCAGTGGCGATGACACCGTTATCAGCGTTACAATACCACTTCTATGTCTCCTTGAGAAAACACTTAGGGCGATGATGGAACAGGAGGTGGCCCAGGAGGAGGAGGAGGAGGATGAGGAAGAGGGGTCATTTTTAGCACTTTCAGGCCAGTCTCTTCGAAGTGACTCAGAGGGAGGTTTTTTGCAACAGCAGAGGCCAGGTACAAATGTGGCCAGCCAGGGCCCACTACTGGAGGACGAGGAGGACGAGGATGAGGAGGAGGTGGAGGAGGATGAGGATGAAGCATGGTCACAGCGGGGTGGCACCCAACGCAGCTCGGGTCCATCACTGGTGCGTGGCTGGGGGGAAAGGCAGGACGATGACGATACGCCTCCCACAGAGGACAGCTTGTCCTTACCCCTGGGCAGCCTGGCACACATGAGCGACTACATGCTGCAGTGCCTGCGCAACGACAGCAGAGTTGCCCACATTTTAACCTGTGCGGACTACTGGGTTGCCACCCTGCTGGATCCACGCTACAAAGACAATGTGCCCACCTTACTTCCTGCACTGGAGCGTGATAGGAAGATGCGCGAGTACAAGCGCACGTTGGTAGACGCGCTACTGAGAGCATTCCCAAATGTCACAGGGGAACAAGTGGAAGCCCAAGGCCAAGGCAGAGGAGGAGCAAGAGGTCGCCAAGGCAGCTGTGTCACGGCCAGCTCCTCTGAGGGCAGGGTTAGCATGGCAGAGATGTGGAAAACTTTTGTCAACACGCCACAGCTAACTGCACCACCACCTGATACGCAACGTGTTAGCAGGAGGCAACATTTTACTAACATGGTGGAACAGTACGTGTGCACACCCCTCCACGTACTGACTGATGGTTCGGCCCCATTCAACTTCTGGGTCTCTAAATTGTCCACGTGGCCAGAGCTAGCCTTTTATGCCTTGGAGGTGCTGGCCTGCCCGGCAGCCAGCGTTTTGTCTGAACGTGTATTCAGCACGGCAGGGGGCGTCATTACAGACAAACGCAGCCGCCTGTCTACAGCCAATGTGGACAAGCTGACGTTCATAAAAATGAACCAGGCATGGATCCCACAGGACCTGTCCGTCCCTTGTCCAGATTAGACATTAACTACCTCCCCATAACCATATATTATTGGACTCCAGGGCACTTCCTCATTCAATCCTATTTTTATTTTCATTTTACCATTATATTGCGATGCTACCCAAAGTTGAATGAACCTCTCCTCTGCCTGTGTGCTAGGCCTAAATATATGCCAATGGACTGTTGCAGTGGTGGCTGACATGAAGCCTGATTCTCTGCTATGACATGCAGACTAATTCTCTGCTGACATGAAGCCAGATTGTCTGTTACGGGACCTCTCTCCTCTGCCTGGGTGCTGGGCCTAAATTTATGACAATGGACTGTTGCAGTGGTGGCTGACGTGAAGCCTGATTCTCTGCTATGACATGCAGACTGATTCTCTGCTGTCATGAAGCCAGATTGTCTGTTACGGGACCTTTCTCCTCTACCTGGGTTCTGGGCCTAAATTTATGAAAATTGACTCTTACAGTGGTGGGTGACGTGAAGCCTGATTCTCTGCTATGATATGAAGACTGATTCTCTGCTGACATGAAGCCAGATTGTCTGTTACGGGACCTTTCTCCTCTGCCTGGGTTCTGGGCCTAAATTTATGAAAATTGACTCTTACAGTGGTGGGTGACGTGAAGCCTGATTCTCTGCTATGATATGAAGACTGATTCTCTGCTGACATGAAGCCAGATTGTCTGTTACGGGACCTTTCTCCTCTGCCTGGGTTCTGGGCCTAAATTTATGAAAATTGACTCTTACAGTGGTGGGTGACGTGAAGCCTGATTCTCTGCTATGATATGAAGACTGATTCTCTGCTGACATGAAGCCAGATTGTCTGTTACGGGACCTTTCTCCTCTGCCTGGGTTCTGGGCCTAAATTTATGAAAATTGACTCTTACAGTGGTGGGTGACGTGAAGCCTGATTCTCTGCTATGATATGAAGACTGATTCTCTGCTGACATGAAGCCAGATTGTCTGTTACGGGACCTTTCTCCTCTGCCTGGGTTCTGGGCCTAAATTTATGAAAATTGACTCTTACAGTGGTGGGTGACGTGAAGCCTGATTCTCTGCTATGATATGAAGACTGATTCTCTGCTGACATGAAGCCAGATTGTCTGTTACGGGACCTTTCTCCTCTGCCTGGGTTCTGGGCCTAAATTTATGAAAATTGACTCTTACAGTGGTGGGTGACGTGAAGCCTGATTCTCTGCTATGATATGAAGACTGATTCTCTGCTGACATGAAGCCAGATTGTCTGTTACGGGACCTCTCTCCTCTGCCTGGGTGCTGGGCCTAAATATATGCCAATGGACTGTTGCAGTGGTGGCTGACGTGAAGCCTCATTCTCTGCTATGACATGCAGACTAATTCTCTGCTGACATGAAGACAGATTCTCTGTTACGGGACCTCTCTCCTCTGCCTGGGTGCCGGGGCCTAAATATCTGAGAATGGACTGTTCCAGTGGTGGCTGACGTGAAGCCTCATTCTCTGCTATGACATGCAGACTAATTCTCTGCTGACATGAAGACAGATTCTCTGTTACGGGACCTCCCTCCTCTGCCTGGGTGCTGGGCCTAAATATATGCCAATGGACTGTTGCAGTGGTGGCTGACGTGAAGCCTCATTCTCTGCTATGACATGCAGACTAATTCTCTGCTGACATGAAGACAGATTCTCTGTTACGGGACCTCCCTCCTCTGCCTGGGTGCTGGGCCTAAATATATGCCAATGGACTGTTGCAGTGGTGGCTGACGTGAAGCCTCATTCTCTGCTATGACATGCAGACTGATTCTCTGCTGACATGAAGCCAGATTCTCTGTTACGGGACCTCTCTCCTCTGCCTGTGTGTGTGCTGGGCCTAAATATATGCCAATGGACTGTTGCAGTGGTGGCTGACGTGAAGCCTCATTCTCTGCTATGACATGCAGACTGATTCTCTGCTGACATGAAGCCAGATTCTCTGTTACGGGACCTCTCTCCTCTGCCTGTGTGTGTGCTGGGCCTAAATATATGCCAATGGACTGTTGCAGTGGTGGCTGACGTGAAGCCTCATTCTCTGCTATGACATGCAGACTAATTCTCTGCTGACATGAAGACAGATTCTCTGTTACGGGACCTCCCTCCTCTGCCTGGGTGCTGGGCCTAAATATATGCCAATGGACTGTTGCAGTGGTGGCTGACGTGAAGCCTCATTCTCTGCTATGACATGCAGACTGATTCTCTGCTGACATGAAGCCAGATTCTCTGTTACGGGACCTCTCTCCTCTGCCTGTGTGTGTGCTGGGCCTAAATATATGCCAATGGACTGTTGCAGTGGTGGCTGACGTGAAGCCTCATTCTCTGCTATGACATGCAGACTGATTCTCTGCTGACATGAAGCCAGATTCTCTGTTACGGGACCTCTCTCCTCTGCCTGTGTGTGTGCTGGGCCTAAATATATGCCAATGGACTGTTGCAGTGGTGGCTGACGTGAAGCCTCATTCTCTGCTATGACATGCAGACTAATTCTCTGCTGACATGAAGACAGATTCTCTGTTACGGGACCTCCCTCCTCTGCCTGGGTGCTGGGCCTAAATATATGCCAATGGACTGTTGCAGTGGTGGCTGACGTGAAGCCTCATTCTCTGCTATGACATGCAGACTAATTCTCTGCTGACATGAAGACAGATTCTCTGTTACGGGACCTCTCTCCTCTGCCTGGGTGCCGGGGCCTAAATATCTGAGAATGGACTGTTCCAGTGGTGGGTGACGGGAAGCCAGATTCTCTGCTATGGAACCTCTCTCCAATTGATTTTGGTTAATTTTTATTTATTTAATTTTTATTTTAATTCATTTCCCTATCCACATTTGTTTGCAGGGGATTTACCTACATGTTGCTGCCTTTTGCAGCCCTCTAGCTCTTTCCTGGGCTGTTTTACAGCCTTTTTAGTGCCGAAAAGTTCGGGTCCCCATTGACTTCAATGGGGTTCGGGTTCGGGACGAAGTTCGGATCGGGTTCGGATCCCGAACCCGAACATTTCCGGGATGTTCGGCCGAACTTCTCGAACCCGAACATCCAGGTGTTCGCTCAACTCTAATTGTGAGTCTTGTCATTTCTTCAAAAAATCGATTCTTCTGATATGTAAATGACGCTGTAAGGAGCCCAGAGGGGCGTTATTCTTTCTCCACTGTGCCCAGGAACGCCCCTCTGAAGTGCCGTGCCCGGCTAAATTTGAAAACTAATAACGCCTCCAAGTTCATCTAAATCGCCTCCCAAATCCGATCCTCCTCTCGCTGGCATCCCAAATCCCTCGCAGGCGCAGTGCCGGCGATTGCCTGCGCTATGATAAGATGACTGACGGCACTGCGCCTGCGCGGGATTTGGGATGCCGGCGAGAGGAGGATCGGGGTGTTTGCCGCAGAGCGCGGCACTGAGGAGGGGGGGTGTTGAGCATTTAGCCGCGCCTCTGGGAGGCGATTTAGATGAACTTGGAGGCGTTATTAGTTTTCAAACTTAGCCGGGCACGGCACTTCAGAGGGGCGTTCCTGGGCACCGTGGAGAAAGAATAACGCCCCTCTGGGCTCCTTACAGCTTCATTTACATATCATAAGAATCGATTTTTTGTAGAAATGACAAGACTCACAATCAAAAGAACAAGACAGATGGAAAACAGGTACTCTGTTAAACATGGATTCATGAAAAAAAAATTGGGGGTAAATTGCTAGTGACAGATTCCCTTTAAAGGGAGTCTGTCACCACATTTGACCATATTAGACAGATCCTATAGCGTTATATGTGCCACCCAGCAGTTAAAAACGGTACCTTTGTTGCATATAACCGAGTCTTCTTTCTGCCAAAAATGAACTTTGAAGATTGTGTAAACGAGCCCTCTCAAGTGCCCAGGGCGGTGTCTCAATCTTCCGAGCCCAAGACCGGACCTCCCCAACGGCTCATAACCCTGCCCTCCGTGTGCCTGTGCCCGCCCGTTTACTCCCCTCGCCTTTTCCATTGCGGCTGCACGAGTCTCGTAGCTGGCGCATGCGCAATGCGATGCCCGGTCCTGGCAGGGCATCGCAATACCTACTGCGCATGCGCCGGCTACGAATTTGTCCGCGCAGCCGCAATGGAAAAGGCGAGGGGAGGGGAGTAAACGGGCGGGCACAGGCACAAGGAGGGCAGGGTTATGAGCCGTTAGGGAGGTCCGGTCTTGGGCTCGGAAGATTGAGACACCGCCCTGGGCACTTGAGAGGGCTCGTTTACACAATCTTCAAAGTTCATTTTTGGCAGAAAGAAGACTCGGTTATATGCAACAAAGGTACCGTTTTTAACTGCTGGGTGGCACATATAACGCTATAGGATCTGTCTAATATGGTCAAATGTGGTGACAGACTCCCTTTAAGGCTACTTTCACACTTGCGTTCAGAATGGATCCGTTTGCATTAACATGAACAAAAAAAAAAAAAAAAACATTTATTTTTTTTGTTCATGATAGTGCAAACGGATCCGTTTTGACTTTACATTGAAAGTCAATGGGGGATCCGTTTGAAAATTGAGCCATACTGTGTCAACTTCAAACGGATCCGTCCCCATTGACTTACATTGTAAGTCTGGACGGATCCGTTTGCCTCCGCACGACCAGGCGGACACCCGAACGCTGCAAGCAGCGTTCAAGTGTCCGCCTGCTGAGCGGAGGACAGACGGAGCCATACTGATGCATTCTGAGCGGATCCGCATCCACTCAGAATGCATTTCGGCTGTACGGATCCGTTCGGGGCCGCTTGTGAGAGCCTTCAAACGGAACTCACAAGCGGAGACCCGAACGCAAGTGTGAAAGTAGCCTAACATGGCACCCCAAATAAGGAGACCTGCAGGCTGCAGCAGATATCCCATGTGACAGGTCACCCCCAGGAAACCCCTAACAGTTTCTGTAGGTCATGTATAAATTTATTTAATGGGGGTGTGGCATGGGAGGAGCAAAGTCAGGAAGTGGGAGGGGCCATGGTGGGTAGTGGGCGGGGTTAAGGGGCCCAATTCAGTTTTTGCTATGGGGCCCAGTGATTCCTATGTACGCCTCTGATTCTGAGGATAGGTCATCAGTATCAAAATCTCGGAAAACCCCTTTAAGGAGGCGCTGTCTCCTCTCCTGACATGGATATTTTAGTATTCTATATTTGGATCATTTTTGGATTCTTTTCTAATAACTCTATGTTGTGCCTTTCCTCTGGATGTTTCCCTCTGTGTTCCTTATCTGCAGGACTGCAAAGTATATGCAGTATTACACCTTTAGGGCCACCAGCACACATTGCGGAATACATGTGGTTTTTCTGTGTGGATTTTCATGCAGAAAAAATTCCGCATATTACAGGCAAAGTGTGACGTGTCAGGCCCTGCTAAAATTTGTCCTCCAGAAAATCCACAGCTTTGTACAGTAGCCGCAAAGTGGATGAAAGTTTGAGAAATCTCATCCACATGCTGGGAAAAAAATCTGCGGCAAATCCGCAACAAAGCTGTATGAGACACGTTCCACTGTGGAAATTCGCCCAGCGTTGATGTATCCAAAAAGTACCACAGTCACGAAGCACAAAATGATTAAAGGGAGCCTGTCACCATAAAACTGTAAAGGAATCTGCAGGCAGCATGTTATAGAGCAGGAGGAGCTGAGCAGATAGATATAGAGTTATACAGACCTCCCAAGTGTCCCTCTTTTGGAGGGACAGTCCCTCTTTTTGACCCAAGTCCCTCTTTGCTCCTTAAAGGGAACCTGTCACCGGGATTTTGTGTATAGAGGTGAGGACATGGGTTGCTAGATGGCCGCTAGCACATCTGCAATACCCAGTCCCCATAGCTCTGTGTGCTTTTATTGTGTAAAAAAAGATTTGATCAATATGCAAATTAACCTGAGAGGAGTCCTGTCCCTGACTCATGTCAGGGACAGGACGCATCTCAGGGTAATTTGCATATGGATCAAATCGTTTTTTTTACACAATAAAAGCACACAGAGCTATGGGGACTGGGTATTGCGGATGTGCTAGCGGCCATCTAGCAACCCATGTTCTCAGCTCTATACACAAAATCCCGGTGACAGGTTCCCTTTAAATAGCCCTCTTTTTGATCTGAGGTATAGAATTACATTATAACATGTACAATATTAAACCAGAAAGTGTTTGTCGGGTCCTTATCTATGTATTAGACCCTGCTTTGTATATTATTTCATCATTTCATGCAATTTTGATTTTAGAGATTTCTATATTCAGATAATTTTTGCATCATTGTGCGCTAAGAAAACTTAAAAAATGTCTAAAGATGCAGGAAAAATAGATCTTTCACATACTGAGCCATAAGGCTGAGTTCACACAGGCGAGATTTCCGCGCGGGTGCAATGCAGTAGGTGAACGCATTGCACCCGCACTTAATCTGGACCCATTCATTTCTATGGGGCTGTGCACATGAGCTGTGATTTTCACGCATCACTTATGCGTTGCATGAAAATCGCAGCATGCTCTATATTGTGCGTTTATCACGCAACGCAGGCCCCATAGAAGTGAATGGGGCTGCATGAAAATCGCAAGCATCCGCAAACAAGTGCGGATGCGGTGCGATTTTCACGCATGGTTGCTAGGTGACAGTCTATTCACTGTATTATTTTCCCTTATAACATGGTTATAAGGGAAAATAATAGCATTCTGAATACAGAATGCTTAGTAGGTGGTCAATTAAGGGTTAAAAAAAATAAAAAAATTAACTCACCTTCTCCTCTTGATCACGTAGTTCCCAATCTCTTCTGATGAGCTGTCGGCTAAAGGACCTTTGGTGACGTCAGATCACATGCTCCAATCACATGGTCCATCACCGTGGTGATGGACCATGTGATTGGAGCATGTGATCTGCCGTCACCACAGGTCCTAGCCGGTAGTTCATCATTAAAGAAGTAAAGAAGAGACCGGGAACTACGCGATCAAGAGGAGGAGGTGAGTTAACTTTTTTATTTTTTTTTAACCCTCAATTGATCACCTACTAAGCATTCTGTATTCAGAATGCTATTATTTTCCCTTATAACCATGTTATAAGGGAAAATAATACAATCTACACTACAACTAACCCAAACCTGAACTTCTGTGAAGTTCGGGTCTGGGTACCACAGTCGGTTTTTTATCACGCGAGTGCAAAACACATTGCACCGCGCGATAAAAACTGGACATCGGAACGCAATCGCAGTCAAAACTGACTGCAATTGCGTCCCTTATCGCGCGGGTTTGCCGCAATACACCGGGACGCATCCGGACCTAATCCGGACACGCCCGTGTGAACCCAGCCTAAGTGTCCCTCTTTGACCATACAAAAAGTTGGGAGGTATGGTTTTATGGGAAAAGATTCAGCATAACTTGTATCTCCTTCAATTAAATTCCTGCTCATTCTGGGCTTAGAGGTCAAGGAGACGGTCCTATCAGTGACTGACAGCTCTCTATGTTTACACAGTCATAGAGGGAAGGCTGTCATCACTGATAGGACGACTCCTTGTCTTCAATTGTTTATTGACAGTCTTCTCTCTATCACTCTGTATACAGAGATAGCTGTCAATCACTGATAGGACCGTCTCCTTAACTCAAAGCCCAGAACGGGCATGACAGGTCCTTTCTCCTACCATCATCCAGATAGAGTACTGCTGCAGGAGAAATTTGCAATAGTTTTATGTGGAGATTACCTCAGCAGAAGATGACAGAGGGTGTTATACTATATACTGTATACTGTGGGGTGTTATACTATATACTTTGGAGTACTGCATACTGTGGGGTGTTATACTGTATATTGCATACTGTGGGGTACTGCATACTGCGGGGTGTTATATGTATACTGCATACTGTGAGGTACCATATACTGTATACTGTGGGATTTTATACTATATACTGTGGGTGTTTTACTACAGGGAGTGCAGAATTATTAGGCAAATGAGTATTTTGACCACATCATCCTCTTTATGCATGTTGTCTTACTCCAAGCTGTATAGGCTCGAAAGCCTACTACCAATTAAGCATATTAGGTGATGTGCATCTCTGTAATGAGAAGGGGTGTGGTCTAATGACATCAACACCCTATATCAGGTGTGCATAATTATTAGGCAACCTCCTTTCCTATGGCAAAATGGGTCAAAAGAAGGACTTGACAGGCTCAGAAAAGTCAAAAATAGTGAGATAGTTTGCAGAGGGATGCAGCACTCTTAAAATTGCAAAGCTTCTGAAGCGTGATCATCGAACAATCAAGCGTTTCATTCAAAATAGTCAACAGGGTCGCAAGAAGCGTGTGGAAAAACCAAGGCGCAAAATAACTGCCCATGAACTGAGAAAAGTCAAGCGTGCAGCTGCCAAGATGCCACTTGCCACCAGTTTGGCCATATTTCAGAGCTGCAACATCACTGGAGTACCCAAAAGCACAAGGTGTGCAATACTCAGAGACATGGCCAAGGTAAGAAAGGCTGAAAGACGACCACCACTGAACAAGACACACAAGCTGAAACGTCAAGACTGGGCCAAGAAATATCTCAAGACTGATTTTTCTAAGGTTTTATGGACTGATGAAATGAGAGTGAGTCTTGATGGGCCAGATGGATGGGCCCGTGGCTGGATTGGTAAAGGGCAGAGAGCTCCAGTCCGACTCAGACGCCAGCAAGGTGGAGGTGGAGTACTGGTTTGGGCTGGTATCATCAAAGATGAGCTTGTGGGGCCTTTTCGGGTTGAGGATGGAGTCAAGCTCAACTCCCAGTCCTACTGCCAGTTTCTGGAAGACACCTTCTTCAAGCAGTGGTACAGGAAGAAGTCTGCATCCTTCAAGAAAAACATGATTTTTATGCAGGACAATGCTCCATCACACGCGTCCAAGTACTCCACAGCGTGGCTGGCAAGAAATGGTATAAAAGAAGAAAATCTAATGACATGGCCTCCTTGTTCACCTGATCTGAACCCCATTGAGAACCTGTGGTCCATCATCAAATGTGAGATTTACAAGGAGGGAAAACAGTACACCTCCCTGAACAGTGTCTGGGAGGCTGTGGTTGCTGCTGCACGCAATGTTGATTGTGAACAGATCAAAACACTGACAGAATCCATGGATGGCAGGCTTTTGAGTGTCCTTGCAAAGAAAGGTGGCTATATTGGTCACTGATTTGTTTTTGTTTTGTTTTTGAATGTCAGAAATGTATATTTGTGAATGTTGAGATGTTATATTGGTTTCACTGGTAAAAATAAATAATTGAAATGGGTATATATTTGTTTTTTGTTAAGTTGCCTAATAATTATGCACAGTAATAGTCACCTGCACACACAGATATCCCCCTAAAATAGCTAAAACTAAAAGCAAACTAAAAACTACTTCCAAAAATATTCAGCTTTGATATTAATGAGTTTTTTGGGTTCATTGAGAACATGGTTGTTGTTCAATAATAAAATTAATCCTCAAAAATACAACTTGCCTAATAATTCTGCACTCCCTGTATATATTGTATACTGTGGGGTACTGCATACTGTGGGGTGTTGTACTGTATACTGCATACTCTGGGGTACTATATACTGTAGGATATTATACTATAAACTGTATAATGTGGGGTAATGCATACTGTAAGGGGTGCTGTACTGTATAATGTGGGGTACTATATAGTGTATACTGTGGGGATATTATACTATATCCTGTATACTATGAAGTGATATGGGTATATACTGTATAATGTGGGGTGTTATACTGTATACTGTGGGGTGTTATATACTGTATACTGTGGGATGTTATTTACTGTGTACTGTGGGGTGTTATATACTGTATACTGTGGGATGTTATTTACTGTGTACTGTGGGGTGTTATACTATATACTGCATACTGGGGATGTTATATACTGTGGGGGTTTTATATATAGAGATAAGCAAATGAAAAAAAAATTGATTTGCCGGTTCACCAAATCGAATATATTCTCGGCGAATTACTGGCTGCAGAGAGCCTTTATAGTGGTGTAGAACACTGTGCCCTTCAGTAACACGCATAGGGAGTCTGCTGTGGTAGTGAAATAATACTGTGAGTCAGTATGACATGCAGATGACAGGCATCGCTCTTAGGCCTCCTTCACATGGGCATTGGGGGTGATGTGCGGGAAAAGATGCAGGTGCGTTGCGGGAAAATGTGTGATTTTTACCCGCGGGTGCAGAGCGTTTTAATGCGTTTTGCACGCGCGTGAGAAAAATCTGCATGTTTGGTACCCAGACCCGAACCTGGACTTCTTCACAGAAGTTCGAGTTTGGGATCAGTGTTGTGTAAATTTTATTATTTTCCCTTATAACATGGTTATAAGGGAAAATAATAGCATTCTTAATACAGAATGATTAGTAAATTAGGGGTAAAAAAAAAATTCAACTCACCTGATCCACTTGTTCGCGCAGCCCGGCTTCTCGTCTTTCCTCTTCATTGAGGACCTGGGAGAAAAGGAACATGGTGATGGATCATGTGATGGACCATGTGAAGAGCGCAGTGACGTCACCAAAGGTCCTTTTCTCCCAGGTCCTCAAAGAAGAAGAAGTGGATGAGGTGAGTTTAATTTTTAATTTTTATTTTTTAACCCCTCCATCCCCAATTTATTTAGCATTGTCTCAAGAATGCTATTATTTTCCCTTATAACTATGTTATAAGGGAAAATAATAAAGATTGGGTCCCCATCCCGATCGTCACCTAGCAACCATGTGTAAAAATCGCACCGCATCCTCACTTGCTTGCAGATGCTTGCGATTTTCACGCAGTCCCACTCACTTCTATGGGGCCTGCGTTGCATAAAAAACTTACAATATAGAGCATGCTGCTATTTTCATGCAACGCACAAGTGATGCGTGAAAATCACCGCTCATGTGCACAGCCCTTATAGAAATGAATGGGTCCGGATTCAGTGCAGGTGCAATGTGTTCACCTTACGCATTGCACCTGCGCGGAAAACTCGCCCGTGTGAAAGAGGCCTTAGAATCACTGCACACTTCACTTTTTTGGGCAGTCACGGGGCCAAAACTGACCAAATGACTCAAGTATGAACTCCGCCTTACAGGTAGATGTTAGCGCCAAGAAGAAGCGCACTCCTTCACACCATCGTCAGCTGATTCCACATAGATGTCTACAGAACCTGTTCTATTAAACGCTTATACAAGTAGAGCCCCCCTGACAGAGTGGAGAGGGTGTCAGCAGTAAGTTTGTGTTGACGTCACTGATTATTTTGCCCTTGCTCTGATCAGTCAGAACAATAACCCACAAAAAACGGATCCTGTCTGTGAACCATCTGCTTTCACTCGGTCAGCATTTGGTCAGTAATCCATCAGTATTGCTAATGCCAAAAAAAACAGGAGTGCATCCAAAACACAGATGACACGTGAACTGAATATTTGCATTTCTTCTGTGTTTTGTACCCACTCCTGCTTTTGGCTACCAAATCCTAAGCCAATTCTGATGGCACCATACAAGCCTTACAGCTGCTACACAGAGAGGATCCATTGTGCGTCTCATTTTACCTTCCTTCTATCAGATCAGAGGAAGGGTCAAATAAATTATGATGTCAGCCAAGCCAAAAAGGCTAAATAGTAGCACAGTCATGAAGTGGGGAGGGTGGGAACAGCATAAGAAGTCCAGAGTAGCCCTATGACATAGTTGTGAGGTAAAAGCAGCATGAGGAGACCACAGAGTGCCCCAATGACAGAGTCTGGAGGTGGCGGCAGCATCAGGAGGCAGCAGAATGGCAAGGTGATATAGTGTGGAGGTGGTGCCAGAATCTGAAGACCACAGCGTGGCAAGGGTACATAGTGGTGAGGTGGAAGCAGCATGAGGAGACCAGAGAGTAGCCCAATGACAGAGTCTCTATGTGGCAGCAGCATGAGGAGATCACAGAGTGGCAAGGTGACATAGTGTGGAGGTGGGTGTCAACACCAGTACCCGCTGAAGATGGTGGGTGACAGAAGGTGCACTTGGCATCAGATGTGTTGCATCAGGAGGGTGGCAGCATCAGAATAGTATCTGAGGCAAGTAGCCAGAAGAAACCAGTCTCTTTTGTCAAAGTGTTGGTGTGGCACCATGGATGATCTAGTCTGATGCATCAGGAATTGGTGGGTGGAAATCCTGGCTGATCCATGCCCGAGGTTAGTCTCTCCACATTTTGGATGAACAGGTGAGTTCTTCTTGGGGTAACTATGGCCCAAGCCGCACTAAACACCCGCTCTGATGCCACACTACTGGCTGGGCAGGACAGCTTTTGCGGCCACAAATCCAGTTTGGCTGCCCAGTAATCAAGCGGATCTTCAATGACGGCTGGCAGGGTGCACTCCAAGTATGCAAACACCTGCTGGTTCAGGTTCTGCTCTACGTCTAGCTGCTGGTGATGGTGAGTGGTTTCTTCACTAGGCCAGTGAAGAAAGCTGCTCATCAACGACTGTAGAGTCAGGCTGCTGCCGATGGAGCTGTACTGCTCCTGCCACCCCACCCCTCCCCAGCAGCTATGGCAGTGGAACATGAGCACAGAGGGCCCCCCTGGTCAGACCTGCAAGAGGATGGACGATGATGCAGATAGGCAGCAGCCAACTGACTACATAGTATGTCTGTATAGTAGTTCAGTTTGTCCTCCCTCTCAGCGGGTGTAAAAAAGGCCCCTATTTTGAACCGGTATCAAGGGTCCAATGAGGTGGAGAGCCAGAAGTCATCCCTCTGCCGAATGGTAACAATTTGACTGTCACTACCCAAGCAAGTGAGCATGCACGGGCCATTTGCGCAAGTGACTCGGAGGGATTCCCTGCCTCCATCTCCACTGCATACTGCCACGGTGTGTCCGGGTCCTCTGCCTCCTCTTCCTCATCACCCGGTAGCTACTCTGGCTGCTCCTGCACCCATTTCGCTACACATTGCTTGTGCTCCAATGTCCTCCTCCTCCAGTTCAGCCCCCACAGGACTCATGTGGCCATGAGATCTAGGCACCACGTCTCCAGTCCCCTGACCAGACAGATTTACCAGCATCTGTTCCAGTACATGAAACAGTGGAATGACATTGTTCACCCCATAGTCCTGGCAACTGACCAATAACGTGGCCTCCTCAAAGGGCCTGAGTAAACGGCAGGTGTCACGCATGAGCTGCCACTGGCTGACATCGAAGTTACACAGGGAAGTACTCCTGTCTGCTTGGATCATCAGGAAATCGCTGATGGCCTTTTTCTGTTCGTACAGTCGGTCCAACATATGGAGGGTGGAATTTCAACAGGTGGAAACGTCGCATATCAGCCTATGTTGGGGGATGCCGTTCTGCTGCTGCAGCTCGAAGAGGGTGTGCTTTACGGTGTACGAGTGGCTGAAGTTTCCTGGGCATTTTTAGGATGTCTTGCAGATGTGTGGAAGACTTCAGATACCGCTTGAAAACCAGATTGAACACGTGTGCCATGCATGGGGGCATGGCTCAGCCCTCCTTGACGCAGCGCCGACAAAATGTTCTTGCCGTTGTCGGTCACCATGGTTCTGATTTTCAGTTGTCGCAGAGAAAGCCAGGACTTTATTTCTTGCTGAAGGAAACCGAGCAGTTCCTCCGCTGTGTGACTCCGTTTGCCCAGGCAAACGAGGTGCAGAACAGTGTGACACCACCGCGCCTTGCACATGTGGTATGCTTGAGGGGCACTGTGAATTGTCCCTGAAGTGGAGGCTGAGGACACGGTGGAGGATGGCAGGAGGAGGCAGAGGAGGACATTGTCACAGGACCAACGACATGGCAACGTGGAGGTGGAAGCGGCGTAACCTGGCTAAGTTGCTGGTGTGGCTATGCAGGAACCACATTTACCCAGTGGGCCGTAAAGGACATGTATTGTCCCTGACCGTAGTTACAGCTCCACACGTCAATGCTGCAATGCATTTTGGCAGACACCAACAGGCACCTTCTGTTCTACGTGTGCAGAGCTGGTACTGCCTTTTTAGCAAAGAAATCAGTTCTCTGAAAGCTGCAGAGTCCACCACTTGGAAAGGGAGCGACTGCAGCACCAGCAACCTGGACAGGAGCATGTTCAGCTTCTGCGCCGTTGGATGAGTGCACGCATACTGTTGTCTCTTGGCAATCGCTTCGGTGATCGATTGCTCACGGAATGAGTGACAAAGAGTAGGAGGAGGAGGAGCAGGAGGATCAGGACCAGCAGATGATGGGAAGGACAGACAGCTCCCTTCGGCTGAGGTGGTGGAGCCTTGACAGGTGCATGCCAGCGGGTGAAGCAGCAGTTGCTGCGGCAGGCTTGACCACCGCATTGGAGCCACAGTTCTCCCGGGCCACTTTATGGCGACGCTGCATATGTTGATGCAGGGCCGTGGTGCCAACATTGGCACCCTGGTCACGCTTCACCTTCTGCCCACAGATTCTGCATATGACCACGTTCACCTCCTCCGGCGGATTTTTAGAAAACCGTAACACCGCCAAGTAGGTGATTTTATCCCCAACACTATGCACTGACTGACTGCTACTGCCGCTGCCTCCTTGAACCCCTGCACCACTACTTCCTGGGCAGGTAGGCTCCCACGAAGCGGGTGGTCTACCCCGGGCACGTTTGGCTCCCAACCTCCCACTTCTGCCACCCTGCTGACTCCTGGCCTCTCTAGTGACTTGCTGGCTCACTGACAAGCTGCCACCCTCTTCTCCCGATGATGATGAAGCCCCTTCGTCACCCGGCTTCCAAGTGCGATCAGCTACATCATCATCATCATCATCGAGTAGTGTCTGCATGTCACTGATGTCCTCCTCAACCGTCTCTGGGTCAGGAGCCTGACCGCTCGCAACACCAGCTCCGATGCCACTCTCCTCATCACTACTTGCCCGCCTAGTGGAGGAAGAGGTGGATGTCTCCTCTAGATCTTGGCTGGGCAGTAGCTGCTGACTGTCCTCTAGTAGCTCCTCCTCGCTGAAAAGTGGAGCCGAGCCTACTGCAAATAATACTTCTCGCGGTGAGGGAACTGAAAATGAGAGAGGAAGGTTCAGGACAGGTGGGGGCACAGGGATTGCTCCGGGGCCATGCCAATTAAGCGTAGTGTCAGAGGAATCCACCGACTCTTGGCTGGTGGTGTCTGATGTCACTTGGGACGAAGTGGATGACCGAGTGAACCATTCAAGAACCGCTGGGTTGCTGGTCAAGACACAACCGCTAGATGACAGGCCTCTCGCTGCGACTCTTGCAGCCATGCCCCCTTACTCTGCTGCTATCCCTGCCAGCGCCACAAACATTTAGCCCTCTGCCACTTTCCTGTGCAGGGCCTGGCACTTGTCTGTCTGATATACTGTTAGATCAAATAACCAAATGCTAGATCAAATACTGTATATTTTTATTTCATCACTAATACACGGCAAATAGGTCTGTAGAGTATATCACTGCATCGGTGAGCGGCAATTAGACCCTATTTTTTTTTCTACTTTGACACAACACAAAAGGCTTTTCAACAAATAAGTGCACTGCAGAACAGTGAATATATTTTTCTTTTGCCACTGATACATGGCAAAAAGGGCTTAACATATAACTGCACCGCACAAGGGCAAATAAGACGTACTGTAGAAATATTTCCTTGTAATAAACCTTGTTAATGCCTGTATCAAACAGCACTTGCACCCCAATCACAAGAACGGGTTTGCTGGAATTACAGAGCAGTATAATGGCAATTTGGATCCCCAGTCAGTGCAGCAAGGTGTAATAGGATTGTTCCTATTACCCAGTCAACCTCCCCTGCTGAATCCTGTTCCACAGAAATGCTGTGGAATGATTCCTCCCTATCCTTTCCCTGCACTTTAGCTCAATGACTTTTTTTCTATCACTGTCCCTCGCGCCTGCAGACATCTCTCCCTGTACTAAGTACACTGGTAAATGGCAGAATCTAAGATGGCTGCCGCTATTTATAGGGCTGTGGCATCACAGGGCTGGCTGGCTGCTGATTGGCTGCATGCATGGCATTATGGGTCATCCCGTCTTCCCAGAGTTCCTTTCTCCATTTCCTCACACGTGCAGCAGCCATTTTAGGAAAAAATGCTATTCGTTACCACAAAGCATAAGGAAATTCGCCTTCGATGCAAATCAAATTTTTCCTGAAATTCGGAACGAATTCCACTTCATCAGCTTCGATTCACTCATCTCTAGTTATATACTGTATACTGTGGGGGTGTTATATACTGTGGGGTGTTATACTATATACTGCATACTGTTATACTCTATCCAGGGTTGCCAACCATCCAGAAACTTCTGGACAGTCTGTAAAAATAGGCAACTATTGGTTCATGACTAGATTATTTTGGTGGTAATTATCATCATTTTACAGCTCACAGTAAATGTTGATAATGAGTTCCTATCAGTAGATTGTGCTATAGTCTTATATTAATTATAATATTTATCATTCATTATAGTTTTTCCAATTTCCGAAGAATGTCTGTAAATTTGGGATCAGTTGTCCAGAAAAAAGAAAAAATCTGGTTGGCAACCCTGTACTTTATTCTGTATAATGTGGGAATGTTATACTATATACTGTGAAGCGTTATACTATGGGTATATACGGTACTGTATACTGTGGGGTGTTATATTGTATACTGCATAGTGTGGGGTGTTAAAAAAATAAATAATATGGGGCAGAAATCAAAAGAGGGGATGGTCGGGGCAAATGGAGGGAAGGGGCCCACGATGGGTAAACAAAGTTTATGATACACTTAACCCTCACTGACTTAACTTACTGAATTTTACATGAATGGGCCTTCCGGGGACCCCTGTCACATGACGTTCCTCTTCTGAAAATCCATCTTCCACTGACTTCACGTTCTCTACCAGGTTTCCGGCCTGGGCTATTGAAGGTACGTCACTTGAGCCATAGACGGAACCAGAACCATCCTTCTCCCTGGCGCATGTACATACTCCTAAATCCACCTTATCGGCACGTACGTACGCCAAGGAGAGGGTTAATTGTGGCACCCTCCATAGTGGAAATGTCCATGGCCAAAGAGCAAGATATTGAGAAGAGGAGCATCATATGACTGGGTTCCCATGAGTCAGAATCACGCAAGTTCACTAAGATAAGTATATTACAAACTTTATCCTATGTGTAATTAAGGTGGGTTTGAGGGACCCGCTGGGTCCTGGAAACCCCCTTTGAAGTCTTTGCAGGTTCTGTCCATGCCCTGCCTGTAGCAGCCTATATTCAGTGCTTGTAGCTAGAGGCAGCAGGGACCTCATAACCTCTGTACTATACTACTATATCAATTACTCATGCTTGTAATATATGTGCAAGTAATTACCAATACATGATATTAAGAAACTGCTTAGAATGTAATTCCCTTAAATCACAATTCAAACATAACTTTTACTGTAACTTTTGCAAAAATAAAGTCCCAAAACAGTTGGCCACACCTCACTCAAGGAAGAGGCAGGACTGAGGACAAGCAGCACGGCCACAATTTCATCCAGGTTTTACTGCCATATTAATCAGATTTCTGATAAAATTAATAAAGAGCCTATTAAAAACATGGAAATACTTCCCAACAAAATAATAGTTCTGGAGCATCTTGTCTTAGAACTCTGCATTGTAGTGTTCCTCAGTTATTCCTCCTGAAAAGGTGTGACTAAATTGATCATCGGGAGGTACCATTCCCCTTGTCAATGGAGAATGGGGTGTCACTAGAGAATCTGACAATGTCAGCACTGGTTGGGAAGTTTTACACTATGTAGAGACATGCCCCCCTTTGAAAAGTGGAAAAGTAACGCCAAGTTTCCAGGAGGAATAACAGAAGAATGGCACAAAGCAGAGCTCTAAGAAAACATACTCCAGAATTGATATTTTATGGGTAATGCACGTATTTAGTAAAACAGATGTCGGGAGAGCTGACAGATCCTTTAAGAAACCAGATTTACAAAAAAGTAGCAAACCTTATTTGTAAATCCTTTATAGAAAACTAGACATTTAGCCCGCCCAATAAGGGGCACTAGAACAGTAGTGCATAAACATTAGTAGGAACAGTCTATATTAAATGGCAAGGGAACTTGACCACATTGGCTGAGACTGCTGGCTGCGGCTTGTGGCTGAGACTGCTGGCACTGGGTGCTGGCTGTGGCTGAAAATGCTGGCACTGACTGTTGGCTGAGACTGGTGGCTGAGACTGCTGGCACTGACTGCTGGCTGTGGCTGAGAGTGCTGGCTGCGGCTGGTGGCTGAGACTGCTGGCACTGAGTGCTGGCTATGGCTGAGACTGCTGGCACTGAGTGCTGGCTATGGCTGAGACTGCTGGCACTGAGTGCTGGCTGTGGCTGAGACTGCTGACTGTGGCTTGTGGCTGAGACTGCTGGCACTGAGTGCTGTGATGCATGTAATGTCGGCGCTCCGACGTGGAGAGCACACCATAGGAGGCGGTGATTGGCCAGCGCGCAGGTGTGGGCAGTGCGGCCGGCGCATGGAGCGTCATGTGATGCTTGGTCAGCACGCCATGCGCGCTGGTGTGGGCGGCGCAGTTGCATGTGGGGTGGCTGTGATTGGATGGCGCACTGGTGTGGGTGGTGCAGGCAGCGTGTGGAGCACCGTGTGTTGATTGGACGGCGCGCCGCTCACTTCAATTATCGGCCACACGCACGTACACACAGCATGCACACAGGGCTTTTATTAGTATAGATATACTGTGAATTATATGATGGGTTTATGTATAATGTATTCTAGGATAATTAGATCAATGTATATACTGTATAATAATAATGTACACTGTGTATGGTATACAGCAGCACACTGGAACAACACAGCCGTGTGCCCTGACATGGAGTCTTCCAGTTGTTTACATGAGTGTCCTCTGCCCCCTTCCTTCTTGTGTTCCCCATCCCCCAGGATGAGGGTGGGAGGGGAACCGGCTGGCCCCTCACTCCAGCCCGAGGTCTCAGCTCTCCGCTCACAGAGGACAGGCCCTGGGAATGTAGTTCTGGCTGCAGATAAGGGGAAGGGAGGAGAGAAGGTAGTCCCTGCGGAATTCCGTGCCGTACTCGCCCGTGAGCGTGACTGAACGGACGGTGCTGGGTACAGTGCACAGAGCGGAGGGTTCCCGTTTCATACTCAGGCAGTAAGGACTTAGGTTCGTTGGTGGAGCAGTGCGGAACTTGGTTACAGGACAGCGATAAATCCGCCGTCGGAGCAGGGGGGGGGGAGAGTATCCGCGGCGGCTTCACACGCAGCATGGAGGGTCCTGAGCGGGGAAGTGTCAGCCGGGGCCGGGAGAGCGCTGAGCATTGAGGCGCACGCTTGTGATGTACAGGGGCCACACGCAGACATGGGTGCCGTGCTGAGGAGACTGCTGGTCTGCAGCCTAATCTGCCTGCTGAAGGGTAAGTGCGGGGTCATGTGACTGCGGAGTCTGTGGGGGCTGAGAGCGAGGGGGTGACTTGGGGCAAAGTCGAGAGAAGAGGTGTGGGTGGATTGGACGGCGCGCGGTGCATGCACACTTCTATTATCAGCACGCACGGACACCAGCCCAGAGCACACACACAGGGCTTTCATTTGTATACAGTAGATGTGTAGAGACACGACTGTACATTTAATAGCTTTTTCTGGAGGAACTTGGATGTAGACATTTCTGTTTTCTAGAGACATAACATCAACAGCATTAGAGCATCTCCCCGTCCATGGACTGGAATACATCCAGGTCTTAGTGGCAGAAAAATCCTATTATCTGAAGAAATTACCAGCACTGGACAAACTGGCCAACCTGGTGGAGGCCCAGCTGACCTATCCCAGTCACTGCTGTGCGTTTGCTGACATGAGACTAAAGGAGTAAGTACCATATTACATCTCCAAGAATACTAATGATTATAGCATCTCGATGTATAAAAGGGATTGTCCCACAAAAACATATTCAGCACCTGGATCTGTATAGCCACTGAGCTATTCACTGAAATCTATCTGTATAGCGCCACCTGCTGTTTGCTCTTTCTCTTATTTCTCTGTCCTGCTCACTGAGATGGAAGCACAAGCTCAGTTACATCCTTCAACAGCCAGTAGCTGCAGGAGAAAGGACATGCCCTCTGAGAAAGGACACACTCCCTAAGCATTCAACTTGAAATAAATCTAGCAGAACAATTGGAGCAATGAACGGGGAGATCTCCGGATCCCTGTGAGGTACAGGGTACAGGCTATAGCTTTGCCAGAAACAGGTTTTCATGTACTAAGTTATGGATGATTTTAATTTTTACGTTAATCATAATATAACCCCTTTAAAGGTTATCCAAGCTCTGAAATGCCCCCCCCCCCATATATGTCGGACCCCTCACACACAATGTACTCACCTGCATCACTTGTAAAGTCCGCATGGCCGTCGCTGCATTTCCCTGTTGCGCGGACGAAAACATCCGGCATCGGAGGGGGGCAGCCAATAACAGACAGTGACAGAGATGAGCCTCCCTAGCATTGCGGCTGACCCTAGCCCCCCCCCCCCCCCCAGCCCCAGACGAAGGCACGGCGTAACGCGTGTCAGGGTAACGCCATCCTGGTTTGCACGCACCCTTCAGTGAGTTTTTTTTTTAATGCAGCATGTTGTAGATATTCTGGTCAATATAATGAGAGGTGATTGTCTCTTGATTATTTGGTTGCCAGTATCCTCCATTTATGTATAATGATTGTTTATGCAACTATAGAACACTATATTTGCTGCATCATGTCTTAATATGTATTTACATAATTGTGTGCGCTACCAGGATGGTGTTTTCTTCTGTCACTTTTTCTTTTTAACATCAACATTCTTTTATATGTGAAGATTAATTCAATAAAATATTATATTTTATAGGGCTGCAGCTAACGATTATTTGAATAATCAATTAGTTGTCGATAATTTCATTGATTAATTTGGAAAAAACACCAAAATGATTGGTTTATATGATTTTAATTGAAAAATTATGTTCGAAGGCCATATTAAAATAAATTGTGGATGGAACTGTTGTGGAGGATCTGTGGATGGCGCTGTTATGGGGGGGATCTGTGGATGACACACTGGTATGGGGGATCTGTGGGTGGCACTGGTATGGGGGATCTGTGGGTGGCACTGTTATGGGGGATCTGTGGATGGCACTGTTATGGGGGATCTGTGGATGGCACTGTTATGGGGGATCTGTGGGTGGCACTGTTATGGGGGATCTGTGGATGGCACTGTTATGGGGGATCTGTGGATGGCACTGTTATGGAGGGGATCTGTGGATGGCACTGTTATGGAGGTGATGTGTGGATGGCACTGTTATGGAGGATCTTTGGATGACACTGTTATGGGGAGGGGGACCTGTGGATGACCATGATATGGGGGGATCTACAGATGACACTATATAGCATCTTATGTTATATTTGTCATCCACAGATCTCCCCCATAGCAGTGTCATCCACAGATCCCTCTTCCCATAACAGTATCATCAACAGATCCCCCTCCCCATAACAGTGCCATCCACAGATCCCCCTCCCCATAACAGTGTCATCCACAGATCCCCCTCCCCATAACAGTGCCATCCACAGATCCCCCTCCCAGTAACAGCCCCGGCCCCGTCGCTCACAGCACTATTCCTTAACAGGCAGTAACTTTTACTTTAAATCACCGCATCTTTATTACCTTACAATGAAGTTCCAGTAACAGGCAGAGCGGGCGGCAGCGTAACGTCACTTACTCAAGTGACGCGCCTGTGCCGCCCACTTTATTAATAAAGCAGGCGGATAATGCGCGTCACGTGAGTAAGTGACGTTACGCCGCCGCCCGCTCTGCCTGTTACTGGAACTTCATTGTAAGGTAATAAAGATGCAGTGATTTAAAGTTCAGGGACCCGCAGGCATAGCGCCTGACCGCCCGCTCCCGCCCGCTCCCGCCCGCATAACAACGAATCTCGTTATCGAATATTATCGATAACATTGATTAATCGTTGCAGCACTAATATTTTATATGGGTACCTTGTGAGCTCCATTTTTTTTGTTTAAGTCTGGTTCTTTAGTGCCTACAGGTAGAGATGAGCGAAATTCTTAAAAATTTGATTCGGCTGCTTTGCTGAATTTTACAAAAAATTCACTTTGTGACTAATTACTTTGTCACGAAGCGCATTTCTTTGCAAGTAGTGGGCACATGACAGGGAACGGTGATTGCGCTGCCTCCCAGATTGAACCTCACAGATGCCGCATCCATCGCCGATCACATCTGAGATTAATATTAAGGCATTTCAGGGGTTTATCAGTTAAAAAAATTACATTGTACTTACTTTATCCATTTGAGCGCGAAGAGACTGCTGCGGCCATCTTGCTTGAAGATCCAGCACTAAATCTCAAGTCACCGCACACGAGATTTAGTGCGGTGTCTGCAAGCAAAATGGTTGCAGCGGCCTCTTCGCTCTCAAATGAATATTGAGGTACCATATGATTTTTTATTTTCTTTACATTTCAGAGAAAATTGATTAGTTGCCATGAAGCACGAGGAAATTCAGCTTTGCGGCAAATTGAATTTTCCATTAATTTTGGATCGAAGTCCACTTCGGATACTTTGATTAGCGCAAGCTGCGCAACACTACCTACAGTGAGTCTAATGCAGTCTTAGACACAACCCCATGTCTCATCATTGGGTAAGGCCTCATGCACACGACCGTTGTTTAATTCCGTGTCCGTTGTTCAGTTTTTCGTGATTTTCTGCGGACCCGTTGACTTTCAATAGGTTTGTTGAAAACTCGTCTAATGCACCGTTTGTCATCTGTGTTGGTCTATGTGCAGATATCTGATTGGAGCTGACTTAGTGACTTTTTTTTTTCTCTTTTGCACATAAACGGTAAAACTTTATTCCTTAGTAAAAATGACCACTCCACACCATGAGGGCCCCCCTGAGCAAAGATTAGTAAATGTGGCCGGCCGGGTGGCCCCAGGCCACAGTTCACCAGACAGAGAGAACCCAACCCCTTATGTCTCCAGTCTCTATAATAATCCCCCACTAATGGGGTTATTTAAATTAGTGGGGGATTATTATAGAGACGGGAGACATAAGGGGTTGGGTTCTCTCTGTCTGCTGAACTGTGGCCTGGGGCCATCCGGCCGGCCACATTTACTAATCTTTGCTCAGGGGGGCCCTCATGGTGTGGTGTGGAGTGGTCATTTTTACTAAGGAAAAATAGTTTAGCCATTTATGTGCAAAAGAGAAAATAAGAAGTCAGCTCCAATCAGATATCTGCACATAGACCAACTAGACTCTTGGTCTTTGTGCAGATGGATATCTGATTGGAGCTGACTTCTTATTTTCTCTTTTGCACATAAATGGTTAAACTATTCTTCCTTAGTGAAAATGACCAGTCCAGTCCACACCATGAGGGCCCCCCTGACCCTGAGGCGAGCAAAGATTAGTAAATGTGGCCGGTGGTGGGGCCCCAGGCCACAGTTCAGCGGCAGACTGCAGACAGAGAAAACCGAACCCAACCCCTTTTGTCTCCTGGGGCCGCCTGTCTCCATCCCCCACTAATTTATGAATGGATCTGATCATCTGGGGTAAATTATTAATTCGGGGTGACCTGACCGACTGACCGGCCTAAATTTCTAATATAAAATAAAATCAATATGCGTGCTGCTTTTTGCTTTACCTACCACCTCCCCTTCTGGTGCGGCAGTGGCAGGTCTCAGGTCTGGCTGTGTAAGGTAGGTACTAGGTGAGTGAGTCACTGGTGCCTTGGTCTGGTCACGTGAGGCTGTGAGTGACTCACCACCCAATCCCTTTAGCTCCGGACCGGAGGCTCCCTGCTGCTGGCCTGGCTGCTCCGCCGTTGCGCCACTCCAGGCTGCGGACGGTGAGTCACACACACACACCCTTTTACCACGTGACGGCGGGGGGGGGGGGCCGCGGACGTGCTTGCTAAGCAGCGCAGCCACCGCTTGTAAGTTGTTGTGAAGAATGCTGCTGGCGCTGCTGCGCATAGTGTGTGAATCAGAATGGGATGTGGGACTGGGAGTCGGGACTCGGGAAACGGAGCTCCCTTGGGCCCCCAGGAGCAACTGGGCCCGGGGCAGCTGCCTCTTTTGCCCTGCGGCAAAGACTGCCCTGGTTAGTATATAAAATGAGAATGCTGGGACTGGGAGAAAATGTCTGTATGTGGGTAAGTAACTGGCTCAGTGATAGAAAACAGAAAGTGGTTATTAACAGTACACACTCAGATTGGGTCACTGTCCCTAGTGGGGTACCTCAGGGGTCAGTATTGCACCCTATTCTCTTCAATATATTTATTAATGATCTTGTAGAAGGCTTGCACAGTAAAATATAAATTTTTGCAGATGACACTAAACTGTGTAAAGTAATTAACACTGAAGAGGACAGTATACTACTACAGAGGGATCTGGATAGATTGGAGGCCTGGGCAGAGAAGTGGCAGATAAGGTTTAACACTGACAAATGTAAGGTTATGCACATGGGAAGGAATAATGCAAGTCACCCGTACATACTAAATGTAAACTGACATGGAAAAGGACCTAGGAATTTTAATAAACAGCAAACTAAGCTGTAAAAATCAGTGTCAGGCAGCTGCTGCCAAGGCCAATAAGATCATGGGTTGTATCAAAAGGGGCATAGATGCCCGTGATGAGAACATAGTCCTACCACTTTACAAATCACTAGTCAGACCACACATGGAGTACTGTGTACAGTTATGGGCTCCTGTGAACAAGGCAGACATAGCAGAGCTGGAGAGGGTTCAGAGGAGGGCAACTAAAGTAATAACTGGAATGGGGCAACTACAGTACCCTGAAAGATTATCAAAATTAGGGTTATTCACTTTAGACGACTGAGGGGAGATCTAATAACTATGTATAAATATATCAGGGGTCAGTACAGAGATCTCTCCCATCAGCTATTTATCCCCAGGACTGTGACTGTGACGAGGGGGCATCCTCTGTGTCTGGAGGAAAGAAGGTTTGTACACAAACATAGAAAAGGATTCTTTACGGTAAGAGCAGTGAGACTATGGAACTCTCTGCCTGAGGAGGTGGTGATGGTGAGTACAATAAAGGAATTCAAGAGGGGCCTGGATGTATTTCTGGAGCATAATAATATTACAGGCTATAGCTACCAGAGAGGGGTCGTTGATCCAGGGAGTTAGTCTGATTGCCTGATTGGAGTTGGGAAGGAATTTTTTGGTTTCTACCTCAGTTTTTTTTTTTTGCCTTCCTCTGGATCAACTTGCAGGATAACAGTCCGAACTGGATGAACAAATGTCTTTTTTTCAGCCTTATATACTATGTTATTTAAAAGGGTTATCCCATGATTAATGTAACAAATGAAATCAGATATCATACAGTATAGTGCATGACAATCTCTTTCTAACAAAGCTAGAACCAGCCCTGTACCTCACATGGATCCAGAGATATCTTTATATCAAGCTGACAGCTCAAGGGGAGTTTCCCTTCTGCTGCCGCTCAGGAGGCATGTCTTTTCTGCTGCAGCTCTCTCCATGTATCCATGCTTTTCCTATCACAACTCAGGAGGCAGTTGAAGGATGAAACTGAGCATGTGCGGCCATTTCAGTGAGCAGGACAAAGAAATAAGAAAAAGAGCAAACAGCAGGTGGCGCTATACAGATACATTTTATGGAATATCTCACTGGCTATACAAAATGTTTAATTACATGCAATTACAAAAGTATTCAGATCCAAGTGCTGGTTTAAAACTAGAATATTTTTCATGGGACAACTCCTTTGATTGCACTGGAAAAGCAGTTTAAATTGTGTTTTTCGCAGAATGTGCTGTAGCTGATTTATCTTATGACTTTTCATTTATTTTCTCTCTGGTTGAACATTCAATAGTAATAATGGAGCAGTAGTTATTGACTGTGGGACACAATCCTTTGGGGGGCAGCACTGGTGATGTAGATGTTATGCTATACAGTGGCAAGGGCACCGTCACCTACATACGTCCCCACCATGTTCTACCTGAGCACTTTATCAGAGCGTCGTATACCATTCATCAAGTGCCTTAAATAGCAGCTCCTCATTACCCGGCGTGACCAGAGCTGTACAAATCTACTGTACGTAAAAGGCTTTATTATCCACTGAGAAGGCGCTGATGAATAAACCTGGATCAGTCCGTTATTGCCGTTTCAAAGGTCTGAGCATTGTCATCTTTCCAAAAAGAGAACGTTGCCTTGGAGGTTGTGATAACTTTTTCATGGCCCAAACTATAAAATCATCATCTCCACTGATGCATAAACTTGAAAAGCAACAATAGCCTCCTGACCGAGAAGATCTCCGCTGCTTAATGTGTGAGCGTTCACTGCGCCCAGGACTGACACTGGTGCTGGAAAGATTTGCTAAACAGCCATAAAACCTGTTATGTTCGTACATATAAAATATTTCATATCGCTGGTTTTCCAGCTTCCAAAAAAGCTTATTCATGTCTGATGAAAGTGATGCAATTTTCCAGTATTCTGTGTGTGCCAGTTCTACAGGACTTTCAAAATCTTTGCTTGCTGTCTGTAAAGGGAAACCATCTTTTTTTACTTCCAGGTGATAAAAATCTGCCCCGGTTATATGAGGCTCACACAGGAGCTCTGATGCTCTGTGACAAGTCTGTGTGTCCTTGACGAGGACAGATTCTCATCCTCTGGAAGTCATAGAAGGTGCTACAGAGTTAGCAGGTGCACTTGCAACGGACTTGGTCCTACCAGGGGCCCCTTCGAAGCGAAAAAGTCCCCGGCCTGTCGTGACTAGTGATGAACGGCAGGGGTCATATTCGAATTTGCGATATCTTGCGAATATTTTGTAGAATATTCGGCGAATATTCGTGAATTCGAATATTCATCATATTCTACGATTTTTTTTACTCGAAAAATCGACAAGGTAGTGATCGCGTAATATGCAAATTTTCATAATGCAAATTTTTATTGCTAATTTTTAAATTGCCAAGTAAAAACATGCATCCTCCCTGCTTCTTGCTTGTGGGCCAATGAGTCATAGCACTATATCGAATATATTTGTTTTTTAGAACATATGAGTCATTGGCCCACAAGCAAGAAGCAGGGAGGAATCATGTTTTTACTCGGCAATTGAAAAATGTGCGACAAAAATTTGCATTATGAAAATTTGCATTACGAAAATTTGCAATAAAAAATCTCGAATATTCGAAATTACAAATATATATCACTATATTGTAAATATTTGAGAGTTTTCGAAGTACCTATATTCGCGATAAAAATTCGCAATTCGAATATACGTGATCAACACTAGTCGTGACATCACTTTGTTTGCAGCAGGTTGTAGACAGCATCTGGGGTATCCCTTGCCCCTTAGGAGGTTTCTAAAAAATATGACCCTCTTATAGAGCAAGCAATCGTGACACCAGTTGCTGTTAAGCAACAAGGACATTGTGGCGAAACCAACCTCGCCACTGGGTTTTGGAGAGGGCTGTTTAAAAGCCTCTTGCCTCAGGATTATGGCCCATAGTAACTTTAAAGGAGAAGACAGACCGGCCGCACAGCTTAAATCTGTCTGTGGAATTGTATTTTATGTTATTATGCGTTCGGTTAAATTGTATGTTATGTGAGGGTACCCAGATAGCTAATATTATTGTATTCGTGTATTCTGAGTGCCATTCACCTAATGATATGCACTCAGACTTGAGCTATCTGGGGATATGTTAAATGTCTGTGTTTGCTGTGGGGGTGTGACATTGTGTGTTTAAATGGTGATGTCTGTCCTGTTGTCTCCACATGTGTATTGCTGATCTCCCTTTGTCCTGAGAGATAATTGGATTGCCTTCGGTTGTCTCCGGGACAGAGAGGAGGAAACCATGATGCATTGTGGGGATATGTTGTATCTGTCCTGTGTCGCAGTCTCCCTTCTGGTCCTCTGGGGGCGTGAAAGATTGGTTGCTGTATGTGTTGTAAATTACTGATTGGTTGTATTTCAAAACCCTGTGGGCGGACCTGTATTTGCAACAACTGTAATAAAAACCAGGCTGGGTGTGCCAGCACGGCAGACCACTGTTTGACCCTCAAGACGGAGCCTTGTCTCGTTATTGGGGGGATTCCCTGTATGCTGTTAGAGACTGATTGCCAGGAGTGTAAGCTGATTGGATGCTTTTCCTGTTAGTCTGCCAGCAGCTATTCGCGATGTTCCAGTTTGGAGTGCTATTTTGTATCCAGTTCGGGAGGTTGGTGTTCTGCAGTAGCTGTGCCTGTCTCTCAGAAAGGGGCATATCGCCTAAACGGATTTTAACCCCTTGTCTGCTGAAACGGTCCGTTACATTGGTGGCAGCGGTGGGATCGTTCCTACAGCCAGAAGGAGAGCTACAGGAAACACCATTTCTTTGGATTTTACAACTTAAGGGCAACGCATGTCTCAGTACAGCGACCCTAAAAGCACCAGGATGGAACCAGCAGTGGAGTACAGATACTCTGTTGAGGAATTTGACCGTATGATGTGGTTGCGGCTGAACTTCTTCGGACCCAATCCAGCTGAGAAATACGTGAAGTTCGTGAGGAGTCTAGTGTTCAAGACCCTACTATACCGGGCAGAAGGTGACGGTCAGCTGCCACGATGGGTGGACCTCCATCGGAAGTTACAGTTGCGGGACAGAGGGAGCCCAGTCTCCATTCCCCAGCGGCAGTGTGAAGTGCAGGGAGGGGAGAGCAGCGGCCTCCCTCCCCAGCGGCAGGCTGAGTTACAGGGGGCAGAGGTAGTTGTTCCTGCCCCCCAGCAGCAGAGTGATATGCCGGGAAGGCAGTGTGAAATGCAGGGAGAAGAGAGCAACGTCCTCCCTCCCCAGCGGCAGGCTGAGTTACAGGGGGCAGAGGTAGTTGTTCCTGCCCCCCAGCAGCAGCATGATTTTTTGGGAATTGGGAGCCTAGTCTCCATTCCCGAGCGGCCGTGTGATGTACAGGGAATTGGGAGCCCAGTCTCCTTTCCCCAGCAGCAGGACACTGTATGGGGAGCGGAGGCGGTCGGTCGCCCTCCCCAGCGGCTGGAAGTATGTATGGGAGAGGAGCTCGTTACCCCCTCTCCCCAGCGGCAGCTTAACGCACCAGGGGGAGACAGTAAGCCCCACAACAGTGCAGATGGGACCGTGGTCTCTGCATTTACAGCACAGGGGGTAGGGACAGTCGGTCCTGTCCCCCAGCAACAGGGCTGTTTAGCCAAAGGGGAGAGAGTCGGTTTCTCCCTCCAACAACCAGACTCCAACCAGGCTTCTTCCGTGGTAGTGCTGGCACCAGGGCAGAGTCCCGTTGATCCCTGCCCACAAAGCAAGGAGTAGCAGATGCCCACTCAACAGCTGGGGACATACAGAACAGAGCCAGGGCCCAAGATTCAACAGGTCCAGTATTGGGTTGTGGGTGGGCTGCCAGACTAACTCAGGTACCGACCGGCGTGAGGTCAGGTATCTGGTTAGTCTTCCCTGGGGGGGAGATGTGTGGCGAAACCAACCTCGCCACTGGGTTTTGGAGAGGGCTGTTTAAAAGCCTCTTGCCTCAGGATTATGGCCCATAGTAACTTTAAAGGAGAAGACAGACCGGCCGCACAGATTAAATCTGTCTGTGGAATTGTATTTTATGTTATTATGCGTTCGGTTAAATTGTATGTTATGTGAGGGTACCCAGATAGCTAATATTATTGTATTTGTGTATTCTGAGTGCCATTCACCTAATGATATGCACTCAGACTTGAGCTATCTGGGGATATGTTAAAAGTCTGTGTTTGCTGTGGGGGTGTGACATTGTGTGTTTAAATGGTGATGTCTGTCCTGTTGTCTCCACATGTGTATTGGTGATCTCCCTTTGTCCTGAGAGATAATTGGATTGCCTTCGGTTGTCTCCGGGACAGAGAGGAGGAAACCATGATGCATTGTGGGGATATGTTGTATCTGTCCTGTGTCGCAGTCTCCCTTCTGGTCCTCTGGGGGCGTGAACGATTGGTTGCTGTATGTGTTGTAAATTACTGGTTGGTTGTATTTCAAAACCCTGTGGGCGGACCTGTATTTGCAACAACTGTAATAAAAACCAGTCTGGGTGTGCCAGCACGGCAGACCACTGTTTGACCCTCAAGACGGAGCCTTGTCTCGTTATTGGGGGGATTCCCTGTATGCTGTTAGAGACTGATTGCCAGGAGTGTAAGCTGATTGGATGCTTTTCCTGTTCGTCTGCCAGCAGCTATTCGCGAGGTTCCAGTTTGGAGTGCTATTTTGTATCCAGTTCGGGAGGTTGGTGTTCTGCAGTAGCTGTGCCTGTCTCTCAGAAAGGGGCATATCGCCTAAATGGATTTTAACCCCTTGTCTGCTGAAACGGTCCGTTACAGACATGGAGTCCCCTTTATAGATGGTAGTGTGTGTACCTAGATGTAGGATTGCCAGAATGGTGTAGAGTGGCATACAATCTCTCTGAAGGTGTTGTATGCACGTGTCATGGTGATCCTACCTGGATATCCTTGTATCTCAGACGTGGTGTAGTCCAAAGCAAGTGCAAAAGGGGGATTGTTGTGCTTGGGTGATGAATAAATGGAGTCCATACTTTGTATCAACGTTGAACACAGCTTTCCTTTACATAAACGGTAATCTAAACAGTTTCCACACGGTACCTTCATCAGCAGGTATTGGCTTAACTTTGGCAGGCAAACACTTCTGCAACAATCTCAGCTCTGCTATGCTGTAGGTTACTCAGCTCTGCTATGTTAGCAGAGTAAACGAATCCTCATATTTAAAATAAATATTATACACTCCCCAATTAATTGGATTTGTTCAAGTTGTAATTTTTTCTCTTTGTTTAAAAAAGATTCTGCCACCTCCCTATCTTTATTATTTTCTATTATAGTGTAGAGAGATGTGACATCTAAAATGCCTAAAATGTAGTCAGATTTCCACTCTATAGTGTCCAGTATTTGTAAGATGTGTTTTGTGTCCTTCAAGTAAACTGGGAGTTTTTGAACATAACTTTAAAACAACGTCCACATATTTGGACAAGTTAGAGGTTAAACTTCCAATGCCCGATTGTCACACCGGTGACAGGTTTTAGAAGGTCTGAAAGATTATCTGCGCATTAGTGATCTGACAGCATCTTTTCGTTTTGGTTTCACTTTGTATGTGTGTTGCTGGTATGTCCACACCTCCTGTTCAGGTGTGGATCATGTGACCTTTACCTCCCCCTATTTAGTCTGAGTTTACCCATCACTCCTTGCTCTGGATAGCTTCATTTGGAGTGTGGTTCTAGTTGAAGTCCTGTTCATCCATCATCCATCATCCATCAGCCTCAGAAGTTAAGTGTTCCGCTTGTTGTTTACTAGGCCTCAGCGAGACGCTGGTTCCTTCACCAGGGAAGGAGCGGGTAGTCTCTGCCCTGTCATTATCATTAGGGCATCCGAGGGCCACCAGGGTTTTCTAGGTTCCTGTGTATGGGCATCTCTACCATCGAGATAGGAGTTAGGGCCAGGAGCTGGGTTTTATAGGTGGTGACCCTTTTCCTTCCCTAGCGGTGAGGCCTAGTGTCTTTTTCCCTTCCTTCTTGTTGTCTTTTGGTGTTCTCCCCTACTACATCCGTGACACCGATATTATGGGTCTCCCTAGCGGGTGGGTTTCTGACTTTGGCAAATAATAAAATATAGATGCTCTAGGATGTTGATTGTTAATAAATGTAGCCTCTTCTATAGTTATAAGTGAAATAAATCCAAGCGGGTGCTTGTAAGCGAACTTCAAGGTTTTATTATTTCATATTTTATCCAATAAATACATGGACGCGTTTCAGCATATTCAGCTTTCATCAGCGGATGAAAGTTTGCTTATAAGCACCCGCTAGGATTTATTTCACTTATATTGTGGTCTTGTGTCCTCCCCGTGCAGGTGCGCCTTGGGTCCATGTGCCGGCTATTGTTTGGATTGCTCTTCTATAGTTATAATACCCTTTTTCTTCCCATTCCATACCAGTTTACTCACTGCTATTTTATATTGCTGTATCGGATTCAATGTTAATTTTTTATAGTTTTTTTTATTCATCATGGTATTGTTCATAGTCTAAAACAACAATACTTTGTCCGCAGGGTGGATAATCACATCATTGTTCATCTGTAACATTTTTATACTTTTCTTTTCCTCCCTGCTCAAGTTATGGGTACATGTCCTTTTTTGGATTTATTTTCCTTAATTCCCTCAGGAGTAAGGCTTCAAAAGCTCTAAAAGCATCAGCATATTCATTTATCGGATTAAAATTTGATTTATTCCTCAGATTAGTATGAATAAAAGCATTGTTATTCTCATTTTTCTTTTTATTCCCATTATCCTTACTACAATTTTTTTTATTGTCATAATTTTTTCTTTTTATAAAAATACTTCCTAAGAGCAAGATTGCGTAGGAATTTTTTAATACCTATGAATGCATCAAATGGACGGAATTGAGAAGATGGTGCAAATTTCAATCCTTTTTGTAGTAATCTAGTATTACTCTTGGTTAATAAATATTTGCTTAAATTATATATTTTTTTAGTCCAGTTACTTTGATCTCCTTTTTGGAGATTTTCTTTCCCCTTGTTCTTTTATTGAAGGTCTGGCTTGAAAAAAATCTTTTTTAATTTTTTTTATTGTTTTATTTACATTGTCTGATTCAGGTATATTTATATTCCTTTTAGGTATAGGAGTTTTACTTCTAACCTTTCTTTGAACTATGGCACTATAGCTTATATTTTCAACCCTCTCTGATTTAGAACCTATCAATTCCTGATTTACCTGTTCATTCATAGACATGTTTTCCAATCGACCAAATGCATTTGAGGTTTCCAAGGGGCGATTCTTTTTATTATTTTTATCGCTCCTATAGTCTTATTAATATGCACTATTGGGGTAAGGGAAATGTGATCAGTTCTGTCTCTAGGGTCCTCTCGTATTATCGATACTTCCAAACTCACATTATGTGTAGTGAGTTCTCCACTGATCTCTTCTACAGGTCCTTCTCAAAAAATTAGCATATTGTGATAAAGTTCATTATTTTCTGTAATGTACTGATAAACATTAGACTTTCATATATTTTAGATTCATTACACACCAACTGAAGTAGTTCAAGCCTTTTATTGTTTTAATATTGATGATTTTGCCATACAGCTCATGAAAACCCAAATTTCCTATCTAAAAAAATTAGCATATTTCATCCGACCAATAAAAGAAAAGTGTTTTTAATACAAAAAAAGTCAACCTTCAAATAATTATGTTCAGTTATGCACTCAATACTTGGTCGGGAATCCTTTTGCAGAAATGACTGCTTCAATGCGGCGTGGCATGGAGGCAATCAGCCTGTGGCACTGCTGAGGTGTTATAGAGGCCCAGGATGCTTCGATAGCTGCCTTAAAGAGGACCTTTCACTACTCTACAAACGAAAAACTAACTATACCTGTGGGCAGAGCGGCGCCCAGGGGTCCCCCTGCACTTACTAGCAAGTCTGGGCGCCGCTCCGTTCGCCCGGTATAGGCTCCGGTGTCTGCGCTCCCTCTGACTGTTTTCTTGTAGGAGGCGTGTCCCTTGCTGCACTGCTGGCCAATCGCAGCGCACAGCTCATAGCCTGGCTATGAGCTGTGCGCTGCGATTGGCCAGCAGTGCAGCAAGGGACACGCCTCCTACAAGAATACAGTCAGAGGGAGCGCAGACACCGGAGCCTATACCGGGCGAACGGAGCGGCGCCCAGACTTGCTAGTAAGTGCAGGGGGACCCCTGGGCGCCGCTCTGCCCACAGGTATAGTTAGTTTTTCGTTTGTAGAGTAGTGAAAGGTCCTCTTTAAGCTCATCCAGAGTGTTGGGTCTTGCGTCTCCCAACTTTCTCTTCCCAATATCCCACAGATTCTCTATGGGGTTCAGGTCAGGACAGTTGGCAGGCCAATTGAGCACAGTAATACCATGGTCAGTAAACCATTTACCAGTGGTTTTGGCACTGTGAGCAGGTGCCAGGTCGTGCTGAAAAATGAAATCTTCATCTCCATAAAGCTTTTCAGCAGATGGAAGCATGAAGTGCTCCAAAATCTCCTGATAGCTAGCTGCATTGACCCTGCCCTTGATAAAACACAGTGGACCAACACCAGCAGCTGACATGGCACCCCAGACCATCACTGACTGTGGGTACTTGACACTGGACTTCAGGCATTTTGGCATTTCCCTCTCCCAAGTCTTCCTCCAGACTCTGGCACCTTGATTTCTGACTGACATGCAACAGTCCAGTGCTGCTTCTCTGTAGCCCAGGTCAGGCGCTTCTGCCGCTGTTTCTGGTTCAAAAGTGGCTTGACCTGGGGAATGCGGCACCTGTAGCCCATTTCCTGCACACGCCTGTACACGGTGGCTCTGGATGTTTCTACTCCAGACTTAGTCCACTGCTTCCGCAGGTCCCCCAAGGTCTGGAATCGGTCCTTCTCCACAATCTTCCTCAGGGTCCGGTCACCTCTTCTCGTTGTGCAGCGTTTTCTGCCACACTTTTTCCTTCCCACAGACTTCCCACTGAGGTGCCTTGATACAGCACTCTGGGAACAGCCTATTCCTTCAGAAATTTCTTTCTGTGTCTTACCCTCTTACTTGAGGGTGTCAATGATGGCCTTCTGGACAGCAGTCAGGTCGGCAGTCTTACCCATGATTGCGGTTTTGAGTAATGAACCAGGCTGGGAGTTTTAAAAGCCTCAGGAATCTTTTGCAGGTGTTTAGAGTTAATTAGTTGATTCAGATGATTAGGTTAATAGCTCGTTTAGAGAACCTTTTCATGATATGCTAATTATTTGAGATAGGAATTTTGGGTTTTCATGAGCTGTATGCCAAAATCATCAATATTAAAACAATAAAAGGCTTGAACTACTTCAGTTGGTGTGTAATGAATCTAAAATATATGAAAGTCTAATGTTTATCAGTACATTACAGAAAATAATGAACTTTATCACAATATGCTAATTTTTTTAGAAGGACCTGTATATCTTCACATACAATTTCATCCAAGGTATTAAATGTTGATTTTTCTTTTGTATTACTATATTCCTCTCCTATTGTGAGTTGTGGCATTGAGTCCCTTTCAAATTTTTTATTTTTTTTATTTTATTTTATTATTATTTCATCCTCTTTTTATCTTGATCTTGATAATTGGATGATATCTGGGTTATAAGGTTTTAGGGTAAATCCACAATTTCCCTATTAATTTTCGCAAATCCATTCTTTCTTTTTTCAATAATGAATTGAATTGTCCTTCTAGAGAAATTATGGAATAATTCGTCCCACTCTCTTAAGGTATTCATATCACCCACATCCCCTGCCAGAGTTTTGTATACTTTCAGACCTTTGGGTATGATGTCCCATTCCAGGTATTTTTCCAATGAAGCCACTTCCCAAAGATCTCTAATTTCACTCATCAATAATCATTTCATGTGTTTCGCATATTCTTTGGATTTGTTTTATGTCTGTGCGGGTTCAGTTTCTTTGACTATTAGTTTTTTGTAACATATAGGGCATTAGCAGTTAATCCTTGTAATAAAGAAACTATCAGAGACACATCTAATACAGTGTGGATTTTGTGGCGGCAGCGCTGGTATTAATCAACCATTTATAGTATGATTTTAAAAATCTGCCTGCGTCCACCTGAAAAAAAACCTGTAAAGTCATGACCACTAGGGGTCTCACTTTCACCTAAGTTGCAGTCCACTGTCTGTTGTCAGGCAAGACCCCTCCGTGGTAACAGAGATTCAGAGAGGAAGTGGGGGAGTGTCAGAGCTAGCTATCTAGCTCTGTATTCATAGGAGTCTCCTGTGTGTCTTTAAGTGTGATTTCCCCCTCCTTATCTGCTCTGTGAGCTGAAAACAAACATAGTAAGGAAGTAAGGGAAATGTGTCTCAGTAGTACAGTGCTGGCAGATTCCACAGAGGGAGAAGTCCCCTAGCTTGTGAGAGAAATACATCTAGCTTTGCAGCTGAAGGGGGTAATAATTAGGCTGAAATGACTTTAGGGAGCTCTAAAAGACCTATTATTTCACAGTTATTGTACAAAGAACCACAGCCATTATGCATAATTTTTTTGAAAACTCAGGTATGCTTGAAGTAGAACGTTGAGTGCCAGGCTTCTACTGCTTTTAGGCAAAAGAGCACAACATTTTCCTAGACTTGTGGGGACTAGATGAACAAAATTATATCATGGATAACTGAGAAGTTCATGCTAGTTCTTTATGCAATGTAGGACAAAGGGTTCCTTTCACCCACCAGAGGAAATTATTCTTGAGGCCCAACTCTTATACCGTCAATAAAGTTTAATGAATTTTAAATCTGAAAAAAAGGCCCTGGTAGAAGGTCATTGGCTTCAAAGGCACCCAAATGGGTTATTTTCTTCTGGACTTTTGGGACCCACCATGGCCAGTCTGCTCCTGTCTTTATATTAGAGCATGCTCAGTAAGACTGTACTGACTGGCATAACTGATATACCTAGGCTCGGACTGGCCCACAGTGGAACAGTTGAATTCCCCAGTGGCCCCTAATCCTTCATCCTCTATACAAATAGCATATGGCACCGTAGACTGCACTACATACAGATAAATTATAGTGTTCTAGATGCATCAGGTGGCTGAGACTTCTAGGTACATAGGCAGGTCGGCACGTAGCCTCTTCCCCCAGGAACCTGCCCTCATAATCATCTTGGGGATCTTGCTGCTACCATGGCATAAGGGATAATATTTGCTTGCAGCTTTGCAGTGGGCCTCAGAATGAATTTTACTGGTGGTCTCCAGGCAACCTAGTCTAACACCGGATATATCCTTGTATATGTCACAGCTTACTGGCAAATAATGTATTGCACATGCATTGTAAATGGGATAAACCCCAAAGCTGAAAGCTGTTAGACATGAGGAAAATTTGCAAAAAAGAATGGCGGCTTTATGAATATTGAGTTTGTGATCAGTTTATATCGGTTGTCGGATGAAAATTTCTTACAACAGGGTCAGAATGCATACATTTTTTTTAAATAAGCCATACTCATGTCACCGATCCTCTGCTGCTGTCATTCCAACACTTCCCCCACTGGTCTGTACTTTCTGGTTCCTCTGGACGTGCAGGAAATGTGACTGCTCGGCCCGTCACTGGTCGAGGCATCTCATTTTACATCCTACAGTGAAACTGATTATCACTTGTAGCTTAACTAACAGGATAGCAAGAGTACGGTGGCAGCTGTTCTGAGGTCCAGCAACTATGAGGACCCACCGAAACTGAGAAGTAAGATACAGGTAGTGGTAGATGTGGATGCTGAAAGGTGAGAGCGGGAAAATGCATTTCACTGGAAGATCAAATTAAGGTGGAAAAGACAAAGAAGATAGAGTTGAAACCAATGTAGTCAGTATGAAGCTAGACCCCATTCCAAGTTTTTTTATGGGGCTTTATGGTTATTTGCATAATAATTATCCTTACAATAAAGGTATATAAAATATATTTCTTTATGAATTCATCGATATCACAATAAAAAAAGTAGCAAAGTTACAAAGTGCATACACAGAAGATGAAAACACTCATGTGAACACCTCCCTAGTAGTAAATATATAGATACAAATCAATACTCAAGGAGATAAATATAACCAGTACAGAAAAAAGACACCTATCAATGAGGCAGCTAAACAGGAAGGTACCTAATAGTAAAAAGTGCATAAACATGATGAAAATTACAGGCATAATATAGCCAGGGACAGACTGGGAACCTAAAGTGGCCCTGGAAAAAATACTAAAAGTGGCCCCGTTTTGTAGTCCGATCCAAATTGATGGAAGGCAGAGCCAACACAAGTTGGCAAGGCCAGCAATATCATATTGTGGCACATTATACCACCCCAATACCACAGTCCATCACAAAATACTGCCACCAGCTGCACAAAATACAACCCCAAAAACTTCCACTGGCCAGCCATGAGGAGGGCACAGAAGACCTCCTGGGCATCGGCCCACTGGGAAATTTCCCTGTGAGGACTATTGCCAATCCACCCCTAAATATAGCCACCGCTAGGTAAAACGCAGATAACCGACCAGGGAGGAAGAAACCTCCAAAGTACGTTTCGCCTAAACTTTTCCTGGGAGAATAAAATTAAATACGGAGTGGTGGAGGGATACCTGAGGACGGCCACCAGAAAAAAAAAAATAGGGAGGTATAAAAAATAAAAAGAGGCCGGAACTTTTTCCAATAGTGTACAAGCCCGACCACCACGGATGGATTGTGGAGTGGCCGTAACCATGGAAACCAGCAGTAGATAATGTGATGGAAAAATGAATCAGACTAGCAAAGGCAATAAGGACAATCACAGTACATTAATAAGTGCCTTGTATTAACTTTCTCTACATGATAAATGCCAATTGCTGATGTGAGACAATCCCTTAGCATCTTGATAAACTTGGTGAATCCTGCTCCAAAAGGCTTTTCACTAAGACTGCTGTATGAAACAGTAGTCTTAGTGAATCTGAACCTTAGTTCTCTTAAAGGGGTTATCCAAAGCTGTAACTTCCCCACACACAATGCCTGGGCCCCTCATACAGACAATACTTACCTGGTCCCTGACACCTGTGTCTTTCCGGATCCCTCCATGGCCATCACTGCATCTTCCCGTCGTGCAGATCACGTGTGACGCCAAGGGTAGCGGGTCACCATCGCGGCCTGCTATTGGCTGCAACCCCTGTTGCCGTATGTTGCAATATGCACGACCGGGAGATGCAGTTACGGCTGTGAGGGATCCGAGAGGACACAGGCGTTGGTTTACATAACCTCTTTAACCGCCTCCGGACCGCCTAATGCAGATTCGCGTTCCGGAGGTGGCAGGGCTGCGCAGAGTCATGCATATACGCGTCATCTCGCGTCTCGCATGCGCATCGCGGGCCGGCAAAAGTTAGAGGGGGGTCACGTCACCAGACTGCCAGCCAATGATCGTTGCTGGCAGGCTGGCGATTTAAAAAATAAATAAATCACAAGCCAGTTAAGGCCTTTTTCACACTTGCGTTGTCCGGATCCGGCGTGTACTCCATTTGCCGGAATTACACGCCGGATCCGGAAAAACGCAAGTGTACTGAAAGCATTTGAAGACGGATCCGTCTTCAAAATGCTTTCAGTGTTACTATGGCACCCAGGACGCTATTAAAGTCCTGGTTGCCATAGTAGGAGCGGGGAGCGGTATACTTACAGTCCGGATGCCATGCGATCACGTGATTCATGCGCTTGGGGCGCCCTGACGTCACTCTGGAGCGCCCCGTGAGCCGCACGGACGGTAAGTATGCTGCTCCCCCGCTCCCCGCTACACTTTACCATGGCTGCCAGGACTTTAGCGTCCCGGCAGCCATGGTAACCATTCAGAAAAAGCTAAACGTCGGATCCGGCAATGCGCCGAAACAACGTTTAGCTTAAGGCCGGATACGGATCAATGCCTTTCAATGGGCATTCATTCCGGATCCGGCCTTGCGGCATGTCTTCAGGATTTTTGGCCGGAGCAAAAAGCGCAGCATGCTGCGGTATTTTCTCCGGCCAAAAAACTTTCCGTTCCGGAACTGAAGACATCCTGATGCATCCTGAACGGATTTCACTCCATTCAGAATGCATTAGGATAAAACTGATCAGGATTCTTCCGGCATAGAGCCCCGACGACGGAACTCTATGCCGGAAGAAAAGAACGCAGGTGTGAAAGAGCCCTAACACATCATATTAGTAAATATGATGTGTTAAATGGCTTCCCTGCTCCTCTGCTCCTCTCCTTTTCGTCGGTTGGTCTCAGCAGAGGAGCAGGCTTCACAGTGAGTAGCACCAAACACTACACATAGCCCCAGATCACCCCCCTGCACCCCAATTAACCCCTTGATCACCCCTTCTTGCCCCTGTCAATCACTAGTGAAAGTGAAAAAAGTGATCAGTGTAAACTGTCACTTTTTTTTTCACTGGTATTGACTGTTAGGTTTTAGGATAGTTTAGGCCCCTTGGTTAGGTAGTTTAGCGATCGGTTAGCGCCCAGCCCACCGCACCGCAGTCACTTATTCGCTGATTAGCGTATCGCTAATCAGCTTTTGTACTTTTATAGTATCTGTAAGTGATCAAAACTGATCACGGTCAGATCTATAATAGTACTAGTGTCACTTTAGTTCGCCCTCCACCCAAAACGCAGTGTTTGCCCGATCAGGCCTGATCGATCGCCCACACATGCGTTCGCCCACGCCCGCCCCGCCGCAGTGACAAACAATCATTTTTTTTTGATCACTGCACAATCACTTTACACGCGCTGCGGCGATAAAAAAAATCTGTTTTGATATTTTTTATCAACCGCAGCGGCCTCCGGTACTTCGCTAGCCTCCCATTTGTAAGACAGGCTTGCTTTTTTTCTTGGGTAGTCTCAGGGAATACCCCTAAATGTAGTTGCCCAAATGTCAAACAGGGGGTATTCTTCTGAAGAGGCCTACAGGCTTCTGACCCAGTCGGATGAGGAATGGGAACCCTCATCTGATGAATCTAGCGGGTCAGAATATGAACCTGTAGAAAGCAGTGGCAGTCTGACCCAAAGTTCGGACGAGGAGGTTGAGGTCCCTGATACCACCAGGCGTACCCGGCCCCGTGTCGCTAGACCACAGGTTGTGCAGGATCCGCTTCAAGGGCAGCAGAGTGGGGCTGGCGCTGTCGGATTACGTGGTGAGGCATACACCAGCAGCGCAGCCCATCCTGGACCTAGTACCAGCACTGCCGTACAACATGGTGAAGTGGCGAGCGCCAGAAGGGCAGTTGAAGCTGGTACGGTGGCATGTGCATTAGTTACCCCGTCGCAGCCACCGCACAGACGGGCCCGTAGAGCCCCTAGAATCCCTGAAATGCTGGCAAATCCTGATTGGCAGTCCCCAACTTCAGCCGCACCTGTAGTTCCCCCTTTCACCGCCCAGTCTGGAGTTCGGGTTGAGACAGCTCAGATCGGTTCGGCCCTGGGATTTTTTGAGCTGTTCTTGACTGCAGAGCTCTTGGACTTAGTTGTGGCAGAAACAAATCGGTATGCCACTCAATTTATATCCGCCAACCCGGGAAGCTATTATGCCCAGCCTTTCCGGTGGAAACCAGTCCAAGTTTCCGAAATTAAAATTTTTCTGGGCCTTCTCCTCAACATGGGTCTAACCAAAAAGCATGAATTGCGGTCATATTGGTCCACGAACCCAATTCATCACATGCCCATGTTCTCTGCTGCTATGTCCAGGGCACGTTTTGAGGCCATCCTGCGTTTCCTGCACTTTAGCGACAACACCACCTCCCGTCCCAGAGGCCACCCAGCTTTTGACCGGCTCCACAAAATTTGGCCCCTCATAGACCACTTCAACCAGAAATTTGCAGATTTGTATACCCCAGAGCAAAACATCTGCGTAGACGAGTCCCTTATACATTTTACCGGGCGCCTTGGCTTCAAACAATACATCCCAAGCAAGCGCGCCCGGTATGGGGTCAAATTGTATAAGCTCTGTGAAAGGGCCACTGGCTATACCCACAAATTTCGGATCTATGAGGGAAAAGATCAGACCCTGGAGCCGGTCGGTTGCCCTGACTACCTGGGGAGCAGTGGGAAGACAGTCTGGGACTTTGTGTCACCCTTATTTGGCAAGGGGTACCATCTTTATGTGGACAATTTCTAAACAAGTGTGGCCCTCTTCAGGCATTTGTTTCTAGAACAGATTGGCTGCTGTGGCGTCGCGCGGGCTTCCCCCAACGGCTCGTTACCACCCGTCTTGCAAGGGGGGAGAGGGCTGCCTTGTGTAACGAAGAACTGCTCGCGGTGAAATGGAGAGACAAGCGTGACGTTTACATGCTCTCTTCCATTCACGCAGACACAACAATACAAATTGAGCGAGCAACCCGTGTCATTGAAAAGCCCCTCTCAGTCCACGACTATAACCTTCACATGGGAGGGGTGGACTTCAATGACCAGATGTTGTCTCCGTATTTAGTTTCCCAACGCACCAGACGCTGGTATAAGAAGGTGTCTGTATATTTGATTCAATTGGCTCTGTATAATAGTTTTGTTCTCTACAGTAAGGCTGGGAGAACAGGATCCTTCCTCAAATTTCAGGAAGAGATCATCGAGAACCTCCTGTACCCAGGAGGTTCCGTGGCCCCATCCACCAGTGTAGTTAGCCGTCTACACGAGCGACATTTCCCCAATGTTGTTCCTGGTACCTCAACCCAACCGTCACCCCGAAAAAGATGTCGTGTCTGTAGTAGGAGTGGAATAAGGCGTGACACCCGCTATTTCTGTCCTGACTGCCCTGACCACCCTGCCCTATGCTTTGGAGAGTGTTTCCGGAAGTACCACACACAGATACACTTAGCATAGGGATTGCATCTCAGAGGACAGGCACACAGGGCTATTAGGGCCCATTCACACACAGAGCTGCTGCAAACCTCTCCTTTTACCTGGGATAAAGTGCATAGTGTACTTCGCCACATCTTTGGGCGATTTGCGCTTTGCACATTGTCCCATGGGGAAGGAGAGGTTTGTCCTATAAAGGTAAAAAAACCAAAAAAAAAACACCAGTAAGCAAAAAAGTTAAAGTTCAGTTTCAAAAGTTAAAAAAAAGTTTATATGTTCTGTTCTAAAGTTTTTATAAAGTTAATAAAATTTATTGCGTTGCGGCCTGGTTTTTTCTTTTTTGTTTTGTTTTTTTTACCTTCCAGATGGACCAACCGATCGACTAGCTGCAGCACTGATGTGCATTCTGACAGAAGCAGTGCGCTGCTGTCAGATTACACAAAAGTCGGTGTATTTGGCGCTGCAAGACGAGATTTCTCCTCTGCAGTAAAAGATACGTTTGCCGAGGCATATGAGCTGAGGAGGTGGCGGTGTTCATATGCTTTGGCAAACACTTTGTATATAAAAAAATAAATAAATCCCGGCAATGATTTATTCATCCACATCGATTGATGTGAATGGAGAAATCTGGTTTGCCAGGGCATACGAGCTAAGTGGGTATGGATGTTGGGCGGAGCTCCTATGTTCTGGCAGACGCCTTTCCCCTCCTTTTTTTTTTTTTGGGCAGAGATTTTTTCATCCACATTGATCGATGCGAATGAAGAAATCTGTGCCGTTCATTTTTTTCTTTCAGCCCAGAGGCTGAACGGAAAAAAAAAATCTCATTACCTGTATGCTCAATATAAGGAGAATAGCAAAAACTCCTAATGCAGGCCATACATGTAATGATTGCGGAGACCCTCAAATGCCAGGGCAGTACAAACACCCCACAACTGACCCCATTTTGGAAAGAAGACACCCCAAGGTATTCGCTGAGGGGCATATTGAGTCCATGAAAGATTTACATTTTTGTCCCAAGTTTGCGGAAATTGAGACTTTGTGAGAAAAAAAAAACAAAAAAACAATTTCCGCTAACTTATAGACAATTCACAGCATGAAAAGATATATATAATTTGTAGTAGGTATAACTGTATATCACTGAATAATTTTCCTACTAAAACTTAACTTTTATATTGATACAAATTTAAAATAAGTCCCACAATGAGAATTAGATAGCTGCATATATACAGTAAATTTGTGTATTTGAATAGACATTAGATGTACAGACTTTCAGATTACAATTATGGACTATATAGTCACCACTCACGGTTTGATGAAAGTTAAAGGAGATGTATCCGGCCAAGGTAGATAAACGAATTGTAGTAAAGGGGTCCACCAGGGTACCAGACGGAAATCTTCACTGCAGGATGTGCTGAAGAAAAACCGTAATGAATGTCACTAGCTCTCCTAAGTCAGAGAGAGTGTGGTAACTGGGAAAACAATGTCCCTAGGCGGCTATTACAGCCCTGCCTAAAAGCGGAGAGGTCTCCCGCCTAAATGCGGGAGAATCACCCCCTAGAGGAGCGACCCCACTTATCGGTGGCTAACCCTATTACTCTAACCCTATAGAATACAAAAAACTCCCAGATGTCAGCACATAACACAAAAAAGAAGAATAAATTGGTAGATTTTGATCCCAAAAAAAGTAGATATAAAAATCCCAACGCGTTTCCTCCGATAAGATTATCACCGGATTCATCAGGGGATATTCACATGGAGATGCAGAAGATATAGATGAAAATGGGGCACAATCGCCACTAGCACAATCGCTCTCATAAATAGTCCAACTGGATAATGCAGTCCAGAATAGTATCTGGACTAGCTTCCCTATATATACCCTTATAGATAATTGAAAAAACATAAACAGGTGTATACCTCATGATCATGTAGCTCCGGCGTGCGTTCCACCACCTTCGATGTCCGGGCCGGAAGTGCGTCATTATGGGTGCGCAGACTAGCATCAATTAGCCGCCTGTGGAACGCACGCCGAATCGCGTCATACTGTGGGACGCGAACATAGTCAGGACGTACGTCATGTGCGCCAGATATGACATGGCCGGAGATAGAACGCATATGCGTTCCAAAGTGGCCAAAGACCGGAAGATATGTACCGGAAGTGGTGAAAATGGATAGGTGGAACGCAAATGCGCTCCATCCATAGAAAAACCCCAAGATCTAATTATAGAACAACTATATTTTAACTAAATTTGATATTTAATTATGATAATATTATAAGTAATGATATAAAAATACCAAATATCTATAATTTATCTATATTTACATTTGAACCTAAAGAAGGCAGGCAAGGTATAAATCACAGACCCCCACCGCTGATTTATGCATGGATGTAAATTCGGTAATCGTTCATGTATGTAAATATATGGGGTTATTTAAAAAATATAGTCTTAATCCGGTATATATATATATGTATAGGGCAACAAGAAGTTGGTATAAAGGGGTGGGACTGCAAATGGGAATAAAAGGAGGATCTCTATTTGTTTAGTATTACGTTAACGATATATCCTACCTAAAATAACAATTCCCACTAGCATATATAAGATGGTTAAATTGAGACCTATTCCGGTCTGATAATATTATTTATCTGATCCGTAATTTGTTATGATAACGATCAATCACTGGGTATATCAGGCTTTCATATACATATACATACCATATGACAAGATAAATCTATATGGTTGTACATACAATTAGAAAGGCTATATAAAGCAACCAAAAGATAGAATTTCATTGAGACCGAGTGGGCTCACCGTTTTTAAACGGTAGGTCCACTCAGCCTTTTTTTGCAATATTTTTTTATCCAAGTCTCCTCCCCTTGGAGAGGGACGAATCACCTCAATGGCGCTGAATTTGAGACATTTGGGGTTCCCATCATGGAGATCATGAATATGTCTAGAGAGGGTGGTATCTCTCTTGTGTTTTATATCTCCCAGATGGTCCCCAATTCTTCTTCTCAATTCTCGCTTTGTCTTACCGACATATTGAAGTTGACATACACATGTACATAAATATACCACCCCGGTCGTTTTACAATTTGCGAAATCCCTAATGTTATATGTTTTATTTGTTACATTACTGGTGAAGATTTTGGTTTGACATATATAGGGACAGGCTATACATGAGCCACATCTAAAAGTCCCTAGGGGTCTTCTAGCTAGCCATGTGCCAGGTTTTTGTACTGGTGTATAATGACTGTCGACGAATCTATCACCTAGCGATCTCCCCCTTCTATATGTAATGGCAGGTTTTGCTGGGAGAATGTCATGGATATCTGGATCCAATAGTAGCATGTCCCAGTATTTTAGAAAGATGTTTCTCACTTCTCTATTGCAGGTGTCATATGTTCCTATGATACGGAATATAGAATCCATTTCTGATTTCTTTGGCTTTGGTGTTAAAAGGTCCATTCTATTGGTATTTAAGGCCGACCTAAAAGCTCTTTGTAAGGGATGATCTGGGTAACCTCTTTGATTGAATCTACTTTTAAGATCCTTAGCTTGGCTAAAAAAATCCTTCTGTGTGGTACAGTTTCTGCGGACTCGCAAGTATTGTCCCTTAGGGATACCGCATTTCAGGTTTTCTGGATGATAGCTTTCCCACCTTAGCAAGTTGTTAGTCGCTGTGGGTTTCCTATAGGTTTTGGTACTAATTACACCATCTTGTAGGGTTATATATAGATCCAAAAAAGGCAGACCATCATCATACATTTCCGACGTAAAATGCATACCTATGTCGTTTTTGTTTAGATCGGCCACGAAATCCGAGAACAGTCGTCTGGGGCCGCTCCAAAATATCAGAATATCATCGATATAGCGGCCCCAGAAGACTATCCTCGATGTCCAAGGATTCTCATCCGAAAAAACCAAAGTGTCCTCCCACCAGCCCAGGAACAAATTAGCATATGTGGGGGCACAGGCGCTCCCCATTGCTGTGCCCCTGAGCTGGTGGAAGTATCTGGAGTCAAATAGAAAAAAATTATGTCTAAGGACAAAATGCATGAGTATTATAACGAAATTACTATGCTCATTGAATTGAGTACCACGACTCTTTAAAAAATTATTGATGGCATGTAGCCCTTTGTCATGAGGAATATTACTGTACAAGGCTTCCACGTCTATGGAAGCTATAAGGATGTCATCCTCAAGTTGTATACCATCTATTTTACTCAAAAAGTCAGATGTATCCCTAATATAAGACGGTAATGCTGTAACGTAATTTCTCAGGATTTTATCAACATAGATACCTGCATTTTGTGTTAGAGAATTGATACCTGCAACTATTGGACGTCCTTTTAATGGGGTGAGACCTTTATGGATTTTCGGGATGGTGTAAAAAGTAGCAGTTTGTGCGTGTGGTATCAAAATAAATTTGACCTCATCATTAGATATTAATTTATTTTCTAACGCTTCTACAAGAATATTTTCTAACTCCATGGAAAAATTATATGTTGGATCAGCCCCAAGAATTTGATAACATTTTTTATCATTTAAGATATTCTGACACATTAGTTTATATTCTTGGTGATTCATGATTACTAGGTTCCCACCTTTATCAGATGGTTTTAAGATGATGTCATGATCTAATTGAATTTTCATCATGGCTTCTATTTCTCTTTTTTCCAAATTGGAGTTATATTTAGTTTTTTTCTTTTCCAATTGTTCTAATTCTTTACTAACTATGGTCAAAAATAGATCAATTGAGCTGGTTTCCATCGGTGGAGGGGACTTAACACTTTTTGGTTTGAGATTAGTGAATGGGCCCTCACCTATTTTTCTTTCCCCTTCTAGGAGTAAATCTGCCATAGTTTTTACTAGTGGGAGTTCTTCCAAGGGAATACCTAGTTTAATGCTCTCTTCTAGATCATTATGTCTGAAGAATTTTTGCCATTTAAGCTTACGACAGAATAAATGGACATCCTTAATCCACAGAAAAGAATTATATCTTGTAGTTGGTACAAATGATGTACCTTTAGATAATATACCCAATTCTATATTAGAAAATATTTTATCGGTCAGATTGATAATTTGTCCTGCTTGATGTGTATATATTTGTCTTGTCAGGGTCGATCCCTGAGGTGATAGGGGATCCCCCCGGACTCTAAAAAATTGGGCGGTAAGGTAGATGATCCAGAAGAACACGGTCCCTCTGAATATGTAGTTTTTGATTCGTTCCTGGTGTTGTTGCCCCATTTTTGATTTCTACCTCTGGGTCCTCTTTTTCCTTTAAATCCCCTATATCTGGGCCTCCCTCTGGAGTTATAATCTGCAGATCTCTCAGTATCCGATGTCTCCACCTCCGAGGATGAAACCTCTTTTGGAGGTTTACTTTACTACAATTCGTTTATCTACCTTGGCCGGATACATCTCCTTTAACTTTCATCAAACCGTGAGTGGTGACTATATAGTCCATAATTGTAATCTGAAAGTCTGTACATCTAATGTCTGTTCAAATACTCAAATTTACTGTATATTTGCAGCTATCTAATTCTCATTGTGGGACTTTTAAATTTGTATCAATATAAAAGTTAAGTTTTAGTAGGAAAATTATTCAGTTCCGCTAACTTATGCCAAAAAAAGAAATTTCTATGAACTGGCCAGGCCCCTCATTGAATACCTTGGGGTGTCTTCTTTCCAAAATGGGGTCACATGTGGGGTATTTATACTGCCCTGGCCTTTTGAGGGGCCCTAAAGCGTGAGAAGAAGTTTGGGATCCAAATGTCTAAAAATGCCCTCCTAAATGGAATTTGGGCACCTTTGCGCATCTAGGCTGCAAAAAAGTGTCGCACATGTGGTATCGCCGTACTCAGGAGAAGTTGGGGAATGTGTTTTGGGGTGTAATTTTACATATACCCATGCTGGGTGAGAGAAATATCTTGGTCAAATGCCAACTTTGTATAAAAAAATGGGAAATGTCTTTTGCCAAGATATTTCTCTTACCCAGCATGGGTATATGTAAAGTGACACCCCAAAACACATTCCCCAACTTGTCCTGAGTACGGCGATACCACATGTGTGACACTTTTTTGCAGCCTAGGTGGGCAAAGGGGCACACATTCCAAAGAGCACCTTTCGGATTTCACCGGTCATTTTTTACATATTTTGATTGCAAACTACTTCTCACGCATATGGGCCCCTAAAATGCCAGGGCAGTATAACTACCCCACAAGTGACCCCATTTTGGAAAGAAGACACCCCAAGGTATTCCGTGAGGGGCATGGCGAGTTCCTAGAATATTTTATTTTTTGTCACAAGTTAGCGGAAAATGATGATTTTTTTATTTTTATTTTTTTCCCTTACAAAGTCTCATATTCCACTAACTTGCGACAAAAAATAAAAAATTCTAGGAACTCGCCATGACCCTCACGGAGTACCTTGGGGTGTCTTCTTTCCAAAATGGGGTCACTTGTGGGGTAGTTATACTGCCCTGGCATTTTAGGGGCCCATATGCGTGAGAAGTAGTTTGCAATCAAAATGTGTAAAAAATGACCGGTGAAATCCAAAAGGTGCTCTTTGGAATGTGTGCCCCTTTGCCCACCTAGGCTGCAAAAAAGTGTCACACATCTGGTATCGCCGTACTTAGGAGAAGTTGGGGAATGTGTTTTGGGGTGTCATTTTACATATACCAATGCTGGGTGAGAGAAATATCTTGGCAAAAGACAACATTTCCCATTTTTTTATACAAAGTTGGCATTTGACCAAGATATTTATCTCACCCAGCATGGGTATATGTAAAATGACACCCCAAAACACATTCCCCAACTTCTCCTGAGTACGGCGATACCACATGTGTGACACTTTTTTGCAGCCTAGGTGGGCAAAGGGGCACACATTCCAAAGAGCATCTTTCGGATTTCACCGGTCATTTTTTACAGATTTTGATTTCAAACTTCTTCTCACGCATCTGGGCCCCTAAAATGCCAGGGCAGTATAACTACCCCACAAGTGACCCCATTTTGGAAAGAAGACACCCCAAGGTATTTTGTGATGCTCATAGTGAGTTCATGGAAGTTTTTGTTTTTTGTCACAAGTTAGTGGAATATGAGACTTTGTAAGAAAAAAAAAAAATCATCATTTTCCGCTAACTTGTGACAAAAAATAAAAAGTTATATGAACTCACTATGCCCATCAGCGAATACCTTAGTGTGTCTACTTTCCGAAATGGGGTCATTTGTGGGGGTTTTCTACTGTCTGGGCATTGTAGAACCTCAGGAAACATGACAGGTGCTCAGAAAGTCAGAGCTGCTTCAAAAAGCGGAAATTCACATTTTTGTACCATAGTTTGTAAACGCTATAACTTTTACCCAAACCATTTTTTTTTTACCCAAACCATTTTTTTTTATCAAAGACATGTAGAACAATAAATTTAGCGAAAAATTTATATATGGATGTAGTTTTTTTGCAAAATTTTACAACTGAAAGTGAAAAATGTCATTTTTTTGCAAAAAATTCGTTAAATTTCGATTAATAACAAAAAAAGTAAAAATGTCAGCAGCAATGAAATACCACCAAATGAAAGCTCTATTAGTGAGAAGAAAAGGAGGTAAAATTCATTTGGGTGGTAAGTTGCATGACCGAGCAATAAACGGTGAAAGTAGTGTAGTGCAGAAGTGTAAAAAGTGGCCTGGTCATTAAGGATGTTTCAGCTAGGGGGGTTGAAGTGGTTAAAGGGAACCAGTCAGGCTAAAAATACTGTATGGATGTTACAGAGTAGAAAAAACCAAGAAGTTTTATATAGAGATTTCTAAGAAACGATTCAGTATAACTTGTGTTTTATTTATTTAAATCTCTGCTCTTTTTATGCCAATGGGATCTCCACCTACGTGACTCCTAGACACAGAATAAACAGGAGTTTGGATTGATAAATTACAAGTTTTACTGAATCTTATGCTACAAAACGATAGATAGATATGAGATAGATAGACGGACGGACAGATATCAATCTGCTGAGTTCTTCTTGCCATATACCGCTCTGCCCCAGAATATTCAATGTAACAGGTTTCCTTTAAAGAAAATGTGTCACCAAAAATGCAATCTGCCAGTTAAAATCAGATAGTGACACGTCTCCTTTTTTTCTAATCTGTTTTTATTTTCTGATTGTACATTTTTTTATTTTATTTTCTGAACATGATTATGGGGGTTGCCATCTTTCCTGAGCTGTTCTTAACAGCATTTACAAAGCATTAAGGAAATTGCTTTACGGCAGCCCTATGGTCCATATGTGAGATTGAGTAACAGCTCCCATTGTTTGAACACTGTGTTTGGATTAAATTAAATGTTCTGGACTGACGTTCTGCTGTTTGGCCACAAGATGCTGCTGTTTCCTAGGCACAGCTACTGACTATATATATCTTAGCTGAGAGCTGAGGAGCTGTGTGTGAGCCGACAAACTGATGGATCCAGGAGAAAGAAGACCCCCCTCAGTGACCACAGCTTCAGCTGAGTGAAGCTGATCATTGTTCAAGACCCAGATCCTGTCCAGGGAAAGAAGGATTGTTCCCAGGAAGGCTGATAAGAGCTAAGGAACAAAAGCTGCATACTCTGTGGGACCTCATGGTTGCTGGAGCGACTGGTTGTTTGGTTCAGAGACATCAGTGGATAAAGAGCAGACCCGGGTCTGTAAGATCGTGCACGCATCTCACTGCAGTTTGGCGCCTAGAGACTTAGACAAGGGCCTGTAGTTAGCTAGGGTCTCTGCTTTGTGTCAGGTCTAAAGGGTTGCTACTGTACTACAAAGACTCCATTACTAAAAGGGACATTTGAGAGCTGACAAATACACCCACAAACTCTATCCAGTTCAGCGTTTTGCTCAGGAGAAATAATCAGGCACGTGCTACTGGACTAGTTATGGGAGGGGGAATAATATAGAACAGAGTGGGATTGTGAACTGCTGTGTTGCACCGCAGGCTAGCCCGTACTAAGAACCCAACCAATTGTCCGTGCGTGTTCCAGGGTAATAATAGGTATGGCGAAGCAGTTTTAGTTGTGCCCGCTAGTAGGTAAATTACCGCAAAATTTCCGCTGGCATCCATCAGGAGGCGCTGTGCTGTGCAACACAGGGGTCTCAGCCTTTGGGCTGGGTGTATGTAAATTTATATTATGTTCTCAGCATTTGTGGTTGTGTTTATTATCACGTGTTAGAAAAATTCAGTTTTTGCAAAAACTGGTGTCAGAGTTGCTTTCCTTGTTCGTGATTTCGCTGTATCCTGGGATACCCATCCCAGTACACGGCTTACATCTTGGCGTAGTTGGCAGGATACAGCGACCGTTATGGACGGGAATGCGGTGGGATACCTTCCCCCGGCGCCAATGGCACTGGTCCAGGACCCAGCTCAAGGTGTGCCAGTGCAAGGCCAGCTTGCCCCAGCCATGCCCACCCCAATAGGGTACATCCCTGTGGGGACGCTGTTCACGGTAAAAACATGATGACGTTGCAGGACTGGACTGAAAGGGTGCGAAGTGCGGTTAGAATGTGCAACCTGACCCCCAAGCTGCGGGCAGAGGTTGCATTGGGGGCTCTAGAGGGTGATGTCAGACGGACAATGATGGTAAGGCCCAAATCCGAGAAAGACACCTTAGAGAAAATTATCTCCCTGCTGGAGTGAGCCTGGGGGGGCGTGCTAAAGTAGTGCAGTTGAGGAGCCACTTCTATAACCGACCACGACGAGAGGGCGAGACCCTGATGCAGTACTCCAATGCCCTACAGGAGACTCTAAATGAAATACAGCAGCAAGTTCATAGTGGGGCTATCCAACAAGTTATTACAGGACAAATTGCAAGAGATGACCAGACGACGGTCGACATGACATTCTATAGAGTCTACCTAGCCGCCATGGAGAGAGAGGAAGAGCACATGACTGTGGCGGCGAGAGTAGTGAGTAGCACCCATGCTACAGGGGACCGGTCGGAGTCTGAAGACTCAGAGTCCTTAAAGGATGTGGTTCAGGCCGTGCGGACAGAATTGGGAGAACTTCGGCTGGAAGTGTCCCAGATGAAGACAGAATCTCCCCGGCCACCGGAAATTACCCTAGCACCCCGCGCCACTCCACCCAGGATAACTCAGGTGCGGGGACACGTCAAAAGAGGGCCCCTCTGCTGGGCTTGTTGATAGTACGGCCTTATGGCCAGAGAGTGCCCCGAACAGATGAAGTCCGAGCCAACATTAAACTTTCGTGGTAGCTGGGCATCCTGTGGCGGTACACCAGAAGCTAAGCCCCATGCGTGAGTAACACGACCTGTATGCCAGCAGCCCTATTATGGAAGCCAAGTTGGAAGGTCAAAAAGTACACTGCCTAGTTGATACATGGTCAGAGTGCACCCTTATGCCTCTTTGGATATATGATGGAGCCAGAAGACGGGAGTGTCATCAAACTGACGGCTGCCAACAACAGTGAGATAGATGTCCGAGGGATAGTCTGGATGTGGGTCCGACTGTTTGGTCAAGACATCAGCAAGAAGGGGGTCGTGCTGGTGGACCATTCGTCCCGGAAAGGAATGGACGTGACACTAGGTATAAATGTTCTGAGAGACCTAGACCATCAACTCTATGCCAAAGAAGGGCCAAAGTATTGGCAACGGGCCACCACGCACCGACCAACCTAGAAGGTTTTACAGCAGATGGTAAAAAGCTGTAGTCTGCAAAAGAGCAACATGTCCGGTCGGCCCATTGGACATGTGAAGGTGCCTCGGAGGACCCCGGTGGAGATCCCACCTTGACAAGAACAAATATTGACGCTGCCGGTGGGGGCTGGACAACAACTGAATGAACTAGAGGTCCTGATCGAGCTTGCTTACCAAGAGGAATCGCAGACTTACCCACTGGTAGCCCGGGCCCTCGCTATTGTGAAGGATGGATGTGTGCCCGTACGCTGTCTGAATGTTGAAGACGGCAAGTTAACCGTTCCTGGGAATACCTTGCTGGACAAAGTTTATGTGTCCGAAGGGGACATCCTTCGATGAAGGGGCTTCACGCTATAGCCGGATAGGAGATCAGCCTGGACCTACGCTGTAGAGGTCCATCAAAGGGAGACCCCAACGGCGGAGTGGAATGGTCGAGTGATCATGGACCGCATGGGGGTGGACTGCAAGACCCTGACTCCAGGATAACAGAAGTCGCTGGAAGACACCCTTTGGGAATTTCAGGAGGCGTTCTCAAGACATGATGAGGACTTTGGGTGTGTTTCTGCCATCGAGCACAAAATCCCCACCGGTGATGCTGCACCAATCAGGGAACGTTACTGGCAAATCCCACCTAAAATGTACCAGGAGGTGAAGGACATGGTGGCCAGCATGTTGGAAAACCAGGTGATCCAGGAGAGTCAAAGCCCTTGGACTGCTCCCGTAGTCTTGGTGCGGAAGAAAGATGGGAGTCTCCGGTTTTGAGTGGATTATCGGAAGCTGAATGCCCAGACTGTCCGGGATGCCTACCCCCTTTCACGAATTAAGGAGTCATTATCCACCCTGAGTCATGCAAAGTTCTTCTCGACCCTTGACCTGGACCCTGGGTACTGACAAGTACCAGTTGACAAAAGCTTTGATCCTACCTATGGGACACTATAAGTTCAACAGGATGCCATTCGGCCTTTCCAATGCCCCGGGAACATTCCAGCGGTTGATAGAGCACTGTCTGGGAGATCTCAAACTCGCTCATTTGGTGGGCCCATTAAATGAGTTATTAAGGGGCACTGCGGGGGGCCCAAAGAATCATCCCATCAAATGGGGACCCTGGCAACAAAAGGCCTTTGAAGCAGTGCCCCGATTCTGGCTTATGCGGGGTTCGACACCCCATTCCTGCTGTACCCTGACTAAGTCTACATGGTTTTGGGGCCATGTTATCCCAAGTCCAGAATGGACGTGAGAGAGTCATTGCCTATGGCAGATGGTTTCTGAGGGAGTCAGAGCACAACCCTGACAACTATAGCTCCTTTAAACTGGAACTACTGGCACTGGTGTGGGCCATGACCGAAAGGTTCATGGAGTACCTGACAGGTGCAGAGGTGACCGTGATGACGGACAACAACCCGTTAGCACATCTGGAGAATGCCAAGTTCGGTGCTCTTGAGCAGAGGTGGTTGGCTTGCCTTTCTAAGTACCATTACCGCATCAAGTTCCGGTCAGGTAGGAAGAACGGCAATGCAGATGCACTCTCCCGAGTCCCTGTAGGGTTGTTGACTCAGAGTGCCAATGAAGAGCTAGAGGACACTGAAACTCCTGACCTTGGTCGATTACCCATGTTCCAGGACGTGTAACACTCAAGTGGGATGGCGCCAGGGATGTCCATGGTGTTGGGAAAGCCGTTGACTGACTGAGAGAGTCCAGAATAGCTGTCTGGACCTGTGGAAAGTGAAAGAATTGGTCCGGACTAAGATCTAGCCTTGGCCAGAAGAGCGGGCCCGTCTGTCTACAGAGGGCCAAAATTTGTTGAGGCAGTGGGATAAGCTGACTGTTACCCTGGGACTCCTGTGTTGGACCATATACTTGCAATCAGAGTTGAGGTACCGGCGACAGATTGTCATCCCCATGTCATTGGGACCGGAGGCTGCCCGGGAAGCCCATGAGAGGGGCGCCCATTTAGGGAGTAAAAAACATTCAAGTTCCTCCAATGACTGGTATACTGTCCAGATCTGGTAGACATGGTGGCCAAGGCATGTCTTAAGTGTCAGCCCTGCAGGCTGAATAAGAGTACTGAACAGCGAGCTCCTGTCCAGGCCATACGGACCCCAGCACCCCAAGAGCTCCTTATGATAGATTAGGTACAGATTGGGTACTCTACCTCGGGACACCCATACTGTTTAGTCTGACAGATCATTTCACAAAGTATGCTGTGGCTGTACCCACCAGAGACCATACGGCAGATTATGAAGCGGTCTGCACTTTATACAGGTGTTTGGGTGTCCACAGAGGATACATTCGGGCCAGGGGGCATGTTTTCAGGGTAGTCTAATGAATGAGTTGTAACAACTGTATGGGATCGAACGTTCCCGCACTACCCCGTATCACCCCCAGGGAAACGAGGCGTGCGAGTGCTTCAACCACACCTTGCTCCAGATGCTGCGGACTCTGGAAGACAGCCAAAAGGCTCGGTGGCCTGAGTACCTACTGTACCTGAACTGATGTGGGCCTATAACAACAGGGTACACAGTACCACCGGGTACTCCCCCCATATGCTCATGTTTAGGAGAGCCAGACGGAAGATTGAGGATCTCCACATGCCCGATCCGATGGAGCCGACACCGAGAAATACCACCTGCATGGATGCAAGAGCACCGCTGCCGGCTGAGAGCGATCCACAAGGTTGTGGAGGAGCGCCTGGGACAAGTGGTACACCCTAATCCAAGACCAGTGCAGAGAGATGGGTATGCCCCGCGTGATCGAGTGATGGTTGAAGCCAAGCAGCCGTCTGCGAAGTAGGATGGGCAGTGGGAGGCAGTCCCATACATGGTGAAGAGGAGGGTAGACCTTGCCATCCCGGTCTATGAGGTAGAGCCAAAATGGACTGGGGGTCCTCACGAAACTTGCACCATAACATGTTGAGGCATTGCAATTTTGATGAGCCAGTGTGTGCGGAGAAGATGCCTCCTCCTGCTCAGAATACAGAGGAAATTGCCTTAGAGAAGGATTGATGGGTTTCCCCTGCCCCGGTACCTACTGAGGCACCAGCTGTGGCAAGTTTGCCACCCAGGGAAAGTGTTTAGCGGTTAGCAGCCCCTCTCCCATTAAATGTGCCTGACATCCCTAGTGCTTCTGAGCCTATCTCTCTACGTAGGTCAACAAGGCCCAATGCTGGTGTGCCCCCACAACACTATGCTCAGGATGAGTTTGGATGGGGAGAATTGAAAAGGACTGCAACCTCTAGTGGGGTGGCATGTGAGATTGAGAAACAGCTCCATTGTTTGAACACTGTTTGTGTGTGGATTAAATTAAACGCTACGGACTGACGTTCTTCTGTTTAGCCACAAAATGATGCTTTTTCCCAGGCACAGCTATTGACTGCATATATATATATATATTTCCATATTCATGAGAGGTGTGATTTGAGAACTTGCTAGAAGAAGCTGCAGCCATCGTAGCTGTGTGTGAGCCGACAAACTAATGGGTCCAGGAGAAAGACCCCCCTCAGTGACCACAGCTGCAGCTGAGTGAAGCTGATCATTGTTCAAGGCCCAGATCCTGTCTAGGGAAAGAAGGATTGTGTCCAGGAAGGCTGAAAAGAGCTAAGGAACAAAAGCTGCATACTCTGCGGGACCTCGTGTATGTAAACTTATTTTGTGTCCTCCGCATTTGTGGTTGTGTTTATTATCACGTGTTAGTAAAATTCAGTTTTTGCGACAGCTGGTGTCAGAGTTGCTTTCCTCGTTCGTGACTTCACTGTATCCTGGGGAGCCCACCCCGGTACACGGCTTACACATAGACACAATGGTCTGGAGGGGACCTCACTGACTTCTATGGGAGAGTTTTCTGGGCATGCTCTGTGACCTTTGCAGAGGTCATTGTACAAGGAAAGAATACATAAGCTGTGACAGTCACCTATTGTGAATGGTGGATCCTGTCTTTTCTATACACAGAGGTCATATCATTACAGCCAGGATTAGATTGACAGATAAGCAGGTAAATGCAGTAGAGTGATCTGAACAGACCAAGAAGTGGCTCCTATTATTAAGCTTAGTGGCCAGTGAGAAATCTGTAGGATTTTATGATTTTTGTTTAACTACGTGTAGATATTGACAAGAAAATTTTTAAATAACCATCAAAAATTATTTTAAAATAAGTTAAACATAAAAATGTGATTTTACAAAGTGAGAACTTCTATTACTCACTCATTAACTATGTTAATGGTTAAACCGGCCCTTGCAAAGTCAGATCGCACTGCTGCCAGAACTTCACAGCAGGTGTGCACACATTCCTTACATAACTACACAGAAAAAATGTTTGCATTCCATACCAGCTTTAATCAGAAGATCATTCAGTCTTCATTTTCCAAAATTGTACAAAGAACAGGTCATATGGCTCAGAAGAAATCAGTGATTGTTCTCCAGTCGAGCCTTCGGGTCACCTTGAATACCAGGACCAGGGTGTGACTGCTAACTCAACAAGGCCTATAGCTACACCCCTTAAAGGGGTTATGCCATTACTGATGTACAAAATGAAAATCAGACATTGTATAGTACATGACCATCTCTTTCTAACAAAGAACCACCCCTGTTGCCTCACATAGATCCAAAGATCTCCCCATTCATTGCTCCAGTTGCTCTGCTAAATTGACTTCAGGCTGGTCGTTCAGGGGATGTGTCCTTTCTAAGGGGGTATGTCATTTCTCAGGGGGGTGTCCTTTCTAAGGGGACATGCCATTTCACAGCGGGGTGTCCTTTCTGCTGCAGCTCACACCCTATCATAGGTCAGGGATTGTGTCCTTTCTGCTGCAGCTCTCTCCCTGTAACTGTTACAGCTTCTAACAGTAGATACAGCTGGTGGCAGTGTAGGGATGGAACTCAGCATGGGTAACCACCTCAGTAGACAGAGTAGATAACCCCAAAGTTGTAGCAATACACTGTGCGTCTTAGGGTATATATGAACATTAATATTTATTTATATATTTTTTACATTTCCATCAAAAAAGGTTATCAACCTATATGTGAATGTTCAGTGTCAATCAGGATATAATTTATTGAATTCACTCCATGTATACTAGTTTTTGGCCAGAGTCTGGAATTTTAAGATGGCATAGGGTCTAACTTAAAGGAGTTTTCTGGTGTGGGTCCTTCACCTGGTACCCCCATGACCAGCTGTTTTAGGCAGCGGCCCCCATCGGAAACACCATCTCCACCCTGAGACTCTCCAAACTTGCTCTGCACCTTCCTCTTCTAGGTTCTAGGCAGTTCTGCAATGAGATCAGTATTCTTCAAGTTTGTGATCCACTGTTTGATGCATTCAAGTTCACGAAGAAATTCCCCAGCCGTGGTGTCCTTCTGCTATACAGAATCCAGATAACCGGCCTGTCCTGAGTGACATCACTATGTAGACAAAGCACACAGGACAGCAATTTGCAGAATCCTGCACGTTTCAAAAGATAAGACTTTCCTCCTAAGGGATAGTGCTTTTCCTGCTTTAAAAAAGACCGTGATCTATCAAACAGTCCATTCCCAACCTTGGAAAGTGTTTCATATTAGTTACTGAGAATGCAGACAGTTCAATTTCGCTGTTCAATCCCTCCGATTTTATTGTATTTAAGGGAAAGGCTGTTATCCCAAAAATTTGTTTCAAAGTAAGCCTACCACCAGGTTGGTTAGATGCCCTGAAACATGCCCATACTTACTAAATCTGGTCCTCCAATCTTGAGAAATGTTTCTTTGTATTACAGCAAATCCAGTTTAGGGTGCACTTTAGGCAGGGGCACTCCATTCAGTGCATCTGGCTTACCCTGTCTCAGAGACTCAGTCTCTGGGTGGTATACTCACCAATTTTGAGAAGACAGACTCCCTTTAAATTCAAGATCCAGCGGTTCTCTGCAAAAGACAACTAAACTTTTGGATACATTTTTGTAATGAGAGCGTGCTTTTCACTATGGAGAAATATAACGGTTTGTACACTGCTGGCGGATGTAATGAAGTGATCCTTTTAGTTTAAGTACTTGGAGATATGGAGAAAAGTTACATGAGATTTTAATTATTCTGCAAAACCGAAATATAAAGCAGCGAACCGTAAAACTAACACATCTTTACATCTTTCTGACACACCGTGGGAAATTAAATCCAACTATCACCAAAATCCTCCTCTCCTTTACCAGGAGCATGAGACCAATGAAAGGGAACTCTCCTCCACCTTGAGCAGTCCTTGTATTCAAAGCAATGCGCCACATGGCGTATCGTCACTCAATGCAGGTTTACCATACTTGCCATTATAGGCTACAGTCACTTAAAATGTTTTTTGAATTTTCAACTAACATTAACTATGGCTTGCCGCCCATTCTCCTTGGGCAGGAACTAGGCGTGCTCATTTGGACATCAGTACTTTTCAGTTGTTACCCTCAGGCCCAGCAGATCTAAAGGTCCTTTTACAAGGGTTGGAGACTAGCTGAATAAATGTTTATTGCTTTGTGTATAGGGATGATCAAATTAATTATAAACAAATCAAATTTGAGCCGAATTATCCCAAAATTTGGATCAAATAAAATTTCTGGGCATTCGGGCAAATTTCTCAAAATGTCATAAGCCATTATATGATTAGAGGACAGGAAAGATGAAGGAGGAGGATCGCATGACCCCAGGTGCTGTGTTTGTGTGTGAATACATATGGCAGGCATTTACCACCAAAAAGTAACAATTTTAAACCAATTTTTTTTTACATATGTTTTTACTATAGTGCAATGTGTTTTTAAAGACAGTGTTTGTTACCACCAGCAGCCATGCATTTTTCCACAGCCGTATATGTCACTATAAGTTTAAAGGGAACCTGTCATCGTCTTTATGCTGTCCATACTAACGGCAGCATAAAGTAAAGACAGGTGAGTTGATTTCAGCTGTCTGTCATTTAAAAGTTAAAAGTAAGTGGTTGCCGAGAACCAACATCACAATCATTGCAGACTAGGCCTGGAAAGGGGTCATGGCCACCATAGAAGAGTCATGGTTATTCATGAATTCCTGCTCTCCCTGCCCACCTGCTGATGACTGACAGTCTCCTACCTAGTTTTCTTCCATTATCATGCCCTGACCTGTGAGTGATCTGAGAAGATCTGTCAGACTTGACACCCCTTCACAGGTGCTGCTCATTAGTTTGTTAGTGATGCCGTTTATTCCTGCCTCTTACTATAACCCTTGTGGCTTATAGTTTCTCCTGGAGTTCTCTGCTGGTGTTTTGTGGATCTCCTGCTCCCAGTTCATCTTCAGTTAAGTCCTCCTTCCTTCCCTTCTATTGTTTGTTCTGGCTAGGCCTTAGGTAGACGCGGGTTCCTTCATCCTGTGTAAGGAACCAGTTGTCTTTTCGCCTGCTCCCTAGCTGAGGGTTTGTATCAGTTGCAGCAGGGATTAGGTTCGAGTGCATGAACACTTCTACCATCGAGATTTGTTCTTGTTGGTAGCAGTCAGGGAAAGGGCTCAGGGATAGTCAGGAGGTGACCTTTCCCTGTTACCTAGCTGTGGGGCCTAGCCTATTGTTTAAGTGTAATTTTGTTGTTTGGTTTGGCAGCAACCCACCCCCATTCTCCTTGGCAGGACCTGTAAAGGAAAGCTTACTTATCTGCTTCCTGGCATTGGCTCCCCGCTCCTTCTCTTCACAGGCCTGCGATGCTCCACTGCACACCCCAGCTGAAAACATCAGGTTTCACACTGTCTGCAGCCAATCACTGGCCGAAGCAGTGACTGGATCTTTTTGTGTCATGTGACCATTTTTCAAGATGACGTAAGGGAATCTGGTCACTGCTGTGACCAGTAATTGGTTACAAGTGGCATCAACCCGGGTGCTTTCAGCTAGGGAGCCTAGTGGAGCATTCAAAGCCGGGAGAAGAATTAGTGAGGAGCCAGCGTCAGGAAGAAGGTAAGTAAGCTTCCCTTTACAGGTCCGGCCAAGGGAGTGGGGTTGCCAGGGACTCGGATCTGTTAACTAGGGATGAGCGAATCGACTTCGGATGAAACATCGGAAGTCAATTCGCATAAAACTTCGTTCTAATACTGTACAGAACAGGAGCGCCGTACAGTATTGGCTCTGATGAGCCGAAGCTATTGCTTTGCGAAGTCTCGCGAGACTTCATGCAATAACTTCATAAATTCATTTGTACTGTAAAAAAACATTTGCCAAGTTCAGCAAATGTTTTTTTACAGTACAAATGAATTTATGAAGTTATTGTGTGAAGTCTCGCGAGACTTCGCGAAGCAATAACTTCGGCTCATTGGAGCCAATACATTCTAATACTGTACGAAGCTCCTGCTCCATACAGTATTAGAACAGAGTTTTATGCGAATCGATTTCAGATGTTTCATCCGAAGTCGATTCGCTCATCCCTAGTGATAACCATGACCTATCCTGAGGATAGGTCATCATTGTCAATTCCTGGTGCTACTGCTGGCAGTAGCACCACGGCCTTCTTGCTGTTTACCGCAGGCCCAGTGATGTCACGACTAGTATCACTGGCCTGGGCAGGGCTAAGCTCTGTTCTCTGTAAGGAGATATAGTACCCCCCAAATCCATAAAAGATGTGATAAATGATTGCTTGTTTACATGGGACAATGATGGGGAATGAACGTTCCAGACCATTGGCCTGTGAAAAACAGCTTTTATATGTTAGTGTTCGCCAATTTAGGCTTCATGTAGATCTCTGTGTATTTCAGTCGGCAAATAACGAATCCGCAAAATATGGATACTTTCCATGTGTATTCCGCATTTTTCTCATTCCCATCAATAGAGAGGACTCTTCTCATCCGTAATGTGGATGAGAATAGCAAATGTTCTATAATTTGAGGAACTGCCACACGGATCTGCACAAAATACAGAATTTAATATAAAATGGGTCCATGTGCTGTCCACAAAAAATGCAGATACCACACGGATAAAAAATACGGTGGGGTGCATGAGGCCTTGCAGCTGTTGACTTTTTAGGAATCTAATGACTGGAATTAACAATGGAAGCCTCTGATTGAGAACAATGGTGGCCGCACATACGCAAATGTCCCCAAACGTTTTTTTTCTTTCTAACAAGACACTTTTATAACTTGTCAGCTGCTGTAAATATTAGGCCCAAGTGATTGCTGAGGTCGGGCAGCACACCAGGCTTACTATAACATTTATTCATCATAGTGGTCAGTAAGCAAGCATGCATGGCTGCCTCTCCTTCCAGAAAAGGCAATGGAAGCGGACTGTTCTTGGGATTAATAGAAGCCAAGCTACATGACCCACAGCAATGACAGGTTCAGGTAATATGTGACTGACAAAGTGTTCAGGTGGAAATCCCTTTGAACAACCAGAACATGGAAACCAAGATCTTGCCCATTACGAGTAGTGAATGGCATGCTTCCCTTTTCTATGAGACCCCATCATCACACAGGTTTTCTTAAATGTCTGGCTTAATATAATGCCCTAAGTACTGTATTTTTTTGCTTTCTAAGTTCTTTTTGCTTTCCTCCCACAAAAGTGGAGGAAAAATGTCAGTGCAAGCAAGCGAATAGTAGTATGCAGTAGGTGCGGGAGTGAAGCTCTGACAGTACTCACCCTCCCTGGTCTTTTTCCTGACCGCGTACAACATCAGGATGTGGTGTGCACACTATGACATGACGCTGCAGCCATTTTGTTTTTTGTAATTATGTTTTGCTTCATAGATATGCACCTGTGATTCTGAAGGTTCTAGTCTAAATTTCTTGCAATATATTGAGGGTAGCCCCTATTTTAGACTGAACACGCCCATCTACCTGGGACTTCTGAGCAGAGTACGTTTGTAGCTGGTTCCTACACAGCCCTGAATATTGTAGGCTTAATTAAGTCCAAAGTGAGGCAGTATATTTAGTGATAGGGACCCATCTGCGGAAGCCACCTTGACGCCTGGTAGATGGGCCCGACACGTATGTGTCCTAAGAGCTTCCATTATTAATTTATAGTCGGTATTGTACCACTTTTATCTAGAATGACCCCCATTTCTTAGCTCTATTGTTTGTATATATAACGATGTGCAGCCATTTTGTTTTTTGTAATGACGCTGCACACAGTCAGGTGACTGTGCAGCATGGGCTGGAGAAGACAAGGGAGTGTGACTGGTGGAATGATCGCCGACCTGGAAAGGAGCGGCAGAGCAGGAGAGGTAAGTGAAGTTATTTATTTTATCTCTGATCTGAGGTCTAATGAGGGTCTGGTATGGAATTTTGATCTAAAGGTCTGATACAGGGGTCTGACATGGAGGTCTGATCTGAGGTCTAATACAGGGGTCTAGTATGGAAGTCGGATCTATGGTCTGATACGGGGGTCTGGCATGGAAGTCTGATCTGAGGTCTAATACGGGGTTCTGGCATGGAAGTCTGATTTGAGGTCTAATACGGGGGTCTGGCATGGAAGTCTGATTTGAGGTCTGATACGGGGGTCTGGCATGGAAGTCTGATCTGAGGTCTCTTATGGGGGTCCAAACTGAAGTCCCGATATGGGGTGTCTGATCTGAGGATCTTATAAGAAGTCTGATAAAAAATTTTTTTTTTTTTCCTCCTCTAAAACCTGGTGTGCGTCTTATCATCAGGTATGTCTTATAAATCAAAAAAACACAGTAAGTGCTCAATATTGCAACTACAAATCCATAATATTAGTAGCCAAAACAGCATAAAAAACTAAAACTGATTGATGGGCTGCTGTACATGCAGATATGAGCTATACGTTGCATAGCGCCTGTGCTCCGTATTGCAGCCCAGGCCCATTCACTTAATTAGGACTGAGCCGCACATAGGCCATCTGACCAATGAACGTAATGTCACTAGCGTAGAAAGAGGCCGCATCCTCCTCAAACAGCTGTGCCAGGTGTTAGACCCTCCATCGATCAGGTATTGATGACCTATCCTGAGGATAGTGAAGAAATGGAGAACCGCACTCTAAAGGTTTTCTGGTGCCAACAAGGGCTGGATTAGCCACAATACATGTAGTAAAGATTGAGGCACTCAGATCATTCAACTTTGTATTTCAGAAAAAGTTTATTAATACATTAGTTTCACAGTTGCCCAATCTTCACATCCAACTTAGGTAAAGAAAAATTACTGAACGTTTCGATCTCAATGGACCTTGCTCAGCGGTCACATGTTATCTGTTAGGCATGTGGGATGAATGTCAGGGCGCTGGATGTGCACCTAAGTTTGATGTGAAAATTGGGCAACTAATGAAACTAATGTATTAATAAACTTTTTCTGAAATGCAAAGCTGAATGATCTGAGTCTATCCTGAGGATAGATCATAAATATCTTACTCCCAGTAAACCTCTTTAAGCTGCTAAATGCACTTTAAACCTCTGTGTATGATAGTGAGTTCTTCAGTCCACTAAAAGTTATATCATCCATACATGGAACACCTTGTCCAGCCACAGGATTAGGCTATGAAAAAGCAGTGACCTGTGCACCTCCATGCACCTATATGTCTATTATGTTGCACAAGTACCGTATGCCATTAAGAATAAAAGTAAACTGAGCGGTATGCTTTTTAACCTTTTTTTGGAAGTTGTATTAAAAAGTGTATCGAGATCCTTACCGGCATTAGTTCTTCCCATAATGTCCTCGATTGTAAAATAATTATATCATGGAACCACGATGCCTCATTTCAGCACATCCATACTGATTCTCAGGAACAGCGTTTACGGTTTTAATGATGTATAATTGCAATCCATAATTACATAAATAAGGGATTAAACCTGGCAGACAAGTCAAACAATGCAGCTACGGTTTAGCTGCCCGAATACATAAAACCCAGACTTGATTACCGCATCGATAATTACAATGATAAAACAAATGGTATTTTCAACAGTCGGCTGGAAGCTAATAACTTATTAAGTTTTAATTGTTTTACATATTTTTTTTAACTCCTGTCTAACATGAAAGCAGTGACACTGAGGAGAAAAGGAAACATGACAAGGTGCTCCTTTAAATCAACCGTTTCTACAGACTTGTATGGTCCTCCAGAGCCATGCTTGATGTAAGGCTTCTTTCACACGTACGTGATGATTTCTGTATCAAGATGGTCAGTGGTTCTACCTTGAAGATGTCCATGAACAATCTGCGTTTGGTCTGTGTGTCATCCGTATTCCACATACACCACTAGGCTGAAAACTAATTTCCAGAGCATCTCCAAGCAATGATCTGTAAAAACCATGGACCAAACACGGATAGCACCCATGTTGTGTTTGTGGTTTTCACAGAGCCATAGCCTATAATGTGCTTGAGGGATCCATACTCGCAGACAAGAATAGGGCATGTTTCTGTAGTGTCAGCACGGACCCTCTGCATGGAAAAGCACTAATGTGTGAATACATACAATAAAGGGGTTGTCCTCTTTGTTATACTGATGACCTATTCTCAGGATAGGTCATCAATATCAGATCGGAAGGGGGCCGACTGCCGACACCCCCATCGATCAACTATTTGAAGAGAATGCAACGTTCGTACAAGCGCTGCAATTACAACTCACTTCATATTCAGTTGATCGGCGGGGTTTCCAGCAGTCGGTCCCCCACCAATCTGATATTGATGACCTGTATAAAATTATATCACTATAAGGCTATAATAGGGACCGGCGGAGATCCACCTGCTCCCCCAAATATAGAATGCAAATGCCATGGTAGCGAGCACCTGAACTCCCTTTATACATAATTTGGAGGTGCTGTAATAACTCTCTTTTGCATTGTACATTTGGGAGAGTGGCTTCCCCTATTTAGAACATGCACTCCCACCCATCTACCTGGTACTTTTAATCAGAGTATCCCATAGCTAGATTCTACAATCTATTAGTGTAGGTCCTGTCTGATAGAAGCCACCTTGTCACTGGTAGATGGGCCCGAAATATTCTTGATATGTGTGATAACATGCGCAAAGAGCTTCTAATTTTCATATAGTAAGTATAGCAATAATGCAGTTTGCATTTATTCATGCTTTCAATGTTTGCATGTGTCTTTGTACATGAAGCACTGTGCTACTACTTGTAGTCCTGGTTTGCTTTTGCATTGCAGCTATGGTAGTGTGCACTTGAACTCCCTTTATACATAGTTTGGAAGTGCTTGTCTAACTCTCTTTTGCTTTTAAAATTTTCTGTTCACATAACCATATGAGGGCTTATTTTTTGCAGGACAAGATGTATTTTTTTATGGCACCATTTAATTTCTCATGTGTTGTACTGGAAAACAGGGGGGAAAAAAATCTGCCAAGATTTTTGGGGTTTTGATATTACAACGTTTACTGTGCACTAAAAAAAAACTATTATGTTTTAGGACAGGGATGCTCAACCTGCAGCCCTCCAGCTGTTGCAAAATTACAACTCCCAGCATGCATGGACACTCTACAGCTATTAGGGCATGCTGGGAGTTGTAGTTTTGCAACAGCTGGACGGCCGCAGGTTGAGCATCCCTGTTCTAGGAGATTTGCATTGCCTGCTGAGCTGTGCCTCTTGCACGGCCTTACAGGCAGCTTACCATGACAAGCCTGGGAACATTCAGAAGGCCCAGGCTGTCATGGTAGCTATCAGAGCCCTGTGATTTCACTGCTCAGTCCGCTCCATACAAGTCCTTGTGCATACAAGTCCTTACGCAGAATGCTGTACATGTAAGGGGTTGTTTGGGCCCCAGGATACATTGTTCTCAATAAATACAGATAGGATGCTCCCTAGAGAGTTCACTGGTTCTCAGCCTGCTATAACCACCTAGCTTTAATATAACATAACATACAAATGGCTGGCTCACAATACATAAAAATACACTATTTATTTAACTATAAATATATGTCTAAATTAAAAATATATAAAACAAACTAATAAATAATTCCCAATTATATGTGCTTGCGGAGCTCACGCAAACAAAGACAATTTTTAAAAAAAAGTTACTTTCTCAAAATTGCAGTAAAAATGCGGTATATTTCCAATTCATTAATGGTACATATTCAATTGATAATCCAGGAGTGTAATCACCCATTCATTAGTCACTTCTTATACTATTAGTGACTAGATGTTATTAGTAATATTGTGGTAGGATCAGCAATGTTCGGTGATTGTAATCCACCTCCGTACTTTCCTTATGCCGCTGTTAGTAGCCAATATTGCGATAAATGTCAAATCAACATATGCTATATACGTTCTCTGAAGACATCGGCTCTTAGCAGATCCCACTGTTTCGTTTTCCTATGTAATTTGTCTTTAAAATACAGAGGTTATAACAGTGTCGCTTGCGCTCACCTCTGTTCCCGCAGTTGCGTACGGTCTTGCTGTTCTCCTGTGTGCCGGCACACTTACTTGCGTCTGCACAGTAGAAACACGAAAAACGCCAACTCATACCGCTTCTGTGAGTGGGATAGTATGAAGGCAATTTTAATTATTTTTTAATGCGATGATATTGCACTTTGCACCATATAGATGAATACTGCTAGCTCCCCATTCACCAGACGCGTTTCAAAACATACAGTTTCTTCCTCAGTGGTAGTGAAAATATGGGACCGATCGCTCTTATATAGAGCTATATTGCTATCTGGACTGTGAAATCATGTGTGCATATTAACGATAATATAGACCCTGCGTTTTTTTTTTAAAGAGATCTAACAGCATTAATACCAAATATAAATCATGTCATAGAAAGATAATAACACTCCTATAGCACTACATATGGAAACAAGGAGCACAATATTAAGATAATAATGACAGTAAAAAACTTACAAAAAAATGTAAACTTCTGATTAAAAGGGGTTAATGAGAGCAGAAAGTCTCAGGGTGCTGGTTAACAGCCTGGCCTCGACACGTTGTGCGACCCTATCATACACACATTCATAGAAACCCAAAATTTTCTAATTCTGCGTTAAGACCTGAAGGTGCCAAGGATCCATAGATTACTGCCTCGCTATTACAGGACAGAGTTTCTTTGATTTCCCATTTGAATCCATTGACAGTTGAGATTACTGTAGAGGTTTTCCTATCAAACTTAGTCTACAGTTACGGCATAATCCACATCTATAAAAACCTTTTAATGTTTTCCATGGGGTTATCAAGGACCTTTCTTTTGTTTGTCTAATTGTGGGTGCCACCTGTAGACCCAGGCTCGGAGCTCTAGTATACACAATGGGTGGTTTCTTTGGGAGATTGATCCCCAGGAGTTTATCCTCCTGTAATAAGTGCCAGTATTTATGAATGATACATAGCTGACACTTTTTTATAGTCTGTGTTAAATGGCAAGACTAGTTTGGACATTTCATCCTCTTTTTCATCTGTTGGTGTTTTGTCCTAAAAAAAACCCATAGCTCTATCTAAGTTTCTTACCTTTTTCAAGGACTCTTCTAAGATATATTTTGGATATTTTTTATCTAGAAATTGGCCTTTCATTAACTGTGCTTCAATTTCAAACTGGTCCTGTTCCGTGCAATTCCGTTTAAGAATTGGTGTTTAAATTAAAGCTATTTTTAGCTACTAATTTTTGGAAGGTACTACATACTGTATAATGGTTTGAGTTTTCATCTCAATATTAAGGTCCAAAAATTCTACAGTGTGTGCACTAATGGTAGGGGTGAATTTAAGATTTAGTGAATTATTGTTAATAGTCTCAATGTAGTCAATGAGTTCTTGATGAGATTTATCCGAGACCAGGACAATGTCATTTATATAACGACGCCAGAGTACCAGGCCTGACCCCAGTTTTGGCATGACCACCTCCTGCTTCCAAGCCGCCATAAATAGATTTGCATAACTGGGGGAAAATCTGGTGGCCATGGCGGTCCCAGTTGTCTGGAGATAAAATGTCGTATTGTAATAGAAATAATTGTGACAACACAAAATTCATAAATTCCAAAAATGAATTGCAGCTGTTCTGCTTTCATATTATGTTTCTGTCTTATCATTTTAGAAATGGCTTCTATACCTTGCATGTATACAGTGAGCTTATGTCCATCGTAGCCATAATCCAACCTGGTTGATAGGGTAAATTTTCAAACAGTTTTACCGTTGATGTAGTATCCTTCAGGTAGGATGGTATGTCTATACGTAGGGTCCTCAGGATAGTTTGTCAATATCAGCTATGCGGAGTTCTGACTCCCTGCATCCCCACTGATTAGCAAAGCTTGTGTGAGTGCTGTGCCCTCTTCAATGTTCACCTGCACACCGTCTACTTTGTAGTAAATACAACCAGGGACAGCACATGTCCATGATTCACGGACATGTGAAATAGGCCTCTTAGCTCTGGTTTAAGTATCCCACCGTTCCCTCTACTAGGGCTTCTTCACACTTGTGTATTACAAATCCCAATTCACAATTGTTGAAAAAACCTTGCTAACACATTTGAATGCTTTAATTCACATTTCAGTTTTTTCTGCCATTTTTAGGCATCTGCAATGTTTCTCAATACACAGTATGCTCTGGTGGAACCACTTCTACAGCTTTTAGCCCACAGAAGTCAATGGGCTGAATTTAGAAACCCATGTTTCACATCTGCCTAGTACACATGTGTGTATCTGTTCCATTTTTTGGCATCCATGCTTCAGCAACATTGTATCTACAAAAAATAAATAAAAAATCCATAAAAAAAAAGAAATATGGATGAAAATGGATATAATACATAGAAATAGAACAAATTGTAAAAAAAAAAGTTCTGTATTACGCATCTGCAATTCATCTGTACTTTCAAACTGATCAGCCTTAGGCCCCGAGTTGTGCCCTCCCAATCAGCGGCAGGGGTCCGGCAGTCACTGATAGCCGGACCCCTGCTGTATGCGCCGGAATTGGTGAAAACACAGATGCTGGCGCATTAACCCTCGCAATGTCGCAGACCACGGCATTGCAGTATCCCAGTCGGGTCCCCATGTCCATCGAGTCTCCTCGCTGCGGTGATGGGGCCCCAATGGCTGGGAAGGCAGCCCAACTCCTTCCTTAGGCATCATGACTGCCTTCCCTGTAAGCCTATGCGATCCAGCCCCCTGGATCTCACAGGCAAGCCGGCTGAAGTGTATTACACTGAGTAATACACTTACAGCCAATGCATTACAATATACCGTAGATGTATTGCAATGCATTGTACAGGGGATCAGGCCCCCAAAAGTTGAAGTGGGGTGCTGCCGTATTCAGGAGAAAATAGGTGACAAATTATGGGGTGTTTTTTCTCCTGTTACCCCTTGTGAAAATTAAATATTTGGGGCCAAAGAAACATTTTATTGGAAGAAATGTGTGCAGCACCAGTCATCAGTCGGTAGCTGGAAGCAGTGTAGCACTGCAGTGGGAAAGCGGCAACAGGCTGTGCTTAAACTGATCTGCTTAGGTGACAAACAGCACACCGCCGCAGAGCTGTAGCAGGGGATAAGGGACTGTGGGGGCAAAGACCCCATACTCTAATTTATGCTGTGTTCCAAATTATATGTGCCCATAATAATGATGAGTACCCATCTGAGCATTGATTTGACCGACACTTGAGTGATCAAACAAGTCTCTGTTAATTCAAAGCAAAATGCATATAATATTATACTGTCTTGGCGAGGAAAAGCCACCCACACACATCTCATGAAGGTCATGACCATATTTGTACATATATGTGCTTATAGAAACTGAAAATATGAAACAACCAGAATATTGCAGATATCAGCTTGACCAGAAATTAAGAACCTAGTTTCTCAGAAAATTATAAGAGGAATTATAAGATACCAGGTGCAAACAGCTAAAACTGCAATGACATTTAAACATGAAAAAGACAGAAGAGGAAGTATGTGAAATATGTAACCATTATTTTAAAATAATCTCAAGCATTAAGATGGCTGACATAAGCCTTATAAGATGGCTGACATAAGACAGGGAAAAGATCTCCTATCCCTCACAGGGACCAGACTGAGCTGTGGCTCTCGCCACTCCTACAGCCAGGCATGGTTGTGTCTGATAATGGCCGTAACTTGGCGGCGGCTTTCACCGGTCTGGGCAGCGCTTGCAATTGGCAGCTCACTGGCTCTTGTGCGATGTGAGCACGTGCAGGAACTCCACGTTCCACATGTAGGCCAGGCTTTGTGAGCAGCAGAGGGCAGTAGTGGAATACCAGCTGCAACATGGTCGTCGCTGCCGCTCTTCACAAGCGACGAGTGGGCATTGATGTCTGACCTCTATGAGGTTTTACGCAACTTTGAGGAATCGACACAGATGGTGAGAGGCGATAACGCTATTATCAGCATCACCATCCCACTTCTGTGTCTACTCAAACACTCGCTGCTCAGACTTAAGGCGGACGCTTTGCATATGGAAGAGGTGGAAATGGGGGAAGACAGTACACAGGGTGATAGCCAGACTACCCTCAGTTCGTCTTCTCAGCGCAAATTGGATGAGGAGGAGGAGGAACAGGAGACGGTTGCCTCCGCTACAGAGGGTAGTACCCATGGAAGTTTAATTCCACCTGTTCCGCATGGGTGGGCAGAAGAGGAGGAAGAGGATGAGGAGATTGAGAGTGATGCCTCCTGATGACAACAGCGAAGTCTTGCCTGTTGGTACTCTGGCACACATGGCTGACTTTATGTTTGGCTGCCTTTTCTGCGACCCGCGCGATATACGCATTTTAGACAAGGATTACTGGTTGTTCACCCTTCTCAACCCCCGCTACAAAGAGAACTTCTCATCTTTTATTCCTCTGGTGGAGAGGACAAGCAAAACGGTGCAATAACAGAAGATCCTTGTTGAAAAAGTGCTCCAAAAATTTCCGTCTGACAACGCTGGTGACAGAGTCCGTAGTTCCTTGCCCAACCGAGGAGGAGAGACAAGGGGAACACATGGCAGTTCCAACAGAGGCAGGGCAACACTCTCCAAATCCTGGGACAGTTTCATGACACCCCGCCAGCACCCTCACCCTGATGAGCGGCCTAGTGTCACAAGGAGGGGACGTTTTTGGAAGATGGTGAAGGAGTACATAGCAGACCGTGTCAGCGTTATCAATGATCCCTCAGTGCCAGCTGGACACGTGGACCGAACTGGCACTCTACGCCTTGGAGGTACTGGCCTGCCCTACTGCCAGCGTTTTGTCTGAGCGGGTATTTAGTGCTGCTGGTGGCATTATAACAGATAAGCGTATCTGCCTGTCAACTGAAAATGCTGACAGGTTGACTCTTATAAAAATAAACAAGGCCTGGATTGACCATGACTTCTCGACTCCACCAGAGGAAAGCGGCTGAACATAAAGACACTTTAAATGTGTTGTTTATAATGTACTGAATACACTGTATTCCCATACACCCCTTCCACCACAAACAAGGTTATATGGTTGAATATTCCTTTTCTCATCCTCCTTCTCCTCTTCCATCATATCAACATGCTTATTCGTCGCATATATGCCCTTCGCATATAATGTTTTACAGGGTCAGCTCACCAGCAGGCCCTCGTATATAATTTTTTAGAGGGTAAGCTCACCAGCAGGGCCTCGCATATAATGTTTACAGGGTCAGCTCACCAGCAGACCTCCACCTAAAATCTTTTACAGGATCAGCTTACCTGCAGGCCCTCACCAAATTATACCTAATAGGTAATTTGCGCGCATGCTGCCTTGCTTGGATGTGGTAGCCATAGCCATTTCTCAGGCTCCCTCTCCGGAATCGAACACTGATTCACAGTGGTTTGCACTGAAAATAACATCAAAATCCGAATGGATCATCCCAGTCACGGGGACGTGCGATCGGACCCAGGTTATCTAGAGTCACCAAAGCGGCAGCAGGCCCTCGCCCATAATGTTTTAGATGGTCAGATCAGCAGGCCCCTGCTCTGTATGTTTTTGAGGGTCACCAGCAGGCCATCAATCATAATTTTTTAAGGCTGTGTATGATGCCCTCCTTTATGTGTAACAAATGGTGTATTGGAGTGCCGGTTCCTTGTAATTTTTGGCAGCCCCTTCACTTAGTGCATAGGCTTTATGAGTGTAGGAGTCCCACTACATGAACAATTGTACCACAATGTGAATGAGGCCCTCCTTTATGTGATATACAGGTTGTATCGGAGTGCCTATTCCTTGTAGTTTTTGGCAGCACTTGCACTTTATATACAAGTAAATATACAGAAAAGAGTGTTTCCTAACAATTTTTCCTCTAAAATCGATTTTATCTTCTGTTTTGTGCGTATTATTGTCAGTCTATAAAAGTGGGGAACTACTCGGACAACATCGTTCCCAGCAGCGACCTGGGAGTCCAAGATGCATCCAGACATCCTCCCCATGCTGTTCCCGAACCATTTCGGTGGTGTTTCTATCAATTTCTGACCTTTTCCTATGAACCAGGCACCCTCCCCTCTTCAGAGCAGGGGGGGCCTGGTTTAATGCTCGGGTTCTCCCAATGACTTCCATTATACTCAGGGGGCTCAGTAGAGCACCCGAGCATCCTGATGTGTTCGGCCAGAGCACCCTAGCACCATCTGTCTTAAAAGTAGAGATTCAAATTTAGAAAATTGTGAGTTTTTCCCAATTTTTGGTAAATTTTTTATAAATAAATGTGAAATATATTAACTCAAATTTACCACTGTCGTGAAGTACAATCTCAGAATGGCTTGGACAAGTAAAAGCTTACAAAGTTATTACCACATAAAGTGACACCTTAAATTCGCCTGGGATTTAAGGTGAAAAGTGGCTTGGTACTGAAATGGTTAAAGAAAGAGACAACATCATTGTCAATATTTTTTTTTTTTAAGACTTGTGGAAAGCATTATGTTTTCTTCATATTTCTATAATGTACTTTCATTTTGACCTGCTTGTCAGTCAATGAAGACCGCAGAAAAGAACAGCACAATATTACACAGCTCTAAGCAATTTTTAAGATGTTATTGTTATACCTAAACAGTGTTAAGCTATATTCACGTTTAACCCTTTTCTACCATCACCGTGTTATGGGGCCTGATAGAAAAATGTTGAATGGGCTGAAGTCTCTATACAAAATCAAAAAATCTTATACTCTAATCCTATACTCTGCTGCAGCAGACAGAAGAAGCAGTCTGGCCTACTCCCACCAATGGCCCTATAGTATTTGAGCCACCAAACTTTATAGTAGGTATAGCACTGCGTTAGCCAATGAGATTACATATGCAATGATATGTATCCCCTTTTGTGGCACAAGCTATAGTCAGGTTTGTGATAAGTTATGAAGGTGCTTGATGAATATGCCAGACAACGGTCTGGAAAACAAAAGGAACTGGCGTTGAAAATTCAAAGCACTCGATCCTCCCATCCCCTTACATCATACATGTAGTGGTCTGTCGGCTGATCCTGCTTGGGCCAATAACAGACTAATGTAAACCAGAGCCTGTAGACGTGCTGTTTAGACCTACACCAGATTTATCACAGTGGTTCAGCCTGGAAGATAAATGTAGTGCAGGAATACACACTTTTGTCTAACTGTATACCAACTATTGGTTTGTTGGAAGCAGACCTAACAGAACGAATGGGGGGGTGCAAAGAGTAGTTGACATCAGGGGCAAAACCAGAATAGACAGATAATGGAAAAAACAGCGGGTGAGGGGTTAATCCAGATCAAGCCACAGTCAGAATACCAGGAAAATCAGTAGGAGCCAAATCAGCAGACAAGGGGTTAATCCAGAATACAAGCCACAGTCAGAGTACCAGGTTTTCAAGATCATAAGTGAGGGACATGAACATGTGGAGTCACTGTGGGTAGAAATACATGGAGCTAAAAACAATAATAAATTACTAATAGGAGTTTACTATAAACCACCTAATATACCAGAGTCCACAGAAAATCTACTACTAAACAAGATAGACGAGGCGGCAAATCATAATGAGGTGGTTATTATGGGGGACTTCAACTACCTAGATATAGACTGGGAAACTGAAACTTGTATATCTCATAAAGGAAACAGGTTCTTGGCAATAACCAAAGACAATTACCTCTCCCAACTGGTTCAGGACCCGACTAGAGGGACGGCCATACTGGACTTAGTATTAACCAATAGGCCTGGCAGAACAACAGACATGCAGGTTGGGGGACACCTGGGAAATAGTGGCCATAAAGTAATAACCTTCCAATTATCATTCAAAAGAGCGTTTCTACAGGGAGGAACAAAAATACCAAACTTCAAAAAAGCTAAATTTAGCCAACTAAGAGAGGCCATAGGCCGAACTAACTGGGACAAAGTCCTCAAAAATAAAAATACAGCCACAAAATGGGATATCTTTAAAAGCATCCTAAAATCTCATTGTGAGAGGTACATACCGTATGGAAATAAAAGGTTAAGGAACAAAAAGAAACCAATGTGGATAAATTGAACTGTAAAGAAAGCAATAAATGACAAAAAGAAAGCATATAAATCACTAAAACAGGAGGGTAGCACGGAAGCACTGAAAAACTATAAGGAAAAAATAGAACATGTAAAAAACAAATAAAAGCAGCCAAACTAGAGACCGACAGATTAATTGCCAAAGAGAGTAAAACTAACCCTAAAATGTTCTTCAATTATATAAATTTTAAAAAGTATAAATCTGAAGGTGTCGGCCCTCTAAAGAGTAATGAGGGGGGAGTCGCAGAGAGCGACAAGTAGAAAGCAAAGCTGTTAAATATTTTTTTCTCCAATGTATTCACTGAGGAAAATAAACTGTCAGATGACATGCAGAATGTAAAAATAAATTCCCCATTAAAAGTGTCCTGTCTGACCCAGGAAGAAGTACATCAGCGACTTAAAAAGATTAAAAAAGACAAATCTCCAGGACCGGATGGCATACACCCCCGTATCCTAAGGGAATTAAGTGATGTCATAGCCAGACCCTTATTTCTGATATTTGCGGACTCTATACTGACAGGGAATGTCCCACAGGATTGGCGCATGGCAAATGTGGTGCCAACATTCAAAAAGGGTCCAAAAACAGAGCCTGGAAACTATAGGCCGGTAAGTTTAACATCTGTTGTGGGTAAACTGTTTGGAGGTTTTCTGAGAGATGCTATCTTAGAGCATCTCAACGGAAATAATCAAATAACGCCATATCAGCATGGCTTCGTGAGGGATCGGTCATGTCAGACTAATTTAATCAGTTTCTTTGAGGAGGTAAGTTCTAGACTTGACAGCGGCAAATCAATGGATGTCGTATATCTGGACTTCTCCAAAGCATTTGACACTGTACCACATAAAAGGTTAGTATATAAAATGAGAATGCTCGGACTGGGAGAAAACATCTGTATGTGGGTAAGTAACTGGCTCAGTGATAGAAAACAGAGGGTGGTTATTAACGGTACACACTCAGATTGGGTCACTGTCACTAGTGGGGTACCTCAGGGGTCAGTATTGGGCCCTATTCTCTTCAATATATTTATTAATGATCTTGTAGAAGGCTTGCATAGTAAAGTATCAATTTTCGCAGATGACACTAAACTGTGTAAAGTAATTAACACTGAAGAGGACAGTATACTACTACAGAGGGATCTGGATAGACTGAGGCTTGGGCAGAGAAGTGGCAGATGAGGTTTAAGGGCTCTTTCACACTTGCGTTCTTTTCTTCCGGCATAGAGTTCCGTCGTCGGGGCTCTATGCCGGAAGAATCCTGATCAGTTTTATCCTAATGCATTCTGAATGGAGTGAAATCCGTTCAAGATGCATCAGGATGTCTTCAGTTCCGGAACGGAACGTTTTTTGGCCGGAGAAAATACCGCAGCATGCTGCGCTTTTTGCTCCGGCCAAAAATCCTGAAGACTTGCCGCAAGGCCGGATCCGACGTTTAGCTTTTTTAGAGTGGTTACCATGGCTGCCGGGACGCTAAAGTCCTGGCAGCCATGGTAAAGTGTAGCGGGGAGCGGGGGAGCAGCATACTTACCGTCCGTGCGGCTCCCGGGGCGCTCCAGAGTGACATCAGGGCGCCCCACGCGCATGGATGACGTGATCGCATGGCACGTCATCCATGCGCATGGGGCGCTCTGACGTCACTCTGGAGCGCCCCGGGAGCCGCGCGGACTGTAAGTATACCGCTCCCCCGCTCCCCGCTCCTACTATGGCAACCAGGACTTTAATAGCGTCCTGGCTGCCATAGTAAAACTGAAAGCATTTTGAAGACGGATCCGTCTTCAAATGCTTTCAGTACACTTGCGTTTTTCCGGATCCGGCGTGTAATTCCGGCAAGTGGAGTACACGCCGGATCCGGACAACGCAAGTGTGAAAGAGGCCTAACACTGACAAATGTAAAGTTATGCACATGGGAAGGAATAATGCAAGTCACCCGTACATACTAAATGGTAACACACTCGGTAACAGTGACATGGAAAAGGATCTAGGAATTTTAATAAACAGCAAACTAAGGCTGCTTTCACACTAGCGTTCGGGTTTCCGTTCGTGAGCTCCGTTTGAAGGAGCTCACGAGCGGACCCGAACGCAGCCGTCCAGCCCTGATGCAGTCTGAATGGAGGCGGATCCGCTCAGACTGCATCAGTCTGGCGGCGTTCAGCCTCCGCTCCGCTCGCCTCCGCACGGACAGGCGGACAGCTGAACGCTGCTTGCAGCGTTCGGGTGTCCGCCTGGCCGTGCGGAGGCGTGCGGATCCGTCCAGACTTACAATGTAAGTCAATGGGGACGGATCCGTTTGAAGATGCCACAATGTGGCTCAATCTTCAAGCGGATCCGTCCCCCATTGACTTTACATTGAAAGTCTGGACGGATCCGTCCCAGGCTATTTTCACACTTAGCTTTTTTTAGCTAATATAATGCAGACGGATCCGTTCTGAACGGAGCCTCCGTCTGCATTATTATGGGCGGATCCGTTCAGAACGGATCCGCCCGAACGCTAGTGTGAAAGTAGCCTTAGCTGCAAAAACCAGTGTCAGGCAGCTGCTGCCAAGGCCAATAAGATAATGGGTTGCATCAGAAGGGGCATAGATGCCTGTGATAAGAACATAGTCCTACCACTTTACAAATCACTAGTTAGACCACACATGGAGGACTGTGTACAGTTCTGGGCTCCTGTGAACAAGGCAGACATAGCAGAGCTGGAGAAGGTCCAGAGAAGGGCAACTAAAGTAATAACTGGAATGGGGCAACTACAGTACCCTGAAAGATTATCAAAATTAGGGTTATTCACTTAAAAAAAAAAGACGACTGAGGGGAGATCTAATTAATATATATAAATATATCAGGGGTCAGTACAGAGATCTATCCCATCATCTATTTATCCCCAGGACTGTGACTGTGACGAGGGGACATCCTCTGCGTCTAGAGGAAAGAAGGTTTGTACACAAACATAGAAGAGGATTCTTTACGGTAAGAGCAGTGAGACTATGGAACTCTCTGCCTGAGGAGGTGGTGATGGTGAGTACAATAACGGAATTCAAGAGGGGCCTGGATGTATTTCTGGAGTGTAATAATATTACAGGCTATAGCTGCTAGAGAGGGGTCATTGATCCAGGGAGGTATTCTGATTGCCTGATTGGAGTCGGGAAGGAATTTTTTATTCCCCTAAAGTGGGGAAAATTGGCTTCTACCTCACAGGTTTTTTTTTTTTGCCTTCCTCTGGATCCACTTGTAGGATAACAGGCCGAACTGGATGGACAAATGTCTTTCTTTCAGCCTTATGTACTATGTTATAAGCTGTGAGTAGAAAAAACACAGGAGCCAGGATACACAAAATCACAGGCAAATCACTGATTTGCAGACATAAATTGCTCACATAGATCTGGGAGTGGACGCTGAGCCAGGAACCTGATTTGGCGCAGCTTCCAGATTTACTGATAGATCAACCAGCCAGGGCTTGCCTAGATAAATTCCTGACATAGACCACGCCCCTTTCCTGCAAGCTTGGCACTGTTTTTTTAATTTTTTTATTAAATGCACCAAATTGCTTTAGATTTTCTACCATGTATGACAAGGTTTAGGTCAGTGGTGACAAACCTAGGGAACGGGTGCCAGAGGTGGCAGTCAGAGCCCTCTCTGTGGGCACCTGCAGCCTGGAAAAAGTCTATGGTGTACTAATTTTTATTTGCCGCGAATATTTGAATCGCAAACTTTTATCGCGAATATCGCCACTTCGAGAATTTGCGAAGATTTAGAATATAGTGCTATACAGGTCCTTCTCAAAAAATTTGCGTATTGTGATAAAGTTCATTATTTTCTGTAATGTACTGATAAACATTAGACTTTCATATATTTTAGATTCATTACACACCAACTGAAGTAGTTCAAGCCTTTTATTGTTTTAATATTGATGATTTTGGCATACAGCTCATGAAAACCCAAATTTCCTATCTCAAAAAATTAGCATATTTCATCCAACCAATAAAAGAAAAGTGTTTTTAATACAAAAAAAGTCAACCTTCAAATAATTATGTTCAGTTATGCACTCAATACTTGGTCGGGAATCCTTTTGCAGAAATGACTGCTTCAATGCGGCGTGGCATGGAGGCAATCAGCCTGTGGCACTGCTGAGGTGTTATGGAGGCCCAGGAAGCTTCGATAGCGGCCTTAAGCTCATCCAGAGTGTTGGGTCTTGCGTCTCTCAACTTTCTCTTCCCAATATCCCACAGATTCTCTATGGGGTTCAGGTCAGGAGAGTTGGCAGGCCAATTGAGCACAGTAATACCATGGTCAGTAAACCATTTACCAGTGGTTTTAGCACTGTGAGCAGGTGCCAGGTCGTGCTGAAAAATGAAATCTTCATCTCCATAAAGCTTTTCAGCAGATGGAAGCATGAAGTGCTCCAAAATCTCCTGATAGCTAGCTGCATTGACCCTGCCCTTGATAAAACACAGTGGACCAACACCAGCAGCTGACATGGCACCCCAGACCATCACTGACTGTGGGTACTTGACACTGGACTTCAGGCATTTTGGCATTCTGGCACCTTGATTTCCGAATGACATGCAACAGTCCAGTGCTGCTTCTCTGTAGCCCAGGTCAGGCGCTTCTGCCGCTGTTTCTGGTTCAAAAGTGGCTTGACCTGGGCAATGCGGCACCTGTAGCCCATTTCCTGCACACGCCTGTACACGGTGGCTCTGGATGTTTCTACTCCAGACTCAGTCCACTGCTTCCGCAGGTCCCCCAAGGTCTGGAATCGGTCCTCCTCCACAATCTTCCTCAGGGTCCGGTCACCCCTTCTCGTTGTGTAGCGTTTTCTGCCACACTTTTTCCTTCCCACAGACTTCCCACTGAGGTGCCTTGATACAGCACTCTGGGAACAGCCTATTCGTTCAGAAATTTCTTTCTGTGTCTTACCCTCTTGCTTGAGGGTGTCAATGATGGCCTTCTGGACAGCAGTCAGGTCGGCAGTCTTACCCATGATTGCGGTTTTGAGTAATGAACCAGGCTGGGAGTTTTTATAAGCCTCAGGAATATTTTGCAGGTGTTTAGAGTTAATTAGTTGATTCAGATGATTAGGTTAATAGCTCGTTTAGAGAACCTTTTTGTGATATGCTAATTTTTTGAGATAGGAATTTGGGGTTTTCATGAGCTGTATGCCAAAATCATCAATATTAAAACAATAAAAGGCTTGAACTACTTCAGTTGGTGTGTAATGAATCTAAAATATATGAAAGTCTAATGTTTATCAGTACATTACAGAAAATAATTAATTTTATCACACTATGCTAATTTTTTGAGAAGGACCTGTATATTTGTAAACGCGAATAATCTAGATTTTCTTTTCATCAGTAACCTCCCTTCTTGCTTGTGGGCCAATGAGAAGGCAGCAATGTCTTTGTCTGATCTTAGCAACATCCCTAGCAACCAATAGGAAAGTTGCCTCCCCCTTACTATATAAGAACCTCCCCAGCAGCCATTTTCTGTAGTTTTATGGAGTTCTGAGAGAGAGAGCAGTGTCATTGCTGTGCTCTGTGCTTTACTGTTTAATTACATTAGTTAGTAGTGATGAGCAGCAGGGGCAATATTCGAATTAGTGATATTTCGTGAATATTTGGGCAAATATCCGCCATATATTCGCGAAAATGAGAATTCGTCATCTCCAGTCATTATTTTCTTGATTGCGGAAATCGGCAATTGAAAAATTTGCAATAAAAATTTGCTTTTACGAAAATTCGCTATCAACACTACTCCTAAAGTCAAAGATATTGCAGCCTTCTCATTGGCCCACAAGCTAGAAGCAGGGAGGGATCATGTGTACTGATTAACTGATTAAAAAAACATCTTGAATATTCGAAATTACGGATATATATCACTATATTCTAAATATTCGCAAATTCTCAAACTGCCGATATTCGCTATAAAATTTGTAATTCGAATATTCGTGATCAACACTATTAGTTAGTTAGCTTTATATATATATATATAATACAGATAGTTAGTGGGAGATAGTCAGTGTAGGTTAGATCGTGATATAGTGGAGCTGATGGTTCTGCTCTCCATACATTCGTGCTACAGACATAGCGATGTGATGTCACAAGTTCACAATAATACTTAGTGCATCAATCAGTAATATGTAGTCAGACCCGCTAAAATGTGAAGTTGCACGTATTGCACCAAAATATGCGCATCTTTAGTTGCCGGTTTGCGCATTCACAAATATATTGGAGCCCTCTATCTGCATATAAAGCTATTGTGATGTTCTGCCGTGCCAACCATTTTCTCCAGTCTCAGGAAACTTCTAGCAGCTTGAAAAATGTAGCAACAGTGACCCACGCCTGTATTGCGCATGCAATGCGCGCATAATACATTGCCGATTTTTGCAATCAAGAAAATATTTGTGAATTCTCGAATTCACGAATATATGATGAATATTTGCCGAAATAATCGTGAAATATCGTGAATTCGAATATTGCATCACTAGTGCCAATAAGCCTTAGACTTTTCCTGCCATCTATCTGCTCAGGGCATACTACAGGCAGTGCAATGAATGTAGGCAGGCTTTTATAGCTAAATGGTGAAGTGCATGGAAGATATACTATATTGCTATTCAGGTTAAATGGCACTTTGCGATAAATAAGTGGATTGTGGGTTGCAGTTTCGGCACTCTGTCTCTAAAAGGTTCGCCATCACTGGTCTACGTGCACCCACTATGTAAATAGGGCCACTATTTCTTCATGTAAAGCTGACCTCTACCAGAAGTCCTTTCAGGATCACCCATAGGGAGATGCCTATGTAAATCTGATTTTCAACCTATATTTTCCTAGCCCCCTTTTTCCACATTCCTGCCCCACCTTACCCCCTTCTGTTGCTTTTAACTGCCTTTTTTCCCCATGATATCTTTGCCTTCTCCTAACGGCTCATGCACACGAGTGTGTGCCTGCCCTGCCCGTATTACAACCCACAAACATCGAGTCCGTAATATACAGGCACCGGCCGTTCGCGCACTCCATCACGGATGCGAACCCATTCAGTTGAATGGGTCCACATTCTGGAAGATACGGAGCGGAGGCATGGAGCAGAAGGCCATGGATGCACTACGGAGCATTTTCCGTTATTTCGGTCCATGCCTCCGCACTAAAAATAGAGCATGAGCCCTTAGTGGGTAGATTTCCACTGCTCTGTATTCTGTCTATCAGCACCGTAGGTTTGTTCTTTACATCATTCCTGCTGGTTCTGTTCTTATGTCAATGCTTTGTACATTCTATTGTTATGCTGCTATTTACACATCTTGCACTAAAATCTATTAAAAATCCAAGTTAAAAATGTAGACAGTTAAGTAAAAAAGTTAAAAAACAAACAACATGTTTATTTGATGTTTCATTGTTCTCTGCCCCTCAGGCTTAGCTCGCCCTTTGCATATTTTGGAAATTTAACAAACCAATGTGATAGTTTGAGAAGAAAGCAAACAAATGACAAAACGTAAGTACAAGTTGCCGTTATTTTGTATAGTTGAACTATTCAATAAACATATTCCCGTTTCAGCAAAGAAGCCTTAATATGGGAAAAAAATCAGCATTTTCCAAAATGCTTTGTGTATCAGTTCCTTGTTGTGTCCAAAATCACTGCTCGTCATTGAATGGGAACCTTTATTGTTACAATCAGAGGTTAGGGAAAATCTGAGGTCTTACCTACGGCTATAGGAGTATGCAGAGTTTCGCCCACACATGGCAGTTGGAGCGTGTAAAGAGGGCCTAAAGGATTACAGTCAATGGCCACAAAACTGTGATGAATTGATATGCAGACAATATTAGAAAAGTACAGCCAGGTCCAAAAATATTAGGGACATCGACACAATTCTAAAATTTTTGGCTCTATACACCACCACAATGGATTTGAAATGAAGCGAACAAGATGTGCTTTAACTGCAGACTGTCAGCTTTAATTTGAGGGTATTTACATCCAAATCAGGTGAACGGTGCAGGAATTACAACAGTTTGCATATGTGCCTCCCACTTGTTAAGGAACCAAAAGTAATGGGACAATTGGCTTCTCAGCTGTTCAATGGCCAGGTGTGTGTTATTCCCTCATTACCCCAATTACAATGAGCAGATAAAAGGCCTAGAGTTAATTTCAAGTGTGCTATTTGCATTTGGAATCTGTTGCTGTCAACTCTCAAGATGAGATCCAAAGAGCTGTCACTATCAGTGAAGCAAGCCATCATTAGGCTGAAAAAAAACAAAAAAAACACCAGAGAGATAGCAAAAACATTAGGCGTGGCTAAAACAACTGTTTGGAACATTCTTAAAAAGAAGGAACGCACCGGTGAGCTCAGCAACACCAAAAGACCTGGAAGACTACGGAAAACAACTCTGGTGGATGACCGAAGAATTATTTCCCTGATGAAGAAAACACGCTTCACAACAGTTGGCCAGATCAAGAACACTCTCCAGGAGGTAGGTGTATGTGTGTCAAAGTCAACAATCAAGAGAAGACTTCACCAGAGTGAATACAGAGGGTTCACCATAAGATGTAAACCATTGGTGAGCCTAAAAAACAGGAATGCCAGATTAGAGCTTGCCAAACATCTAGAAAAGCCTTCACAGTTCTGGAACAACATCCTATGGACAGATGAGACCAAGATCAACTTGTACCAGAGTGATGGGAAGAGAAGAGTATGGAGAAGGAAAGGAACTGCTCATGATCCTAAGCATACCACCTCATCAGTGAAGCATGATGGTGGTAGTGTCATGGCGTGGGCATGTATGGCTGCCAATGGAACTGGTTCTCTTGTATTTATTGATGATGTGACTGCTGACAAAAGCAGCAGGATGAATTCTGAAGTGTTTCGGGCAATATTATCTGCCTCATATTCAGCCAAATGACCCAAATGGACTGTACTTCACAGTGCAGATGGACAATGACCCAAAGCATACTGCAAAAGCAACCAAAGAGTTTTTTAAGGGAAATAAGTGGAATGTTATGCAAGGGCGAAGTCAATCACCTGACCTGAATCCGATTGAGCATGCATTTCACTTTCTGAAGACAAAATGCTCCAAGAACAAGCAGGAACTGAAGACAGTTGCAGTAAAGGCCTGGCAGAGCATTACCGAGGATGAAACCCAGCGTCTGGTGATGTCTATGCGTTCCAGACTTCAGGCTGTAATTGATTGCAAAGGATTTGCAACCAAGTATTAACATCTTCCGGACACATGACGTCCCGGTACTTAAGGACACATGACATACCGGTACGTCATGTATAGTTCTGATCACCGCCGCCTGGCGGGTGGTGATCGGAATCCGGTGCCTGCTCAAATCATTGAGAAGGCACCTTGGATCAATGCACCGGGGGGTCCTGTGACCATGTGTTGGCGATTGCAGCAAACTGCAGGTCAATTCAGACCTGCAGTTTGCTGCGTTTCCGGGTTATTCGGGTCTCTGGGGACCCGATAACCCAGAACAGGATGGTGATTGGTGGTGTGATAATACACCACCAATCACCATCCTGCGATCCTGAGAGGTGATGGTGACATCACCTCTCTGGATTGCCTCTCATTGGTCGGCTGCAGGTGGCGGGCAAATTACTGCAGCGCTCCTCTCCTCCTCCTTTTCAGTCTGGGAGCTGAGGAACTGCACGTCGGATCGATTTTGAATTTATTTAATATTTTTTTTCACATTTTTTGCCCTTTTTTAGTTAGTTATTTTATTTTTTTGTCTGTTAGGTTTAGGGTAAGTTCGCGAACACTCGTGCCCCCACACACATGCACACCAAAGGCTATGAGCTGTGCGCTGCGAATACCCTGAAATTAAAGCTGACAGTCTGCAGTTAAAGCACATCTTGTTTGTTTCATTTCAAATCCATTGTGGTGCTGTATAGAGCCCAAAATGTTAGAATTGTGTTGATGTCCCAATATTTATGAACCTGGCTTTAAAAGGGGGAAGCAAGTAGCAAGTTTTTACTTCCACTGAGGTATTCCATATGTTATGCCCTGTATTAGGGTTATTTAGTTTAGAAAAAAAGACGACTGAGGAGAGATCTTATACCGATGTATAAATACATCAGGCATCAGTACAGAGATCTCTCCCATCATCTATTTATACTGGAACCATGACAAGAAGACATCCTCTATGTCAAGAGGGAAAAAAGGTTTCTGCACCTACATAGAAGGGGATTCTTTACAGTAAGAGCAGTGAGACTATGGAACTCTCTGCCTGAGGAGCTGGTGATGGTGAGTACAATAACGGAATTCAAGAGGGGCCTGGATGTATTTCTGGAGTGTAATAATATTACAGGTTATAGCTACTAGAGAGGGGTCGTTGATCCAGGGAGTTATTCTGATTGTCTGATTGGAGTCAGGAAATAATTTTTCCCATAAAATTAGGAAAATTGGCTTCTACTTCATGTTTTTTTTTGCCTTCCTCTGGATCAGGTTTACAGGACAACAGGCTGAACTGGATGGACAGATGTTTTTTCTAAGTTACTCTGAATAGAGGATAGCTGTTAGATTAGTGGGGGGTCTGCCCATTGGGGCCACAACAGATTATGAGGAGAACAGAGGTCCCAACTCTCCTGTTTAAATGATGCTGGGATCGAGCATGAGAACTACAGCTCCATTCACTGTTTATGGCATTGATGGAGACTGGCACGGCCTATAGGGGATAACTTGTTGCTACCAGAATATCGATGTAGGCACCAGGAGGAACAAAGAATCAGCTATGATGAAATTCAACACATATAATCCTTCATTCCTTTGACATCTGGTTTTGGGGAAAAGTCAAGGGCCTACATGCACATCAGATTTTGGGAAGAACCACATGAAATTCTGCAGGTTCAGGTGACTTTTACCTAATGTTTATGGCCAGTTTAAAGCTAGTCATGGCCATTAAAGCAGACCAAAACTGACAATTTTGAGAGGATCAACTGATGATCTAATGTGTTTGCCACAATTGGCTGTTGGGTTGGGATGGTTTTCAACATTCCTGATCCTTTGTTCCGATTTGACCACCTGGAACCTGGAAACGTCTTGCTCTTTGTACCTGTAGGTCGATTTCACATCAGCTTTGGAGGATCCATTTGGACCTCCATTGCAGATTCTGACAAAAACACTGGACAAAAAACTCCTGCATGCAGGACTTTATTATGTCCAAACAGAAACTGAGCAGATTTAATTGTAGTCTCTTTATAGTCACTTTATTATGTGCTCTATGCGGCACTCTTGTTATTTCCTTTGTTCTGCTCCTCTAACGGAGCAGAACAATGGAAATATTAAAAGGGTTTTTAAGGAGCGTTTCACTGATGACCTCTGGAAAGGTCATCAGTACCTGATCAGTGGGGGTCTGACAACCCAGACTCCCGCCGAACAGCTGAGAAGGAACCAGTTCTCTCAGTAGTGCCATGGCCTTCTCCGTTATTTCCCAGGTCATGTGATGTCACGTTCATTGGTCACATAGCCTTGGCACTTCTCAGCCCCATTGAAGTGAATGGGAATGAGCTGCGATACCAAGCACAGACGCTATATAATGTACGGTGCTGTGCTTGGTTTGCTGAGGGACGGCCTTCTTCAACAGCTTATCGGCGGGGATTCCGGGTGTCGGATGCCCACTGATCAGATACTGACGACCTATACAGAGGATAAGTCATCAGTGTAAAACTTCCAGAACATCCAATCTATCCTCATACATACAACATCTTGTTTTATCTAGAATTGTCAGTAGACATTTGTTTTTATTTTTTCTCCAGTGTAGATCTGGCAATGGACTATGAATTTTTATGTCAACCGAGGACCCTCAGATGCAAACCAGAGCCAGACGCTTTTAACCCTTGTGAGGACATCATGGGCTACGACTTCCTTCGGATCCTGATCTGGTTTATTAGCATACTTGCTATTGCGGGAAACGCTGTGGTTCTTTTCGTCCTGCTGACCAGTCATTACAAGCTCACCGTTCCTCGCTTCCTAATGTGCAACCTGTCTTTTGCAGATTTTTGCATGGGTATTTATCTTCTGCTAATAGCGTCGGTCGACTCCAAGACTAAAAGTCAGTACTATAACCATGCAATTGACTGGCAGACAGGGAGTGGCTGCAGTGCAGCTGGTTTCTTCACGGTATTTGCCAGTGAGCTTTCTGTGTATACTCTGACTGTAATAACCCTTGAGAGGTGGCACACGATAACCTATGCAATGCAACTTGACCGCAAGCTCCGGTTAAGGCACGCAATTCTCATCATGCTAGGAGGCTGGATATTTTCACTCTTAATTGCGCTCCTGCCTCTTGTTGGTGTAAGCAATTACATTAAAGTCAGCATATGCCTGCCGATGGACATAGAGACGCCTCTTTCGCAGGCGTACATAATCATCATATTGGTGCTCAACGTCATAGCCTTCATCATCATATGTGCCTGTTATATCAAAATCTACATTGCCGTCCAAAACCCAGAGCTCACGCCGACCAACAAAGATACCAAAATAGCCAAGAAAATGGCGGTGCTCATCTTCACTGACTTCACGTGCATGGCGCCTATATCGTTCTTTGCCATTTCCGCAGCCTTTAAAGTTCCGCTTATTACTGTGACCAATTCCAAAATACTGCTGGTCTTGTTCTACCCTGTTAATTCCTGTGCCAATCCGTTCCTATATGCAATCTTTACCAAAGCATTTCGAAGGGATTTCTTTCTACTCATGAGCAAGTTTGGCTGTTGCAAGACTCAAGCAGAACTTTACAGAGTCAACAATTTCACTGCCTATACCTCTAACTGCAAGACCGACAGCTTATATAACGGACCAAAAAAGACCTCCCGGGGCGACCTGCATCTTACCACCTTGGACTGCCATTACTTGAGCGTAAATGACAAACCAGCATATCCAGACACTTAGGTCTTAAACTTAACCTGTGATACTTATTTAAACTGCACAAACTATTTCCCGAAGGGGAATCCCTCTGTAAATATGTAAATTTATTTATGTATATACGAGGCTCCACTAGACTGTTGATATCTCAATTGTTGTAAACCACGTATTTTTGTATTCTAAAGGAACAAACAAGTGCCGGTAGAAACTGTGCTAAGACACAGAAATGTGTTAATAAAATGATGTTTTAAGAAAACTGAGAACACCAGAATTTTTTATAAAAAAAATAAAAAATCTGTGGCCATGCACCAAAAGGGAGGAGATTTATATGCATTGGGGTTTAATTATCAGAGTGACTTTTTATACTAATCTTTGACAGTAGAGCTAAGTAACATTTTGAAAAATTCAATTCTGCAGCTTCGCTGAAGTTTGACAAGAAATTTGATTTGTTACAAATTAATATGTCATGAATCACTATGTTAAACCCCCATTCAGCCTATCAATCAATGGGAACGTTTTTAATGGCTGCTTAGACAGAAGTGAACCCGTCTGACGACTGTTAGAAACGGCTATACGCTAGTGCAAATGTGCAATATGGCCCTTTGGATTTACAAAAAAAATAAAAATAATTTACCTCATCCACATAGAGGCAGTCCGCTCCTCTCTTGATTGAAAAAGACCTGCCGAAGGACCTGCGCAGAGTGTGAGGACGTCACCGCGCGCGTGAAGCATGATCAGTGATGACGTCACCACGTGATCATGCTGGGAGCAGCAGGTCTTTTTCAATCAAGAGAGGAGTGGACAGATTTGCTTTGCACAACACTATTTGACAGCCCCTGCGCTACTGGAGTAAGTGCCTAATTTATGACGAGGTGCGGGCCCTTGTCATAAATTAGGCCCACCCCCCACAGTTTCTGCGCCTGGAGTGAATACTACGTCAGCCCCTGAGTGAAGTGCCCCTGCCACTCCCAAGTGGTGAGGACTGCATAAAAATGGCCATATAACAAAATAGGGCCCCATAACCCCTGCTCACAGCAGCTCCATTCATTCCTATGGGATTTCCGGAGATAGCCAAGGGATAACTTGTACCTATTGGAATACTCCTTTAATGAAGGCATGGAATGTCCAATATTTGTCTAAATGTTGACTTTTTCCGAAAAGGGAACAGTGAGCCTTTCCACAATATATGGTATAAGGAGCCCGATGGGGAGTCGCAGAACCAACACAGATTTGGGATGCTTGGACTAAGTTGGTGGAGGAGTTGCGGGGTGCGATACCAAGTCATGACAAATTGTATTTGCTTTTCTTTACACAAAGTGTAAAGTAAGAGAGTTGGGTCATCCTGGACCAGATCACCATCCAACTTTGTGTGGTAATTCTCTTCCTAGCCATCTCTGCCATGTATGTACCCATGCGTTCATGCGGAAAGCTACAGTCAAAATTGTTCAAAAGACAACATGTGAGAAATAGGACCTTCTGAGGGCCCCTGAAGTAGACATATATTTTAAAACAAAAGTAAGGAGCAGAATCATCGTTGTCCCCACCTCCGATGTAACATAGTGAATTATCTGCTGGTAGCTAATAAGTGGTCAATAAGATCTCTAAAAAAAAGTAGAGACCAGACGCCATTGTAGAAGTCATAATACCAAGTTCTATGGAGGCATAATAGGGCACCCAGAGATATTTCATGCCGTACTGTGCTGCTGCATGTATCAGATTTCATTCAGATGTTGTTGTTTTTTCTGTTTCATTGTGAATCCAGCTGAAAAAAACATGGCATGCTCAATCAGATGATGTCTTTCAGAAGCACCATATGGCAGCCCACACCATCTGTGTACCTGGGACTCCGCACACCGCCATGCAGGTTGTCAAGTGCAGGATATCTTTTTCTGGCAGAAACATGGTTGTTGGTTTAGCAACCGAGTAATTGAGTTGATAAACCTTTCTCCATAAATATTACCGCTACTGCTGGACCGCACGCGTGGAGGAGAACCCAGATTAGATTACTGGGGTTGGTTTTTAACCCTGCGTGTACGTGAACGGTTTCTGAGACACAGTAAGCATGGTCTTGGGACAGAGATAGAAGTGATCGTTTAAAGGCAACTTGCCTTTTTCAGAAAATGCGGATTTAATTTTTGGGTAAAAAAACAAAACGTCCCCATATTTTTTTGTTGTTGTTGCCAGCAGGTTGGGTTATCCTTCTCAGGACGGGTGCTCCCACTCATATCGGTGTTAGGACATAGCAACAATCAAGAGGCCACCCATCCAGAAATACATTAGTGCAAGTATTAGGCCCTCATGTCACCAGCACTAACGGTTCGTACCTGTGACTAAGGAGACTAAATTAAACGTTAGGGAAGGGGGGGGGGGGGCATAATTGCGAGTTGTAAGGCTTCTCGACAGTTTTCAACTGAATGGAGCGAGTGCTAGTCATTACACTGCACGGCCGAAACTTCTGAGACAACGGGCAGTGTAATGAAGAGGAAGCAGCGCCTGCACGGAGCGCCAACTCCTCTTCAAAGAGCTGATTAGAGAGGATGCCGCCGATCTGATAGTGACCCCCGCAGATCTAATACTGATGACCTATCCTTAGGATAGGTCATCAATATATTAAATGCAACTCACCAGTAATGGAGGGCTCACAGCGATATACAGTATATGGATGAAAATAATGATAATTAAATCAAATCATACCAAGCACTCTGTAAAGGGGGAAATATTAGTCACCAATATTATGCGAATATCGATAATTAATATTCCTAAATAGGAGGAGCCGTCTAGTGATGACTCCACCTATTTATACCTTTATATAACAATTACAATACCTTCGCTATGCTTTACTCTAATCACTAATGCTAGCTGCATGCGCCTTACTAACTCGCTACCGCTAACAAGTACACGCTACACAAAGGGTACAAATATAACGGTATTTATTAAATACACTAAGCACGCAATACACTAACAATACACAGCACTACACATATACAATCCTAAACTACACTACACGTTCCCAAATTCCACCCATAAACTAACTATACAGTTCACACATACAAGTAATATTAACAACCCACCCATCTAGTTCTATACTATCCCTATGGGGTACACCGAGGGTTAACGGTGGTCTTACAGGGGTGTAAGCCGACCACAAACACAAAGGATTAACAATGGGGATAATATCAGAACTGTACAGCAATGCAGGGGGTTAAATACCCTGCAAGTGTACAGTGAGGGGGGGGGGGGGGGTGTGGCAGGGTTTAAGCAGGGGTTACAACCAGGGGTTAATCAGGGTAGGAAAAGGGTAAACCAGGGGGGGGATAATCGTACATTCCTTAGCAGTCCACCCCAAAACACACACTCAGCTGCTACTGGAGTAAGCAGGCAGCAGTGAAGGGAGGCAGGGAAGGGGTGAATATGGTTGGCACTGCAAGGGCAGAGGTACAATGCCATGCCAGCGTATACTCAGCCATCTCCAGGGGCATATGGGCCTCTCTTCCTTCAGGCAGCAGTCCCCATCTGTCTCTGATCCTATTCTGGTTGCAAGAGAGCCCCTTCCTTTGTCTTGGACTGATATATAAGTCACTCTCACACCCCCCCCCCCCCTTCACCCATCCAAGGTGTAGGGAAATTACATCATCGTGTGTGTGTGACTGAATGCATGCACTCAGATTGTAGCAGACAACTGGCTGGCCCCCTGAGGCTCACAATCTGTACAGCCAAAGACACCATGGCACCACACACACACCCATGTCATAAACAGTCCCTAGACAGAAGGTGGGGGAGCCCTGCTGGGCATGTTTTAAAGAGCTCTATTCATCTTCTGAAGTGACCAGAAACTGGACAATCTAGCCATCTGGTGCCATCACCCGCAGGTAGGCGGGGGGGCTCCATGGCTGGGGGACATAACTGGCCACATGCATATAAGACAATTGGGGCATATCTATATATACCCAACTCTAATGTAAGTATAAATGGACATTTGTGCAGATACAGGGGCATACAGACATATCCACATATACAGACATAACACTATGACCTTCCCCCCTCTGGCCATACAGGGCCAATATATATGTGTATGTATATACGCACATATGCACAATTATATACATAGTACATATATATATATATATATATCCACAGATGCTTGGGGCACATCTATAAACACATACAAAACCGGGGGTATGAATGGGCAGCAATAAGCCCACATACATACTGTCATGCAGGCAAAAGTGTATATACATAAAAAGACATGTGTGCAAATACATACACACATATCTATATATACACACACACTCATATACCTGGGGCATCACATACAGGGGACATACATATGTCCCCACTGGCCATACAGGGCTAATATATACACGGCCATACAGGAAATATATATCCCTATTGGCCATATAAAGGGGCCCATATATATCAAAGAAGGGGCAGATACATATATATGTCCTCCTGATAATATATATATACACCTATATAAGGGGCATAATGTATTCTAAGGGGGACTATAGATATATATATATGTTATAAGAGGCCACAGCCATATATATATTATAAGGGGCACGGTCTAAAGGAGGCACATATTTCCCACAGGGGCCACCATGAGCCCAGGGGGATCACCATGGGCAGACGAGCGCAGATGCTGGGCACATCTGCGCACATCGTCCCATGATGCTGTGGTTAATGTATGCACATATATACCATACATGCCCGCACGTGTTTGCAGGCATGCATGGATATATATGCATACGTCTCAACCCTTCCTCAACACACTCTCACCTGTCCGGTGCCTACAGACCAGTTCAAAACCAGAAAATTAATCTATATCGTAAGGGCCACAAGGTATAAATTGACCATATCATACATTTATTTATATTTTATTTAGTATATAGTTGTCAACATATAAATCAGGAAAAGATAGGTAAATATATCACTGATATACACAATTTATGCTTCAAAATGCATCAACTGTGCCCTAATGCATATTATATATATATATATATATATATATTACACACAATCTCACAAAAGTGAGTACACCCCTGAAATTTTTGTATTTTATTATATCTTTTCATGGAACAACATTGATCTTACAACTTGATACAATGTAAGGTAGTCAGTGTACAGCTTGTATTACCGTAATTTGGCGTGCCCTCAAAATAACTCGACACACAGCCATTAATGTCTAAACCACTGGCAACAAAAGCGAGTACGCCCCTAAGTGAAAATGGCCAAATTGTACCCAATTAGCCACTTTCCCTCCCCAGTGTCATGTGACTCATTGGCATTACAAGGTCTCAGGTGTGAATGGGGAGCAGGTGTGTTAAATTTGGTGTTATCTCTCTCACACTCTCTCATACTGGTCACTGGAAGTTCAACATGGCACCTCATTGCAAAGACCTCAGAGGATAGGAAAAAAATAAAAAATTCTTCCTCTACATAAAGATGGCCTAGGCTATAAGAAAATTGCCAACACCCTAAAACTGAGCTGCGGCACAGTGGCCAAGACCATACAGCAGTTTAACAAGACAGGCTTCACGTTTAGAACATTTTTTAGAACATTAATTACATTTTTTGCAGAAAATTAAGCAACCAAAAATGGCGAATCGGCCATTTGGACGCTTTTTTCAGTTTTGCTAATTGCTGTATGGGGAATATATTTTTATACTATGGGCGTTTTTGCACATCGCAACAACCATGATGTGCATTTTTTTTAGTTCTTTTATTTTTGGAAAAGGGGGTGATTAGAATTTTTATGTTATTAATTTTTAAAAACTTTATTTTTTACACTTTTTTATAGTTCCCATGGGGAACTATAACATGCAATCTTTAGATTGCTAATCTCATAGACTCCAATGCACTAGCATTGGAGTCTATGAGAAAATTGATTGTTTCCCTTGCCTCTAATAGGGCTCCATAGGAAATACTATGCAGTAGGCTCCTGTCATTCACAAAGACAGGGGCTGCTGCACACAAGCTCCGGCTCCTCCGATCGCCACACGGGGGAGCCAGAGCACATCCGGAAGCGCGCTTTCGGTTTTCAGCGCACTCAGATGCCGTGGTCAATCCTTGACCACGGCATCTAAGGGGATAAATGTCCGCGATCAGCATTACTGACGGTTGCGGACATGAGCCGCGGGTGTTTGCTATAAGAAGCAGGTGGCCACCCGCAGCGCTCAGGAGCGGGTGCCATCTTTAAAGACCCGGCCAGCGCCGTACTATTACAGCGCTGGTCGGGAAGGGGTTAATGGCTGTGTTATTTTGAGGGCACACTAAATTTACTTGTACAAGCTCTACACTGACTCCTTTACATTGTATCAAAGTGTCAGATCTTCAGTGTTGTCCCATGAAAAGATGTAATACAATATTTACATGTATGTGACGGGTGGCTCTCTTTTGTGAGATACTGTACCTCTCAAACTTCATTGCACCAGAACTTCTTGTGTGCAATTAATGTAAAATATAGTAACTATGAATACTTCTTCCTAAAAGGGGCTGTCTCACGTCGTCACTTTTGCCTGTCAGTCCAGGACTTTTGGGGGGGTGGTGCTTGCTAGTGTGACTGGCAGCTCAGGTAAGCAGTAACCCCGCCCCATGTCTGTGTGTGCGCACTCCCGAGGCTGCTAATGATTTAATAGCAGCCTTAGGGCAGGCTGCTTCACATGCCTTAGTTTATTCTCTTGAACTGAGCCCAGGTTACTGCCATTCCCGGAGCAGCTCACAATATACAAGGTGGCCGGGACATAAGGGAGCTAAAGAGCATGAGCGGCTATGCATGCTTGCTTCTGCAATCCCCCGGGCACCATGGAGGCCGGCACTTTACTACCAACTGAGCAGACACGGCCACTATTGCTGGAGTGCAGCGGTGGTCATAACCCCTGACAAGGAGCACTCTAATAAAGGACTACAAAATGCCACTTTGCAAGAGGAGGAGGCAATACTGTGTAAAGAAGTATATTAGTAAGTTCTGTAGTATAGTGTTCTACTTAAAAGGGTTATAAAATACTATAAAAAAGTGTCCCCATATGCCCCTCACAGTGAATATACTTGCCCTACACCGCTGCTGCTTCTCCCAGTGAGCGGATGAAAACATCCGGTGTCACAGGGAGCAGCCAATGGCGGGTGGGGACGAGCCTCCCTAGCATCGCAGGTGACACTAGGGAGGCTAGTCCCCGTCTGCTATTGGCTGCTCCCTCCCGTCACCGGATGTTTTCATCCGCGCAAGGGTTGAAACAGCTGCGGCCGTGTGGGGACCAGGAGTGGCGCAGGGAGGGGGCTAAGTATATAGTCACTGTGAGGGGCCCGGCGTATGGGGGACATTTTTATAGTGATGGATAACACCTTTAAAGAGGACCTGTCCCCTCTTCCTGACATGCCTGTTTTAATAGCTACATGCATTCCCCATGTAATAACTCTGGAGCATCTGTTCTTATGGCTCCATGTTGTGTCATTCCTTTATTATTCCTGCTAGAAGTCATGAATGAATTGCTATTAGCCTTCAGAAAGGGGACAGGGGGGAGGTAACCAGTTGGGGGTTTGTACCTGCACTGACTGACTATCCAATCGGTGCTGCCATTTTCAGTCTGCGCAGGGACCCCCCAACGTGTTACCTCCCCCTGTACCCTTACTGCAGACTGCTAGCAATTCATTCATAACTTCTAGCAGGAATAATAAAGGAATGACACAACATGGAGACATAAGAATAGATGCTCCAGAATTGTTATTACATAGGGAATGGATGAAGCTAATAAAACAGACATGTCAGGAGCGGTGACGGGTCCTCTCTAACATATATTTTAATGCTCCAGATGAGATACGCCCTTTAATCCATGAAAATCGCTTGTGAAGAGGGTGATCAACACGGTATAAGCCCCTCGGGCTGTGGCAGAGTTAGAGCCACGTCCTGGTAGCTGTGCAGACAGTAGTGGTCACTCGCCCCTCTGTAGTGGGAGAATAGCGCTCACTGGTAAGTGCATCACTGCCGGCAGACTTAGCGAGACAGGGGCGTTTACTAGGTATTAAAACCTTGCACGTGCGTTGCCCTGGCGACAGGCTGGCTGCGCTCTGTAGTACTTCTGTGTGCAATCGCAGCAGGTATTCCAAATGATGTATCCAAGGAGTGGTTCTCTTTGTTTCTGTTAACTATTAAAGCACTGGATCAGGTGAATAAAGCAAAAGAACTGCTGGCATATGGAAATACGTTTCCAAAAACAGACTCTAAATGAATAGCAGTGCAGGCTAAACGCGTTTCGGTGCTCCTCTCCTCAGTAACCAAAAATGCAGACAGCTACAAATGTCACCATTTTATAGGTGGTAGGTAACATGCAAAATGTGGCCTGGACTAATTTTAGTATAATTCAATCATAGTATATATTATACTATACCCCTGCATATACTTTGGATGTATAAATTAGACCCTAGCTCGCCAAGCGTGTGTTATCTCTGCTACATCTGTATGTACCTGGCAGACGGACATGATCAGGATAGTTCATTCACTTCTAAGGCTGGGTTTACACGTTGCCTTAAGAAAATACAACAAAACACACTGAAAAACTGTGCGTCTTTTTACTGCAATTGCTGTTTGTTTTTAGCAGGTGAAAAATTCATTTAAAGGGGTTTTGTCACCTCAGCAAATAGCATTTATGATGTAGATAAAGTCAGTACAAGGCACTTACTAATGTATTGCGATTCTCCATATTGCTTCCTTTGCTGACTGGATATATTTTTTCATCACATTATACACTGTTGGTTTCCATGGTTACGACTGCCCAATCCATCAGTGGTGGTCGTGCTTGCACACTATAGAAAAAAAGCACCAGCCTATGTGCGCTGCCATGGTCCTGGCCACCAGAGAGGCCGGCACTTTTTCCTATAGTGTGCAAGCACGGCCACTGCTACTGGATTGCAAGGTGGTCGTAACCATGGAAACAAGCAGTGTATAATAAGATCCAGCCAGCAAAGGAAGCAACATGGATAATAACGATACATTAGTAACTTTCTCTACCTGATAAAAGCCACTTGCTGAAGTGACTTAAGCGCTTTAACTTTTTGACCTGTAAAAATTGCACTGAAAAAACATTGCAAAACTGCAGCAATTGCAAAATTTAGTTTTTGCTGAGTTATTTTCCTGCAACAAAACTCAAAATCACCCACCCTAAGGCCTCATGCACACGACAGTATTTTTTCACGGTCCGCAAAACGGGGTTCCGTTGTTCCGTGATACGTGTCCGGATCACGGACGCGGATGACAATCTTGTGTGACTCTGTGTTTTTTTCACGGACCCATTGACTTGAATGGGTCCGTGAACCGTTGTCCGTCAAAAAAAAAATAGGACAGGTCTTATTTTTTTGACGGACAGGAAACACGTATCACGGACGCGGATGACAAACGGTGCATTTTCCGAGTTTTCAATGGACCCATTGAAAGTCAATGGGTCCGCAGAAAGTCACGGAAAACGGACACGGATGCACACAACGGTCGTGTGCATGAGGCCTAAGTGACAGGTCACATGACTCATTTTAAAAAATGTGCTTAAAAAAAATTATCATAGAAATATGTTATCCACATATTTCTTTTCAGCTTTATGACTTTTTTTTTTACCCAATGGGTGTTCACTTCAATACAAAACTGGATTTTCAGCTTGAGGTTTTTGAAGCAGATCTGCATAAAAAAAAAACATGTGGAAAACGCACAGAAAATGCATGGACTTACATGGAGCTGTTTTTTCAGCTTCCTATTCACTTTAAATGGGAGATTCAGCGCTGAAAATACACAGGTGAAGATTTTTTTTCCCCAAAGGTGTGGATTTTGTTGCAGATGACTTCCCCCATTGTCGTGGATTTTGATGTGGTTTTTCCCCCGTTCTCACCATTTTCATTACAAAGAATCCACAGAATTTTTTTTTGATGCTGAGGATTTCAAAATCTGCAGGGCAAGTGAATTTCTGCAGCAGTGGTTGTAACTCCTGGGCACGAGAAGTATATAATGGGATGGGAAAATGAACCCAGCCGGCAAAGGAAGCAATATGGACAATCACAGTACATTAGCAAGTGCCTTGTATTAACTTTCTCTATATGATAAATGCCATTTGCTGAAGGGAGACGACCCCTTCAACGGTTATTTCTTTTACTAATAAAGAAAACACTGGACTTTGATGCACTTATATTTATTAACATAATTTACAAGTCTCCAATATTAGAAGATATGTTAAGGTTTTCTCAATACGTAGAAACTATGCGAAAACATTTTATTATATAAGGTCTTCTGCCTTGGAAAAAGAAAAATTTACATGAGGTCACAATAAATTTTGACCTGGTAAGGAAATAAGGGAAAACTTCTATTAACAACCACAACATGTGAACACAGAAATGCAAAGCTTCGGGGCTAGAATAGCTCATGTATATGGCAGCGCATGGTATGGTTTTATCAGAGAACTGAAAGTATGCAACTGGAGTATAAAACTAGAGGCAACCAAAGTGCAGTAAGTCCCTCCACCCCTCCACGGGTGTCCTAAAACCTCATAGACAACAGAGGCGTCATATGGCGGGGTGCACAAGACCTTCCTTACATCTCGCTCTGGGAGGTAACCAGTACGGCTGAATAACTCTAGAGGAAGTCACCGGGCACTTAGTGGTCGTCACTTTGGGATAACAAGGAAGGAAGCAAAATAAACTCCATAGGAAAAAAAACTCAAGCAAATAAATCTAGCCTTTTTCTTTGGCTTGATGGCAGATCAGTATCTCAGCCTAAAGGAAATGTAAAGAGTAAGCCAGATGCTGTATTAAACCTTCCTCTCGAACTATGTGCACTTAAATTAGAATTAATAAATATGGCAGAGTAAAGTCTTGTCAAGATCCAGCACTGTGTGATTACAATGCTGTAAGATATTCATATAGCAATCATAGCTCTATTGTATCTGATACAGAGCTCCAATTCCCCTGAATACCCACAGAGTTAAATGATTATATCCTGACTGACTGCAGCCACCACCAGGGGGAGCTTAGGGGCTCAAAAATACTGTTATGGAGTTCAAAGTATACCAGTTTCTTATGGAGATCAACTTATACCTGTATGCAGTAAGCTCCCTCTAGTGGTGGTTGCAGGCAGCCAGAATGTTAGCTTTAAAGGAGTCGGTTGCTTTGTACCTAAATTTCATAAGTGTCATAAACTGCTGTGTTGGCCTCCAGGCTTTCCTTTAGACTGCATGGAGGTGCCCTCCTCTCCGATGCCCATGGGTAACAGTCTAAACAGACGCCAGTATCCATAGGCTTTTCAAGATGGCAATTCTGTCTTCCAACTGTGCAGGTGCTAAAAGCAATTATCACAGGTACAGATACAGGGCATCCTGTACATGCGTCTGTGATGCTTTTAGCACATGCGCTATAGAAGAGAGAAACGCCATCCCGGAGGCCTTATAGCAGGTTCTTATGCCATCACACACTACTGTATAACATGACTGTCATGGGCCAATCCCTTTAAATATGCACCCCCAAGATTTTTTTTTTCCGGCTATATAATAAAGGTACATGATGTACTCCATAGTGAAAGTAATCATCTTACCCATGACTATTTGTGAGTTATAACCTCCCTTCTGATCCTCAGCTGTGCCACGTGACCAACTCTCTGATCTCCAACTGACACATGACAGGAAGTCAGTTACTTTTCTATTCATTCCTATGAGACTGACATTGAGGCTACCATAGGAAGAATAGAGAAACTGGCTTTACAGCTGAGGCTCAGAAGGGAGGTTATAACTCACAAATACAGTCACCAGTAAGAAGATTACCTTCACTACAGTTTACATCATGTACCTTTTTAACAGGTCAGAGGGAGTGCTTCTTTAACGTTGTAGCAACAAAGGGATTTTGGATTATGAAAGTATGGTACGAAATTAATCTCCACAGAATATTGGACCTAAACAGACAGAAAAAAATGGTGTTTAAGGATGCACATTCACGGAAAAACCTTGATGCCACAAAGAAAAGCATGGCAGCTCTGTGGAACAATTCTCTAAGCTACAACAGGCATCACAAACAAAATCCATCTGCGAGCAATGTACGGGCTAAGGCCTTTTTGGCTGCGCAGGATCTCCAAAAGAGAGACAAAAAGCTTACTGAAATAAAACAGTGCGCTTCCTCCAAAGTCACCATTCTGCCTCTCCGATGGCTTTAGAAAAAATATAATCTTTTCCTCCAAAGCACATGACTCCATCTTTCAAGTAGAACTTCCACTTATTTTTGCTTCTGTGGATCTGGAAAAGCAAATTAAAGTTATACTAGAACGTTTCCTCTGGAAGCAATCTCGTTTTATGGCAGTTATAGCAGAAAAAACAACGTTAATCCGATCTCTAAAGATGTTCGGCTTATCGCAGTGTTGTATCAAACATCCTAACAGTCTCTTGATGATTTAGCTGCCAAATCCCACATTTATTTTTTCATTTCACCTCTCGAGAAAACCTGAAATACCGAGGAGCAAAAGGAAAAGAGTTTGTGGCAAGGAAAAAAAAAAAAAGAAAAGAAAATGGAAAGCTACGAGTGTGTGTTGCATGTTCACATCATGTCTGAGCCTTCTGTCAGACGAACACATTGAGGGCAATCCCCAGTGTGTACCTACAATTGAAGCTACATAGTGTACTGCAGGGGTAGGCAACCCCCGGCACTCCAGCTGTTGTGAAACTACAACTCCCAGCATGCATACTTGCTCTGCTCTTCTCAGAACTCTCATAGAAATAAATGGAGCTTGCTGGGAATTGTAGCTTCACAAGAGCTGGAGTGCCGAAGGTTGCTGACCCCTGGTCTACTGTAGACCTACAATTAAAGCAGCAGTCTACTGTACTTTCCTACACAGTTAAAAGTATATTGATGCATACTGGCCCAAGGAAGCCCAGAAGGGCACTCGTGACCTCAGGTGAGCAGGGGCAGGTAGGTATGTTCAGCTAATGTACCAGGCGCTTTCTCGCCGCAATTGTGCATGAAAACATAAGACGTGACGTGAACAGAGGCTTATTGCTCAAAGAGATTAGATGCTGATGACCCATCCTGAGGATAGGTCATCCATAAAGTGTAACTGTCATGTTTTCATCAAATAATTTTATCATATGTTACTGTTGCTCCAGCATTACGCATAAAGCAATCTTTAGTTTCTTCATGTACCACTGTTTTCCTTGAGCTTTTATATTAGTTACGGGTGTTTTAAACCCTACGATATGAGGATCTTCTCAAGATGGCTCCTCTGCCAGTTCTCTGAGGCCAAAACTGCTTTCCCTCACTTCCCATACACACTAGCTGTAGCCAGAAGCTTCCTGCCAGCCAATCAGATTGGAATACTGAGAGACACGCCTCCTCACACTGGAGCCTGATGCAGGCATGCAGTGTGGAGGACCGCCCCTCTGTCTTATGTTTATATTAAAGGGAAGACCCTAGCAACGGTCTTTTAAGGAACCAGTGGAAAGGGACAGGGGACATTAATGGAAGCTGTTATCATAAGATAATTACAGATCTTTTGACAATCATTGACAGACTAAGGCTACTTTCACACTCGCGCTTTGTGCAGATCTGTCAGGGACAGATCCTTTCAGATAATACAACCTTCTGCATCCTTTAAGAACTGATCCGTTTGTATTATCTTTGACATAGCCAAGACAGATCAGTCGTGAACACCACTGAAAGTCAATGGAGGACGGACCAGTTTTCTATTGTGCCAGATTGTGTCAGTGAAAACGGATCCGTTTAGCTCAGTTTCATCAGACGGACGGTGTCAGTCTCTAAAGCGGAATGGGCACTGAACTGATGCATTCTGAGCTGATCCTTTTCCATTCAGAATACATTAGAATGCAAACTGATCCGCTTTGGACCGCTTGTGAGAGCCCCGAACGGATTTCACAAACGGAAAGCCAAAACACGAGTGTGACAGTAGACTTACTCAGGTATACATGCCTAGCTCTAATAAACAAATAGCAAAAAGCAAATAAAAATAAAACAGTTACACTTTAATTCCTGGAAAACTTATTTTGAGTGTAACTGTCATGACTAATTTTTAATTTATTTTTTTGCACTAATGTAGGGACAGAGATAGGGAACGGTGAGGAATGTGGAATTATGATCTAATGCCAGCCATGATCTAATTCCAGCCATTTACTGTGAGATAGCAGAGGGAGTGAACTCTGCAGGGGTCCGGGTTTCAAGCAGGCCACATGCATACAATTCACACCTCACTCAGCCAGCACGGAGGCCAACTTATCCTACAGGGGTCTCAGCTATTACATAGATCCCTCAAATCCATAAGACATGATGTAACCGTGTATTCATAGGGAATTATGAATTGCCCATCCATCACAGGCATAAACCAGTTATATATCTGCGACCCTGGGGCCAAGACGGACAAGCCCCTGGTCCTAGTTTGGGGGTCGGGTGACGGGAAGGGTATATACAGAGATCTCCCAGCAGGAACCTAATAACAGCGCCATGTTTAGTCTCCATATGTAGCCGGAACACAGGCAAACCCATTGGTCCCATAACCATCTCCCTGTGACCTTCCGGTCTGGAGCTATGGTCCAAAATGGATGTTGTGGGTCTTTGGCTACCAGGACAAGGAAGGGAGGGTGGACTCCTCCCAGAGGGAGGGAGGGGTGTGACCGACTACAGGTGAAAAGGCCCATGCAGGCCAGAGGCCAGGGTCTTTTTCTAAAGGGGGTCACATTGAGTAATGTGTTTGGAGGGACCGTGGACAAACAGCTGACATCACTGTCCCCATGTGACTACAGTCAAGCATTACAGCACCCCAGAACTCATCGTAACCCAAAGGACTACACAACTGACCCTTGCTCTATTTAATTCTGTTGTATCATACCACCTGTATTTGCACATCCGACCACTGTATATATTCTCTGCATATATCGTGTATTGTCTAGTGCGCCCTTAAGGCAATTAAATATATAATTTAATCTTGTGCTGTTCTTGTATCTCGGTCCACGAATTCCCACATCAGTGTTTCGGCATTATACGCTACTGCGGGTTGGTTTCTCACCCTATATAACCCCATTAGCGGACCGGGCCTATATCAAAACGAGGAAAAGGAGATTTTTGTGAAACTCACCTGTAAAATCTTTTTCTCGTCTTTTCCATTGGGGGACACAGACCATGGGTATAGCTTAGAGGTATTAGTAGGAGGGACACTATGCAAATGAAAGAGCTCCTCCTCCTCGGGCTATACCCCCAGACTCCACCAGGAGGAACTCAGGCGTTGCACAAGCAGTAGGAGAAGGAGCAAGAAAAAATCATGGAAACCATCGGACCAAGCCATAAGGTCCAACCAGAAACAGAAAAACCGAACTAAAGACCCCTCCTGCAACAGGAATAATGGGTGGGAGCTGTGTCCCCCAATGGAAAAGACGAGAAAAAGATTTTACAGGTGAGTTTCACAAAAATCTCCTTTTCTCGTGCTTTTTTCCATTGGGGGACACAGACCATGGGACGTCCAAAAGCAGTCCATGGGGTGGGAAAAAATATCAGCACCGCCAGGAGGAACGCCCCAACGGTCAAACAGGAACCACAGCCTGCAAAACCCTGCGGCCAAAGCCGCATCAGCCGAAGCCAGTGAATGCAACTGACAAAAATTTGCAAAGGTATGCAAGGACGACCAGGTGGCCGCCGTACACAGCTGAGACGCAGAGGCACGACTGCGTCTTGCCCAGGAAGCCCCCTCCGCCCCAATGGAGTGAGCGGCAATTCTAGCCGGGGGAACTCCACCACAAGCGTGACAAGCCGCGGAAATAGCCAAGCAGATCCAGAGCGCCAAGAACGGCGGACGGAAGCAGTAGCCGCGAGACACACCTTCAGGACCCGTACAACATCCAGGGAATGCAGAGTGCGTTCCTTGGGGTTAGCCGGAGAAGGACAAAAGGAAGGCAGGACAAGATCCTCATCAAGGCGGAAGGGAGAGACCACCCTGGGCAAAAAGAAGGGGACTGGACGGAGCACAACTTAATCCTGGAGGAAAACCATTAAGGCTCCTGATAGGAAAGAGCGGCCAGCTTCGACACCAGTCTGACCTAAAAGCTCGTGATGGGACGTGAACTCACAGCCACTGCATAATAGCCCAGAACTTTAATCACTACGCTATGTAGCTGTATCAGAAGCTATGGTCACAAGGAAGTCCAGATGAGAACAGTCAGAGAGACCCTCCTCAAAGGCTCGAAGGGAGCCGACTGCAGAGCGCGCAGAACCAAATTGAGATCCCAAGGAGACAAAGGGGGAACATACGGGGAACCGAATGCGCCACCCCCGAAGAAAGGTCACCACCGGACCCTTAAGAGCAAGGGACCTCTGACAGCCCGCGCCGAAACCTGACCTTACAGGGAACTAAGCGACAGTCCCTGCACAAGCCCAGACTGAAGAAAAGACAGTACCATCAAGATGGAAAACCGAAGGGGAGGGAACCCCGAACCCTCAAAAAAGGATAGGAAGGCCATCCAGGTACGATAGTAAATCCGGGAGGAAGAAGACTTCCCCGGACTGATCATGGTCCTAACCACTGAATCCGAGAACCCCATCTTTATCAGGATGGCGGTTTCAACAGTCACGCCGGTAAACGAAGAGACCGCAAATTCCGGTGGAAGAACGGGCCCTGAGACAGTAAGTCCTGTCCGTCGGGAAGAGGCCATGGGGCGTCCGCCAGCAACCGAGCCACGTCCGAAAAACCACGCGCGGCGAGGCCACTCTGGGGTGATGAGAACGGTCGGAGTCCCTTCCGCCTCGAACTGGCGTAGACCCTTTGGTAGGAGAGGAAAACAGAGGAGGCTGAAGTCCTGCCACGGAGACACCTGCGCATCCATCCGTACGCCTCCGGATCTCGGGCGCGAGCCAGGACCACTGGGATCTTGTTGTTGAACCCGGACGCCATTAAGTCCACATCCGGACGGTCCCATCTGTGGCAGATTTCTTCGAACCCTTCTGGATGCAGAGACCACTCGCTTGGATCCACCGTGTTGTGGCTTAGAAAGTCCGCTGTCCAGTTGTCCATTCCTGGAATGCAAACTGCTGACAACACCGGAACGTGAGTCTCCGCCCACGTCAGAATTCACTTCACCTCCTGCATCACCATCCGGCTGCGGGTCCCGTCCTGATGGTCGATATAGGCCACGGCCGCGGCATTGCCCGTTTGAACCCGCACTGGGAGGCCCGCAAGGAGAGAGGTCCAATAGGAGAGAGAGAGCGGAAAAAATCGCCCTCAATTCCAGAAAGTTGATTGGAAGGCGAGACTCTGCCGCCGGCCAAATTCCTTGAACCGTGCGAGACTGGAAAACGCCCCCCAACCCAGGATGCTGGCATCGGTGGCGGCGATCGTCCAGGAGAATGCGAGAAAGGAACTCCCCGACCTCAGGTTCTTTGGGAACAGCCACCAGGGGAGAACTGCCCGAACCCGCTGAAAGGTAAAGGATCTCCTGTTGCGCCAGGCGAGTGTGAAACTGGGCATATGGAAAGGCCTCGAAAGAGGCTACCATAAGACCCAGGACCTGCAAGTATTCCCGAATGGAGAGGCACGGGGAGCGCAGCAGATGCGACACTGCCCCCTGGACCTGGGAGGACTTGAAGGCTGGTAGAATACTTTGGCAGCCGAGGTGTCCAAAATCACCCTCCGGAAGGAGAGCCTCTGGGACGGGAAGAGGCAGGAGTTTGGGAAAGTTACCAGGCAGCCGAACCGTTCCAGGGTCTGAACAGTGATCCGGACGCTGTCCGTGGTCTGCGGTAGAGAGGGGGGCCTCTATCCGGATATCGTCCCGACAGGGCAGCAAAGGAATGCCCCTGGTACGAAGAAGCGCCATGAGCGGTCCAGGACCGTGGCAAGGACCCGCGGGGTGGTCGCCAACCCGAAGGAAGGGCGACAAACTGACAGTGTCGACCCATAATGGCGAAGCGCAGGAATCAATAGTGGGATTCCGCAATCGGGACATGTGATAGGCCTAGGAGCAGCAGGGCGGGCTGACTGGGCCCTCTAGTGCCGGGAAGGCTGGTGCAAAGGAAGGCCTCTTTGCGGGCGACCTGAGACCCCCGGCGGAGGAAGCAGGCGACGGCCTACCAGATGAGAAACGGCAAAAGGCATGCAGAGACGAACTCGTCCAGCTGATCCCCACAAGGCCTGGAAACCCCAAAGGGGAGATTAGCAAGGGAACGCTTGGTGGAGGCGTCAGCGTCCCACACCTTCAATCAGATCTCTTCGCGCTGAGTGACAGAGATGGCCAACCTGCGGGCAAAGAGGGAAACAATGTCCCTAGAAGCTTCGCAAAGAATGTTAGAAGCCTGAGACATCTGGAGAACCAACTCCAGTGTGTTAGTAGCCGCATCTCGTACCGCCAGTTCCTGGTGGTGGTGTTGTAACCACACCGAGAGAGCACTGGCTACCCCTGCTGAGTGAAAGGTAGGTCACAGGGACGCGCTGCCAGCGAAAAAAAAGGACCTGGAAGAGAGTCTATGCGTCTGTCTACAGCATCCTGGAAAGAGGAACTGACTAAGACAGGAAGGGCCACATAATTGGCTAATCCGGCCACCGGAGGATCCACCTTAGGGGGAGGAGACACCTCTCCTCGCCGTCAGCAGGGAAAGGAAAGTATATTCATGCGCTGGGTGGTCGAGAACCTTATTAAGACCACCCCAGGCCCTGGACATGACCGCGGAAAAATCCCTCATGGACCGGGAACATGGTAGTCTCCGACTGCCTGGACGGAAAAAGGGGGAACTCCTGACCAGTGGAAGGAGGAGAATCCCCTTGGAGAATAAAGGTGTCTCGGACAGTCACCACTAAGTCAGCCACCCTGGTGGAGAGCTTAGGCGAGGGGTCCCGCTCCATGACCTAATCAGAGCCGGAAATTCTCCTTCAGACTTGCACTCCCTAAGGGAGGGGAGAGTTGCCCGAACGCGCCTCTAGACGAGGGGGGGGGGGGGGGGGGGGGAGAGCCAGAGCCATCCGAGGAGGGATGCTGCTGCTCACGCTCCCTGTTAGTATTCGGGCGTCTTCTGTGGAAAACCACTTAGAGAGGTGGTTGGCGTCACAGGATTTGAAAATGCCCTATAGTCCAAAAAGGACGTGGCTCGTCCGAGCCGGATAATTCTCCTTCGGAGTACTCTCCCTAGGGAGGGGGAAGAGCAGTCCGCAAGCGCCACCGGCGAGGTGAGGGGGGTGGAGAGACAGAGACATCCGAGGTGGGATGCTGCCGCTCACGCTGCCTCTTCGTAGTCAGTCACCCACTGTGGGGACCACTGAGAGAGATGGAGTCGTTAGCGCCACAGGATTAAAGGACATGGTTGCCTTGGTGACTAAGACCAATTTAGCGGCCGCGCTGGACATGGCAGATGCCCAAGCGGGGACCGCAGGCCCCCAGGGACGTGGAGGAGGGGTGGAGGAGGGGGGTAAGGCAGGGATGCAGGTAATACTTATCTGCTCCTGCAGAACTTCTCCCTCGACTCCAGGACCAGCAGGGATGCACCTCATCAGGCTTCTGACTCCTTGTCCAGGAGTGCAGTGTTCTGGTGGAGGGTGGCAGCAGGAGACCCAGTAGCTGGTGGGATACCGGAGCTGCAGGTCGAGCCCGGATCCACTTGTCTTCTTTGGGGGGCAATGGAGGCAGCCAGGCAGCGTCCAAGGACGGCAGCGGGCATTCCACGGGGGACCAGGAAGGCGCCATGCCGACCTGTGTCCCCATCTAGAATAATATAAACAATTTTTGAAGGCTGAAAGGGGCTTTGAACTCAGAAAGCCTGGACATGGGGCAACAGCAGCAGTACCACTGAGCTACCAGCTTGCCTGGCACAAAACGGAGTAGAGTGATGAGGAGCTGCACGGCCATGAGCAAACAGAGTCTCCGGTGTAAGGAGAGTCAGAGCGGCATGCCGCGGAAATAGCCAAGCAGATCCAGAGCGCCAAGAACGGCGGACGGAAGCAGTAGCCGCGAGACACACCTTCAGGACCCGTACAACATCCAGGGAATGCAGAGTGCGTTCCTTGGGGTTAGCCGGAGAAGGACAAAAGGAAGGCAGGACAAGATCCTCATCAAGGCGGAAGGGAGAGACCACCCTGGGCAAAAAGAAGGGGACTGGACGGAGCACAACTTAATCCTGGAGGAAAACCATTAAGGCTCCTGATAGGAAAGAGCGGCCAGCTTCGACACCAGTCTGACCTAAAAGCTCGTGATGGGACGTGAACTCACAGCCACTGCATAATAGCCCAGAACTTTAATCACTACGCTATGTAGCTGTATAAGAAGCTATGGTCACAAGGAAGTCCAGATGAGAACAGTCAGAGAGACCCTCCTCAAAGGCTCGAAGGGAGCCGACTGCAGAGCGCGCAGAACCAAATTGAGATCCCAAGGAGACAAAGGGGGAACATACGGGGAACCGAATGCGCCACCCCCGAAGAAAGGTCACCACCGGACCCTTAAGAGCAAGGGACCTCTGACAGCCCGCGCCGAAACCTGACCTTACAGGGAACTAAGCGACAGTCCCTGCACAAGCCCAGACTGAAGAAAAGACAGTACCATCAAGATGGAAAACCGAAGGGGAGGGAACCCCGAACCCTCAAAAAAGGATAGGAAGGCCATCCAGGTACGATAGTAAATCCGGGAGGAAGAAGACTTCCCCGGACTGATCATGGTCCTAACCACTGAATCCGAGAACCCCATCTTTATCAGGATGGCGGTTTCAACAGTCACGCCGGTAAACGAAGAGACCGCAAATTCCGGTGGAAGAACGGGCCCTGAGACAGTAAGTCCTGTCCGTCGGGAAGAGGCCATGGGGCGTCCGCCAGCAACCGAGCCACGTCCGAAAAACCACGCGCGGCGAGGCCACTCTGGGGTGATGAGAACGGTCGGAGTCCCTTCCGCCTCGAACTGGCGTAGACCCTTTGGTAGGAGAGGAAAACAGAGGCGGCTGAAGTCCTGCCACGGAGACACCTGCGCATCCATCCGTACGCCTCCGGATCTCGGGCGCGAGCCAGGACCACTGGGATCTTGTTGTTGAACCCGGACGCCATTAAGTCCACATCCGGACGGTCCCATCTGTGGCAGATTTCTTCGAACCCTTCTGGATGCAGAGACCACTCGCTTGGATCCACCGTGTTGTGGCTTAGAAAGTCCGCTGTCCAGTTGTCCATTCCTGGAATGCAAACTGCTGACAACACCGGAACGTGAGTCTCCGCCCACGTCAGAATTCACTTCACCTCCTGCATCACCATCCGGCTGCGGGTCCCGTCCTGATGGTCGATATAGGCCACGGCCGCGGCATTGCCCGTTTGAACCCGCACTGGGAGGCCCGCAAGGAGAGAGGTCCAATAGGAGAGAGAGAGCGGAAAAAATCGCCCTCAATTCCAGAAAGTTGATTGGAAGGCGAGACTCTGCCGCCGGCCAAATTCCCCCCCCCCCCCAGTAGCTGGTGGGATACCGGAGCTGCAGGTCGAGCCCGGATCCACTTGTCTTCTTTGGGGGGCAATGGAGGCAGCCAGGCAGCGTCCAAGGACGGCAGCGGGCATTCCACGGGGGACCAGGAAGGCGCCATGCCGACCTGTGTCCCCATCTAGAATAATATAAACAATTTTTGAAGGCTGAAAGGGGCTTTGAACTCAGAAAGCCTGGACATGGGGCAACAGCAGCAGTACCACTGAGCTACCAGCTTGCCTGGCACAAAACGGAGTAGAGTGATGAGGAGCTGCACGGCCATGAGCAAACAGAGTCTCCGGTGTAAGGAGAGTCAGAGCGGCATGCCGAGGCTCCGCCTCCCCTAACGCGTCATTATGGCGCGAAAAAAGCGCGCGAAAATATGCGCGAGCGCGAAAATATGCGCGAAAATAAGCGCACCACGTGGAGGAGCGGCCTGCCGGCGGGCGCTGAGGGAGCGCAGCAGCCAAGGCCCGACGAGAGAAGCGCTGAAGCCCAGTTTAAGGGGAAGAGATGCCAGTACTCCAGTGCCAAAATGAAGAAAGTGCCCCATCAGGATCCTTCTTCAAGCTCACCCAGGCAGCCACAGACAAATAGACACAGAGGGAGGGGGAGGGATTGCAACACTTATCTGCTCAGCATGCTCCCTCGATGTCCAGACCAGCAGGGATGCGCCTCTTCAGACTTCTGACTCCAATCCAGGAGAACAGTGCTCTGGAGGAGGGTAGGCAGCAGGCGTCCCAGCAGCTGGTGGGATGCCGGAGCTAACAGGTCGAGCCCGGATCCACTTATCTTCTTGGGGGGAAATGGAGGCAGCCAGGCAACGTCCCAAAGACGGCGGCGGGCACTCCACGGGGGACCAGGAAGGCGCCATGCCGACCTGTGTCCCCATCTAGAATAAAAATAACAAAAAGGAGTAGAATCAGAGAGTGTCAACCTCCTTCACCAGACACTAAGCAAAGACTGAGTTCCTCCTGGTGGAGTCTGGGGGTATAGCCCGAGGAGGAGGAGCTCTTTCATTTGCATAGTGTCCCTCCTACTAATACCTCTAAGCTATACCCATGGTCTGTGTCCCCCAATGGAAAAAAGCACGAGAAATGGTGGCAGTCTACCGGGCTGAGAGAGCTCTGTTTCACTGGGGCAGTGAAAAGGCTCTCAGCTTGTCAGGGTTGCGAGCGAGTGTGAAGTTACGCTGGAGGCCACGTGGACCACCGTCTCTCACCCCCCTGCCTCTCTGTGCCCGCGTGGACAGGAGGAGTCTGTATAAACTGTATCAAGCTGACCTTACGTGCCCCCAGGGAGGGTGTAACGTCACGACTTGGAAACCAGTGACTAAACCGTATCTTGTGAGCTAGACGTAGTTGACGTCAGGCGGGGCCGCAAGGTGCAGTATTCGTCACAGGAACCTTTTTCTAATATAGCTTATTTAGAGAAATCGTACATTTATACTAGAAAACTTGCCCAGAAATGTCCCCTAATAGTGCTCGCTAAATGAGCATTGCTAAGGCATATCCGTATTGCTAGTACAGTACAATGCAGTACTGACTGGGATGACTGGCTGGGGGCTGCTGCCCTCACAGTGTACAATGTATTATTATATATACCATAAATATATATTCATCTCCCTGCTATTTCTCACTGATCAGCGTGGCCAACGTTGTCAGACAGTTATTCTGCTGTATTCCCGGCACGTTAAGTAACTAACCAGCTGCTAGGAGATGCATGATGGTGAGCAGTAAGCACGCGCCATTGTCAATGCAATGAGAAGCTATTTTACTGTATACAGGGATAAATATAGTACATAATATATAGTATAGTATATAACTGTCCCTATAAACTGTAGAATAGCTTCTACCTGCCTCCGTGCATTGACAATAGTAAGCGCTTACTGCTCGCTGTCATGTATCTCCTGGCGCGCTGGGCATACACCAAAATCACTCACAGCATTGGCCACGCTGATCAGTGAGAAATAGCAGGGAGGTTAATATATAGTTAAAGTATAGATATTAATATATTGTACACTATGTGAGAAAGCAGCGAGGACAGACGCCCAGCAGCAGCCAGCCCATCCCGTCTTCCCAGTCAGTACTGCATTGTACTGTACAAGGAAAACAAATGTACCTTAGCAATGCTCATTTAGAGATCTCTGCTAAGGGACATTTCTGGGCATGTTTTCTACTATAAATGTATGACTTCTGTAAATAAACTATATTAGAAGAAAATGTTCCCCATCGCAGTCCCTACACATTAGCAAAAAATGAAAAAAATGGATTTTTTGTACTCACCGTAAAATCCTTTTCTCGTAGTAGGCATTGGGGGACACAGCACCATGGGTATATGCCCAGCTGCCACTAGGAGGCTGACACTAGAAACAAAAAAGTGTTGGCTCCACCCAGGTGGGCTATACCCCTCTGCTAGAGCCAGAACAACTCAGTCAGTACCAAAAGCAGTAGGAACGCCACACCTGAACCAAAAAGAAACGGAGTGCCAACAAGTCTTGAACTGGGGAACCCGACAACCACAAGCAAACGCCGGAACCACGAACAAGAACAAATGCTCCAAGGAAAGGGAGGGATCTGTGTCCCCCAATGCCTACTACGAGAAAAGGATTTTACGGTGAGTACAAAAAATCCATTTTTCTCGTGCGTGGCATTGGGGGACACAGCACCATGGGACGTCCCAAAGCAGTCCCTGAGGGAGGGAAGAAGATCGCCAGACGGCAACCTAAAGCACCGCTGCCTGCAGAACCTTACGCCCCAGGCTGGCATCAGCAGAAGCCAGGGAATGAATGTGGTAGAATTTAGCAAAAGTGTGAACTGACGCCCAGGTGGCGGCCCGGCAAAGCTGGGCAGCCGAAGCCTGATGACGCACCGCCCAGGAAGCTCCGACTGCCCTAGTCGAATGAGCGGTCAACCTGGAAGGGGGAGCGCGACCCTTCGCGGCGTAGGCCTCCTTGACAGCCGACCGAACCCAGCGAGAGATGGTGGCCTTGGAGGCAGGCAGACCTTTACGAGGACCCGCCGGAACCAGGAAAAGAGAATCCGAACGACGGAAGGGTTCCGTGAGGCGAAGGTACCAGCGGAGAGCCCGAACAACATCCAGGCAATGGAGAGACTTCTCCCGAGGGTGAGAAGGATTAGGGCAGAAGGAAGGAAGGATAATCTCCTCATTGATGTGAAACGGGGTGACAACCTTAGGGAGAAAAGAAGGAACGGGACGCAAAACGACCTTGTCCCGATGGAACACCAGAAAAGGCGACCGGCAGGAAAGCGCCGCCAGTTCGGAAACCCGACGGATAGAGGTGATAGCCACAAGGAAGGCAACCTTAAATGACACAAACGACAGAGAGATGTCTGCCAAGGGCTCAAAAGGAGAGGACTGAAGAGCATCAAGAACAAGATTCAGGTCCCACGGCTCCACCGGAGGACGAAAAGGAGGGGCTCGGCGAGCGACACCCTGCAGAAAAGTCTTAACCTGAGCCCGCGTGGCCACAGAACGTTGAAAAAGGACCGAAAGGGCAGAAATCTGCCCCCTGAGAGAAGCCAGGCGAAGCCCCTTATCAAAACCAGCCTGAAGAAAGGCCAGAATATTAGGGACCGAAAAAAGGAGAGGACGAGAACGTGCGGACTCGCACCAAGCAAAATACGCCCTCCAGGTCCGATAGTAAATACGGGCCGACTGGGGCTTCCGAGCGCGAAGCATCGTCTGAACGACAGAGTCCGAGAGACCACGGGCCTTCAGGATCGCGGTCTCAACAGCCACGCCGTCAAACGAAGCTGCGGTAAATTCGGGTGGAACAGAGGGCCCTGCGAAAGGAGATCGCGACGCAGGGGAAGACGCCATGGAACGTCGGCGAGCAGGAACACGAGATCTGCGTACCACGCCCTGCGGGGCCAATCTGGGGCCACCAGAATCGCCGGCACCCGGGCCGCCTTGAGACGCTTGAGCACTCGAGGCAGAAGAGGGATGGGCGGAAAGAGATACAGAAGGTCGAACTGGGACCAAGGCAGAACCAGGGCATCGACCGCAAGAGCTTGCGGATCCCTGGACCGCGCAACATAGCGCGGAAGTCTGTGATTCAGGCGAGACGCGAAGAGATCCACGTCCGGAACTCCCCACCGGAGACACAGTTGATGAAACACTTCCGGGTGGAGAGACCATTCGCCCGGGTCGACGAGCTGACGACTGAGAAAGTCTGCCGCCCAATTGTCGACCCCGGGAATGTGGACGGCGGAGAGAACGGGAACGTGTTCCTCCGCCCATCGCAGGATCTGAGAGGCCTCTCGCAGGGCCATCACGCTCCTGGTGCCCCCCTGATGATTCAGATAAGCCACGGCGGTGGAGTTGTCCGTTTGAATCCGGATCGGGAGGCCGCGCAGACGGGAAGTCCAGTGCGACAGTGCTAAGAAAATCGCCCTGAGTTCGAGAACGTTGATCTGCAGGGAAGATTCCTGAACAGACCACAGACCCTGAACCGTGAGGGACTCGAACACCGCTCCCCATCCCGAGAGGCTGGCATCGGTCGTGATCACGCGCCAACTGGGGGGGAGGAAGGACCGGCCCAGGGACACCGTCCGGGGAAGCAACCACCAGGAGAGATCCAGACAAACCTGAGGAGGGAGACGAACGAGGCGCTCGAGACCCTCCGGGGACTTGTCCCACCTGGACAGGATGAACATCTGCAGGTCCCGAGAGTGGAATTGGGAATAAGGAATGGCTTCGAATGAGGCCACCATCCTCCCCAGGACGCGCATACACGTCCTGATGGTCAGAGAGGACGGCCTGCGGAGAAGATGTACCCCCGCATGAAGAGAAGACACCTTCTCCGGGGGAAGGAACACCCGCCCGAGGCGAGTATCGAACAGCATTCCCAGAAAGAGCATCTTCTGGCGTGGGACAAGGGAGGACTTGGAGTGGTTGACAAGCCACCCGAACCGAGCAAGAGCCGAGAGGGTGATGCTCAGGCTGGACAGATTGTCCTCGGGAGACGGGGCCCGAATCAGAAGGTCGTCCAGGTAAGGCACCAGGGCGACCCCCCTGGCACGAAGAAGAGCCACTAGGGGAGCTAACACCTTGGTGAAAACCCTTGGTGCGGAGGCCAGACCGAAGGGAAGGGCTACAAATTGGAAATGAAGCGAACCCACCGCGAAGCGAAGGAACCTTTGATGGGAGAGGGCGATGGGAACGTGGAGATAGGCATCCTGAATGTCGACCGACGACAGGAACTCGCCCAACTCCAGGGAGGCGATCACGGACCGGAGGGACTCCATGCGGAAATGACGGACCCGGACAAACCGATTGAGCGCCTTCAGATCCAGGATAGGACGGAGTGAGCCGTCCTTTTTGGGGACGGTGAACAGGTTCGAGTAGAAGCCCCGAAAACGTTCTGACTCTGGAACCGGAACGATGACCCCCAGAGCGCGCAGGGAATGAATGGCCTGAAAAAAACTGTCTGCCCGGGCGGGAGACATGGGGGGGGACGTCAAGAAGAACCGACTGGGTGGGAGGTCGGTGAATTCGATTTTGTACCCCGAAGAGACCACCTCGAGAACCCAAGCGTCTTCTACGTTTGCCCGCCAAACATCCCGAAAGACGAGCAGGCGCCCTCCCACCATGACGGGGATCGAGTCATGCTGAAGGAGGCTTAGTGGGCTGGGGACGAGCGGGCTTGGGTTTGGCGTGCCAAGAGGGCCTGGACTTGAAGGAAGGCCTGGAAGGCTTCTTGTCAGATCGGGCAGGAGGGGCCCGAAAGGACCGAAAGGACTGCGTCCGGGAGGACGATCCGGGGAAACGACGGCGGCGAGGCTGATTCTGAGGAAGAAGAGAACTCTTACCTCCAGTGGCCTCGGAGATGAGCTCCTCTAAGCGTTTCCCAAAGAGCTTTCCACCAAGAAAGGGAAGAGAGATAAGAGCCTTCTTAGAGGCGGCGTCCGCCGCCCAGGAACGAAGCCAGATGGTGCGGCGGATAGCCACAGAGTTGGCGGCCGCGCGCCCAGAGCGGCGAGCCGATTCCATAGAGGCGTCACAAAGAAACTTGGAGGCCTGATAGATCTGGGAGGCAAGCACTGCCAAGTCCCCCTGCTCAGAGTCAGCAGGTAAAGCACGGAGAAGCTGCTTTGCCCAAACGGCGCATGCCTTGGCGACCCAAGAGGCGGCAAACGCAGGACGGATGGCGGCGCCCGCTGCGATGAAAACGGACTTGGCCAAGGAGTCGACCCGTTTATCAGCGGGATCCGACAAGGAAGCCGCATCAGCCAGGGGAAGCGTAGTAGCCTTCGCCAGACGAGCGACCTGAGGATCCACCAGGGGGGGCATCGTCCAGAGATTGACCGAATCCTCAGAGAAAGGATAAGGAACATCAGAAGCCTTGGTGAGATGAAGGCGCCGATCAGGGTGACGCCATTCCCTGGCAAGGAGAGCGTCCAGATCCTCGTGATTGGGAAAAACCACAGTGGACCGCTTAGAGCGTCGGAAGGACACTGCCTCCATGGAGGAGGACGAGGGGACATCCTGCACGTGGAGTGCGTCCCGCACGGCTCTGATGAGATCCTGCACTGCTGCCGACATCGCCGAACACCGCTCAGATTCAGAATCTGAAGCGGAGGAGTCCCCAGGAGCGGCGGAAGCGGCTGAAGAAGAAATCTCACCGGACTCAGACCTAGCCGGGGAGTGATCCGGGGAAACTGAGGAGGAGTGAGACCCAGCCGAGACCGTACGTGGTCGTTTGCGGGACCGAGAGCCGGAGCGAGGCTGGGAACTGTCGCCAGGCGTATCACCAGCGGTAGAGGCCCTGCCAGAGGCGGCCGCAATCTGGGCAGGGAGACTGTCCAGAGACTGCGCCAGGGATTGGGAGAGGCTAGCAAGGCTACCTATGGCCTGGGACAGGGTAGCAGCCCATTCCGGGAGAACTGACAAGGTAGAGGCCGCAGGAGCGGACTGGGCGGGCCCGGGGGTGAGGCACTGCACACAGAGGGACGTAGGCTGGCCGCATGGGAACTTCCTGCTACACACAGAGCAGGCGTAATGAGTGGAAATGGCGGCAGGGGGAGTGGGGGCCTGACCAGAGGAAGACATGATGGCCTCTCGGTGGTGGAACCTGAAAAGAAGAGGAAGGAGTCAGCCAGAGGCTGCCTACCACGACCAATGGTGCTGTGTCCCAGAAAAAACCGAAGCTGGAGGATCCGGAGCGCACAGAGTGAGGACGCACGCGGCCGCACAGCTCAGGCAGAAGGAGAGAGAGAGAGCGTCCGGCAGAAGAACCGCCCCCCTAGCAGCCCGCGCTGGCGCAGGATTGGGCGGAAAGAAGAGAGGCCTCCGGAGGAACGCCCACAAGGGGAGAGGCAGAGAGGAAGCCCGGGAAGCCCAGGAGGCGGAGACGACGCCCGCCCACGTGACCGCGGCCTAGGCCAGGCAAAAGCCGCGGCCTCTAGTATGCCAGGGTGCCGCCGGAGGAGAAAAGCGCCGCCGCCGGCAGGCCCCCGCCCGCCAGCGCAGGAGGCGGAAGCGGCTAACAAACAGCCAGCGCCGAGGGAAGGCAGAGGAGGGGACACAGCCACCGAGGTAGGGAGAGCGAGGGCCGAAACCGGCCGTCTTAAAGGGGCCGACACCATTAAAAAAGGCTCCAGAATGGCGACCCCCCTGAGAGGAGAGCGGGGGAGACCCCAAGAAGGAGAGGTGCCCCCCCCCAAAGGCCCAGCTTACTAAGTGGAGGTGGGGGGGTGGGGGAGGGGGTTGGGGCTGAAGCACATACTCACCCTCCGATTAGTTCAGGCGCAGCATGACCACCCCCTCGGCGGACTCAACACGGAAACCGTGGGTCCGCCGGAATCCACTGCGGAAGCAGGTCACGTTGGGGACTGGGTGGCTGCAAGGTACCGAGTACGCGCCCGCAGGGGGACAACTAAGGTGGAACACGATGGAGCCGCCCCTGCTACCTGTAGAGGAAAAAATTAAAAGAAATAAAAATAAAAATAAAAGATAAAAAATTAGCAGAAAAAGGACCTGCTAGCAGGTCATGTCTGCCTCCTACGGACACTAGAACTAGACTGAGTTGTTCTGGCTCTAGCAGAGGGGTATAGCCCACCTGGGTGGAGCCAACACTTTTTTGTTTCTAGTGTCAGCCTCCTAGTGGCAGCTGGGCATATACCCATGGTGCTGTGTCCCCCAATGCCACGCACGAGAAAATACCAGTCACAACAGTTACACCCTAAAGGAGTTATGCGTGCTTGCTATAATCCCCCCTCCTGGGCAGACCTGCAAAGGGAGGCTTGCTTACCTGCTTCCCAATGCTGGCTCCCGACTCCTGAGCTCTCCGGCCTCAGCTGCATCGCTTGGGTCCCTGGATGTAAACCTCCGGTTTGAATTGGCTGCAGTCAATTGGCTGCAGCGGTGACCTGCTCCCTTTGCATCATGTCAAATGGTCACGTGATGCAACGGGGGGTAGGTCACCATTGAAGGCAGCTCTTGGTTGCAGCAGCATTAAACTGGAAGTTTACATTTAGGCACCCGTGTGGAGCAGAGGAGGCCGGAGCGTGGGGAGCCAGCAATGGAAAGCAGGTAAGTGCCTAGGAGGTGCACAACCCCTTTAAGATGGAATTCTTAGTATTATACATGAACACATCAATGGCAGCACTTGACTTATTGAGCTGCCAGCAGAAAGTTAACCCGGCTCGTGAACAGCTGTAATACCTTGTCGTACTGGCAAACTATAACGTTATCCGTGTCAAAGAGGTCTGGAACTTCTTGTTCACTCACATCATCTCCAGAATTTAATGGATCCTAGGAAGAGAAAAGAATATTAAGATTCTATAAAAGCAGAAAATGGCAATGGTACCTATCAGAGGCAAACAACGGTATCACAAATTTCAACTCCTATCGCAACAGGTGATCGTAAAAATGTAGACCAACATTCGTTAAAGTGAAGGATCCACGGTGCTGCTTGTTATTTGCAATAAGAGAGATTTTGCGAAAATTAAAAGTGCCCCAAGCCACTCACTAACCTCCCACAGGAGCCAGCAATTCACTACCCTTCTGGCTGCCCCGTATACTCTCAAAGACATCTACGGACACTTACAGTAGAACACTATGGCAGATAAAAACGGAAGTATTCTTGCTACAAGATTGGACCGCAAACAAATAAGGAGGCGTACCTAGTGGTCTAATTGTGTCATGGCAAAGGTGTCTTATTGGGAGCCACAGAACTGTCCCCCGAGGACAGAGTTTTATCCACAGGCTGTAACGTACCATTTGACATTTTGCATTATAGTAAACTCTCTGCGATTGTGGTTCTCTTTTCTCATGGATGCACTTTCACCTCCTTGGATTTACCATACTGATATATTTGAGAAAGGAGATTGTACATTCCCCTGAAATCACATTTCTTCCAAAGAAAATATTTGTATTGGTTGCAGCCATTTCTTCATAGCGGATAATGGATTAGCTTTGCGGTTTAGTATTACACAGCATTACTAGACAGTTGGTATGTTATTGCACTTAAAGGGAGATTAAAATGTGACATTTAATAAAATCACACTAAAAATCTGTGAGGCCAGGACACAGCAGGAACACTAAGAGACCCTAAGGGAGTTCTACAGATAGGATCCTGCGTGGATAAAATATACTTCTGCAGCATGGAAAGAGAAAAACATTCCCATTATACCACCCAGCTATTCGTTAAACTAATGGTCTGCAACATTGAGGAGTTGGCTGCGATTTTTTTTTTTTTTTTACAATTTTACTGCACTCCCCAGGCATGGCCAATACACATCGCAAAAAAACTGATCTGCAGGGGGGCTTGGAGTCAGACCTCCACGGATCAGATATTGAAGGAGGCTAGGTAATCCGTAAACTAGTCCTCCTGGAAACCCCTTTAAAAATTGCTAATCAAAAATGCACCCAAAAAATTCCCAGCATTATGTCCCGTCATCTGCTCCTTTTCTTGGTTTCTATTTCATCTCATTTCATTTAAAACTGATAGATCTAAAGAAATCTCTTTCCCAGGAGCTCAGCAATGTCCCCCCTCCTGACTGACTGTAAGGGCTCATGCACACAAGCGTATTTTTTGTCCGTGTCCATTTTTTTGCAGCCCATAGGCTGAACCATTCACGTCAAAACGGATTACAGACAAGGATAGGACTGTTCTTTTATGAGCTTGCCATTCCCACCGCGGACCGCAAAACAACAACGGTCATGTGCATGAGCCCTAAGACAACTGGCTGGAGCAGGAGCCTCCACATCCCGTCTGTAGCCTGAAAAAATAACAGTTGTTAAAGGGAGTCCGTCACCATGGTTTTGCATTATAAACCCCTCCTGGTGTCCAGTAGATCACAGTTACTGTATCTCAGACATACCTTTTTGTTGATATATCGATCTTTGTTTCCCTTGAAAAAGATCTTTATTTTGATACATAATTTAGCCAAAAAGAGCCCAAGGGGCAGTGCCCTTGGGTGTCGGAGCCTAGCAACTCCCATGAGAATGAAAGCCTGTTCACCGGCTGTTTTCATTCGCGCAACGGGGAGATGCAGCGGCAGTCGTGCGGGCACCAGGATCCACACGGGTGGCGGAGAGCGAGGTAAGTACAATCTGTGTGAGGGCCCCGGACATTTGGGGAGGCATTATAGGGGTTAGATAACCCCTTTAACCTTAGTGTTTTCTGCAGGATTTCTTCCATTATCTTCTGATTTCCTTTACTGTTTACTTTATCTCCAGGTTTAGTGTTCTTTTAAATTGCATAATTCTAGTGAAATTAAATGTCATGGGGAAAAAAGGTGAACAAAATCTTTCTTCTAAAGTTACGGGAGGGTCGTAAGGCACTGTGTAGCAGCGCACAACCAAAATGCGGATTCGGCAGCCGGAGAAACATATGCGGCAGGCTGAGACAGTCGGGCCCTTTATTACATGGAGACGTATCTAGCGCCACAAAATCAATAAGATTAATTGATTCCTTAAGACGATTTAGTGGGACTGGAATTGGCTGCAAAGAATCATATGAAAGGCATTAAAGCCGCCACTTTAAATCAAGAGCTTATAAAAAAAATACAGGGCATATTAAACATGAGTGCCCTGTGGTCATGTCACAGACGCAGAGGAGCTAGCCGTATAAGGCGCTGCATAATTAATAATAATTAAATATTTGGAGGCCATATTAATGTCAAATCCACCAAAGATGAGAGATGAGGAAACGTCTTTTCGTGTGGAGGAGACGTCACAATGGCATTAAAAAGCACATGATGAATAAGGTGCTGAAATTAAATTATGCGCCAAGCTAAAACGCAACCGTTTTGGCTACTCAAAGTAAAGGGTTAATCACTTGGCTGCTTCTGGCCTCATGGGAGAATATGAGAACCGCTGCTCCGATCTTAAGTATACCCTGCATAGTGCAAGTGTGGTTATACTCTGGATGAGGTTACCCGGCACGACGCACCTAAAACTAAATGGAAGCAAACAAAGCAAAGGCATCTAGCACACCTGCAACTAATTTACATTGCTTCAGAGCATCTATAGGAAAAACTAAAGCAACTTTGATTGAATCTAATCTCTCTATCACTTTGTGTATAAAGCAACGGTGCCGCCCTCATTGCACTAAAGACATCATTTGCATATTTCAAAAAAGGCATCTGCAAGGGAGCCATGAATCACTGAAAGATAGGCGCATTTGGGTTCAGATTAGCTAAGCCCATTGGGCACTATGCTATGTATATATACATATATACACACACTCACCTAAAGAATTATTAGGAACACCATACTAATACGGTGTTGGACCCCTTTTTGCCTTCAGAACTGCCTTAATTCTATGTGGCATTGATTCAACAAGGTGCTGATGGCATTCTTTAGAAATGTTGGCCCATATTGATAGGATAGCATCTTGCAGTTGATGGAGATTTGAGGGATGCACATCCAGGGCACGAAGCTCCCGTTCCACCACAACCCAAAGATGCTCTATTGGGTTGAGATCTGGTGACTGTGGGGGCCATTTTAGTACAGTGAACTCATTGTCATGTTCAAGAAACCAATTTGAAATGATTCGAGCTTTGTGACATGGTGCATTATCCTGCTGGAAGTAACCATCAGAGGATCGGTACATGGTGGTCATGAAGGGATGGACATGGTCAGAAACAATGCTCAGGTAGCCCGTGGCATTTAAACGATGGCCAATTGGCACTAAGGGGCCTAAAGTGTGCCCAGAAAACATCCCCCACACCATTACACCACCACCACCAGCCTGCACAGTGGTAACAAGGCATGATGGATACATGTTCTCATTCTGTTTGCGCCAAATTCGGACTCTACCATTTGAATGTCTCAACTGAAATCGAGACTCATCAGACCAGGCAACATTTTTCCAGTCTTCAACAGTCCAATGTTGGTGAACTCGTGCAAATTGTAGCCTCTTTTTCCTATTTGTAGTGGAGATGAGTGGTACCCGGTGGGGTCTTCTGCTGTTGTAGCCTACCTTTCTTTCCCATTCTGACATTCAGTTTGGAGTTCAGGAGATTGTCTTGACCAGGACCACAACCCTACATGCATTGAAGCAACTGCCATGTGATTGGTTGACTAGATAATCGCATTAATGAGAAATAGAACAGGTGTTTCTAATAATTCTTTAGGTGAGTGTATATACACACACACACACTCATCGGTCTATGGCGCTGTATACACAAAACATGCCTAAAATATCACCACGGCACTCAGCTTTTTTTCTTTTGCTCTTTTATTTCATAATATAAAATCAGTTCAATTATCAGTATGGGTCCAAAAAGTATAACACTTATGATGAAGGATACGGCTCACATTGCCAAAACGTTTCGGTCCTAGAAGAGGCCTTGCTCCGTATCCTGAGCCTGTCCTACAACCATGTAGAGCTGACCAGGGATCCATGAACTGATCTATATTATGCAATAAAAAGGCAAAAGAAAAGAAGACTGGTGCCGTTGTGCTATTTTATGCACTATGGGCAACAGCCTATCACTGGCACCACCGACCATCACTTTATACACAAAACATCCTGGTGGTTTTAGTCTAATTTGTATAGCGATGTGCCAAATGGCAGATGCTGGAAGGATTGGACTGTTCGATTCAACATGCCCAATCCCTTTTTTCCCCAGGGAAGATAAGACACTGCCAAAAGGAGCCTGGCAACGTCTCTCTCACTTCTCCAAAATTAGAAAAATGCACAATTGGCCAAGCATGCATGTGTATTTGGGGGGGAGATTTCATGTAACAGGTCAGTTTTAGAGAGCAACAACCCAAATGTAACTATATATGTTACTATATATACTACTTCTAATAAATGTATGAAAACAAAAAAAAACATGCACTGTACAGTAAGTACCTCCTCAACCACATCTATCTCCAGATCCTCGTCATCACTGCTATTGCTGGTGGACTCGTTGGACCCAGAATCTTCCTCGACCAGCGCCTTCAGATCTTCAGTGTCAATAATGCCCAGAAACTCATTCTCATCTACATCTCTCACTGCCGTCAACTCTTCGTCAGACGAGGTGTCCCCTGCTCCATCAATCTGAATGATAGTATTGTCATTTGGGGGGATCTGATTCTCTTCAGTAGAAAACTAGGAAACAAACAAAAAAAAAAAAAATATATATATATATAATAACCCAATGGCTTGCATCACCTACAACCAGAATACAATACCTGTATGTCTAAACTTGCAATATTCGTAGAGTCTGCGTAGTGGATGAGATCTATGGAGAGGGTCTGCAGTAACATCCACACATGCAGACATCTACCATAGATTTTTCCCTTTGCATTAAAATTGGCAGCAAATCAACAAATTAAACTTAAGACACCCTTCAAGTGGCCACCTACTTCTATCAAGCATTTAGGAATTAATATCTCTAGTGATCCTGGCCTGCTGTTCAGACTAAACTTCCCTCCTCTATTGAATAGGATAGAAACCTTTCTCACCAAAAGTTCTCTGCCATTCCTTTCCTGGTTAGGGAGGAAAAATGTGATTACGGCTTACATATTACCTCAGCTGTTATATACCCTAAGATCTCTTCCACTGTATTTACCGGCCAATTATCTACTTAAGATCAGGAGGATAATAGGGAGGTATATCTGGGCGAACAAAAAGGCTAGGCTTCCCATTGGGTTACTTACTAGGAGAAAGAAACAGGGAGGCATATCACTCCCAGATGTGGAGCAGTATGTAAAGGCTATACATCTGGAGAGATGGATTGCCTTGGTGAGGCCCACACCCTCACCATTGCATGTGGGGATGGAGCGTGCCCTAATGGGAAACTCAGCAGACTACATGCTGTGGTTCCCTTTCAAAAAAACAGATAAAGATTCCCTGGTCAGTGTCATCACGAAAAGTACAGTTATTGCCTGTAGTAGAGCAGAGGAGCTTAACATGGGAAGGGGGAAATTGTCACCTCTAACACCTCTTAAAATGCTGCCCCAGATCCTGAACAAATCATATGTCGAACCAGGTCCCATCTGGAACTCTTTTCCGGGGACAGTATTGGGAGATCTTGTGAAACTGTCACATCAGAATGACTACTATACCTCCTTTGCAGGGGAAAATGCTGCCAATTGGGACTTCCTGCAAGTAAGGGACTTTGAGATCACGTGTACTAAGCTCAAAAAGTCCAAGTTTGTCCCGCTTGCAGATCCTACCTGGTTGGAATCCTACACTTTACTTCCCAAAATCCCCCCGAAATGCATCTCACTCATCTATACGCAACTGTTGAGAGATAAGTACAAAAGTATACCCTCGTATATTAGCGCTTGGGAGAGAGAACTGAACTACATACTGGATGATAGGGAAAGGAACTATATCCTGACTCATTCACATGGGTTTTCTAAATGTATTTTGACTCAAGAAAACTCCCTAAAAATTCTCACTAGGTGGTATAGAACTCCCGAGATGTTATTCAAAATGGGTTTGGTATCTGATGATCTCTGTTGGAGGTGCGGGAAGGACAGAGGTTCTATATCACACCTATGGTGGTTCTGCCCGAGTTTGAAGGCGTTTTGGGGAGATATTGAAAAATTGATCAACGAGATTTGTTCTGTTGACCTGAAACTTACCCCGGAACTAGTTCTTTTGTGGTTACCCCTAGCTGGATTCAGACCAAATAGAATGAATCTTCCTACACATATGATCGCAGCTGCCAAGTTGTTAGTCCCTATGAAATGGAGAGATAAGGACCCGCCGTCCCTTAGGATGTGGCATGAGAAAATGAGTGACATGTGCAGAATGGAGGAGTTAGTGGGATGGACTTATAACACAAGAGATAAATATTTGCAGGTCTGGGAGCCGTGGATAAAGTATGTTAAGAAGATAGATATGGAGGAGATTGGCAAGGATCTGGTATTGGGAAAGTAAACTTACATTATGATTCCACCACACACGCCCCAAGTAGCTCGAACCTGATAAGGGGGAATATGTTGCTCATCGAGCCTGGTCTTGACTGAACCTCATTAATATGCCTTTGGAACGAGTCATATGACACAGTAGATGGAATGTCTTAGTGAGCATTGGACAAAATCATAGGCGACAGGACTAATATGTTCTATTAGTTATTTGTGTTGTTAGTGTCTTTTTGTATGTTCTCACCAGATATTCCATATGTACATTTAGAGATATCAGAAATTACGATACGATTGGATGTCTTCACATGCCTGTATTGTCGGGTTATTGCCCTAGAAGCCTAATTGATACTTGATTGTGTTAATTGTGAAGCTGTACAATCTGTCTTTTGCACTGGTGTAATTTAGTGAGACTGTTATCAATGTATGTACTATATATATGCTTTTACTTTTCAATAAAAACAGATTTGACATTAAAATTGGCAGCAAATTTGCTGCGTTTCCGACCCGAAATCGCGATTTGGTGCAGAATTTGGCACTGCAGCCATAGGTATATTCACATGTGGCAGATCTGTCGGTAATCTTTCTGCGACTGTCTCATTCATCTGAGGCTTGCAGAAACCCATGGGCATGCTGCAGGAACAACCCCGCACAGATGTACGGTTTGGATTCCCTTTGTGCTGGTACAGGCAGGCCATGTACTTTACACTTATCAAGGCAGTCATTTTGCCGTTTTATAACCTCTCATCGAACATACTGAATCTGTACGTTGTCTCTTTCATTGCCTCTTATGAAATATTCTATTCTATGCAGAGAATCTGAAAGCAATCCGTGTCGATTTAATCCACGTGCCCTATTAAATGGACCTTTTACGGCCACTGGGACATCGTATTCCAATTTCTCAAGCCAACAGACTGCAAACAGTGAAATAAAAGAGCCCATAAGGACACTTTCCGATCCACAAAAAGGCAAACAAAATGAAATCAATATATTTTTACAGACTCATTTCTCAAAGCTTCTAAAAAAAAACTATTTACATGGAAATCTGTCAGCTTGGGTTAAAGCCTGCATCGCTGAATACCACAGATCTCACAGCACAAATCCCAGCAAACTACAGAATGGTCTGGGGAAGAAAAATATTAAAAAGGTACGCAGCTAAAATAACGTATTAAGAGCTTGAAAGATGCAATAAACTGGGGAAAATAAACTCGTCTTGTACACTATAGTTGCACATTTCTGAGATCCCGCGCCTCAGCACCCCGTGCACACTACACAGCTTCACAACTTGGGACTGAAGCTGAAGAGGTTGCGCGCACGTGTGGTACTGCGCACGGTATCTCAGCGCTAGACCAGAGGGTCTAGTGCTGTCAATCTAAAGGCAGGGGGCATCATTATGGACCACCATGGGCGTCGCTGGAGCGGTGCTCGAACCGTATAAACCCGCCTCCTGGTGCTCAAATACGTCATTTGCATATTTTTAAAAGTTCATTCTCCGCCACCGGACCACAGACAGGCAGAAAGAAAGGTATCGTTTTTGTCAGCGTCATCAACCCCACCAGGCTATATGCCTGGTGGGGTAGGGTTGATCCGGGTGACACAGCCTCTAATAGACTAGAGACCATCAGCCAAAAACTGTAAACATGGAAGTCTCGCGCTTCGTGAATAGCTAACTTCGGCTCATCAGAGCCCATACATTCTAATATTTAGGGAGACGAATCTCCGTACAGTACTATAACAATTTTTTCTTTCGTGAATCGGATTTGGACGTAGCATCCGAAGTGCGCTTCGCTCATCTCTAGGTCGTGACTGCCAGGAGTTGGACCCCCACCAATCTAGTATAGATAACCTATCCCGGGGAGAGATCAACAGAATTGAATTCACAGAAAACCCCTTTTAATATTGTCTTATCCGGCATAGAGTTCCGTCACAGGGGCTCTATACCCGAAAAGAACTGATCAGGCATGCTACAGTTTTATCTCCGGCAAAAAAAACTGAAGACATGCCTGAATGCCGCATCCGGCATTTTTTCCCCATAGGAATGTATTAGTGCCGGATCCGGCATTCAAAACACTGGAATGCCGGATCCGTCCTTCCGGCCTGCACAGACCGGTAAAATTGTGAAAAAAGATACAAGACGGATCCATCCATCCTTGCAATGCATTTGTGAGACGGATCCGCACCCGGATCAGTCTCACAAATGCTTTCAGTCAGCGGCAGATCGGCGCATCCGGCGGCCAGTTCCGACGACGGAACTGCCCGCCAGATCATACTGCCGCAAGTGTGAAAGTAGCCTTACAGGTCACAAAAAGAAATGCTCCTTTAAAGCTGATCTGTCACCAAATTATACTGCCCTGTTTAAAAGGAACCCATCAGCAGTTTCATGCTGCCCTGGAGCGACAGGCTCCTTCATGGCAAAGAACCATGTTGTATTCTGTTTTAGAGAAGTGTCCCCTGGGCGGTTCCCCTCTGCCTGGCTTTATTATAACGCTGGCAACCTTCTCTCATTGCTGGGAATGGAGGTAGCTCAGATCCGGGAGGTTGAACCCTTCAGACGCCGCAGTTAATGCTGGCTGCAGCATCTAAATAGTTAACAAGGGAGGGGCACCTCTCACTACATCGCCTACACTGCAATGGACTTCTGGCATGCTGGCAGGAGCAGACTGGGAACTTAAAGTGGCACTGAAAAAAAAATAATAATAATAAAAGTGGCCCCCTGTTGTAGGTGGGTCCAAATTGACAGAAGGCGAGGCAACATATGTAGGCAGGCAGAGCCAGCAACACCATGGTGCAGCACAAAATACCTCCCCATCAGAAGCAAATACCACAGTGCAGCACATAATACTGCCACCTGCACCACAGTATTCAGCTGAGAATGGCGATAGTCGAATCCGGGCGAATATCTGCAGCCGCTGGCGAGGTGCATAGCAGGGGATCAGATCATTATGTACCCGGCTGCTGACTGCGAAGAGGGCTTGTGTGGCCATTTTCCCTGTAGGGTCTATGGCTTGGGATGAGTGAATCGACTTCAGATGAAACATCCGAAGTCGATTGGCATAATACTTTACGGAACGAGCGCTCTGTACAGTATTAGAATGTATTGGCTCCTATGAGCCGAAGTTATTACTTAGTGAAGGAACCAGAGTTCGGGAAATGTTTTTTTTACAGTAGATATTGATTTATGAAGTAATAACTTTGGCTTATAGGAGCCAATACATTCTAATACTGTACAGAGCGCTCGTTCCGTACAGTATTCAAACAAAGTATTATGCGAATCGACTTCTGATGTTTCATCCGAAGTCGATTCGCACATCCCTATCTATGGCCAATCCGCTCCCTGGATCTTTGTTCAACCTCGCAAAAACCACAACAGAAAGTACCACAAAATGGCAACTCATCCTGCAAAAGATTTCAATTACTTACCGGTAATTGGTTTTTCCTCTAGCCCCCACAGCGGCACGACAGGAGGATACCCCGCCTCCCCAGGGACAGGAAACAACGTGGAGATCTTTAAATACTCCCCTCCCCTTACCTGCTCCAGTAAATAACCGAGAAAACTCTGGAATGGATGCAACAAAATTAATCTTTATGTATTATTGAGAATTAGACAAGGATACTCTCCAAGAAAGACAAAACAACTTTTTCCTTCTTTCATCCTTTTTTTTTTTTTTTTTTAAATAAAAGTTAGAATAATCATTGGGAGGGAAATTCCCCGTGCCGCTGTGGGGGCTAGAGGAAAAACCAATTACCGGTAAGTAATTGAAATCTTTCCAAACACCCCCACAGCGGCACGACAGGAGGAATAACATAGGAATCCCATATCAGGGGGGGACAACAGCAGATAACACTCTGCGAGCAAATGATAACTCCCTGTTCTTCAACACATCTAACTGATAATGTCTAAAGAAAGTAGAAGGTGACGACCAGGTGGCTGCCTGGCAAATTTGTTCTAACGGAACCTCCGCTGATTCAGCCCAAGAGGCTGCTACAGATCGGGTTGAATGGGCTTTTAAGCCTGCCGGGGGAGGAACCTCCCTTAAGTCATAACAAGTTAAGATTGTCGATCTAATCCATCGACTAACGGATGCTTTGCTTGCCGCGTTTCCCTTATTTGGGCCTGCAAACTGAACAAATAGTCTGTCCGTCTTCCCGAGATCTTCTGTAGCCTTTAGGTAGGTAAGAACGGCTCTTCTTACATCCAGGTTATGGAAGCGTCTTTGTTCCTGACTGCCTGATGGGGATCCAAAGGAAGGGAGGGACACTTCCTGAAGACAGTGGAACTTAGAGACCACCTTGGGTAAAAAAGAGGGAGAATGTCTCAGTACTATCCTATCATCCTTGATGGACAGGTACGGGGGCCTGCACGAGAAAGCCTGTATCTCCCCCACCCTCCTAGCCGAGGTGATGGCTATTAAGAAAACTGTTTTAAAGGTAAGCATCTTTAGAGATATCTCAGATAAGGGCTCAAAAGGGTTGTCTGATAAGGCTGCTAGGACTAGATTTAAGTCCCAAGGAGGGACAGTGGACCTCACTATTGGCTGTTTTCTCCGAGCTCCTTTCACAAATCTCTTAACAAGGTCTATGTCTGCTAATTTTATATCAAGTAAGGCACTCAAGGCTGATATATGGACCTTTATAGTACTTACTCTTAGCCCCTTCTGAAGACCTGACTGGAGGAATTCTAGGACCTTAGTGACTATAAGGGGACCTCTGGAATCCCCCCCTTGTAAATCTTCTGAAAGACTGCCAGATCCTGTCATAGATCCTCGAAGTCACCTTTTTGCGACTAAAAAGAATTGTGGAAATTACCGCGTCCGAGAGGCCCTTTCCTTTTAATATTTCCCGCTCAGTCTCCATGCTGTCAACTGAAGTTGTGTTGTCTTGGGATGCCATACTGGGCCCTGGTGAAGGAGATCCGGGATGTTTGGTAGATGCCACACGTCTCCTGCTGACATCCTCACTAGGAGAGGGAACCATGACCTCTTGGGCCAGTAAGGAGCAATCAGGATCAGATTGTGGTTCTCCTGAAGTACCTTTTGCAGCACCTTGGGGATTAACGCAAAGGGAGGGAAGGCATACAGGTTTACTCTTGGCCATGGGTGGGAGAGAGAGTCCACTATAAGAGGGTGATCTGAATAAGCCAGAGAGCCGAACTTCTCTACTTGTCTGTTTTGACGCGTGGCAAACAGATCTATTTCTGGAAGGAACCATGTTCGTGCTATCTGATGGAATATCCTTGGGTTTAAGGACCATTCCCCTTCTTTCAAGACATCTCTGCTGAGAAAATCCGCCACTGTATTGTCTAGAGACCATCAGCCAAAAACTGTAAACATGGAAGTCTCGCGCTTCGTGAATAGCTAACTTCGGCTCATCAGAGCCCATACATTCTAATATTTAGGGAGACGAATCTCCGTACAGTACTATAACAATTTTTTCTTTCGTGAATCGGATTTGGACGTAGCATCCGAAGTGCGCTTCGCTCATCTCTAGGTCGTGACTGCCAGGAATTGGACCCCCACCAATCTAGTATAGATAACCTATCCCGGGGAGAGATCAACAGAATTGAATTCACAGAAAACCCCTTTTAATATTGTCTTATCCGGCATAGAGTTCCGTCACAGGGGCTCTATACCCGAAAAGAACTGATCAGGCATGCTACAGTTTTATCTCCGGCAAAAAAAACTGAAGACATGCCTGAATGCCGCATCCGGCATTTTTTCCCCATAGGAATGTATTAGTGCCGGATCCGGCATTCAAAACACTGGAATGCCGGATCCGTCCTTCCGGCCTGCACAGACCGGTAAAATTGTGAAAAAAGATACAAGACGGATCCATCCATCCTTGCAATGCATTTGTGAGACGGATCCGCACCCGGATCAGTCTCACAAATGCTTTCAGTCAGCGGCAGATCGGCGCATCCGGCGGCCAGTTCCGACGACGGAACTGCCCGCCAGATCATACTGCCGCAAGTGTGAAAGTAGCCTTACAGGTCACAAAAAGAAATGCTCCTTTAAAGCTGATCTGTCACCAAATTATACTGCCCTGTTTAAAAGGAACCCATCAGCAGTTTCATGCTGCCCTGACTTTTCCCACTGTATTGTCTTCTCCCGTTATGTGAACTGCCGATATTGATAGTATGTTTCTTTCCGCCCACTGGAAAATCTCTCTTGAGACCCTCGCCAAGGATGGGCTTCTTGTGCCCCCTTGTCTGTTCAGATAGGCCACCGCTGTGGTGTTGTCTGAGAGTATTCTCACTTCTTTCCCGTGGACTTCTGAGTGAAGGGCCTTCAAGGCCTCCCATACTGCCCTTAACTCCTTCAGGTTGGAAGAGGCTAGGATCTGATTTTCTTGCCAGCCCCCTTGTATTACGGACCTGTCTGAAAAGGCCCCCCAACCGTTCTTGCTGGCGTCTGTAGTGATAGTGACTACATCTGTCTGCTGCCACGGGACGCCTGTGTTTAGGTTTTGGTTGATCAACCACCAATTTACGGAGTCTCTTACATATTGAGGGACTCTTACTCTCCGTTCTAGAGAAGCTTTGCTCTTGTCCCATTCCCTGAGCATGAAAGCCTGGAGGGTTCTTGAGTGAGCCTGAGCCCACTTTACTGCTGGGATAGCTGAGGACATTAGACCCAAGATTTTCATTATTGACCTGATTGTCACTCCTGATCTGCTGCGGAACAGCATAAATTCCTGCTTGATAGTCTGGACTTTTTCCTGTGGGAGGAAGGTCCTCATGAGGCCTGAATCCAGCAGCATTCCTAAAAAGATCTTCCTCTTTTCGGGCTGGAGGTCTGACTTTTCTATGTTTATTAGCCACCCCAGGTCTGTTAGGCTCTGCTTCACTATTTCTATCTGTTCTAATAGGAGACTTTTTGATGCAGCGGCTATAAGGAAGTCGTCTAAGTACGGCACAACTAATATGCCCCTTAGATGAAAATCTGCTATCACCTCTGCCATCACTTTGGAGAAGACTCTTGGTGCTGACGTAATGCCGAAGGGGAGGACCTGGAATTGATAATGGAGTACCACCGAACCCCGCTGTACTGAAAATCTTAGGAATTTCTGATGCTCTCTGCAGATTGGAATGTGGTAGTACGCGTCGGTAAGGTCTAGGGTTGCCATAAAGGTGTTTCTCTGTAACAGACTTATAGTGGATTTTATGCTCTCCATCTTGAACCGTTTGTAGAGTAGATGTTGGTTCAGTCCCTTTAGGTTTATAATGACTCTGTATGAGCCGTTTGGTTTTTTGACTAAAAATAAGGGGGAATAATAACCTGTTCCCTGTTCTGCTAGGGGAACTGACGCTATGGCTTCTTTTTGTAAAAGGATTTTTACCTGATCTAGTATTAGAGCTTGGACTGGACCGGCTTTTTTGGTGATGTGAAACACCTCCTGGGGAAGAGTGGAAAACTCCAACTTTAGGCCTGATGAGACTACGTCCAAAACCCATGGGGAATTGGAGATATTCTCCCAGGCTGGAAGGAAGTACTTCAGCCTTCCTCCTACCCTGCATCTGGCGTCATTGCTTTGATGACCTTTGGGAGGAGTCAGAGGGGTTGAATAAAAACCCTCGACCTCTTCCTCTTCCCGAACGCCACCGGGGGGAAAAATCCCTTCTCTTTTGGTCCTGTCTGCCCCTAGATGTGGGAAAAAAACGTCTCTGACGAAAATTCTTTTGTTCCGAAGGAAACCCCTTCTTTCTGTCTGTGGCTTTATCAAGGATGTCGTCCAGTACTGATCCGAACACCCTATCACCTTCGCAGGGGATGCCGCAGAGTTTGTTTTTGGATGCCGCATCACCTGACCAGGACCTAAGCCATACTGCCCTTCTGGTAGCGTTTGAGAGGGCCGCTGACCTGGCTGCTAACTTAATAGAGTCGACCGAAGCATCGGCCAAAAATATTGCCGCCTGTTTAAGAACTGGAAGAGAAGCTAAAATATCCTCTCTAGGGGTTCCTGATACTAGGTGCTCCTCCAGCTGGTTTAACCAGATAGACATGGACCTGGCTGTATACGTTGCGGCTACGCTAGGTCTAAGGATGGACATGGAAGCCTCCCAAGATTTTTTTAGTAGGGCCTCACTTCTCTTATCCATTGGGTCTTTTAAGAGACCTAAATCCTCAAAGGGTAAGGCTGACTTTTTTGTAATCTTTGCTACTGGGGCATCCACCTTAGGACATTTGTCCCAAGAGGACGTATCTTCCTCAGCAAAGGGATATTTTCTTTTTAGGACCCTAGATACGCTTGGTCTCTTTTCCACATCGGTCCACTCCTTATTAATTAACTTTGTAATATTAGAGTGGAGGGGGAACACCCTCTTCCTTTTTTCTCCTAAGCCCTTAAACATTAAATCTTGTATGGTTTTGGACTGTTTAGACTCCTCTAGGTTTAGAGTTGCCCTAATGGTCTTTAATAATACTTCGGTCTCCTCAATGGAACAAAGAGGCTTCCCGGACTCATCTTCAGAGGAAAGAGGTTCAGACTCAGAGTTCCCCTTCATCAAGATCCACTTCCTGATATTCCGCCTCTAAAGTCGCAGGCATCTCAGCCATAGAAGTAGAAGGCTTCTGGGACGTAGCAGCTAGTCTTTGATCCACAGCGCTGCTTACTTCATCCTTAATAATATTTCTAATATTATCCAATAAGGAAGGAGACTCTTCTGCCACAATCTTTTCCAAACACTTGGTACAAAGGGCTTTTTTATACCCTGACGGTAGGGCCTTTTTGCAAATGGAACACTTTTTGACACGCTGGGCCTCAGATTTCTGAATTTCCCTGACCTATATTAGATATAAGTCAGAAAATTTGTTTAATAAAAAAAGGGGGGCTGCCTAGTCTGTAGAAAGGGAGAGGTACAGTCCCTTATCCAGTGCAGGTCAGAAAACCTAAACCCCACAGTGAATCACAGGCAATATACAATCATCATTTCCCTCCAGAGGAGGGTAGCTTACCGGGCTGCCGGTCTTGGAAGGATCCGAGGGTCTGCGCATTGCGTCCTCTCCTGATGCCGACATGCTGCAGGCTGTTCTTAGGACACCGCCGATTCCCGCCGTTTTTTTGAAATCTGTGCAGGGAAGTGACGTCTAACTCCCGCGCTTGTGAGCTCACGCTCACGTGACCCGCGATCCTGTGGCTTCCTTCTCGCGATATCAGCGAGGAAGCGCTGCCCGGGGCTGCCTCCACCGGAGGACTTGTGCCTGGGAGACAGGGAGAACCGCACCGCCGTCCCGCGATCCTGCTCCCCTAACGACCTGCCGGCGATCCCGCTGATGGGCGAAAGAAATCCCACCAGCGAAACGAACTCCACGTCTTGCTCCCAGAGGGACAGGAAACAACTGGAGCAGGTAAGGGGAGGGGAGTATTTAAAGATCCCCACGTTGTTTCCTGTCCCTGGGGAGGCGGGGTATCCTCCTGTCGTGCCGCTGTGGGGGTGTTTGGAAAAATAAGCCTTCCCAAATCTGTTACCAAAAAATAAATAAAAATGTTATACAGCTGATCATGTGTACCCCAAAACTGTGCCGTTAAAAAAATAAAACTTGTCCCGCAAAAAATGACATGGCTATGTCGACAGAAAAAAATAAATAATAAAGTTACAGGTTTTCAAATGCAGATCAAAATTATATATATATATATATATATATATATATATATATATATATATATAAAAATAATGGCGGCACTGGAGAAACACAAGGAGGGTGCTAGGTCCAGGGATGTAGCAGCTTAACCCGTCTTGATAAAGATGAAAAACGGAGAGCACTCCAAGTAAAAGATAGTGGCGTTTATTCACCCATGTGGAAGGCAACGTTTCAGCTCATACAAGAGCCTTTTTCAAGCAATGAACACAGTGCAAAAGTGGGGTATATATAGTCCAACCCCTCATGGGTACACGATAAGGTACGCGGCATTATTTCCGCGTTGCGCTGTCTTGTCTAACACTAGGCTATGCGCACACACACTAGTGAGGCATTTTTTATTCCTTATTTTTCTTTTCTATGATGGCTGACTAAGTGTTTTTTTCCCTTTCTTTCACTTTGCGCATACTCTCGCTGTCATATGTGAGGATAATACACTATATCGCATCGTCGATGCGATTTAGGCTACTTTCACACCTGCGTTTAGGTGCGGATCCGTCTGGTATCTGCACAGACGGATTCGCACCTATAATGCAAACGCTTAGATCCGTTCAGAACGGATCCGTTTGCATTACCATGAACAAAAAAAAAAAAAAAAAAAAAACGGATCCGTTTTGACTTTACATTGAAAGTCAATGGGGGACGGATCCATTTGAAAATTGAGCCATACTGTGTCAACTTCAAACGGATCCGTCCCCATTGACTTACATTGTAAGTCTGGACGGATCCGTTTGCCTCCGCACGGCCAGGCGGACACCCGAACGCTGCAAGCAGCATTCAGGTGTCCGCCTGCTGAGCGGAGCGGAGGCCAAACGCTGCCAGACTGATGCATTCTGAGCGGATCCGCATCCACTCAGAATGCATTAGGGCTGGACGGATCCGTTCGGGGCCGCTTGTGAGCCCCTTCAAACGGAACTCACAAGCGGAGCCCCGAACGCTAGTGTGAAAGTAGCCTTAGTGTCTGCGCTGTTTTCCATATGAAAGTATCTGTACCACTTTCAAGATGGCAGATGAAGCTCCTTCACACTTGCGCGCATGCTCCGGTCATCACATGGTACGTCACATGATCTTTTACCATGGTGATGGATCATGTGATGACTGTGACGTCACCAAAGGTCCTTGTTACTGCACAAAGCTCAGATGAACACAGGAGATGCCGGGCTACGCGAGCAAGTGTGAAGGAGCTTAACCCTTCCAGCGCAATTTTACTATGCATTCTGTATTCAGAATGCTATTATTTCCCCTTATAACCATGTTATAAGGGAAAATAATAATGATCGGGTCTCCATCCCGATAGTCTCCTAGCAACCGTGTGTGAAAATCGCACCGCATCCGCACTTGCTTGCGATTTTCACGCAACCTTATTCACTTCTATGGGGCCTGCGTTGCGTGGATTATCGCACCGCAACGCACAAAGAGGAGCATGCTGCGATTTTCACGCAACGCATAAGTGATGCGTGAAAATCACCGCTCATGTGAACAGCCCCATAGAAATGAATGGGTCGGTATTTAGTGCGGGTGCAATGCGTTTAATCCGCGCGGAATACTCGCCCGTGTGAAAGGGGCCTTAGGCAATTTTTATTTTAGAATTGCATTTTACACAATTTTTTTTAAACAGGTCTTTTTTTAAACATTTTCAGCCGTTTTTAAGATACAGGGTTTAAAAATCAGCCGGTTTGCAGTGTATTACTTCTCAGTTAATATCTACTGTAGATTAAAACAAAACTCCTGCAGTTTTTTCTCACTGGCCACTATGTCTAGGTGCCACTTTTTGGTCTGCACAGATCACTTTGTTGCAGTTATCTGCTCATCTGTCATTCTCTAATCCTGCCTGTAATGATATCACCTCTGTGTATAGATAAGACAGGATCCATCATTCACACCAAGTGATATCACAGCTTATCTCCTCCCCTCCTGACCATTGCCGTAAAGCAATTTTCTTAATGCTCTCTAAATGCTGTTAAGAGCAGCTCAGGCAAGATGGCCGCCCCCATCATCATGTTCAGGAAACAGAATAAAGAAATCTGTAATCAGAAAATGAAAACACATTAGAAAAGGAGACGTGCCGCCATCTGGTTTTAACTGGCAGATACATTTTCTGGGTGACACATTTCCTTTAAGAACAGATGCTACATAAAGAAAAAGCCTCAAATAAATATGTAAGGAGCCCAAAAGTAGCAACAACATAACTAACGCCAAAAGGGCGGTCTAATGCGTATTGGTAAGTAATGTATGATCTCTACAATGTGCAGAGAAAAGGTGAATAAAACAGCGCTCCGAATCGGTGAACAATTATCACAGAGGAGCTGCAAAAGGAGGATTTTAGATGTTGTGTTACATATTTATTAGAGGAGCGACACGCCGTCTAAAATAACCACACGGTCGCGATGACTGCCGAACAAAACACAAGCTCCATTACTAGTCACACAAGGAGAATTATGGCTTCAGCATATTAAAGCCTTCTCTTCCTTATAGAATCTCAATACACTTTCTGTATCAGTTCCCCAAAGTTTTCAAAACCTCCGCTGGCTGTCACCCAAAAAGGAACCTTGAAGGGGTTGTCAGATATAATAAAAAATTTGTCCCCCCTCTCCCAATGCTATAAAATACAAAATGATTACAGACATACCTCATTTTCCTGCACTGCTGGTCCTTCTCCCACCGTTTGTTCCCACCAGTAGTGACGTGAAGGTATACATGCGACAGCTGCAGCCAATCACTGACGCCAAAAATCAGTCTAAAAAGTGGCACAAACTGGTGCGTCTAGGGATTCTACACTTTTTGCTGACGTGGTCGACAAGGGGCTGAGGCTTAGTGGAAGTGGCGGAGCTTCAGAGAAAAGGGGCTTGAGCTGCGCCATTCTGCACCAAAATTTGGCCACAATCCTGGAGTAAAAATCTGTCACCAATTGTTGGTGCAGAGTCAGAGAAAAGCATCTATCCCTGCTGCACCCGCATCATCCAGCCTGACCCCACTGCTAAATCTGCTGCAGGTCTAGACGGCCGGTCTAAGCGTACGCCATCTGTAGGATTAGTAAATCTGGGCCAACATTTTTGGATTTTTTTGTCTCGCCATTCCTGGGCTAATTGTTCTAATTTTCTTCTTTTCACCTCAATGCAGCAATAGGTCCTGTTTTTTGGGCAGGATAAGGTATAGTTTTTGGATACGTCAATATTAGCGTTTGATTTTTGTCCATTTACCTTTGGGGGGGGGGGGGGGGATGGGGGAGATCATCACTGACCTGCAATAATTCTATATACCAAATATGAGGAGCTTATTTTAGTATGCATGCACTTTGCAAAAAAAATTAATTTATATATATATTCAGAACTTCTTCCATATGCCTCAAAGCTACTTGAGCAACATGTCCATTCTGAACTGTCCTCATGTCTCCTCCTGCTCCCTCTTTGACCGGCTACAATCTGGCTTCTGACCCCACCACTCAACTGAAGCCACCAATGACCTACTAACAGCCAAAACCAAAAAACATTACTCTGTCCTTCTCCTCCTTGACACTGTGGACCACTCCCTTCTGTTACAAACTCTCTCATCTCTTGGCAACACAGAACTGGCCCTCTCCTGGATCACATAATACCTCACAGAGCAGACGTTTCACGTCTCCCACTCTAACACCACCTCCTCGTCTCATTCCCTCTCTGTTGGTGTCCCACAAGGCTCTGTCCTAGGACCCCTGCTCTTCTCTATCTACAGCCTCGGCCTGGGACATCTCAGAGTCCCATGGCTTTCAGTATCACTCCTATGCTGACGACACACAAATCTACCTCTCTGGTCCAGACATCACCACCTTACTATCCAGAATCCCACAATGCCTATCTTCCATATCCTCCTTCTCCTCTCGCTTTCTAAAACTTAACATGGATAAAACTAAATTTATCATCTTTCCCCCATCTTGCTCAACCCCCCTCAACAGACCTATCTATCATGATCAATGGCTGCACACTCTCCCCGGTCAACCAAATCAGCTGCCTTGGAGTGACCTTGGATTCTGCCCTCTCGTTCAGACCGCACATTCAAGCCCTTTCCACCACCTGCTGCATCCAACTCAAAAACATCTCCTGCATCCGCGCTTTCCTCAACTGAGTCTGCGAAATTGCTTGTACATGCCCTCATCATCTCCCACCTAGACTACTGCAACATCCTCCTCTGTGGCCTCCCATCTAGTATTCTCTCACCCCTCCAATCTATCCTCAACTCTGCTGCCCGACTAAGGCCTCATGCACACGACCATTGTTCTGGTCTACATCTGAGCCACAGTTTTTGCGGCTCGGGTGCGGACCTATTCACTTCAATGGGGCCGCAAAAAATGCGGACAGCACTCCGTGTGCTGCCCGCATCCGTTGCTCCGTTCCGTGGCCCCGCAAAAAAAATATAACCTGTCCTATTCTTGTCCGTTATGGGGACAAGAATAGGCATTTTTACATTGGGGAAGGCACACGGCGGCTTTTGTTTTTTGTGGATCCGCAGTTTGCAGACCGCAAAAAAACGGAACGGTCGTGTGCATGAGGTCTAATCCACCACTCACCCTGTTACTCCTCTGCCCCTCCCTTCATTGGTTCCCCATTGGCCAGCGAATTCAGTTAAAAATACTAACAAATACATACAAGGCCGTCCACAACCTGTCCCCTCCCTACATCTCTGAGCTACTTTCCCAATACACATGCACTCTCTGATCCTCACAAGACCTCCTTTTCTCCTCTCCTCTTATCACCTCTTCCCACAATCTCCTCCAGGATTTCTCCCGTGCATCCCCCATACTCTGGAACTCGCTACCCCAACATGTCAGACTCTCACCTACAGTGGAATCCTTCAAAAGAAACCTAAAAACCCACCTCTTCAGACAAGCCTACAACCAGTGACCCTGCTGCCTCTATACCGCCATGACCAACTTCACCCTCTCCTACTGTGTCCTTCTCGCATACCATGTAGATTGTAAGCCCTCACGGGCAGGGCCCCATCTCCTTCTGTACCAGTTTGTAACTCATCTTGTTCCTGCTTAGTGCTATGGAATGAATGGCGCTTTAATAATAAATAATAAACCAATGTATTCATCAATAAATTTAGTGTCTTTTTTTACAATACCCAATTGTTGTCATACAAGTTAGCTTTTCACTAATATGGCAGCATGTTGTGCCTGCCCACAGAACTATACCCAGTGACCTCTTAGGGCATATTATTGATTTCGCCTAAGAGGCTTTTACAAGGCACAATCGTGGAGACCTTTATCCGATCCCAGGCTGTACACATAGTGATGCAAGACCCGGCCATCATATATTCCCCCCCACCCTTCTTGTTCAGTGCTGCAATCAGACTTCACAGAGGCACTGAGAGGGTTAACTGCCAAGATTGGCGTTCACTCCAATCACAGTGGTTGCTGGAGTGTATAACAGCAGTCTTCCTGCTGGTGATCAAGCAGGCCCAGCACCAATGCCCATGTGATCACCTGGATGTACTACTACGTCAAGGTGTCTCAACCACCTAAAATCCAAGAGCTATTACATCAAGGTGCGGGTTCAAATCTGCCCAGGTCATGTGATGATCACATAGGTGCTCAAATTATTACTTGTAATGAACCAAGCACACCCGTCCATCAGATTCAGGGCAGACTTTATGCCGTTCCGAGGGATGGACAATGAAAGAATCAGGGCTGTGGAGTCGGAGGCAATTTTGGGTACCTGGAGTCGAAAACAAATGAACCGACTCCTACTAGATTTAAATTGGAAAAAAAAAGTGCGGATGGCATTGTCACGGGGGCGCCTGCGGATGGCACTGTCACGGGGGCGCCTGCGGATGGCACTGTCACGGGGGCGCCTGCGGATGGCACTGTCACGGGGGCGCCTGCGGATGGCACTTATACAGCATCTTATCTTATGTGTCATCCACAGACCGGGCCGGTGCAAGGTTTTTGCCGCCCTAGGCAAAGATCCATTTTGCCGCTCACTCATGTCACTCACTCACAAACAGACACATACACACACACACACTGACAGACAGACACTCACTGAATGACGTACACAGAAACTCACTGACAGACACACACTCACTAACATATACACACACAGACACTTAATGACAGACACATACATTTACTGACAGAAAGACAGACATACATACACTCACTGACATAAATACACAGGCAGACACTCACTCAGTCAAACACTTAAACACTCACCTCCCTGGGGTCCAGTGTGGTGCAGCTCCTCTGTCCTCCGCGCGCCGTTTAGTATGCGGGGGACGGAATGACGTCAGATTCCGGCATCACAGGGGCCGCACGAGGGAAGAGTGGGGAGCTGCTAGAACAGCCTCCCTTGCCGCCCGCCTCCTCCGGTAATTTACTGGCAGAGCAGGCACCTGCCATCAGGGTAAGCAGATGCCTTCTCTGCCATATTTAAGAAGGACCTCCACCTCCTGGCCCCCCTGTAACGGCGCTGGGGGCGGCTCAAGAGCCGCTCGCCCAGGGCTGCAGCCCCAGTCAGGTGGAGCCCAGCAGGCCGGCGCTCTAGGCGAATGCCTAGTTCGCCTATATGGTTGCACCGGCCCTGTCCACAGATCCCCCCCCCCCCCCCCATAACAGTGTCCCTGTGTAGTGAATGGGGGCCAGCATCTGTTTCTGTAATGGCAGCGGGACCCGGTGCCTGCTTCATTCATAAAGTGGGCGGAGCAGGCGCGTTACGTAGTGAGCTACGCTACGAGCGCCCACCCGGCCTCCTGACTGCCAAGAAGTTAGTAGTAAATAGTACAGCGCTAGATTTAAGATGATTGGAATACTTTAACAATACCCACAAGTTAGATATGATTACCGTATACTACAGTGAGCGGGGCCCGGTGTAGTAGAATACAGTGACTGCTGCGGGCCCCGCTGCCATTACAGAAACAGATGCCGGCCCCCAGCCCCTCCTCCCTCTCAGCCTAATCACCGGACGGTCGCAGCCTTCGCCCCATAAGACGCACTGGTGTTTTTCACCCACTTTTGCGAAAAATATGGTACTTCTCTACTGTAAGAATAAAGGCCAAAGCAAAACGAACACGTGACCATGAAGAAGCAGGCTTTTCATATGCTTCACTATATGGCACGCAACGCACAGTTAAGTAACGGTAATACTTATACTTTCCATTGTGTTGTGTTTTCCGCTGTTACAGGGAACGCAACGCCCATGGTTAGCCTAGCCTCTCACTGATAACTGATTAAGTAAATATGTTTTTTGCAGGACTAGACACTTGTATAAGTGAAGGGAAAGGATAGTCAGTAGCTCAAGACTGAAGCTGTAAACCATTTGAAAAACTGCTGTCATTCAGCTAAGGCTATAAAAACTTGTAAACTCGATTGTTCGCTTAAACTTTAAACATGACTATGGGATTCTACTAGGGAAATCATGTTTTACAATAAATGCCCCTTCCTGGATCCCCCCACTGCCCGATCTTCAGCAGAAGATCAGCACACAACGGAGAAGGCAGCAGCTTCCTGGCCAGTAGTTCTGTGGTAATGACATGTATGTTGCCTTTCTTCCTTCAAGGAATGTATAAAATACATTTGCATTAGGGATCGACCGATTATCGGATTTACCGATATTATCGGCCGATATTCAGGATTTTGAACGTTATCGGTATCGGCATTTATTTTGCCGATATTCCGATAACGTCCTGGGAACACAGATCGCGCTGCTGACAGCGCTCTCCGTGTTCCCTCAGCAGCAGCACAGGGGAGAAGGAAGCAGTGTCTCCTCCCCCTGTGCTGCTGCTGCCGCTCCAGCCAATGGGAGGACAGGGGACAAGAGGAGGGGAGGAGCTATGGCCACTGCGCCACCAATGAAGCTTAATCTCACATTCATTCATATACAGGAGGCGGGAGCTGCAGGATCACATAGCCGGCTCCCGGCCTCTATGAGCTGTAGCTGCGATCTGCGGTAGTTAACTCCTCAGGTGCCGCGGATCGCAGCTACTGCTCATAGAAGTCGGGAGCCGGCTATGTGATCCTGCAGCCAGCTCCCGCCTCCTGTATATGAATAAATTAGAGATTAAGCTTCATTGGTGGCGCAGTGCGCCCCCCCCAAGCCCCCCAGTATCAGACATTGGTGGCGCAGTGCGCCCCCCCTCCCCCCCAGTATTAAGCAGTGGTGCGCCCCCCCCCCTCCCCCCCACCTCAGTCGCAGTGCGCCCCCCCACAGGATCCCCTCTCCCCTGCTCCTCCGATCGGAGCCCCAGCAGTGTAATGCTGGGGCTCCGATCGGTTACCATGGCAGCCAGGACGCTATTGAAGCCCTGGCTGTCATGATAAGCTCCATGCTGCTGTGTGCACAAAGCACAGAGCAGCAGGGACAGTGTGAGCTCCTATTCACCCTGATAGATCTCTATCAGGGTGAATAGGACAAGGGTTCTAGTCCCTAAGGGGGCTAAAAGTTAGTTTAAAAAAAAAAGAAAGTAATAAAAATAAAAACACCAAAATATTAAATATAAATGAAAAAGAAAGATTTACAAAAAAAAAAAAAAATACACATTAACAATAAACATTAATTTTCAGCAGATTTGTGGGAATTTTAATTTTTTTTTCAAAAATGAAAATTCCCAGAATATCGGTATAAATTATCGGCTATCGGCCTGAAAGTTCACAAATTATCGGTATCGGTAATCGGCCCTAAAAAATCAATATCGGTCGATCCCTAATTTGCATATTAAATACAGAGGAGTCGGAAGTACCAAAAACGTCGGAGTCTGAGTATTTATCTACCGACTCCACAGCCCTGGAAAGAATAATGGAAATTCTACAACTTTTCATTATACAAAGTCATAATAATTGGCTAAAATTCTTAATACCTCTTTAATAAATGTAAAGTGGAATTTACATATTTTGTGGGATGCTGTACCATGAATGAAGAACATTACAGCGGTGTTCACACTGGTGTTTTCACCAGACTTTTAGGGTTTCCTGGATTTTTACAGTCTTGCTAAAGAGAAGTCTTAAATGTCTAGAAACCCAAGCATGGTGGCCAACATAGACATGGAGTTTGTAGCATCTTCTAAAATAAATGGTGGCTCAATACAGACTATTACCCAATCGCAGTCCAAAAAATCCTGTATATGGCTACCTTCACATCTGCGCACTGTGATCACGTTCCGGGAATCAGCCGGACACAAACCGCAGAATACAGTGGTTTGTGTCTGGCCGTTTCTTGGAATTTTTGCTGGATCTTCGCCTGACCCCACTACCGGCGGGCATTCCGGTTGCATCCAGCAGTGCCAGACCTGAAGAATTCCGGCAGGCTGCTTTCTGCCGGAATCGTTGCGGCAGATGTGAAGGTTGCCTAAAATAGGAAAATTAGCTTGAAAGCTTCTCTAGAGGAGAGCGACTGATGCCACCGCAGGTAGAGACTTTTTTGACACCTGCATACAGTCACACCAGTGTGTTCACTCATCTCTAAGTACACAGCATGCTCTTAGGCCTCTTTCAGACGAGCGTGTCCTGTGCGGTAATCGCGCTCCGTGTGCGAGCGTGATTTCTCTTCATGGAGCGCATGGCGTTATAATGATTTATAATGCTGTGTGTCTCTGCATGACCTTGCATCTACTGAATTATACTGACATAATGCTGTGTGCCTCTGACATAATGCTGTCAGTATAAGGGCTCATTCAGACAGCCGTATGCTGTCCGCAAAAAATACTGAATGCTATCACTTTTTTTGCGGATCCCATATACTTCAATAGGGCCATTTCCTGATTGTCACAGACAAGTATAGGATCAGGTTTCATTTGTTTTGCGGAACTGTGGAATAGAAAAGGACCCCACAGAAGTGAATGGGTCAGCATCTAATCCGCAAAAAAAAACGGATAGCATACGGCCGTCTGAATGAGCCCTAATTCTGTAGAAGTAAGGTCATGCAGAGACACACAGCATTATAAATCAGTACAATTCTGTGGCTCCTGCAAAACCAGCAGCATCCACAACGGGAAATCGCGCTCACACATGGAGCGCGACTTCTGCACAGGACACGCTCGTCTGAAAGAGGCCTTACAGACATGCAGCCGTGCATAAGTAAATGCACATTGGCTCCCAGCAGGCATGTACTGTATATTGTGAACCAAATGGCAGTGGTACAAGCCACTTATAGGAACCATTAAGGGGCTACAGCCTCATATATGCTACTCACCGTATCTAGAATATTTACATCATTGTTGTTCAGCGGTAGATTTTCATTCTCATCTTCGTCATCGTTCAGCAATAGCAGGTCAACCACGCTATCGGCAAGCGGCGATTTCAATAGGCTCGAGCAGTCGGGTTGTCCTTGAACCGTCTGAGCCATGTTTAAGTTATTCAGAGATTCAGAGTTATCAGCCAAGGTTAATTCCGTCTGCCCGGGACTAAACAGTGGTGGTGGCAGATCATTAAAATTATTTTGTTCTAAACCATTCAATGGCTGATTAAGCACATTACTTGCAAGTGGCTGGTTCTGCAAATCAGACTCCTGAATAAATGACTCTCCGTTAGCATTCCCCAAATTACCATCCAGTGGGCTCTCCGTCTCACATACGTTTACAGCTTCGTAAGGCCTGGTGACCTGAGGCGCCTGCGGCTGCCACTTTTGCCCTACTTGGACACTTCCACCACACTGGCTGCTTGGGGCTGGTTGGGGCGGTTGAGATATCGGTATATGCTGGAAGTACTGCTGAACTGGCTGCTGCAGAATCCTGGGGGCCCCGGGGGCCTGAGTCACCATCACTGGCACGGTCACTTTGTAAAGTTGTCCTACGGAAAATAAAAAGTGATAGACATCATGTTTTACGCCTACACTAGTTACGCATCTTACATTAAAGGGGTTGTTCCAAGATTTGAAGTTATCCCCTATCTATAGCATAGGGAATAACTAACTGATTGATAGGCGTCCAACCAATTCAGAGAAAGGCGGTGGGGCTGTTCCGCTGATCTGATGGAGCGGCAGGTCGGGGATACCCCCCATCCATTCTCTAGGAGACTGCTGGTGATAGCAAGTGCAGCGCTCGGCTATGTCTTTTGTTTCCATAGTGGATGAAAGGAGTGGCAGGGAACATGCTTGACCTTCCGTTCCATCAGTTCTCAGGATCGGTGGGGTCTAACTGGCCAGACCCCCACCGATCAGATAGTTATCCCCTATCACAGGGCTGGCCAACCTGCGGCTCTCCATCTATTGCAAAACTACAACTCCCAGCATGCCCAGACAGCCTTCAACTATTTGCCTACAGCAGGACATGGTGGGAGTTGTAGTTTTACAGCACCTGGAGAGCCACAGGTTGGCCATCCCTGCGGCTATCCTGTTTATAGCAGATAACTTCAAAACTTGGCACAAGCCCTTTTAAGAGAATGCCCCCTCTGGCGAGTCCTCTGCAGATTTGCTGTCACCGATGTGTATGCAGAAAATCCATGGCATTTACTGGGGCAGCAAAGTGGATGAGATTCTTAAAAAATCTCATCCACCCACTGCAGAAATTTCTCCATATAACTTGGCAAACGGTGTGGATTTTACATCCCTCGCATGCCCATTGATATTGCCCAGGATTTATTTCACCCTTTGCAATGGGCTACCACTCCCAACTTACCTGATGCTGTCTGGACAGTCATTCCAGCTGGCAAGTGAATAGGATACGTGATGCCAGGTGGCAGGGTAAAGGTACCGCTCGATCGAGTGGAGCTCTAAAAAAAAATAAAAAAAATGTATTGCAATATAGCATTAAGGTTAATGTGGCTGCAATGAGGATACATAGATCAGAAATCACAATATTCATGAACTTTATAGCAGTCTTGCACTAGACTTGTATTAGGCAGATGCTGAATTTGGCTACCACATGTCAAGGGGGTCTATGGATACCCCTGTGGTGGCAGACATTGCATGCTAGAGCGGCACTTCTCAAATTGAGGCTACTTTCACATATGAACAAGGGCTTGTCCCTACCCTGCCTATATTTTTTTGGGGTGGGCCAAAGCAGTAGTACTGTGGCCTCTGTTGGTGAATGTGGTCTATGGCAGGATTGACACGTATGCCGGTTTTCTCAAGGCATTCATCACACACCGCTGGTCCCTCTGCTGCTCCATAACTACTTGGATTTGAAAGCGCTAACAATGAGATTTAGATTTACAGGTGCTTTTTTGGCATTAGGGTGAAATCTTCTTTGAGCACAAACTGGTTTACAGAGCACAGTCCAGATGCCGACAGAGAAGGAGCGCGTACCGCAGGACCTCTCCGCCATGCTTGTATCAATCACCTACTGATATACCGCTAAAGCGATGTCATTTCACACTTTATCCAAAGAGGGTTTTCACAATAAAAGCTTTAAATCTCTATTGCTCTGTGCTGACAAGTGAGAACCCAGCAGGATTAGTCCTGTCAGCTCGGCGATGCGGTGCCACACAGAGACGCCAGTCCATAGAGTGGTTTTTACCCTTGCATGGCCAGACCGTAATTTACAATGTGAATGATTGGAAACCCCTGTGAACCTGTCATCAGCACAGACACATCCGCAGGAGTGTGGCATGGCAGCAGCTGTCAATCGCACGGCATAGCATGGAAAACAATGGAGGCTCCACAACTGCAACCAGTATAGCATAAGGATTAATTTATTTATTTTTTAAAACACCACTTTTTGGGTGTAAAAAAAACACTGCGGCCAGATGTTACATGCTGGCCAATGGGAACTTGCAAAACACCCCACAAACACTGCATTTTTGTAGTTCTTTTTTTTTAAAGGGCTTGTCCCTACCCTGCTGTATCTGCGGAAAATAAAAAATAAATGACGTGCCACTCATGGACATGCCACTGCTGAGACCAGTCACTGGCTGCTGCAGTGGGCGTGACCCATTTGTGCGGAAGTTGACAGATAGAGAGAGTGGAACCCAAGCAGCCAAAAGTGTGTGATGGGGAGCAGGTTAGTGTGGATTTCTTAGGCTACTTTCACACTGGCGTTTTGGCTTTCCATTTGTGAGATCCGTTCAGGGCTCTCACAAGCGGTCCAAATGGATCAGTTTTGCTCTAATGCATTCTGAATGGATAAGGATCCGCTCAGAACGCATCAGTTTGGCTGCCTGCAGCGTTTTGGTGTCCGTCTGACGAAACTGAGCCAAACGAATCCGTCCTGACAAATAATGTAAGTCAATGGGGAAAGATCCGTTTTCACTGACAATAGAAAACAGATCGGTCCCCATTAACTTTCAATGGTGTTCAAGACGGATCCGTTTTGGCAATGTTAAAGATAATACAAACTGATCCTTTATGAACGGATGCGTTTGTGCAGATCCATGACAGATCTGCAACTAACGCGAGTGTGAAAGTAGCCGTAAAAGGGAGTGCTGGCTGGAGAAGGAGGGTGGGGGTAATATTCACAAAAAAATTCGTAGCATGCTACAGCTGCGCTTTATATATTTAAAAAAAAATTCAGGCAGTTTCCCATAGACTTCTCGATAGGAAATTAAAAAGTTATCGGGAAAAAAGGAAACATTTGTAAAAAGGAATGAATGTCGTGCCGCTTCCAGAAATGATACAGCGGGCAGAGCCGGAAGCAGAACGCTCCATCTGCTGTGTAGTTTTCGGCGCGGCTTACTGCAATTCCGCTCCCATTCACTTCAATGGGAGCTGAGCTGCGGTACCCGGCACGACCAGTACACGGGGTACAGCGCTGACTGCTGATAGCCCCAAACAGCTGATCCATGGGGGTGCAGGTTGTTAGATACCCACTGATGTTATACTGACGACCCTATCCTGGCTATCAGGATCTAAGTCTCTCCTTTACGGGGAGGATTTATCACCATGGGATCCTCACGTTAGCCGCCGCCGCCGGAAAAAAAGAAAAAAAATGCTGCTAATCTGTATGTGTTAGGTTGCAGAGCAGGCTCATGTATCCAGTAGACGAGCGTGCGCTGTAGAATCACGTTACATTTTACAGAACTGGCTCCTCCACTGGATACTGAGACTAGAAGACTCATTAGCACAGACAGGAGCTGCTGACAGCTCGGACCGCGGCCGGATCCACCAAGCGATGTGCTTAAAGAGGATTATCGTGCAAGCTCATTCGCTATAATCATTTTTCTGTGTAATTGGAGGTAAGCTTTCATGTATTGTGGTTGGAAAACTATTAGACTGTGTTCACATGTGCAGGTTTAACAGATGTGAAATCATCCTTATACCCTTCTAATAGAGGAAACTGCCAATAAAATCAACCAAAGCCGCACTAAACAGATTAATAATAGCTCAGGAATTCATGGCATAATGAAACAATTGAAGGGTTGTGAGATTTAACTGACAAATGAGCACAAATCTACCTACCATGTCAGTTCCTGTAAAATGTGATATATTTCTTCCAGCTTGAAGAACTTCAAAACAAAGAGAGAAAAGTTAATGATTTTTTTTTTTACGTGCAATGAATAAGTATGTCCACGAATCACAGACGCAACACTTGCATAATACGTTATAATGCACCCACAGGGGGAAAAAACAAACAAAAAAAACAAAACACTATGGTTTTCAATGCTGTTTTGGTGAAAATAAGATAAAGCTTTTTTTTTTTTTTCTTTCATTCTTACAAAAACTGACCAAAAAAAAAGCATGAAAAACATCTATTGGGTGGTGATTGTATAGAAAGTCATAAGAGCACATAACCAAGAAAACAGGCCCAGGCCCAACAGTCCCAGGCCCAACAGTCCTAGGCCCAGGCCCAACAGTCCCAGGCCCAGGCCCAACAGTCCCAGGCCCAGGCCCAACAGTCCCAGGCCCAGGCCCAACAGTCCCATGCCCAGGCCCAACAGTCCCAGGCCCAGGCCCAACAGTCCCAGGCCCAGGCCCAACAGTCCCAGGCCCAGGCCCAACAGTCCCAGGCCCAGGCCCAACAGTCCCAGGCCCATCTCCTATTAATTAGAACAGGACCTGCGCATGATACCCTTCAGTCACTGTATGGTTGCCTCACCAATCATGCTACGACTAAGGACAAACAGTCTTGCCAGATATTGGTAAGCATCTGCTTGGACTCTGTAGATTTGCAGTTTTTAATATGATAACAATAGATATTGGACTTTATTGGGGATGGGTGCTGGAGAGGAAATTATTTTTGTTGTGGTTGGAATTATAAAGTGCTAATTAGTTTAGAACAACTTCAAACAACTGCAAGAACAGACAAGAACAGTATTATGATGTTCTTCACAGAGCGTCCTGTCAAAGCCCAGCCAACGAGGCGTTAGTAAGGAGCCCCCTCAACAATAGAACATCTGAAGCAGAAGGGGAAACAAGTCACTAGGATAGGCAGTCACTTGCTGACCATGGGAGCAGTCAGACCCATGCATTTGCTTGGACTAGACTCTCTTGAGTTAAGGGGGTTGTATGACATTACAATTGAGGACTGATGTTTCTGGAAAAAATAGCACCCCTCCACAATGGGCTATGTCTGGTATTATGGCTGAGGCCCATACGTTGGGTGGCACAGACCTTAGATTTAAAGCAGGTGTATGGGATAAGAAAAACATTGCTGCTTTCTTGCAGACACAGTGCCACGCGTTTCCACTGGTTGGGTCTGGCATAATGCAGCTCAGCTACTGAAGAGAATCCTGCTAAGCTACAATACCACAGGTGTGGTACAGTTTTAGTTAAAAAAAAAAAAAAAAAAACAGCCAAGTTTCTCTAAGGGCTCATGCACACGAGTGTACTGGCTCAGCGCCCGTACTGCGGACTGTAAGCGGCCGGTCCGCAATATACAGGCACTGACTGTGCGCACTCTGTGGTGTGGATGCGGACCCGTCGACTTGAATGGGTCCGCAATCCGCAAGATAGGACTTCATCTACCTTTTGGGGAGCGGAGGCACGGATCCTATGCCCACAGAAGCACTACAAAGCGCTTCCGCTCGCTTTCAGGTCCGTGCCTCCACACTGCAAAAAAGAGAGAAGATGTTCTATCTTTGGCTGTAGGTTGCAGATCGTGGACCCATTCAAGTCAATGAGTCAGCGTCCGCAAACGGAGTGCACAGGTCTGGTACCCATGCATAGCGGACCTCTATTTGCGGTCCGCAGCACAGGCAATAAGCCATCACGCTTGTGTGCATGAGCCCTAAGCCTGTACAACCACATTAAAGGAGTTGTCCAGGATTTTGATACTGATGGCCTGTTCTGAGGACAACATTAGATGGGCTGGGGTCCAACACCCTGCACATCAGTTATCTAGTTCCCTTCAAGTGAATGGCAGCAGCAGTTACCAGCTGTATCCACTGGACAATAGACACAGTTCTGGTACCCGAACTACACAGCTCCAAGGCAACAGTTGATCGGCGGGGGCCCGGGGTGCCAAGACTCTGCCGGAGTGATATTGGTGCCTACCCTGAGGAAAGGCCATCAATATAAAAAAATCCTAGAAACGCTTAAAAATATCTGGCACGGCTCTCTTTCATTTGCTCAAATTTCAGTAATTTTAGGCTGCTATTGCGGTCCAGGCTGCGCCAGCGCTTTCTGGGCCACAACAGTACATGGCATTTCTTTCAAATAACATGGACAGATGCTGCCCAGCCATTACAGATGATCCACATGTGGATCCCACTGCCTGACCAGATTGTGTGCCAGCACCCTTAAAGGGAAGCTGTCACCTGGATTTTGTGTATAGAGCTGAGGACATGGGTTGCTAGATGGCCGCTAGCACATCCGCAATACCCAGTCCCCATAGCCCTGTGTGCTTTTTTGTGTAAAACAAAACGATTTGATACATATGCAAATGAACCTGATATGAGTCCTGTCCCTGACTCCTCTCACGTACAGGACACATCTCAGGTTAATTTGCATATGTATAAAATCGGTTTTCTTATACAATAAAAGCACACAGAGCTATGGGGACTGGGTATTGCTAGCGGCCATCTAGCAACCCATGTCCTCAGCTCTATACACAAAATCCCGGTGACAGGTTCCCTTTAAAGTGGTTTTCTGACCGTTTTATACTAATAACTTATCCTCAGGATAGGACATCATTACCCCCCTCGCCAATCAGACTAGGCCAAGTTCATCGGTCACACGGCCTAGATGCAGATCAGTCCTATTCAAGTGAATGGGGCTGAGCTGTGATACAATGAACGGCATTGTGCGTGGTATGCACTGAGGAGGACACAGCTGATCAGCAGGGGTTCTCGGGTGTTGGACCCCTGAGAATAGGACATTAGTACAAATCAGTCGGAAAAAAACTTTAAAGGGAACCTGTCACCAGGATTTTGCGCATAGAGCTGGGGACATGGGCTGCTAGATGGCCACTAGCACATCTGCAGTACCCAGGACCCATAGCTCTCTGCGCTTTTATTGTGTTAAAAAACAGTTTTGATCGATATGCAAATGACCTGATGAGTCCTGTATCCGGAGATCAGTCAAGCGGAAAGGAGCCCAGCACCGCCCCGCGTCCTCCGAATCTCCTCCTTGCTGGCTGACGTCACAGAGCTGGAGCGCCGAAATCTCGCGATGCGCGAGCTAGCGCATGCATAGTTCGTTCCCTGTGCTGATGCCAGCACAGGGAATGAACATGATGCCGACACTGCGCATCCGCTAGCTCGCGCATTGCGAGATTTCGGCGCTACAGCTCTGTGACGTCAGCCAGCAAGGGTAGATTCGGAGGACGTGGAGCGGTGCTGGGCTCCTTTCCGCTTGACTCATCTCCGGCTACAGGACTCATCAGGTCATTTGCATATCGATCAAAACAGTTTTTTAACACAATAAAAGCGCAGAGAGCTATGGGGACTGGGTATTGCAGATGTGCTAGTGGCCATCTAGCAGCCCATGTGAAAAATCCTGGTGACAGGTTTCCTTTAAGGCCACATACTCTCTCGTTAAAGGGATGACCTGTTACATGTGAGCTTGGCAGCTGAAGACATCTGTGTTGGTTCAATGTTTATATGTGCCCGCATTGCTGAGAAAAATTAAGTTTTGATATATGCAAATGCACCTCTAGGAGCAACGAGGGCGTTACCATTATACCAAGAGGCTCTGCTCTCTCTGCAACTGCTGCTCCCCCTACACTTTGATTGACAGGTCCAGACGTGATGACGTATACCCTGCCTGGACCTGTCAAAGTGCAGAGGGAGCAGAGCCTCCAAGTGTAACGGCAACGCCCTCGTTGCTCCTAGAGGCTCACTTGCATATAATAAAACATCACTTTTCTCGGCAATGTGGGCACATATGGACATGGAACCAACACAGATGCCTTCAGCTGCCAGGCGCACATGTAACAAGTCAGCCAGTGTCATAGGTACAAAACTGCTGACAGATGCCCAAAAGGAATACCAATAATCAGTAATATGAATTGTGAAAAAACCTAAATGATGTGGAACAGGAAAAAAAAAAAAAAGTTTCACATGATGAAATCATAAATTTCATTACATTTATACTAACAAACTTTACCCTTAAACCTCTCATTTTTATTCCCTCAATCGCTCTGATCTTGCAGGATCCCAGCTGTTCATATTATCTGCTGTCTGCACTTGGCATGAACCCCATAAATAATCACATTTTTTATTTTATTTTTTTCACTTCTGCGTTTCAACTTTATAAATAGCAGAATTTACTTTGATGAATTATTGAACTATATGAAAACAAATTACTATAAAACTGGAGGGGGAAAGGGGGTCACGGCAAAAACGAAGGATCTTCTGAAGGGCTCGGCAACTCAGATCAACTTTTCAGAAAGTCTATTAAGTTTACAAATATTGTTTAAAAAAATCCAGGTCACCGTTGTTTCTTTATGGCACACTACACCAGGACACGACCTCTCCCTCACTCCTTGGCTAGGCCTATGCTCACTTCCCATTGTGGGGGCTACCCCCATCAACTGGCCAACACAAAATTCAACCATTAACCCCAAGGTTTTTTGTTTTTGCATTTTCATTTTGCACTTCCTGCCTTCCCAGAGCCATGACGTTTTTATTTTCCAGGGCTTGTTTTAAGCGGGACAAGTTGTACTTTCCAACCTCACCAGTTTACAACGTTAAATGTGCGATAAAACTGACCAGCTCCTTTCATTCTACAGGTCAGTACGAATCAGGCGATACCTTATGGTTTTTCTTCATGTTTTATTTTTTCTTCGTCATATTTTGACCTCTATAACTTATTTTGTAATTATGTGTATGGAGTGAGGGCTAATTTTTGCGGAGCAATCTGTACTTTTCAATACCATTCTGGTGTGTGTACGACTTTTTGATTACTTTTTATACTTTTTTCGTGGGAAATTAAGCAACTAAAAACGGTGGATAGGCCATTTTGAGTTTTTTTTCCCCATTTCGCAATTTACTGTAAGGGGAATAAATGGGGGGGGGGGGGGAGTTACAGGGGTGATTTGAATTTTTATAATTTTTTTATTTTAGAACTATATGGTGAACTATACCAAGCAATCATTAGATTGCTATTGTCATAGACTCTAATGCACTAGCATTGGAGTCTATGCTGATTTTACTATGGAGCCCTACTACAGACAAGGGCTCCATAGGAGATAATGTGCAGCAGCCTCCTGTCATTCTGTATGACAGGGGCTGCTGCAAACACGCTCGGCATCTGAAGTGTTAAATATCTGTGACCGGCAGTATTGCTGGTCGCGGACATGAGCCATGGGTGTCTGCTGTATGAAACCCTGCGACTATGGCGACCGATCCGCTTAGGAGTGGGCACCATCTTTAGAGACCCGGCCAGCGCTGTATTAGTATGGCACTGGTCGGGAAGGGGTTAACCCTTGGAAACATTAGGCATGGATATAGGAAAAACAGTCAATGACAAATGTCATATGTTTGTCACACTGTGTATGGATAAGCTGCGCAATACAGTATCGAGGCACAGCTTCTTGTACATTGAAGAGGGAAAAGGGTAAAGCATGGGCAGCTGTATTAAAAAATAAATAAAATATGTTAGGCCTCAAGCACATGGCAGTATCCGTTTTGCTGTCCGTTTTCGCAGATATGCACAACACAGATACCGGCCGTGTGCATCCCGCATTCTCCCTTCCACAGGTCCCACAGTATTTTTCTAATACCTATTCTTGTCCCCAAAACAGGAGCAGATGTGATGTCCCTGAAACCCTAGCAGTCTACCCACCTTCCCCCCCAAGGGGTGACTATTAAGCCCAACTGGGTGCATCAGGCCACCTAATGGATGCTGAATTCTGCAAGTAGCAACCACTAAGATTGGAGTGACTTGGAATGGACCCCTAAACAATGTCCCCGTGGTGGATACACTGCAGATTTCCCCTCCTGTGTGAATTAACCCCAACAGTGTGGGTCTCAAGTATATCTGTAACAGGCTTTATATCAGCTAGTAATAGATTCATGTACCATGTGCTTGAACATCGAGGGGAAGGCAATCTGAGAAACTCCCGTAATATAGAGAAACTCCATATTACCCCCTGGGCAGGAAAGTAATTACATTCTAGCCAGTATATGACCAATGGTGTGTTCAGTTCATCAGTCTATTGATGCTGCAGTGGGAGCGATCATATAACACTTCACAGGAGAATCTCAGAGCCTGTGACGGGCGATGATGATCTGCTGATACGACCTACGCACCCCAGGTCTGCTTTAAAAAGCGACTAATTTCTTCCTCGCCCCTCGTCACATTAATTCACTACGTAGCGATGAAGAGAGAAACCTGACAAACAAGAGGAAGAATCCCCTCCTGTCGGCACATCACACAGGGAGGCTGTTTTTCTCTTTTTAGATTGAAGCAAAGATCAACTGCAGCTCAAAGCAGAGGAGAAACCCTTTCCTTAGGAGATACTGGGGAACGTTCCCTTGTGCCATGATCCAGTCCTACCTTTTAACTAAAAAGCAGTACCAGAGAGAGACCTCCCGTAGGCGATTATATGCAGTACGCCTTGGAAGGAAAATGAGGCATTAAAGGGGTTGTCCGCTTTATTCATACTGGTGACCTATCCTCAGATCGGCTGCTTGGTGAGGCGGCCACCCTCCTGCAGGTGCAATTACACCTAAGCCGCCCCATTCGCTTCTATGGGACGGCTCCTTCCTATGCACTTGCATAAGAAGGATCCGTCCCATAGAAGTAAATGGGACGGCTTACTGTATGTGTAATGACACCTGCTCAGTGTGGCGCTTACAACAGCGAGCAGGTAAGCAATGAAGAGAAGGCAGAGCTACCAGGAAGGAAAAACACCGCCACGCGTTGCTGACAAGAAGTCGCCTGGACGGTCCTGCAGTGGCGACTGTCGTCCTCGCCGCTGGTATGTGTGAACTCAGCTAGTTTTACCAACCTGTTGATGCATGAAGTGATTGATGTAAATGCTGCGGCAACTGAAGGACAAACTGAGGAACATTACTGTGGTCTCTGAAGAAGCCTTCCGTCGCTTTAGACTGCATAACTTTGGTTTCCCACAACTGTTAAAGGGCACAAATATAGATACGGTTACTATAAAAAGATCCAAAATCAGTAAAATAATGTAAGAGCAAAAACAACAACCAACAGCATTCAGGTTGATTACTTTAAGGGGTTGTCCAGGATTTTGATGCTGATGATCTATCCTCTGAATAGGCCATCAATATCAGACTGGGGGGGATGGGGGGGCCCCGACAGCCAGCACGCCCGCCAACTGGCTGTTACCTTGTAGCTCAGGCCGGCTCTGAAACTATACAGTGCCAGGCAACACTGGGTTAACGTGTTTTTTTTTATGCAGTTTTTTGGCAAAGTATCGATTGCCCATTAGGTGAGGCACTAAGAAGTCTAATAGTGTGAAGCACGTGGTTTTATCAATTCATATACCTTACATTAAATCAATACCAGCATATATATATTTGCAGAGGGGCAGCCAATAGCAGGTAGCAACAGGAACTAGCCTCTCTAGCATTGCGGGGAGATGCAGCGGCGGCCATGCCAGTATGTTGTAGACCAGGCATGCTCAACCTGCGGCCCTCCAGCTGTTGCAAAACTACAACTCCCAGCATGCCCGAACAGACTACAGCTATCAGCCTACAGCAGGGCATTGTGGGAGTTGTAGTTTTACAACAGCTGGAGGGCTGCAGGTTCAGCATGCCTGTTGTAGACAGAAGCAGTTTTCACAGATCCTGTCTTCATTGAACTCACATCGTACACAGCAGCACTGCCTCTACAGGCAGCAGTGGTCACGTGACCGCCACAATGCCAGTGGCAAGAGACTGCTGCTGGACCTCGCGGGGCCCCAACAGCGACAATCTTCCTGTGTGATTGGCCGACTGGGTGCTTCCAGCGTGTCAACCTAAGACCAATGGGTTCTCCCAAGGAAAGAGAACCATCTCGCTAGCGCCACCTTGTAGAAGTGGCTCCCCATGAGTCGCAATGCAACTTATTAAAAGGGGTTATCACATGATTAATGTAAAAAAATGAAACATCAGACAACATACACAACATGACAATCTCTAATAATGCTCGAACCAGCCCTGTACCTCACACGGATCCAGAGATCTCCGCATTCATTGCTCTGCTAGATTTATATCAAGCTGACAGCTCAAGGGGAGTGTCTTTTCTGCTGCAGCTAAGGGGGCGTGTCCATGCTCTCCCTATCACAGCTCAGGGGGCGTGTCCATGCTCTGCCCATCACAGCTCAGGAGGCAATTTGAAAAAGATAGAAAGTGCAGACACCTGACTCTTCAGGAACTAAGAACTAAGGGCCAGACCAAGGTCCAACCCTGATTGTAGAAAGGCGGGACAATGGGGAGAGAAAAACGAAGTGGCAGAACATTTCGGCTTCCACAGAAACCCAGGAAGGACCTCCAGGTCCTGTAATAGATCCTTGACGATGCAGGCTTGCGGATGACATCCGCCGAAAAACCTCTTTGCGTAGAATGGCGGACTTAATAGCCACGCCGGCAAACAAAGAGACCTTAGAAACTAGTGGAAGACCGGACTCTGCGAAAGAATGCCATCTCCGAGTGGCAGTGACCAAGGACGTCTCCTAGAAGGAGAACGAGGTCGGCATACCACATGCAACGGCCAATCCCCGGGGCGACTAGGATAGTCGGAATACCCTTCATCCTGATCTTCCGTATAACTCTGGGTAGGAGGGGGGGGAAAAGTAAAAGGAGAAAGAACCGCTGCCAAGGGGAAATCAGGGAGTCCACGCCGCAAGCTTCCGGATCTCCTGCTTGGGAGAGAAAGGTGGGAAGTTTCTGAGACAGTCTCGAAGCTATCAAGTCCACGTCCGGGCGACTCCAACGCAGACAGACCGCCTCAAACACCTTCCGCAGTCCAGGAATACAGAAGGGAGATGCCGGCAGCCATTTGTTCGAGGAGGAAGAAGAAAAAGAAGAAATAGAAGGGTGTTCCGTTCCAGGAATGGAACGTCTATCAGCGCAGCAAGACGTGACAGAAACCCCGCTCCGTCTGGTGTGGGGAGTCTCGTAGTCTACCCCCGGAATAGGCGGTGGGAAGTATGATCACCAGAGTGCTGATGTGACCTAGACATTAGTCATGTCTTAAGAGAGGTAATATAGATACAGGTAGCACACCCAGGACCAATGGGAAGGATTCACCTGTAGAAGGAGAGATGTGGAGTGCGCCACATCCCACCAGCCGGGTCCTGAACTCTCGAATAGAAGGCCACTAAGGAATACCCCATGCAAATGCAGATGCAGCCAGGGATTTAGTGGCTGTGCCAAAACTCTGCCTGAGGAGGAAGCCAAGCAAGGGGAGCCACAACTGTATCGCTAGCCCATACCACAGTGGAGGAGGGGGCCATACCGCAGAGGCCACCAATTCAGAGCTAGAAGAATCCGCCACCTGACAAAGGAGCTTTAAAGTAAGAACCATAGTATGTAGTGGTAACGGAAATACCACTCTCCCAGAAGTAGCCAGCGCTTGCTCGGTCTGTGTAAAACTAAGTGGGAGGCGTGAGGCTATCCCGTAGAAGCCATGGCACCATACTGCCCCAGTTAAGTAGAGCTAGCCTTAACACTTTACCTGGAAGGGCTCTATACAGGAGCAACAGCAAGCTAGCGTCAGGGTAGAACCCCCAGCTGAGGGGGACTACAGTGTCAGCGAACACTTGACTCGCTGAAACGTACTCCCCATATTATGCGCAATGGCATATGCACTACGTATTGATGAGGACAATGTCCTGACCGACTGGAACCGAGGAGGCCCATGGAGATGGGTGGTCTCTAGGACACAAGTGTTGCTAGGCAACCCCTCTGAGAAGACAGAGGATGTGGCAACCATGCTCCAAACCAGCACTAAAAGATAAGGAGGATACCATGTGGAAACAGCGACCGTAACCACTGCCAGCACCCATACACCACAGATGCAGAGCACCAGCATCCGCGAGCTTCGACTGTTGCCACACCCCACTGAAGAAGCTAAGGCATCTATAGCCGTGGCGTAGTTGAACTGCAGCAACCCAAGATGCTTATGTATTCCCCTGTAAGCGGATCACTTAAGGAAGGGGAAATGCAACAGGAAGCACGGTGATTGGAGAAGGCTAATGCATACGGCAGGTACAGAACCCAGTGGAGATGCAATGCAGCCACCTACCGAAGGGGGGATGCATACGTCCGGCACTAAAACCAGTGTAACTGTACTTAAGCCACCTACCGCAGGGGGCAAAATATAAGGCAAGTACTGTATCCGTAGAAGTGCAATGACTCCTCCTATGGAAGGGGTAATGCAAACAACAAGTGCTGCTAGCGGAAGTGGTCATGCTTACAGCAGGAACTGAATGCAACGGTAGAGTGCAATTACTCCACCTAAGGAAGGGGTAATGCCTACAGTAAACACTGTAACCAGTGATAATGCTATAACGCCACCTATGGAAGAGGCTAATGCACACGGTACGTACTGTACCCAGTGGAAGTGCAATTCCGTCCCCTAAGGAAGGGGAAGCGCTTACTGGCGTCACTGAAAACAGCGCTCTAGCAGTTAGTTCACCTATAATGCCTAATGTAAGTATTGTATGCAGCAGTGGTGCAAATACTCCGTCTGAGGAAGGGGGTAATGCAGGCGACAAGAACTGCTGGCTACCGTGGTAGCAATCTTGAATGATTGCAACGGATTCAAGGGAGAGCCCGAATTACTGATCCCCCCCTTCCCCACCCCCTCGGACCGAACCACTTCAGGGATGGAAGTGTGCGTCTGAGCGAGACCCTAGGGAGGAAAGGTGGAGGTGCGGAGGTGACCGAGGAGAAAATGTTCTGCTCTGGCCTGCTTGCGCGCAGTTCTAACTCTTAGAAACTTGCCCGTGGCAGTTGTAGGCCACGCCGGTAGGGATATATCAACCAAACTACCCAGAGGGTGGAGTGGGAACTAGAGGTCCGTCCACTGGAGTGCGTAGGCGGAGCTTTATCAACCAAACGACCCCGGAGGATGGATTGAGAACTTCCAGAGGATCTCCACTGGATCGCGCAGGTGGAGAATTATCAACCAAACGGCCCCGGAGGACGGATTGGGAATCCAGAGGTCCTTGTGAAGTGCGCTAGAGAACTATCAACCACACGATCCAGAGGGTGGATTGGGAATACTTCAGCTGTCCTCCCTGGATCTGCGCAGATGGAGGATTATCAACTAACGACCCTGGAGGGCGGATTGGGAACTATGAGAGGTCCTCCTTTGTCCGTATAGGAAACGGGCCCAACTTGGTACCACACAAACAGGGTGGTCCTGCGGTGATGAGACTGAGGAGGGGGAGGGGGACCTGTATGAACGCGCATTTTTCTTGTCTTTTTTTTTATGAAACTAGAATGCCAAACGTCAAGTGGGCAGGGAGGCAGGATGGGGTTAACTGTATTAAATTTAAGGCACATTGTACTGGAGATAGAATCCTCAGATAATCTGGTGCCGGCCGCAAGAGGTGGCTGGCCAGAAGGGTTTAAGCTGTCCTGAGGAAGGGGGGCGGGGCCCAGCTGCTTCTAGGGAGAGGGAGTGTGACGGGAAGAATTCGAACCAGAGCGCCCCCCCCCCCCCACCCCCTGCCAGGGATGTTATTAACCCCCTAAGTGCCCTGACACCAGCAGATCACATATAGAGGGGAACCTCCTCCGCTCCCTTCCCTGCTTGTCCGCCGGTGCATGTTCCCGGTCTGCAGCGGGGGATGAAGTTGCGGTCGGGCCTAAGTATTTGCGCACGGCCAACCGGAGCTGTCGGTCGGCCGGAGCGCAGAGGGACCTTGAGCGAGAGCGGAGCGGCCGCTTGCGTCACTGATCGAACCCCCTTCCCACCGACCGGACTGGGAAGAGAGCGGGCCGGAATGCTTGCGGCGGCCGGCATCGTTCGTGTGTTAACCCCAACGGAGCGGCGCTTCCTGGTGCCTGCTCCCGAAAGGGCGGAATCCGGTGGTAGCTGCGGGGGGCCGAGAGGGCGGTGCGCTCACCTGACACCAGCTCCTGGTCCGCAGCAGAATCACTGATCACCTGCGCATGGCCTCCCGCTGTGTGAAGCAGCGCCTGCCTGGATGTTATTAACCCCCTAGTGCCAGCGAAGCCGTCAGCCTAGAGGGGAGTGAGAGGGAGTCCTGGTGGTACCATAAATAAAAGGCTTGTGCCTGTTTCCTGGTGCCCGAATCCTAGGAACAATTGCCACCAAAGAGAGAGGGAAGGAGGGGGAAGAGGGTAAAAACACACTTACCTAATCCCGTGTACTCACCTCATCTTCATCCTCTTCACCCTCCCTAACTGGACCCGCAAGGTCACCTTTTCCAGCAGAGTCACCTCCTCAGCAGCTGGCACCAGAGTGGCAAAAGTCTGGCATGGCGGGAGGGTCTTCTTTCTCTTTAGCGGACTTAGGTGACCCTTCTGCTGGCGGGATGCAGGGAGCGAGGCTGCCCTGGTCCACCTTGTCTTCTTGTGGCGGAGGAGGCGTGGCGGACCAACGCTGGCGTGCTCCCCCGGGATAACAGGGAGAGGAGGCAAGACGACCACTGTTTCCTACCTGAAAAGAAGGAAAATAAAAAAATAAAATAAATCTTCAGGAGGTCTTGCCTCCTATTGACACTAGAAAAAACCTGAAGCTCTCTCTCCAGGCTTGAGGGGGTATAGCTGCCAGGGGACGAGCTAACAGCTTTATCTAGTGTCAACGCCTCCTAGAGGACATAGCTATACGCACGGTTCCTGTGTCCCCCAATGAATATGGGTGAGAAAATAGCATACCGCCTGAGCCAAGACCAAGAAGTGAAGAGCAGTGTGGACCACCAGTCCAGCATTGGAAGATCAATGAGGGTCATTATAGTTTATTAATTTGTTTTTATCCCTATGTGGTCCAGTTTTATAAATTCAATTCCCCAGAAAACCCCTTTAACCATGTTGACCCTCAGTCTCAAGAAAGAGAAGACACGGCGCACACTACAGAACTGACTATTCTAGAGCCAGGAACAGCAGGTCCCGAGTACACTCCACAAGAACAATTAATATTTCCAGAAGAAAGACACATAATGACATAAATCAGGGCAGCGAAATTATAAATGTAGATGTCGTTCTGACAACGTCTACACCCATCTGCTTTTGATAAAGTTTTACAAACCGCGCTGGAGTATTTTATATGCTATAAATTAGAAAACTGCCTCAGATAAGCAAAGCAAACATCAGAAACAGCTCCGCGTCCCATTACTCATCCCCAGTCTGAACACTTATGGACATAAAAAGGAAAGGACACATACTTAGGCCGAATGCACACAACCGTGTTTCTCGTACGAGTGTATTACTGTAGTGCAGCGGCGGCATGAATCGCACGGCGTCATAGAAACCAATGGCGCCGTGCGCTCCTGCTCTCAGCAGGAATCCAGACCGTGAAACACGGCCATGTGCATTCGGCCTTAGAACTATAGGGGCAAAAGTTCCTCCAATAACATATTAACCACTTCCTTACTGAGCACAGCGCCATACCTTATATAATGGCTGTGCTTGGTATTGCACTCAGCCCTATTGTCGTTAATGGGGCTGAGCTGCACCTAGGCCACGTGATCGATGAACTGGCTTAGAAAAAGCTGAGAAGGGACACCCCAGCCTTCTCAAACAGCTGATCAGTGAGGGTCCTGGGTGTCGGACCCCCAGTGATCAGATACTGGCTTCTCTTCTGTCTTCTTTGCTGTGCACTGGAATAGGACCTTTGATGACTTCACTGTGCTCATCACATGGTCCAATCACATGGTTCATCACCATGGTGAGGGACCATGTGATTGGACCATGTGATGTGACATCACCACAGGTCTTTAGCCGGCAGCTCAACATTACAGAAGACGACAGAGATCCGCAACTACGCGATCAAGTGGACTCTGTGAGTAATTTTTTTTTATTTTTTTTTAACCCCTTCATCACTATTTTAACTTATTAACTGTATTCAGAATGCTATTATTTTCCCTTATAACCATGTTATAAGGGAAAATAATACAGATCGGGTCCCCATCCCGATCGTCACCTAGCAACCATGTGTGAAAATCGCACCGCATCCGCACTTGCTTGCGGATGCTTGCTATTTTCATGCGGACCCATTCACTTCTATGGGGCCTGCGTTGCGTGACAAACGCAGAATATAGAGCTTGCTGCAATTTTCACGAAACACACAAGTGATGCATGAAAATCACCGCTCATGTGCACAGCCCCATATAAATGAATGGGTCCGGATTCAGTACGGGTGCAATGCGTTCACCTCACGCATTGCACCCGCGCGGAATACTCGCCCGTGTGAAAGGGGCCTTGTAATTTTAGAAGCAATTCTTAAAATGTTTAAGGAAATTTCCAAAACCCACTTTTTAAGGACCCGTTCAGTTCTGAAGTCATTTTGCGAGGCTTACATAGTAGAAACCCCCATAAATGACCCCATAGAAACTACACCCCTTAAGTTATTCAAAACAGATTTTACAAACTTTGTTAAACCTTTAGGTATTCCACAAGAATTAAAGGAAAATGGAGATAAAATTTCTAAATTTCACTTTTTTGGCAGATTTTCCATTTTAATCAATTTTTTTCTTAAACACATCTAGGGTTAACAGCCAAACAAAACTCAATATTTATTACCCTAATTCTGCGGTTTACAGAAACACCCCATATGTCGTTGTAAACTGATGTAAGGGCAAACGGCAGGGCGCAGAAGAAAAGGAGCGCCGTATGTCCCATTTGAAGCCCGCCAGATGCTCCTTATAGTAGAAACTCCCAAAAAGTCACCCCATTTTGGAAACTACAGGATAAGATGACAGTTTTATTGGTGCTATTTTGAGGTACATATGATTATTAATTATTAATCGCTGTATATTACGTTTTTTGGGAGGCAAGGTAACCAAAAAAAGGTTATCTGACAGGTTAGTTCATGTGCTAAGTCAATGGGAACGGATCCGTTTGCATTACCATGAAAACAAAAAAAAAATATATATATATATAATTTTTTTTGTTCATGATAATGCAAACAGATCCGTTTTGACTTTACATTTAAAGTCAATGGGGGACGGATCCGTTTGAAAATTGAGGCATATTGTGTCAACTTCAAACGGATCCGTCCCCATTGACTTACATTGTAACTCTGGACGGATCCGCTTGCCTCCGCACGGCCAGACGGACACCCGAACGCTGCAAGGGCTGGACGGATCCGTTCGGGCCGCTTGCGAGAGCCTTCAAACGGAGCTCACAAGCGGAGTCCCGAACGCTAGTGTGAAAGTAGCCTTACACTGCTGGGGCTCCGATGGGAACTGCCACTGAGGAGAAGGGGAGAGGGGACCCTGTGGCCACTGCCACCAATGATTAATACTGGGGGACTTGGGTCAGGGGGCGCATTGCGCCACCAATGTTTTTAATACTGGGGTGGGGGGGCGCACTGCGCCACCAATGAAGATAATTCTCTTATTAATTCGTATACAGGAGGCGGGAGCTGGCCGCAGAATAACAGGGGGGGGGGGGGGGGGAGACACTGCTTCCTTCTCCCCTGTGCTGCTGAGGAAACACGGATCGCGCTGACAGCAGCGCGATCCGTGTTCCCGATTCGTTAACGGAATATCGGCAAAATAGATGCCGATACCAATAAGTTTCAAAATCCTGAATATCGGCCGATAATATCGGTAAAACCGATAATCGGTCGATCCCTACCTAATATGTATACCTTTTCTTATTTCTTTAAGTTTTACACAATAGCATTTTTGAAAAAAAGAAATATATATATATATCATATTTTAGTGTCTCCATAGTCAGAGTCCGTTTTTTTATTTTTTGGGGTGATTGTCTTAGGTAGGGTCTCATTTTTTGTGGGATGAGGCGACAGTTTGATTTGTACTATTTTGGGGTGTATACGCCTTTTTGATCGCTTGGTGTTGCAATTTTTGTGATTAGGTGACAAAAAAAGGTCTTTTTTGGGCACAGTTTTTATTTTATTTACAAGGTTTACCTGAGGGGTTAGGTCATGTAATATTTTTATAGAGCTGGTTGTTACGGATGTGGCAATACATAATAGGTCTACTTTTTTTTTTTTTATTTAACTTTAACACAATAATAGCATTTTTTTTTAAACCAAAAAAATGATGTTTTAGTGTCTCCATATTCTGAGAGCCATAGTTTTAAAATTTTTGGGGCGATTGTCTTATGCCGGGGCTCGTTTTTTTGCGGCATGAGGTGACTGTTTTATAGGTACCATTTTGGGGGGCATATGCCTTTTTGATCGCTTGGTTTTGTACTTTTTGTGATGTAAGGTGACAAAAATGACTTTTTTTACACCTTTTTTAAAATATTTTTTATGGTGTTTATCAGACGGGGTGGCTAATGTAATATATTTATAGAGCCAGTTGTTACGGACGCGGTGATACCCAACGTGTGTTTTTTATTCTTTTTAAAAAATTGTTATCATAAATTCAGGCTAATGTTTTGTTTTTTTCTTTTTTTACTTAAAACTAATTTTTTTATTAAAACTTTATTTCTGTCCCACTATGGGACTTCAACTTCTGTGTGTCTGATCCCCTCTGCAATGCATTACAATACATCTGTATTGTAATGCATTGCCTGTTAGAGTAATACACTGAGTAGGAGACAAGCCTGGGGCTGGATCTCCTCAAACCCCATCGGGCTGCCTTCTCACCCATCGGGTCCCCGCCACAGCAGCGCAGGGACTCGATGGGCTCCCTCACCCGCCACAAATACTTTCTCTGCCGCAACCAGCGCTGACCGTGACATAGAAGGGGTTAATCTGCCAGCATCTGCCCAGCTATCAGGGACTTCTGGGTCCCTGCAGTCATCAGGCGCGCACCGCTCTGGTGCCCGCCCGATCACCATGACGTAATAGTACGTCAAAATGCAGCAAGTCACCTGTCGCCATGATGTACTAGTACTATTACGTTACGTGTCGGGAAGGGGTTAAACAAGGACTGTAGAAGTATCATTCTCCATCTCCAAACAATGTTGAGTCGTTGATCACGGGGGGGGGGGTCCTACTGGCAAGACTCCCTGTGTCCCTGCTTTTCTGAACCTGTTATAATAGAAAGAGAGAGCTCCTGCCGCAGATAAGACGCCAGCATTAGACAGGTAGAGAGAACCAGCAGCAGTCAGTATGGGATAACAGTGCCAAAAGATGAAGGTCTCCTCGCTGTTCCCGTCTGCTCCAGGCCTAACACACAGAATAATACGTTTGCATGCAGTTATTTATTAAGTCCATCAAACCCTTCATGACTGAAGGAGATTTATAGCTGCGATTTTGGCTTCTGCAGACCTCACCAGAAATTACTATTTCATTTCTCATTTTACCAGAGAAAATAGTTTTTCCTCGTTTATCAGGACACACGGGAAGCTCGGCTGGACGACTTTTCAATATACACCTTCAGCTAAAGAACAAAATATGTCATCGTTCTTCTACTGCAGTGCCGATCACGTCTTACGTAGGTATAGAAGGAGACTTACTACGGTTAGTGCGGGCCCATTCACTTTTGCGGCCCCATTGAAGTGAATAGGTCTGCACCCGAGCCGCAAAAATTGCGGCTTGGATGCGGACCCGAACTACGGTCGTGTGCATGAGGCCTTATACTTACCTGCTCCCTGCGCTGTTTTAACTTGGCAGGGCATGGCCATGGTCACATGCATCTCTGCAGTCAATCACTGGCTTCAGCGGTGATGTGGCCACAAGCAGCATGTCACTGCTGAAGCCAGTCATTGACTGGAGCGGTGTATGTGACCACGGACAGGTGTAAAAGTGCAGGAACCAGAAGATGGAGGCAGCGGGGGCCAGGGCGGCAGGAAGCAGATAAGTATGCATCGTCTGGTTCAGGGGCCACGCTGCAAGAACTTGTTAAAAGTCATTTTTACAGGAAAAGTGGCGACATTTCCTTCCTGCCTCTTATTTATAAATCAGCGCTTTACTTCTCCACTGCAGAGGACGGCGCTCCCCGGTTATTACCACCTCCTGCCAGTTACAGGCGCCATGCAATAACCAGTAAGCATTTTCCCTTACTAGTGGGGAAAGCGCTTACTGGTTAACACTATAATAACCAGGCCTGAAGAGACTTTTTTTGTGATTTAGAGCACGTGGTGGTTCGAACGGTTGTAACTTTGAGTTGGGACTACCAAAATTTTTGCAACAATTTTTCACTTTACACATAGGGCCTTATAATTTATTTTTTGGTTTTATTCGGGGGAAACTATACAAAACATTTTTAAAAAGTTTTTTTTCAAACAATAGCTCCTTATTCTTTAAATATGCAAAGTGCCACCAAAATAAATTATTATAATTAGTTCCCTATTTTGTGTCAGTCGTTTTGTTATACAATATGTATAGTTTCACGTGAATGGGGCGATAATGGCGACGGTTTTGGTTGGTGTGGGTGTTTTTTTCTTTTATGCATTACATTATTTTATTTTTTTCATCTTTTTTAACTTAATTTTTTTATATATTTCTGCTATAAATAATATTCCCCAAAAGGTCACAAAAAGACCTTTGGGAGACACTGACACCTTGTTAATTTTTCCTTTTATTCGTATTTTGTTAATATTTTATTGTATTATCCCGTGAGACTTTTCAAAGTAAGAACTTCGGCTCACCTGAGCCAATACATTCTAACACTGTACGGAGCGCTCGCTCCGTACAGTATTCTAATGAAGTTGTATGTGAATCGACTTCGGACATTTGATCCGAAGTCGATTCGCTCATCCCTAATTAGCAGGAGTCAGTAAGGGGATGATGGAGGGTGTAGTGGGCGGAGTATAAGCATTTCCATTTCTGGCTGACCTTGCAGCACACGGGAAGTGTTGTGGCTGCAGCTCATCTACGCCCACAACTTGGAAATTTGGGCTGTAAACAGCGGAGCATGGAGCCTGATATGAAGACTCAGGAAAGGGTGACGGGTGCACTAGGAGATTAGACGAACTTTACACAATGAAATGACATTTTTACGATCCCGCATTCAACCTCTTTAATTTCAGCTAGAATTAATAAATGGGGTTCATATTCAGTAGCTTTTTAAAGGGATTTTCCAGGCTTTTAATACTGATGAGCTATCCTCAGGATAGGTCAACAATATTAGATCAATGGGGGTCTGACATCCAGCACCCCCCCCCCCCCCGCCAATCGGCTGTATGAAGAGAAGGCACACACCAGGCGCACGCACCATCTCCCGTCTTTCTTCCTGCTTGACTGTAAGTGATGACATTGCTGGGGAGTGTGCCAATACTCACCTACATGCCACACGTTACAATGTACACCATGCCTACTGTTTAAAAAAAATAAAGCATTAGGCACTTACGTGTTTTAGGTCTTTGAGGACTTGCTCGTCTACACCTTCTTCTGCAAAAATGTCTGCCACTCCCTCAATAACATCTTCGATAATGGACTTGTAAAGCTTTGGCTAAATAACACAAGAACAAGAGCGACGTGAGCCAACGTGGGAACCACTTCAAGTGACTGGAAGCTTGTAGAAAATGGCAAGTAAACAGGGGAAACCAAAATCTGCACCAAATGGCTACTGTGACTGCGCAATTGATGGGAGCAGTGTCAGGTCCGGCAGCCTCTCCAATAGCCTATACTGGAGAGGGAACTCCCACAGCCACCGTCCTATTCAGAAGGCCGGACCATTCATTCTGTGATCAGCAAGGGCCCGTAGGTCACACCCCACTAATATTAGTTCTGCAATGTTCATTTTCCCTAAAGGGGTTGTCCAGATTCATGATGGGGCGACCTGCAGTAAAGAATAAATGATTACTTGCCTGATGGATCTCGCACCGAAGCTCTGGTTCTCCCAGCTGCATCGCTGACGTCACATCAACACATGATCGCTGCAGCCAATCACTGGCCTCTTAAGTGCACTACTGAGGCCAGTGATTGCCTGCAGCAGTCATGTGCTGACCAGATGACAGAAAACAGAGCCCTGCGAGGAGAACCGGAGCAGTGCCGCGCCATCTGTCAGGTAAGGCTTCTTTCACATTCGCAGCACGGCCTTCCGACAGGCTGTTTCTGCATAGAAGGTCGGGAAGTAACCAGACAAAAAATGCAGCGAGCAGCGTTTTAATTTTTCTTCTGGTTAAATCACAGCATATTTGCCAGGTAGCAGCCAGATCTCCAGATGATGGCGGGCATTCCTGGCGATGCCGAACCAGGAGAACTCTGGTAGGCTGTTCCCTGCTGGAATGCTGTGCCGCAAATGTGAACAGGCTGATCCCCCTGAGTTTTCTGGTTTCCGCTTGAAACCGGAAAACCCCTTTAACCCCGCTAGCTGAAACCCCCTTAATGACCAGAGCACTTTTTACACTTCGGCACTACACTACTTTCACCGTTTATCGCTCGGTCATGCAACTTACCACCCAAATGAATTTTACCTCCTTTTCTTCTCACTAATAGAGCTTTCATTTAGTGGTATTTCATTGCTGCTGACATTTTAACTTTTTTTGTTATTAATCGAAATTTAACGTTTTTTTTGCAAAAAAAAAATGACATTTTTCACTTTCAGCTGTAAAATTTAGCAAAAAAAACGACATCCATATATAAATTTTTCGCTAAATTTATTGTTCTACATGTCTTTGATAAAAAAAAAAGTGTTTGGGCAAAAAAAAAAATGGTTTGGGTAAAAGTTATAGCGTTTACAAACTATGGTACAAAAATGTGAATTTCCGCTTTTTGAAGCAGCTCTGACTTTCTGAGCACCTGTCATGTTTCCTGAGGTTCTACAATGCCCAAACAGTAGAAAAACCCCACAAATGACCCCATTTCGGAAAGTAGACACCCTAAGGTATTCGCTGATGGGCATAGTGAGTTCATAGAACTTTTTATTTTTTGTCACAAGTTAGCGGAAAATGATGATTTTTTTATTTATTTATTTTTTTCTTACAAAGTCTCATATTCCAATAACCTGCAACAAAAAATAAAAAATTCTAGGAACTCGCCATGCCCCTCACGGAATACCTTGGGGTGTCTTCTTTCCAAAATGGGGTCACTTGTGGGGTAGTTATACTGCCCTGGCAATTTAGGGGCCCAAATGTGTGAGAAGAACTTTGCAATCAAAATGTGTAAAAAATGGCCTGCGAAATCCGAAAGGTGCACTTTGGAATATGCGCCCCTTTGCCCACCTTGGCAGCAAAAAAGTGTCACACATCTGGTATCGCCGTACTCAGGAGAAGTTGGGGAATGTGTTTTGGGGTGTCATTTTACATATACCCATGCTGGGTGAGAGAAATATCTTGGCAAAAGACAACTTTTCCCATTTTTTTATACAAAGTTGGCATTTGACCAAGATATTTCTCTCACCCAGCATGGGTATATGTAAAATGACACCCCAAAACACATTCCCCAACTTCTCCTGAGTACGGCGATACCAGATGTGTCACACTTTTTTGCTGCCAAGGTGGGCAAAGGGGCACATATTCCAAAGTGCACCTTTCGGATTTTGCAGGGCATTTTTTACACATTTTGATTGCAAAGTTCTTCTCACACATTTGGGCCCCTAAATTGCCAGGGCAGTATAACTACGCCACAAGTGACCCCATTTTGGAAAGAAGACACCCCAAGGTATTCCGTGAGGGGCACTGCGAGTTCCTAGAATTTTTTATTTTTTGTCACAAGTTAGCGGAAAATGATGATTTTTTTTTTTCTCTTTTTTCCTTACAAAGTCTCATATTCCACTAACTTGCGACAAAAAATAAAAAATTCTAGGAACTCGCCATGCCCCTCACGGAATACCTTGGGGTGTCTTCTTTCCAAAATGGGGTCACTTGTGGCGTAGTTATACTGCCCTGGCAATTTAGGGGCCCAAATGTGTGAGAAGAACTTTGCAATCAAAATGTGTAAAAAATGGCCTGCGAAATCCGAAAGGTGCACTTTGGAATATGTGCCCCTTTGCCCACCTTGGCAGCAAAAAAGTGTCACACATCTGGTATCGCCGTACTCAGGAGAAGTTGGGGAATGTGTTTTGGGGTGTCATTTTACATATACCCATGCTGGGTGAGATAAATATCTTGGCAAAAGACAACTTTTCCCATTTTTTTATACAAAGTTGGCATTTGACCAAGATATTTTTCTCACCCAGCATGTGTATATGTAAAATGACACCCCAAAACACATTGCCCAACTTCTCCTGAGTACGGCGATACCACATGTGTGACACTTTTTTGCAGCCTAGATGCGCAAAGGTGCCCAAATTCCTTTTAGGAGGGTGGTAGCCGCCGCAAAAAACCGCCCCCTCGTCGTGTTGATTGACAGGGCCAGCCGCGATCTCCTCCCCCGGCCGGCCCTGTCAGCATTTTAAAAATCGTGCGCCTCTGTTCATTCGGCGCAGGCGCTCTGAGATGAGGAGGCTCGTCTCCTCAGCACTCCCTCGGTGCGCCTGCGCCGATGACATCACCGCAAGAGAAGACGTCATCGGCGCAGGCGCACTGAGGGAGTTATGAGGAGACAAGCCTCCTCATCTCAGAGCGCCTGCGCCGAATGAACAGAGGCGCGCGATTTTTAAAATGCTGACAGGGCCGGCCGGGGGAGGAGATCGCGGCTGGCCCTGTCAATCAACACGACGAGGGGGCGGTTTTTTGCGGCGGCTACCAGCAAGCAGACACCCTACTTGCTGGTAGAGACCTGATTTACATATTATAAAACTTCGTTTTTATAAGAAACGGCTGAATGAAAGTAAGTAACACCATTATATTTTCATATATCGCACTATAAGGAATGTAACTAGCCCAAAAAAAAAATATGACTTTAGTGGGATGACAGAAGCCCTTTAAAATAACAATTCTGGAGCATCTTCTCTTAGAAGTTGTGGTTCTACTCCATGGAAAAGTCATATTCCAGGCGCAATGGAGGGGGGGGCATTTTCATGAGCCAGTGCCTAGTATCGTGCATAGGTCCTCTAACACTTGACCATTCATGGTGCAGCTCTTCCATATCTGACATCAGATCAGACAGAAAAACGTGCCTGGACAACCTTGTCAGCAGATTTCTCCTAAAGTCTCACACTGCACAGTACAGAAGAGAACTGCCTGCGAGCCCCTTTACTATACTGCGGAAGGGCACAGCGAGACTTTAGGGTACTTTCATACTAGCGTTTTTCTTTTCCGGCACCGAGTTCCGTCCTAGGGGCTCAATACCGAAAAAGAACTGATCAGTTTTATCCTAATGCATTCTGAATGGAGAGCGATCCGTCGAGGATGCATCAGTTCAGTCCCTCTTACGTTTTTTGGATGGAGAAAATACCGCAGCATGCTGCAGTTTTCTCTCCGTCCAAAATTACTGAACACATGCTGGCATTAATTTCCATTAAAGTGTATTAGTGCTGGATCCGGCATTAAGTGTTCCAGCAAAACTGGATACGGCTTTCCAGTTTGCGCATGCGCAGACCTTTAAAAATGCAAAAAGAATAATAATACCGGATCTGTTTTTCCGGATGACACCGGAGACACGGATCCGATATTTCAATTCATTTGTCAGATGGATCCGCATCCGGATCCGTCTGACAAATGCCTTTAGTTTGCGCCCGGATTGCCGGATCCGGCAGGCAGTTCCAGCGACGGGACTGCCTGCTGGAATCCTCTGCCGCAAGTGTGAAAGTACCCTTAGGAGAAGTCAGGGCCAGGCATTATTACACCTGCCAGGTCCTGGCAATCAAAGTGCAGAGGGTTCAGCAGTTGCAGAGACAGCAAAGCCTCTAAGTGTAACGGCAACGCCCCCATTGCTCCTAGAGGCTCATTTGCATATATTAAAACATCATTCTTCTCAGCAATGAGGACACATATGAACATGGGACCAACACAGATGTCTTCAGCTGCCAAGCGCACATGTAACAGGTCAGCCAGTGTCATAGGGACAAAACTGCTGACAGATGCCCTTTAGGCTCCATTTACACGTCCGCAATTTCATTCTGCATTTTGTGGAACGGAATTGCGGACCCATTCATTCCTATGGGGCAGAATGATGTGCTACCCGGACACGGAATTGCGGATACGCACTTCCGTTCCGCAAAAAAATAGAACATGTTCTATTCTTGTCCGCAAAACAGGCATATTCTATTAGTGCCGGCAATGTGCGGTCCGCAAAATGCGGAACGCACATTGCCGCTTTCCGTGTTTTGCGGATCCGCGGCTCCGTGTATCCGCAAAACACGTTGCGAACGTGTGAATGGAGCCTTAAAGAGGACCTTTCTGGAGAAAAAAAAAGCTCACCTTCTCCCTGGCTGTGACGCTCTCTGCTGTGAATGGATCGCGGTACAGCCGGGGAGAAGGAGACGTCCATTGAGAAACTATGGCGTCTCCTCCTCCCTGTACCGATGCTCAGGATTAATATACCGAGCAGGAAACCTGCGGGGGGGGCACAGCGGAGCGTAGGAGCGATATTTAAAAAAAAAAAACAGGCAGGGTGACAGCATTAGCTTGAGGTACCCCACAAGGAAAGGTATATATCTAAACTAAAAACAAAATAAAAGGTCCTCTTCAAAGGCTATGTACACCCTTGGGGGCAATTATTGTACTCATTTTGAGCTAAAAATATATTTTTTAATTGGTCTTTAATAAATGTATGGCATCCTTTTTTGTGTACGTAGCGGAGATGCTCTAGGAGCACCCTTTGGATTTTCTCTCTTTTCCGTCAGGCAGGGAGCTGATGGCTCCTTATGTCCGTTCTCTGACATTATAAACACTCATTATCGCGCAGTTCTTATCTTAGGCCTCATGCACACGACCGGTGTGTGTTCTGCGGTCCACAAATTGTGGATCAGCAAAACAAGGATGGTGTCCGTGTGCGTTCAGCAATCTGCAGAACAGCGCGGACAGACACTGATATAATTGCCTATTCTTCTCCGCAAAACAGACAAGAATAGGACGGGTTATATTTTTTTGTTGCGGACCATGGAACGGCGCTACGGATGCGGACAGCATCTTTTGCGGCCCCAGTGAAGTGAATGCGTCCGCATCCGAGCCGCCAAAACTGCGGCTCAGGATGCGGACCAGAACAACGGTCGTGTCCATGGGGCCTTACTGACGAGAATGTGGCTGAAATAAGTGTTTATGACCTCTTAGCGGTTAATTAGATGATCGGCACAAAGTGAAAGTATCAGTCACACAGCTCGAAAAACAGTCAACCCTTTGTGACAGAACAGCTCAATATTTTTAATAAAGGTCAATTGAAAAAAAAAACATTTTTTGCCCAAAAATTTGTCAAATGCAATCATAAAAAAAATGGCCTCCGAAGGTGTATATAGCCAAGTAATGCAGGGATCTCAACTCTCCCGGAGGTTCAGGGAGTCTCCCGCTATTAGGGTCCATTCACACGTCCATTGTTTCTTTCCTGATCTGTTCCGTTTTTTGCGGAACAGATCTGGACCAGTTCTGTACCCATTCATTTTCAATGGGTCCTGAAAAAATAATCGGACAGCTCAATGTCTGATTTTTTTTCAGGACCCATTGAAAATGAATGGGTACAGAACTGGTCCAGATCTGTTCCGCAAAAAACTGAACAGATCAGGAAAGAAACAACGGACGTGTGAATGGACCCTTAGATAGCGGCTCCCTGACACCCGCATGTGAAACAATATCTCCCGCAAAGGTTTATCTCAGTCAGATAGCAGAGCAGAGAGATAAGAGAAGTGACAGGACAGAGTTTAGTATACAGGTTGAATTAACCCTTTAGGGTCAAATTGGCTTCTCAAGGAGATATATATGTTAAAGGCATCCCTTCTGTCTCATTCAGTAGTTATAGAACTATTGAGAGATGCATTTTAAAAAAAATACATTTACACATTTAACCCTCCATTTTAATTATATTATTTACCCCAGTGTTAAATTCACACCCCCTGGATGCTTTAATCATATATATATAAATATGATAATTTGGGGCAGGGTAATGAGCCCGGTCCTCCACACCATAGAGCAAAGTGTGCAGATACTGCATATGTTTGGAAAATGTAATAAAAAGTTTGTGGAAAAAAAAATAAAAGAAAACCTCCCTGAAATGAGTTTTTGCAGGTTGGGATGTCTGAGTAATGTCACACAACCCGGCGGCGTTCAGTCAATGCCCCGCATCCTTGAAGGGACATGTGACATTTTGTGGGGACGCTGCGGTATAGCAGATGTCTTTAGATGGTTTTTATAATGTATTTTTTTTATTTTTTTTGTAGCTGGAGGGACAGGACAGAGACCTCACAGGCTCTTCTATAATAAGCTTGTGTGTGGACTGACTCTGAGGCCTTGTATCCCACAAGTATGAAGTGGGTCAGGATTAAAGGGGTGCTCCAGCCAAGACATTTACCACCAGTTCAATGTACAGGTGATGACGTTTACATTGGCGGGGAGGGCGCACCCACTAGAATGCTATATATATGCCCCAGGCTTACAGCAGAATCAGCCGTATACACAAGGCTACATTCAAAGCCTGTCCTGTGGATGGTTGGTAGTGGTTTTGGGCAGGAGACCCCTTTAACACCCACGTCAGTCTCCATTCCACCTGTAATAGACCAGTATCTCCACCACACAAGGCTCTGAGGACATATCACCACTACTCAGGAACACAACCGCCACTGCGTTTCCTCAGCCCTTACCACGGGGTTTGGATTGCCAGCGTAAGCCATGGCTGAAGGCCCGGGCAGAGCCCTCCACCGCTCTCCCGTCGGGTGTGACCCTCCCGCAGCTCCTCTCAGCCGCTGCAATCACCCGAGGAGCGTTCGCTCACGTGATTGGCTGGGCGATGTCACATGACCGTCCATCATCCGCACCTGCCGGCGCCGTAATCAGAGAGGGCGGTGGGTACAGCGCCATCTAGTGCTCGCCGCTCAGCAGTATAGAGACAGCTGTGTGTAGGCGGCCATGTTTGGAGGCCTAGGCGGGAGTATAGAGACAAATAATGGCAGTGCAGTCCATGGGATCCCACTGGAAAAACTAAAGCTGGAGTCTGATTCATTGAGTATTGGACCTAGTGCTTTAAATACATGGGACTCTGCATCACTTTCCTTTATTTTTATTTATTTTTTTGATGCACAAACTGCAACTAAATGCAACAGAGCGGCCAGGCCACGCCCACCTGCAGCAGCCAATGGGCACAAGATTTTACCACACAAATTGGTGGGCGGTGGTACTGCGAGCCTTACCCGTAACCCCTTGGAGACCAGTCTGTTGCCTTTTAACGTCAATGTAGCCGCATGAGGGCTTGTTTTTTGCAGGAGGTGTTTTTAATGGTGTCATAGTGGGATACACAAAACATACTGATTAAGGCTAGTTCCAGCGGGTGAACAGCCTGTCGGATCCGTCCTGCCGCTAGTTCACGTGTGCCCCCGGACTGCCACTCCGTCCCCATTGACTATAGTGGGGGCGGTGGCACAGCAGCGCATGGCAAGAGGCAGCCGGACTAAAAGTACTGCCTCACGCCATGCCGCCGCCGGAACTCCGCCCCTGCCCCCATTATAGTCAAGGACGCTATCCGACAGGCTGTTCATCCGCCGGAGTCCGCTGCCGCTAATGTGCAAAGTAGCCTAACTTGTATTAACTCTTTCTGGTGGAGGAGAAAAAACAGCAATGCTGCCAGTGAGCGTTTACATTATAAACTTTACGGCTTTCATTTTTCGGCATAAATAACATGATAACTTTATTCTCTGGGTCAGTGTGATTACAGTGATACCTAATACACATTGGGGGTCATTTATCAAACTGGTGTAAACTAGAACTGGTTTAGTTGCCCATAGCAACCAATCAGATTTCTCCGTTGATTTTGGACAGCTCCTTTGGAAAATGAAAGGTGGAATCTGATTGGTTGCTATGGGCAACTAAGCCAGTTCTAATTTACACCAGTTGGATAAATGACCCCCGTAGTGTTTATTTTACGTTTTGCTACTTTTGCACAAGAAAAGCACTTATCTGTTAAAGTAGAAAATGTTTTTTCATTACCGCATCCCAAGAACCATAACCTTTTTGAATTTTCTTTCTATGGAGCTGTGTGAAAGCTTCATTTTTGCGGGATGACTTGTAGTTTCCATTGGTATCACTTTGGGGTACATAGCACTTTTTGATCGCTTTGTATTTCTTTTTTTGTGACGAGTAAGCAAAAAGCAGACGTTTCGATCGCTTCTAAAATATTTTGCACTATTCCTGTGGTGCGGGGATCATCAACTTTTGGCACTCCAGGTGTGGTGAAACTATCACTCCCAGCAGGCGCACTGGTTTGGCTGTTCTCGGAACTACCGTAGAAGTGAACGGAGTTGTAGTTTCACAACAGCTAGAGTGCCTGAGGTTAGTGACCCCTGCTGTAGTGCAAGGTATTTTAACCCTTTCACTACCAGCGCCGTACATGTACGGCGCTGGAGCGATAGACAAACATTTCCTGTTTTGAGATTTCGCGAAGGTTACGCGCTGACCAGGCGAACGGAGTTGTATGTAGATCGTGACGTCGCAGAGGAGGAGGCGGACTGGAAAACGCAAGGGGAGGTACTGGAAACAAAAGAAGAGGCGGGCTTGGGCTGCTGGAACCGTTAACCACGCCTCTCTGGGCACTTTGAGGCTCATTAGCATGCCAAACAAAGTTCATTTTCTGGCGTTTAAAAACCCTGGCAAAGCTATAGTTTTAATGATGGTACCACAGCTACACCGCATTAGATAACTACAGTGGATGTAGGCTACAGATTCCTACCGTTTTGTGTCTGCAGTTCCTATGCAGACCTTTGTGTCTCCATGGTAACAGGCTGCAAACAAATCCTGTGTAGTGTGATCCTGCAGTCAAACTTCTTAGGCCTCATGCACACGACAGTGAATAATGGCCGTCTAAGTAACGCCCGTCACACGGCCATTTTTAGCACCAATGAAAGTCTATGGGGCTATTTACATGGCTGTTCTTTTAACGGCCAGTGAATAGTGTCCGTCCAAAAAATAGGACGTGTCCTATTTTTGGCTGTTTTCACCGCCAGACGGACCCCATTGAAATCAACGGGACCGTTTTTAACGGCTGATTGACCGGAGTGCACCCGTCTAACGGCTGTTAAAAACGGGTACACTTTATCTATATGGCCATTTAGGGGTTAAAAAAATAAATAAGAAACTCACCTCATCCACTTGCTTGCGCTGCAGCAGTCTCTTCTCTCTTCATTGAGCAGGACCTGCGATATGTGTGGTGACGTAGCCACGTGGGAGCGCTCAGTGACGTCATCGCGCACATCGCAGGTCTTTCGGCAGGTCCTGTTCAGTAAAGAGAGAAGACACTGCTGCAGTGCGAGCAAGTGGATAAGGTGAGGGTTTTTGTGGTTATTTTGGAAAATCAACCCCCCAAAAAAACAGTGTGCCTTTATGGGGGGATTATTTAAGATGGGTATTATTAAAGCTGGGGTAGTAAAAAATAAATAAAAATCATACACTATGGGGGACATTATTTTACCAGGGGACCTACATGGTGGCATTATTAAAGCAGTGGGCAGCAAAAAAATAATAATTCTTTTTGCACACACTGATGCAAAATGGCCATGAAAAACTGACAGTGTGTCCGTTTTTTATGGATGTTTTTTTTCCACTGTTGTGTGCATGTAGCCTAATCGTCTGTCTCCTACGGTACATACTCTATATTTGGTAGGTTAGTAAGAAGTAGGGGGCAGAGAGTGTATGGAAGAGAGTATGATGGTGGCATCAGACTACACAGAGTTTGTTTGCTGTCTGTTACTATGGAGACGCCCAGGACTATATAAAACAATAGGAATTTTTTTATTTTCCCTTCCCCCATGACAGCACCACAGAGAGAGGATCCGCCTCTAGGGACAGGAAACCCGCAGAATAAAAAGGTGGAGCCTCTCTCCCACCTCAGTGTGGTTCCCTGTCCCTGAAGTGGGAGACCTGTAGTTTTCTTTCAGGTTCTTACCCATAGCTTGGAAGTCCCAGAGATGCTCTAAAGGGGTATGTGCCACATACCCACTGGGGTCTATCGCCCATATGTTGGGCTATGCAGGACCCTAGGAGCTGGTGGTGGTCCGGGGCTTACACCTGGCTCTTGCGGCAGGTGTGTGTGTTCGCCCCTCAATGGGAGTAAGGCCACGCTGTAGCACAATGAAATGTAAACAGCCCCATGGGGGGTGTTGTATTCCGCTGCATGCGGCTGGGACCCAGCATGTATGGGTCGTCCGAGCGCCGTTTATGCTTGCATACAGTCCACAGGAGGAAACAGCGCGAGAGGTGGACATCACTTCCGGTAAGGTGTGCGTTCCACGTGACGCACTTCCGGTTTGGAGGCCGGATTTGTGTTCCACATGCGGGGGAAGGGGCAGGTGGAGATGAAAGGGTTAGTGAAATTCACGCTATCTCTATTAACCCTCCTTTTATGTCTATTCTTGAGGGTTATTCTTAGAAGAGACCCGAATTTCTCACCAAAGGTGTAAACGCCAAAAGATTTCAGCATAAAACCGGGGGTCAGAGGTGGATTCTTCAACTGATAGCAAAGAGGAATTGGCAACATACGACTCAGAAAATTCCTCTTCCACGGAAGATGAGATACAGTGTAGACCGTTGTTTCCAGTTAAAGACACTGACAAGTTATTAAAGGCTATTCGTTCCACTCTTGATTATAAATCAGTGGTTAATTCGGTGTTTGAGGGCCTTCAGGAGAAGAGACATAGATGTTTCCCGTTGCATAAAAGTGTGTTAGGCCTCATTGACAGAGAATGGAAGAAACCGGATAAGAAGGCCTTCATTACCAAAGGGTTTAAAAGGAATTATCCCTTTGAGGGAGAACCTTCTTCTTGGGAAAAAGCTCCAAAGATTGACGTCGCCATATCCAAGATCTCAAAAAAGTCTTCTCTCCCCTTTGATGATATGGGATTCCTGAGGGACCCATTAGATAAAAAGGTTGATTCTTGTCTAAAAAGTACCTGGGAGGCTGCGGCCTCCACGTTTAGACCAAATATTGCTGCCACTGTTACAGCCAGATCCATGGGCACCTGGTTTAAGCGGTTGGAATGTCAAATTAGAGAAAAGTGTCCAGGGGAGCAGATTTTAGCCTCTTTACATACTCTTCAGAAGGCTGCTGATTTAATTGTGGATGCCTCTGTGGATTCGGTCAAGCTGGTTGCGTGGGCTTCCGCCTTGTCTAATTCTGCTCGCCGAGCTCTTTGGCTAAAGAATGTGCAGCATTCCTTGTCAGTGTCAGTTTTTGTTTGGTCCAGAGTTAGAGTCCCTCCTAGAAAAGGCTGCGGATAAGAAAAAGAGGTTTCCAGGATTTTCTCCTGGTGCTTCCTCAACCCTCTTTTCTAGATCCAGACGTCCCTTTAGTTTATCAGCTAGATTTCAGAGTAGGGGACAATTTAACGATAAAAAACAGAACCCTAGGGGTCTGGGGGAAAGGGCTTCCTGTTCGGAGGTTCCTCCTCCCAGCCTAAAAAGCCATCTCAGCAATGACGCCAGGAGTTCAGTGGGAGGAAGACTGAAGTCTTTCTATCCCGCATGGGAAAAGGTGGCAGGAGATTGGGTCAAGAAGCTCATAGGGGAAGGTTTAAAGTTAGAATTTTGTACAAGTCCTTCCCAAAAAATTGTAGACACAAAGACTCAGAGTTCTTCAGTTGTGGAGATGGAACTGTTAGAAAAACGGCGTTAATACCAGTCCCAGTGGCAGAATAGGGGAAGGGGTTCTACTCTCCTATGTTTCTAGTAAAAAAAAAAAACAACAACTCCTTTCGCACAATTATAAATCTGAAACAACTAAACAAATACCTTCTCTTCAATAAATTCAAGATGGAGACAGTAAAATCAGCGGTTCATCTTCTGTATCACAGATGTTTTATGGCGGTCCTAGATTTGAAGGACGCGTATTACCATATCCCCATTCATCCTGTGCATCAACAGTTCCTCAGAGTGGCAGTGACTACAGAAGGAAGTATTTGCCACATTCAATTTCAGGCTCTTCCGTTTGGCCTCTCTATGGCCCCCAGAATATTTATAAAGGTAGTAGCAGAAGTGGCCTCGTTTATAAGAAAGGAAAACATCCTATTCCTGCCCTATCTGGATGATTTTCTAATCATAGCAAGCTCTCAGCAGAATTGTGTGATGACAGTTCAGAGGGTGAGGAAAATTTTCGAGGATTTAGGATGGATTATAAATCTCGAAAAGTCCAGAATTGTGCCAGGGACTCGTCAGGTGTTTCTGGGTCTTCTCCTGGATTTGGTGGCGCAGAGAGTCTTTCTGACCGAGGAGAAGATACTACGCGTCCATGCAAAGCTGCAAATGTTGCAATTGGCCCAGAATTTAACGGTCCGGAAAGCTATGTCAATTCTGGGGTCACTAACCTCCTGTATTCCGGCGGTAGAATGGGACCAATTTCATACTCGACAGCTATAGAAAGAAATACTCCTATCACTAAGGAAGACTGGGGGAGCTTTGGACTCAAAGATAGTAATCTCCAAGAAAACATTAGAAGATCTGTCCTGGTGGAAAGACAGCACGAACCTGAGTCAGGGGATTCCTTGGGGTTACCCCGATCCAGCAGTGGTAACAACAGATGCTAGCCCCTGAGGATGGGGAGCTCATTTTTTAGATCAGATGATTCAGGGTCGTGGTCTTCGATGCAGAAAACATTCTCCTCAAACAGGAAGATCTGCTAGCCATGACTGGCTCTAAAGACAGCATTACCCTTTACTCATCTAAAACATGTCAGGATAATGTCGGACAACCAGTCCGCAGTAGCTTACATAAATCATCAAGGGGAGACAAGATCGGTTTTCCTCATGAGGGAAGCAGATCAGTTGTTCCAGTATCTGGAAGGGAAGGTGAGTCATCTTTCTGCACTACACATAAGGGGCCAGGAGAACTCCCAGGCGGATTTCCTGAGTCGTCATCGGCTGAGACATGCATGCACCCTGTGCCAACGTCTTTAACACCAGCATCTTGTACACCTCCATTGATGCATGTGCCCAGCCTTAAAGGAGTTCTCCAGGCTTTTACTATTCAGGACTAGAGATGAGCAAATTTCTTAGGCTACTTTTACACTTGCGGCAGAGTGATCCAGCAAGCAGTTTCATAGCTGGAACTGCCTGCTGGATCAGGCAATCTGCATGCAATCCGTCTCACAAATGCATTGCAAGAACGGATCCATCTCTCAGTTTTTTTCACATTTTTACCGGTCTGTGCATGCGCATACCGGAAGGACAGATCCGGCATTGCAGTATTTTAAATGCCGGATCCGGCACTAATATATTTCAATGTATATTAATACCGGATCCGGCATTCCGGCAACTGATCCGGAATTTTGGACGGAGATAAAACGCAGAATGCTGCAGTATTTCCTCCGTCCAAAACGCCGTTCAGTGAATGAACTGAAGACATCCTGATGCATCCTGAACGGATTGCTCTCCATTCAGAATGCATTAGGATAAAACTGATTTTTTTTCCGTCATTGCCCCTATGACGGAACTCAGTGCTGGAAAAGAAAAACACTAGTGTGAAAGTACTCTTAAAAGTTCGATTCGGCTGATTCGCCGAATTTCACAAAAAAATTTGTGGCGGGTGCAATGACAGGGAGCTGCGATAGCGCCACCCCCGTCATTGTACCCCTCAGATGCCGCGTTCATTAACTATAAAAAATGTTTTTTTGGGCAAACTTACCTTTTCCATTTGCTTGCGACGGGCGTGATGATGTAATCTTGGGCCGCACATGATTTCGGCCGAGATCTTCAAGCAAGATGGAGGATGGTGGCCCGTCGCAAGCAAATGGAGGAGGTAAGTTTGTATTTTATTTGTTTTTTATACTATTTCAGGTTAAATCGATTCGCTGACGCGAAGCACGAGGAAATTCAGCTTCTAGGCGAATCGAATTTATCCTGAAATTCGGATCAAATTCCACTTCGATTCGCTCATCTCTATTCATGACCTAGGTCAGCAATATCAGATTGTCGGAGGTCCGATACCGGGCACCCCCGCCAATCAGCTGTATGGAGGGAAGGCAAGCGCAGTGTGCACGTTCCATCTCCCTTCTCTTCCTGAGGATAGGTCATCAATAATTAAAAGCCCGGAGAACCCCTTTAAGATGCCGTTGTCCTCTTCCACACACCTTCCAACAAAGGCTTTCCAGTCACATAACTGGGTCACCAAGCTGCCTCAAATCAATCAGCAGAAATCCTGACATTGAAATCAATAATGTTTTTTTTTCCTATCACTTCAGTGCATTATATTTGCCCCAGTTTGGCTGACTATGATAAATGACTCCCACTATTTGTCCTCCAGACGCGAGAAGGCTTTCTCACAGTCTGTCTTTGTATCAAGGCAATTTTACTTTTAAATACACTGTCAGTTATTTTCTGTATCACCGAGACCTTTTATTTATGTGCCGTGGAGATTTTGTGCTTTGCTGAAATAGTCTCTCCGAGCGAAAGCCTCTCGGTCCATTATTAAATACGCTATGAAGTTGTTCATTTATCACCTAATAAATTTGAAGAAAGCTTTCTCTTCTCCTTCTATGGGTTCTGAAATGTAGGGAACTCATCTGAGCATCCTTTTATGTCACTTCTCGCTCTATGTTTTGCATTTCGCAGCCGTTTTTACAGGTATGTATATATATATATATATATATATATATATAAAATATATATACTGTACTTGTGGACGCCATCAATATATTCATCTCCCTCTTCTAGGAAGACGTTCCAGAAGATTTGCATGTATTTAACCTCTAGGGTCCTGGATTACTGTTCATCCTAAAGGGAGACAATGATTTAGAGGTCGCCTCTCTGCAAATCCTCGGGAAACAGGGTTCATGCACAAAAGTGGATCCGCAAAATACCTTCCGCAAAATACCTTTCGTGTGCATTCCACATTTTCACACTGCCATCCGTAGAAAGGTTTATTCCCATCTGCAATACGGACAAGAATAGGACATGTGCCACAATTTGCGGAACGCTCACACGGATTTGCAAAAATACGGATGTGTGATTGGTCCCATAAAAAATACGGTCGTCTGCATGAGGCCTTAGGATTTAGTGGCTCCAGTATGATATACAGTAAGTTTGAATTGCAAACTGTGATGCCATGCTTCCAATCCATGAAGCTTGTACAACCGCTTTTAGTGCCACACTAGAAGAGGGGAGTTCTGCAATGGGTCTGAGTATTCAGGTGACCCTGGAAGGCAGTGGTGTGCTAAGGGGGGATGCCAGAGCCCAGAGGTAATGAGATCTTCCATCACTACAGATGGAACGGCTCAGTGCTGGGAGCTGCGGTCCTGTCACTCATCTCACCACGCTCCGTCTCTCCCGCACTGAATGGTGAAGCAGAAAGACTTCTCCCTGCTCCACCATTCAGTCTGCAGGCACAGATCGCGCTGCCGGCCTGTGTGGGAGGAGCCTACAGCCTGGATATCTTCCTAAGCTCCTCCCACACACTACTGCAGAGCGATCTGTGTCTGCAGGGAAGAGAAAGGACTGTGAGCTTCAGGAAGGGGACAAGGTGAGCAGTTACTATGCTTTTTTAACACAGAGGGGGCATAATAGGCATTTCTACTGTGGAGGGGGCACAGAGGGAATTACGACTATGAAGGGGGCACAATGGGCATTGCTACTGTGGAGGGGGCACAATGGGCATTACTACTGTGGAGGGGGCACAATGGGCATTACATAATTGTCACGGCTGAGGATGGGGGAAACCCTCAGCCGTGCGATGTCAGAAGATGTCTGGTCGCTACTAGGCCAGGACGACAGAATTAGGGAGCAGGTCACCTCCTATTGCGTCCCTAACACTCATACTCTGGAACCTGTAGTCCCTACAAGCCCTCAGGGTGGCCCTGAACTAGGAGCAGGGTAAGACGACCTATTCCTCCAAGACATGGAGGAACAGGAGTCTCACTGGCCAAGCAGCAAGGAGAAGGGGAACATGAACAGACCTATAGATATGACAGGTGAACCAAGCAGTTCCACCCTAACCTGCCATAGCCTTGCTAACTGGAACCCGTGCTCAGATACGCTGTCCACACAAACAATAAGGAGACAGAACACACATAAAAACACACAGGAACCAGGACATCCATAGTTGTAATAAAAAAACAAAAGCATAAGACATCAACTTAACATCAGGGATACGGTTTTATGACCGCAAGGGTGGCCCTTACTGGAAGGATGGTAACAGGATACCAGGAGGACGACTCCAGCAACATGCCTGGAGTACCCCTCAAGCTTCTGCAGGAAGCTAAATAGCCCAAGCGGCCACACCCCCACACACACTAGGAAAGGGGTTTAACCCTTCCATCACCAAACCAGGTAAGTGTCACTTAAAGGGGAAGTGTACAGACATCAAACTCCCTTTCACCAAACATAAAAAGTGAACACTAAAACCACTCAGCGAGCGCCTAGCAACCGCTCAGGCCGCTCCACTGCCAACAACCTTATGTTGCCAGTGGCAACCACACGTGAAGCAAGATACAGACCCCACACCTGTGTAAGATAACATAAGACAAACCGCTGACAACAGCATGCGAACCAAGGAGTCACGACCACAACCATGGTCGTGACAATAATGTGGAGGAGGCACAATAGGCATTACTACTGTGGAGGGGGCACAGAGGGCATTACGACCATGAAGGAGGCACAATAGGCATTACAACTGTGGAGGGGCACAATGGGCATTACTACTGTGGAGGGGGCACAATGGGCATTACATAATGTGGAGGAGGCACAATGGGCATTACTACTGTGGAGGGGTCACAGAGGGCATTACGACTATGAAAGAGGCACAATAGGCATTACTACTGTGTAGGGGACACAAAGTGCATTACTACTGTGAAGGGGGCACAATGGGCACTACTACTATGAAGGGGGCACAATGGGGATTACATAATGTGGAGGAGGCACAATAGGCATTACTACTGTGGAGGGGCACAGAGGGCATTATGACTATGAAGGGGGCACAATGGGCATTACTACTGTAAAGGGGGAACAATGGGCATTACTACTGTGGAGGGGACACAATGGGCACTACATAATGTGGAGAAGGCATAATAGGCAATACTACTGTGGAGGGGGCACCATCGGCCTTACTACTGTGAAGGGGGCACAATGGGCATTACTACTGTGGAGGGGACACAATGGGCATTACTACTATGGAGGGGGCATAATGGGCATTACTACTATATAGGGCCCACAATGGACATTACTACTATTAAGGGGGCACAATGGGCATCACATAATGTAGAGGAGGCACAATGGCCATTACTACTGTGGAGGGGACTTAATGGGCATTACTACTATGGTGGGGGCACAATGGGCATTTCTACTATGAAGGGGGCACAGAGGGCATTACTCCTGTAAAGGGGATGGGTATAAATCTTATGGGGGCACAGTGAGAGCATAACTGTTATGAGGGGGGCACAGATAGGGCATTACTACTGTGAAAGGGGCACAGAAAGGGCATAACTACTGTGAAAGGGGCACAGAGAAGGCATAACTACTGTGAGGGGGGCACAATGTGGGAATAACTACTGTGAGGGGGCACATATCTGGACAAAACTACTGTGAAGGTTGTACAATGAGAGCAATACTACTGTTATGGGGTACAATTTTTTTAAGTATTGGGGGGGTGCCAGAGAAAGGATCCGCCCCGGGTGCCAAACCCCCTAGGCACGCCACTGCTGTAAATACTTAGGATATCTCAGGATAGGTCGTCAATATCTGATCAGCTGGATCCGACTCCCGGCACCGCCGCTGATCAGCTGTTTGAAGAGAAAACAGCCCTCTCTGGTATGTCTGTAATCGTATTAACCAGCAGAATAAAAAAAAGTAACGTGTAATTTTTCCCGCACGGTGTACACTGCAATAACAAAACCCAAAAAGCAATGGCGTAATAGCTGCTTTTTCTTTATCCTGCTCCCAAAAAAGCTAAATAAAAAACAAAAAAAGTTGTATGCATGATAATGGCAACTCATTAAATGCCTACATTTTCCCTTATGGTGTTCGGATGTGGTGTTTTATTCAATAAACCATTCTATTAATGTCCCTAGTAGAGATGTCGCAAACATAAAGTTTTCCGTTCACGAACGGCGAACGCGAATTTTAGCAAATGTTCGCCAACGGGCGAACCGCCATAGACTTCAATAGGCAGGCGAATTTTAAAACCCACAGGGACTCTTTCTGGCCACAATAGTGATGGAAAAGTTGTTTCAAGGAGACTGTGGCATGACGGAGGGGGATCCATGGCAAAACTCCCATGGAAAATTACGTAGTTGACGCAGAGTCGGGTTTTAATCCATAAAGGGCATAAATCACCTAACATTCCTAAATTGTTTGGAATAACGTGCTTTAAAACATCCAGTGTGTGTATACGATCAGGTATGATGTTGTATCGATCAGGTAGTGCAAGGGTTACGCCCGCTTCACAGTGACAGACCAAACTATGACAGACCAAACTCCCCGTTTAACACACCGCAATGAACCGCAAACAGTACATTTGCACAACCGCAAACTCCCCATTGGCCCAAGGTTGGATACCAAGCTAGCCATGTCCCATTCCTTGTCCTCACTGACGTTATTGAAGGTCTCTTCCTCCACCCAGCCACGTACAACACCAAGGGTCCCCGAAAGGTGACAACAAGCGCCCTGGGACGCCTGCTGTGGTTGGTCTTCTACCTCCTCCAAGCCACCTTCCTCCTCTGACTCCTCTTCTTCAGACTCCTCTCTCTGCGTTGCCGCAGGTCCAGCAATCGTCGACGACAAGGCTGCTTCTGGTGGTGACCACAACTCTTCCTCTCCATGCTCATCTACGGCCTGATCCAGCACTCTTCGCAGGGCACGCTCCAGAAAAAACACATATGGGATGAGGTCGATGATGTTGCCTTGGGTTTGACTGACCAGGTTTGTCACCTCCGCAAAAGGACGCATGAGCCTACAGCCATTGTGCATGAGCGTTCAGCAACGCGGCCAAAAAATACCCAGCTCCGCAAAGGCTGTCCTCTTTTTTTAAATAAAAAAAAAATCTGTTCTTACCAGTTTAATCTCTGTTTTGTCCCCTATCAGGGGCCGGTGTATGGAATAGATTTTAGGAACCGGGAGATGGAAAAAGATGCTTGGTCGGTCCTCTTACTTCCAATTTGGGGCACTGCGCGTGCGCCGTGCAATGTACTGTGCAATCCTAATATGAGTGGTATGTTAACTAGTACTATTCCTATCAGTTTAATCCCTGTTACGTCCCCTATCAGGGGCCGGTCTATGGAATAGATTTTAGGAACCGGGAGATGGAAAAAGATGCTTGGTTGGTCCTCCTACTTCCAATTTTGGGCACTGCGCGTGCGCTGTGCAATGTACTGTGCCACCAGATTTAAGTGGTGTGTTAAGTAGTACTATTCCTATCAGTTACTACCTATCAGGGGACGTGTATCGAATAGATTGTAGACAACCGCAAAGAGTTGTCAATAGTTGACACACTCATGACATAAATTTTATTCCTCTATGCGTCAATCTTGGTGTAGTGATGACTGTGCTTGTGCGCGCGTTTGGGAGATTGCAGGCGATGGCGGTTTTTCAAAGCCTATGGTCGAGGTAGTTCAGTGACAGTTAAATGAATGCCATTGCCAACACACTCATAGAGGTGGTCGCTTCATTGTGATACGCAAGCCCCTTCACCACAACAAGGTAACGATCACGAAGGGGAATTGACACATGTATGTGCCTTTTCTTTTGTTTTGTTTTTGCAGCCACAGTGCAGCACCAGAGGCCAGAAAAATTAGGCATGTACACATGCCTGAAAAATTAGGTATTGTTGCAGCCGCTGATGTTTTCCAGGCAGAAAGTGCCCTAAAACATTGCAGCTTGAACCCTAGTTGATGGCGGAGAAGTCATGCAAGTCATCCGGCATGCAGAGATAAAATACAGCAGCGTGTGGACCATTTTTAGCCCAAGGCAGCTCATTTCAGTCATCAGGCCTTTTTTAGTTAAATGTATCACCCACTGTCAGTCCCTTCGGGATCCATGCCTCATTCATCTTAATAAAGGTGAGGTAATCTAGACTTTTTTTACATAGGCGACTTCTCTTCTCAGTGACAATACCTCCTGCTGCGCTGAAGGTCCTTTCTGACAGGACACTTGAAGCGGGGCAGGCCAGAAGTTCTATCGCAAACTGGGATAGTTCAGGCCACAGGTCAAGCCTGCACACCCAGTAGTCAAGGGGTTCATCGCTCCTCAGAGTGTCGATATCTGCAGTTAAGGCGAGGTAGTCTGCTACCTGTTGGTCGAGTCGTTCTCTGAGGGTGGACCCCGAAGGGCTATGGCGATGCGTAGGACTTAAAGCTGCGCATGTCCTCCATCAACAACACGTCTGTAAAGCGTCCTGTCCTTGCCGGCGTGGTCGTGGTAGGAGGAGGATTACTTTCACCTCTTGCCCTGTTAGATTCCCGTTGTGCTGTGACATCACTCTTATACACTGTGTAAAGCATATACTTGTTTTGGAACTGCTGCATCCTTTCCGACTTCCGGTAATTCGGTAACATTTTAGGTACTTTCTGCTTATACCGGGGGTCTAGTAGCTTGGCCACCCAGTACAGGTCATTCCCCCTCTAGCCTTTTTATACGAGGGTCTCTCAACAGACATGACAGCATGAAAGACCCCATTTGCACAAGGTTGGATGCCGAGCTACTCATGTCCCGTTCCTCGTCCTCACTGATCTTACTGAACGTCTGTTCTTCCCCCCAGCCACGTACAACACCATGGGTACCAGATAGGTGACAACGAGCACCCTGGGATGCCTGCTGTGGTTGGTCTTCCTCCTCCTCAAAGCCACATTCCTCCTCTTCCTCAGACTCCTCTTGCAGCGTTGCCGCAGGTCCAGCAAGCGATGCTGATAAGGCTGTTTCTGGTGGTGATGGTGACCACAACTCTTCCTCTTCCTCTTCACGTTCATCTACGGTTTGATCCAGCACTCTTCGCAGGGCACGCTCCAGGAAGAAAACAAATGGGATGATGTCGCTGATGGTGCCTTCGGTGCGACTGACTAGGTTTGTCACCTCCTCAAAAGGACGCATGAGACTACAGGCATTGTGCATGAACGTCCAGTAACGTGGCAAAAAAATACCCAGCTCCGCAGAGGCTGTCCTAGCACCCCGGTCATACAAATACTCATTGACGGCTTTTTCTTGTTGGAGCAGGCGGTTGAACATTAGGAGTGTTGAATTCCAATGTGTCGGGCTGTCGCAAATCAAGCGCATCACTGGCATGTTGTTTCGCCGCTGAATATCTGAAAAGTGCGCCATGGCCGTGTAGGAACGCCTGAAATGGCCACACACCTTCCTGGCCTGCTTGAGGACGTCCTGTAAACCTGGGTACTTATGCACAAAGCGTTGTACGATCAGATTACACACATGTGCCATGCACGGCACATGTGTCAACTTGCCTAAATTAAATGCCGCCAACAAATTGCTTCCGTTGTCACACACTACTTTGCCGATCTCCAGTTTGTGCAGAGTCAGCCACTGATCCACCTGTGCGTTCAGGGCGGACAGCAGTGCTGGTCCGGTGTGACTCTCTGCTTTCAGGCAAGTCAACCCCAAGACGGCGTGACACTGTCGTATCCGGGATGTGGAATAGCCCCTGGGGAGCTGGGGGGGTGCAGTTGATGTGGACCAAGACGCAGCAGCAGAAGATGACTCAGCCGAGGAGGTTAGCAAAGAGGATGGAGTAGATGAGGTGGCAGCAGGCCTGCCTGCAAGTCGTGGCGGTGTCACCAACTCCTCTGCAGAGCCATGCATTCCATGCTTGGCAGCCGTCAGCAGGTTTACCCAATGCGCAGTGTACGTGATATACAGTACCTGCCCTGACCGTGCTTTGCAGACCAGGTATCAGTGGTCAGATGGACCCTTGCCCCAACACTGTGTGCCAGACATGCCATGACTTCCTTTTCCACAATAGAGTACAGGTTGGGGATTGCCTTTTGTGAAAAGAAATTTCGGCCGGGTACCTTCCACTGCGGTGTCCCAATAGCTACAAATTTTTTGAAGGCCTCAGACTCCACCAGCTTATATGGTAAAAGCTGGCGGGCTAAGAATTCCGACAAGCCAGCTGTCAGACGCCGGGCAAGGGGGTGACTCTGTGACATTTGCTTCTTACGCTCAAACATGTCCTTGACAGACACCTGACTGTGGGCAGATGAGCAGGAACTGCTCAAGGCAAGAGGTGGAGTGGCGGGTGGTTGAGAGGGAGCAAGGAGGACAGCAGTGGTTGACGTGGCTGAAGATGCTGGACCAGGAGGAGGATGGTGGCTTTGAGTTTGTGTGCTGCTTGTACTTGTCATCAGGTGTTGATCCCATAGGCGTTGTGTGAGATCATGTGCCTTCGCAAAGCAGTTGTACCTAGGTGGGTGTTGGACTTCCCACGACTCCGTTTCTTTTTGCACAGGTTGCAAATGGCATCGCTGTTATCAGAGGCAGACACACAAAAAAAATGCCACACTGCTGAGCTTTGCAATAACGGCATTCTGGTGGTGGCAACAGCATGCGTTGATTGGCGTGCTGTCTGGCTGACCCCGGGTGCAGATACATGCTGTCTGACTGTGCCACTAGCTCCTTGCGACGACCTCCCCCTGCTTCCAACTCGTCTCCTCCTCCTCTCTGTCTCCCCATCTGAACTTTCCCCCTGTTCTTCTTCTCTTCAAGCGGGCACCCACGTGACATCCACGGACACATCGTCATCATCAACCACTTCACTTGTATCTGACAACTCAGCAAAGGAAGCAGCAGTGGGTACAACATCATCATCATCATCACACTGTACGTCCATGTGTGTAATGCTGCCTGACTGAGACATATCCCTGTTATCTACATCCTCTGGCAATAATGGTTGCGCATCACTCATTTCTTCCAACTGATGTGTAAATAACTCCTCCGACAGATCAAGTGAAGCAGCTGTGGTGCTAGTGTTGGTGGTGACGGCAGGCGGGCGAGTGGTAACTTGAGAGGTGCACGAAGCTGAGCTGGAGGAGGATGGTGCGTCAAGGTTCCGAGCGGAAGCTGAAGAAGATTGGGTTTCCTGTGTTAGCCAGTCAACTATGTCCTCAGAACTTTTCGAGTTCAGGGTATGTGGCCTCTGAACACTGGGCACTATTCTAGGGCCAATGGAAATCACAGCTGACGCTGTAGGCCTGTCACACACGCTTGCAGCCAAGTAACTGCAATTATATTACAGTCAAAATTGCAGTTTTTTTTTAAATGTAATCTACTGTGACACCAGATATGAAGGGTGGCACTGTGCACTGGCAGTAGTTGTCACAGTACACGCTGTGTGCACTGGTAGTAGTTGGCACAGTACACGCTGACGCTGTAGGCCTGACACACACGCTTGGAGCCAAGTAACTGCAATTATATTACAGTCAAAATTGCATTTTTTTTTTTAATGTAATCTACTGTGACACCAGATATGAGTGGCACTGGTGGCACTGTGCACTGGCAGTAGTTGGCACAGTACACGCTGACGCTAAAGGCCTGACACACACGGTTGCAGGCAACTAACTGCAATTATATTACAGTCAAAAAAGTTCTGCCCTAACCCCTGAAGACGCAGGTACACGGCGAAACATGTCGGGGGGCAGCGTGGATCTCACGTTTTAATACAGTACAGTTCCGCAACCAACATACATAGGGGCAGGGCTTTTTTTCTGGTGGAACGCACCGGAACGGCGGTCTGCCGCCTTTTGACATCGCAGCCTGCCATGCTCCAGCATCGCAGGCTGCGATGTATCAGCGGGGAGGGACTGGGAGGAAGAGCTGGGGGCCGGTGCGTTCACTGTGCTCCGGCCCCACCGCTCCAGTACAGTTATAAAATGTGTAATTCAATTAATAATGATTCATGCTGCCCCCTCTGTAGTATAACATTCAATATATCCTACTCACAGGGCTACTGTTATATCGTAATGCAGGCTGGTCTACTTTATGTTATGGGGTGGGGGGTCTGTGGATGGCACTGTTAAGGGGTGGGGGGGGGGTCTGTGGATGGCACTGTTATGGGGTGGGGGGGTCTGGGGATGGCACTGTTATAGGATGGGGGATCTGTGGATGCAGACACAGATCCCCTATAACAGTGCCATCCACAGATCCTCCACCCCATAACAGTGCCATCCCCAGATCCCCCATTAACAGTGCCATCCCCATCTGGGGGGTTTCTTTGCTGGGCTGGACTTTTATAGCCCCCCCCAAATTTTACTTGCATCCCTGTTCTCTAAAGGGGCGGTTTTAGGGGGGCGGTCCTAGGGGTGGGTAGGGGCATGGCCAGGGGAGGGGGGGTGAGTTCCACCACCTTTTCTCTGAGAAAAAAAGCCCTGCATAGGGGACAATTGATACATTGTGCCAATACTCTACTGGCAGCGCGCAGCCAGAAAGGCAACAATGTATTATCCTAGATAGGTGATCACCAATAGGAAAAATAGATACAATATCTAGTTGGTGGATACGTACTGGCAATTTTAATATATTCCATAGATGTATATTATAAGTATTACCAATTAAAGGTTAAGTTCTAGGATATAGGAGGTGTAGGATTAATAGGTGTAAGGTAGTCCTAGGGACATTAATAGAATGGTTTAATGGCAACTCATGTGACAAAAAACAAGCCCTCGCACAGCTCCATCAAGAGAAAGGTGGCTCCCATAAACCAATCCATCAAAATCTGTGCTGCAAATACCAAAAGCTGGTCTGAACCCTGCAGCGTGCCCAAACAGCATTTTACATCCACATTTATTGCATTTCTATACCCAGTATAACCCACCTAACAATCTAAGGGGTGTGGTGTGTATCAGATGGCACTAGCTGGGCAAATCTATGGAAAACTTGCAATTTTAGTTTTGCATGGACCCCTGCTCATTAATTTCCGTAAAATACCTGTGCTGTGAAAATACCCACTCATGGACAGGGTTTCCAAAATGTGGTCATTTCTGATGGTTTCATTTATTATTTCTCCCCAGGGCCTCTGCAGTTATAAATCACCACGTTGAGCCTCAAAATGTGTTGCTAAAACCAGGAAGCACAGCATAATAACAGGATTTAGTTTTCACCCTGGCACACAAAGGGCACAATATATTGGGCACTAAAATCTGTTAAAAAAATTGCTATATCCACTTTGCTCCATCTGCTGTGAATTAATTTTTGCAAAACTCCTGTGGGCTGTATTTATTATTATCACTGTGTGATTAATATATTTCTAATTATGGTTTTATCACATTTTTATATTTACTATGTGTGTTCATTATGCAATTCATTATTGTGTACTTTGGGGGACATTTACTAAGACCAGCGATTTAGTCGTCGATGTTAGTCTATGTCCGCTGGCACTTGATGCACCTAAGTTATGTAGAGACACTGGCTGGCCGAGCGACTTGCCTAAATCTATGCCAGCTCCCTTAGGTCATAGTCTACGCCAAAAACAGGCATAGAAAATGTTAAATTGTTTTTTATTGTTTGAGTCTATTCACATTGATTGCGGTTATTGCACGTTTCACTGGCACTGCACACTTTTGCACTTTTCATTGTAGGTTTCAGGCTATCATTTAGGTTATATTGTATTATGTTATTATATTAATCAACTTAATTGTATTCAATATGCTGGAAAGTGCCAGAGCACCGCCAGGCCCCATTGCCTATAATGGAACCTAGCGAGTTTCCGGCTTTAGTATCGAGATTTGGCCAGACAAATACCATTGCAAGGGGTATTATTAGCATCATCCCCTGCAGTGCCCTCAGTACACCCCCGCAGTGCCCCTAGTATTGATAATGGCCCTCCTGTAGTGCCCCCAGTGTCTATAAGGCCCCCCACAGTGCCTCCTGTGTATAAAATACCCCACAATAGTTCCCCCCTGTATATATAATGCCCCCCAATAGTGTTCCCTTAGTAGTAAAAGGCCCTCAATCGTGCCCCCAGTATAAATAAGCCCCCTTCCATAGCAGCACCAATTTTACCAGGTATGAAAGACTGTGTGATGGCTGTTGTAAAACTGAAATTCAGATAGTCTGCAGCTAGGTTGAAATTTAACCCTGTAGGACAAACACTGCTGAAAATTTGTAATAACGACCAAATGAAAAAATTATTATGAACCCAAAATGAGTAAATTGCAATTTAAAAAATGGTCACCAACGTTGTTCATACACTTTAAGTCCTTGGTTTTACGGTTTATTTCTATTCAATGCCTTATTATTTCCTGGTCACACATGCACAGTTACACTGGCAACTTCATGGCTGCACTCTCCAGTTTTTTATTTTGGCACCACGGTACTTGCGAAGTAGTACAGATGGACTGCATTCAACCTGATGATATTGGCTCACATGGCCACACCTTGAAGAAGTGTTGGGTGGGCGGTACGTACAGATGCACCGCAAAACCTGGAGTATTATACCAGAAATAAGAGGGGCCAATGGAAAAATCACCTTTTAGAAAAAGTAAGATTTTTCACACACACCTAAAAAAAGTGTAACAAATATGCGGCTAATTAAATGGTCCCTCCATGTCCATCTACTTTGGGCAATTGTAGATACCTGAACTGGGAGATACATATCTCATGCGGTACAAACATTTTAATGGTAAATAAAATTAAAAAAAGAGAAAGGTATTACATGTAGTACTGTGCAAACATTCAGGCAGGTGTTGAAAAATTGCTGTAATATTAAGAATGCGTTGAAAAATAGAAGGGTTAATACTTTATTTCTATCAATTAACAAAATGCAATATGAATGAACAAAAGAGAGATCAAAATCCAATCAATATTTGGCGTGACCGCCCTTTACCTTCAAAACACTATCAGTTATTTTAGGTAATCTTGTACACAGTTTTTGAAGGAGCTTTGCAGGGAGGTTGTTCCAAACTTCTTGAAGAACTAGATCTTCTTAGGATGTAGGCTTGCTCAAATCCTTTTGTCTCTTCATCTAATCGATGAGATCAGGGCTCGATGACATTGAGATCAGGGCTCTGTGGAGGACATAATATTATCACTTCCAGGACTCCTTGTTCTTCTTTGCGCTAATGATCGTTCTTAATGACATTGGCTTTATGTTTGGAGTCGATGTCCTACTGCAGAATAAATTTGGATCTAGTCAGACGCCTCCCTGATGGTATTGCATGGTGAATAAGTGTCTGCCTGCATTGAGGATACCATCCAATCCTAACCAAATCTCTAACTCTGTTTGCTGAAATACAGCCTCAAACTTACAAGGAACTTGTGGAGGAGATCTCCTTCACTGACAAGCAGAAGATTGCTGGGAAGGAACTCTCAACTGAGCAGTGTAAATGGGCCTTTAGTCATAGAAAGGAACACATATAAGATCAGCAAGGAAATTGATGTACAATGATCAAGTCTTAATGACAGATATTACAATTTGCATATATGAGGGAAAATCACAGTGAACAGATGCAATAAAAAGACTTGTCAAGAATAACTATAATGGAAAAAAACTGAAGAAAAGCCAGCAAAACAGTGATGGATGTAGAAGGTCAAAAACAACCTCAAGAACATTGGCATCTGGGGGTTGGAGGATGAAGGCAAAGGAGAAAGATGAATGACATCTATAGCTCGGGGGAGATTACAAAATCTGTAGGTAAGACAGAGGTGCTATTTAGAACTCGTACACACAAGTATCTGACAGCTCAATGAGGTAACAGATCCCAGGAGAACAGAGAACTGTAGCAGTAATGTTGTAGTACAGCTTTTCTCAGCCATGTGTCCCCTAGCCATAGGAGTTACATTAAAGTACTCCCAAAGCTACGATCATACACGTATTAGGCTGTGTTCACATCAGGTGAGAACATTATCGGGCAGGAAAACTGTCGGAATGAAAGATGTTTTTTGTAGTCCATAGTAACCTATCACAGGGCAGCTTTTATTTTTCAAGAACGCTATAGAAAATGAAAAATGTGCTTGATTGGTTGCCACAGTCACAAAAAAAGGTTTTATTTTAGACGGTTTTCATACATTTCCCCCAATTTTCCACATATGCATCAGGAAAGCACCTGGGCTGTATAATGAATGTATACTAATGACTTATTTGACCTAAACCAGGCAACTGTGCATCACCATACCCTTACCTTCATACAAAGGCATCCACATGGGAGATTTATCAAACTGGTCTAAAGTAGAACTGGCTTAGCTGCTCATAGAAACCAATCAAATTCCGCTTTTCATTTATCAAAAAGTTGCTGTCCAAAACGAAAGGTGGAATCTGATTGGTTGCTATGGTCAACTCAGCCAGTTTTACCAGTTACCAGTTTGGTAAATGACCCCCATAGTGCTTTTTATGTTTTCTCACAGTAGAACTCTATAGTCCATTCTGTACACTCTTGGTACAAAGGGTATGAAACCTACAACACAACATCATTGATGCTCACGTCACCGGTTCCAACTCCGGTTCCAGCATCTGGTGCCGCCTCCTCTGATGCTCCTGATTCCAACTTCAGTTGTGGCCCTGCTATATCAAACCCCAGCTCTTCTGGTCTGCCAAGAAAAGTAGCCCCCAAAGATAACATCAAGCCTGGTGGCCTATTTATGGGGAAGATTGCTACCATGCCTTGCCTGCTGATTTATTTTCTTACCTTTTCCTGACTCTTGTGGTATAGATCATGATTTTAACTCCTGGTTAACCCTGACCTTGGATGCAGTGGCGACTCTAGGAACAATATATAGGGGGGGCACAAAGATACCACAGTCAAAAATGGGGGGGCAAAAACAAAATAAGTATATAGAAATAAGATTACAAAATACTAGAGAGTTGCGGTATGCAGGGATACATTTATAATAAAACAATTTACTTACAAAAGAAGCTATTCAGTCGTCTGCTGTGCCTCCTCTGCTTGCTTCCGCGGATTCTTTCCCCTTCTTTCTGTCTCTCGTCAGTGCACAGGCGCACTGTTATGGTGGATCTGTGGAAGACACACTGTTATGGGGGCATCTGTGGATGACACATTATGCCTCTCATTAGCCCTCATTATGCCTCTCATTAGCCCCCATATCAGCCCTTATGCCTCATTAGCCCCCATTATTCTTCATATTAGCCCCATTATGCCTCATTAGCCCACATTATGCCTCATTAGCCCACATTATGCCTCTAATTAGCCCCCATTATGCCTCTTATTAGCCCCCATATGCCTCCTATTAGCCCCCATATGCCTCCTATTAGCCCCCATATGCCCCCAATTAGCCCCCATATGCCTCCAATTAACCCCATATGCCTCCAATTAGCCCCATAGACCCCATATGCCTCCAATTAGCCCCCATATGGCTCCAATTAGCCCCCAATTAGCCCCCATATGCCTCCTATTAGCCCCCAATTAGCCCCCATATGCCTCCAATTAGCCCCTATATGCCTCCAATTAGCCCCCATATGCCTCCAATTAGCCCCCATATGCCTCCAATTAGCCCCCATATGCCTCCAATTAGCCCCCATATGCCTCCTATTAGCCCCCATATGCCTCCTATTAGCCCCCATATGCCTCATATTAGCCCCCATATGCCTCATATTAGCCCCCATATGCCTCATATTAGCCCCCATATGCCTCCAATTAACCCCCATATGCCTCCAATTAGCCCCATAGACCCCATATGCCTCCAATTAGCCCCCATATGCCTCCAATTAGCCACCAATTAGCCCCCATATGCCTCCTATTAGCCCCCAATTAGCCCCTATATGCCTCCAATTAGCCCCTATATGCCTCCAATTAGCCCCCATATGCCTCCAATTAGCCCCATAGACCCCATATGCCTCCAATTAGCCCCCATATGCCTCCTATTAGCCCCCATATGCCTCCTATTAGCCCCATATGCCTCCTTTTAGCCCCCAAATATGCCTCCTATTAGCCCCCAAATATGCCTCCTATTAGCCCCCAAATATGCCTCCAAATGCCCCCATATGCCTCCAATTAGCCCCCAAATATGCTTCCAATTAGCCCCCAAATATGCCTCCAATTAGCCCCATATGCGTCTAAATGCCCCCATATGCCTCCTATTAGCCCCATATGCCTCCTATTAGCCCCCATAATGCCCCCAGCAGCCACATTTTTTATAAAATAAAATAAAAAAACACTTACCTCTCCTGCTCCTGGACGGACGCCGCCTGCCATTTTCTCCCTCCTCAGTCGACTGTGCTCTAAACTGGCGCGCACAGCGTGAGGTCACAGAGCGACCTCACGCTGTGCGCAGCCCTGCACAGCCGACAGCCGAGGACCAGGAAGTGGTGAGTACAGAGCGTTCACCACTTCCTGGTTCTTCGGTACTAATGAGCGCTTCCATAATGGAAGCGCTCATTAGTATTCACTCAGGGGAATCAGCGGGGGGGCACCCGGGGGGGCAAGGAACAACATAGGGGGGGCAATTGCCCCCCCCTCGCCCCCCTCTAGCGACGCCACTACTTGGATGTGGCTCCAGTCTGGTTCTTTGGATTGCTCATCAGGTACCTGTTTTTTCTACTCTTAGACTTGACCTTCCTGACAATGCTCGTCTTGTCCTCTTGCCTGTTGCGTCCTGACTGCTCTCCTAGTGATGACCCTTGGCTATGTTCATGACTATACTACTGTTTCATCAGCACTACTGCCACCAATCTGTGTTCTGAGAACCATGACCTGGGGATCTTCCTGCAGCAATGTCCACACCTCCTTGTGGGCATTAAAGGGGTTATGCCATGATTGATGTAAAAAATGAAATCAGACATCATATAGTACATAACAATACCTCACTAACAACCTAGAACCAGCCCTGTACTGCTCGTGGGTCCAGAGATCTCCACATTCACTCCTGTAATTGCTCTGCTAGATTATCTTCAGCCTGGCAGCTCTGGGAGAGTCTCCTTTCTGATGCAGCTTCCTCTCTGTAACTGCAACAGCTTCTAACAGAACATAAGGATAACGGTAGTTGAAGATTTAAACTGACCACATTCAACCTGCTCAGTGAGATGGACAAAAAAAGGACAAGAACAAACAGCAGGTGGCACTGTACAGATACATTTTATTGAATGGCTCACTGGCTATGCACAATTTTTAATTACATGCAATTACACATGTATTCAGGATCCAGGTGTTGGTTTGAAAAACGAAGAATATGTTTTGTGACAAAACCCCTTTAAGGGCAAAGACCAAAGGATCCTTAGATTCCACAACCCAGTCTCGCCCACATCTAGTCTACATCTCTGGTACATGACTATAACATCCCTTTTCTTATAGTTATCACATACCCTTTGCTATAATTGCATTCACCATTATCCTTTAACATTTTCTGCTTTCCCTGCTTATCATAATCTCTTATTTTTCAGTTGTTACCAGCCTGAGGCCAAGAAAGAAATCCATTACGTAATTTTACATTCTGAATAATCAAATGGTATTTTAGAGCTGCAAAAAAAATTGTTATTCTTTCTAACGAGATCCACCCTTAATATTAAAAGCTCAATTTCCGAGGGTATGCCCTCCTGATGTATCTCCATGCTTCAATGTCAGTATATACCGCCTGGGGTCAAGAGAAAGGACAGGAGTACAAGAGCCTCTGGGTGGCTGGAAAAGGGCAATGGACGGAAAGATAAGTAATGAGATCAGTTAGTAGGTGAGACTTTTGACATGTCACATTGTTAAGCAGACGTTATATATTGCTCTTATCATTGTTTCCCTGTTTGCCGAGTGTCATCGCTCATATCCCATGTCAGCACATACATTTTCTGTTCTTCTATTAATGTGATATGCCACATACTTAGTAATCAGAGACCGATGCAAATCTCAGGGTAATACATTTATATTAATATGAAGGGTATGGAAATTGAGAACATTTTCATATACATATAGAGGCGGCATAAACGATTTAAAGAGCTTCTCGGCAAAAAATAAATAGAAATCAAAGGAAAATAAGATTTAGAATAATACGTTCAAAACACGTGGCCGAGTAAATCCGAACGGCGGGTGTAATTACAATCTGCAGGATCCAACAAGAGAAGAAATATAATTTGTCTCAGCTGATTACAGGAAAATTACATTCCCTGAGCTCATATGCTGATATCTCCAAGTGACAAGTATTTCCTGCTGCAATGCAATTATTACTGCCCCTAGATGGGAAAGAGTTAAGAAGCAATCATGACACTTACACTCTAATACCAGAGTAGTACCATGTCACCTTGGAAACTAGCCGCTGGCTTCGTGCATTGGCGGTTTCTGCATAAAAGACATTACTTTTTATTTTTATGAATGTCACACTTACAGTATACAGATTCATGAAACTAAGTGTACTGTATGTTTGTAGGAAACGCCATCTTTAATATATAAATTATTATATATTAAGTCTTAAGACACAACTGCCCATAAAACGCACTTAAGTTTTAGAGGAGGAAAAAAATATATATATATATATATACAGTATACAGTACAGACCAAAAGTTTGGACACACCTTCTCATTCAAAGAGTTTTCTTTATTTTCATGACTATGAAAATTGTAGATTCACACTGAAGGCATCAAAACTATGAATTAACACATGTGGAATTATATACATAACAAAAAAGTGTGAAACAACTGAAAATAGGTCATATTATAGGTTCTTCAAAGTAGCCACCTTTTGCTTTGATTACTGCTTTGCACACTCTTGGCATTCTCTTGATGAGCTTCAAGAGGTAGTCACCTGAAATGGTTTTCACTTCACAGGTGTGCCCTGTCAGGTTTAATAAGTGGGATTTCTTGCCTTATAAATGGGGTTGGGACCATCAGTGGCCATCAAACGAGTGGCCATCATTACTTTAAGAAATGAAGGTCAGTCAGTCCGAAAAATTGGGAAAACTTTGAAAGTGTCCCCAAGTGCAGTCACAAAAAACATCAAGCGCTACAAAGAAACTGGCTCACATGCGGACCGCCCCAGGAAAGGAAGACCAAGAGTCACCTCTGCTGCGGAGGATAAGTTCATTCGAGTCACCAGCCTCAGAAATCGCAGGTTAACAGCAGCTCAGATTAGAGACCAGGTCAATGCCACACATAGTTCTAGCAGCAGACACATCTCTAGAACAACTGTTAAGAGGAGACTGTGTGAATCAGGTCTTCATGGTAGAATATCTGCTAGGAAACCACTGCTAAGGACAGGCAACAAGCAGAAGAGACTTGTGTGGGCTAAAGAACACAAGGAATGGACATTAGACCAGTGTAAATCTGTGCTTTGGTCTGATGAGTCAAAATTTGAGATCTTTGGTTCCAACCACCGTGTCTTTGTGCGACGCAGAAAAGGTGAACGGATGGACTCTACATGCCTGGTTCCCACCGTGAAGCATGGAGGAGGAGGTGTGATGGTGTGGGGGTGCTTTGCTGATGACACTGTTGGGGATTTATTCAAAATTGAAGGCATACTGAACCAGCATGGCTACCACAGCATCTTGCAGCGGCATGCTATTACATCCGGTTTGCGTTTAGTTGGACCATCATTTATTTTTCAACAGGACAATGACCCCAAACACACCTCCAGGCTGTGTAAGGGCTATTTGACCATGAAGGAGAGTGATGGGGTGCTGCGCCAGATGACCTGGCCTCCACAGTCACCGGACCTGAATCCAATAGAGATGGTTTGGGATGAGCTGGACCACAGAGTGAAGGCAAAAAGACCAACAAGTGCTAAGCATCTCCGGGAACTCCTTCAAGACTGTTGGAAGACCATTTCAGGTGACTACCTCTTGAAGCTCATCAAGAGAATGCCAAGAGTGTGCAAAGCAGTAATCAAAGCAAAAGGTGGCTACTTTGAAGAACCTAGAATATGACATATTTTCAGTTGTTTCACACTTTTTTGTTATGTATATAATTCCACATGTGTTAATTGCTAGTTTTGATGCCTTCAGTGTGAATCTACAATTTTCATAGTCATGAAAATAAAGAAAACTCTTTGAATGAGAAGGTGTGTCCAAACTTTTGGTCTGTACTGTATATATATTTTTTATTATTTTTTGAGATAGGACCCTCAATGTTAATCAGTCCTCAGATCAGACCCTGAATGTTAATCAGACCTCAGATCAGACCCTCAATGTTAATCAGACTTCAGATCAGACCCCCAGTGTTAATCAGACCTCACCTCGGTGCCCCAGTCAGACCCCCAATGTTAATCAGACCTCAGAACAAACCCCCAGTGTTAATAAAAATCCCAATCAGACCTCAGATTAGACCTCATGTTAATAAGACCCCCAATCAAACCTCATATCAGACCCACATGTTAATAAGACCCCCAATTAGACCTCCGATCAGACTCCCATGTTAATCAGACCTCAGATCATAGACAATTTTAAAATAAATCAACTTATCTGTCCTGCTCCAGATACCTCTGCTCCTGAGATCCAGCTCCTGCTTTTCCTTCTGCGCTGTGCTGTGACCTGATGTTGCACAGCGTAAAGAAACAAAGCCTGCCGACATCCTCACGCTGTGTGCAGGTCACAGCATGCGGATGATGAAGACCAGAAAGCGGTGAGTACAGAACCTGCACAAGGGAGCGCTGCATTCACTGCTCCCCAGTCCTGCTGTACTAATAAGCATTGCCATAATGGAAGCGCTCATTAGTATTCATCCCATAAGATCCACTCTGGGGGGAAAAATGCATCTTATAGGGAGAAAAATACAGTATATATTTATAGATAGATAGATGTGTGTTTATTGTGGGGATTCGCTCTGGTAGTTGGGATAAGCGAGTGCAGTACAGAGGCAAAGTACAAGTTCGTAATTCAAATGCTATTCACACATAAGGTCAAACAAAAAACACTCTTTGCAGGGTTGGTGTTTGTTCACAACGAGTAGAAAGTTCATGCATAACAAAAAACGTCACCTTGTCGGCGGTTCTGCCACCAGCAGTCTAAATGCAGGTTTTAGGTGGCCTGCTCTCCCAACACACAGGTCTCAGCTTTTCAGCCCAGCACAGGGCTCAGATCACAACACACAGGACGTTCTCTGCTGCTGAGCCCAGCTGCCTTTTTAAGGATAGCCAGGTGCTGTCAAAACCCGGCCTGGAATGTGGGGAGTAGTTACCCACCCAGCACTTTGACTACTCCCAATAAGAGCCATCCTAGATCCGCTATTTACAGCCATACTAAATAGCAAAAGTGTCAATTAGCATTAGCTGCCGCTGACACATGAAAATACCAGCTCTTACTTCACTGAGGCCAGGAACCTCGGTGACACATACCTACCCTCAATGACGACCCCTTGTACCTTCCTACAATAAATATATATATACATATATATATATATATATATATATATATACACACACACACACAGTGCTTTGCAAAAGTATTCCCCCCCCCCCATGTTTTGTTACATTACAGCCTTAAGTTCAATGTATCGTTAATCTGAATTTAATGTGGTGGATCAGAACACAATAGTCTAAATTGGTGAAGTGAAATGAGAAAAATATGTAAATAAAACTATTGTTTAGAAATAGAAAACATAAAATTGTCATGTATGTATGTATTCATCCCCTTTGTTAGGAAGCCCATAAAAAGCTCTGGTGCAACCAATTACCTTCAGAAGTCACATAATTAGTGAAATGATGTCCACCTGTGTGCAATCTAAGTGTCACATGATCTGTCATTACATATACACACCTTTTTTTTGAAAGGCCCCAGATGCTGCAACACCTAACAAGAGGCATAACTAACCAAAAACTGCCATGAAGACCAAGGAACTCTCCAAACAAGTAAGGGACAATGTTGTTGAGAAGTACAAGTCAGGGTTAGGTTATAAAAAAATATCCAAATCTTTGATGATCCCCAGGAGCACCATCAAATCTATCAAAACCAAATGGAAAGAACATGGCAGAACAGCAAACCTGCCAAGAGACGGCCGCCCACCAAAACTCATGGACCGGGCAAGGAGGGCATTAATCAGAGAGGCAGCACAGAGACCTAAGGTAACCCTGGAGGAGCTGCAGAGTTCCACAGCAGAGACTGGAGTATCTGTACATAGGACGACAATAAGCCGTACGCTCCATAGAGTTGGGCTTTATGGCAGAGCGGCCAGAAGAAAGCCATTACTTTCAGCTAAAAACAAAAAGGCACATTGTGAGTTCGCGATAAGGCATGTGGGAGACTCCCAAAATGTATGGAGAAAGGTGCTCTGGTCTGATAAGACTAAAATTTTACTTTTCAGCCATCAAAGTAAACGCTATGTCTGGCGAAAACCCAACACATCCCATCACCCAAAGAACACCATCCCCATAGTGAAACATGGTGGTGGCGGCATTATGCTGTGGGGATGTTTTTCAGCAGCCGGGACTGGGAAACTGGTCAGAGTTCAGGGAAAGATGGATGGTGCTAAATACAGGAATATTCTTGAGCAAAACCTGTACCACTCTGTGCGTGATCTGAGGCTAGGACGGAGGTCCACCTTCCAGCAGGACAATGCCCCCAAACACACGGCTAAAGCAACACTTGAGTGGTTTAAGGAGAAACATGTAAATGTGTTAGAATGGCCTAGTCAAAGCCCAGATCTCAATCCAATAGAAAATCTGTGGTCAGACGTAAAGATTGCTGTTCACAAGCGCAAACTTCCAACTTGAAGGAGCTGGAGCAGTTTTGCAAGGAGAAATAGGCAAAAGTCCCAGTGGTGAGATGTGGCAAGCTCATAGAGACTTATCCAAAGCAACTTGGAGCTGTGATTGCCGCAAAAGTTGGCTCTACAAAGTATTGACTTTAGGGGGTGAATACTTATGCACATTGACTTTTTCTGTTATTTTGTCCAATTTGTTGTTTGCTTCACAATAAAAAAAAAAAAAAAAACATCTTTATGCGCATGTTCTGTAAATTAAATTATGCAAATCCTCAAACAATCCATGTTAATTCCAGGTTGTGAGGCACCAAAACACAAAAAAAGTCAAGGGGGTGAAAGCTTTTGCAAGGCACTGTATATATATATATATATATATATATTGTATATACATGCATATATATGTGTGTATGTGTGTTTGATTAGCACAACCTCATATGGGAAGATGAACCAGATCTGGACTGACACCCTACAGTCCAATAGGTCAATGTACTTATCACTGTATAGACTAGTTCTAATGGCAGTCACCAGTTTATGTTGCCTCCTGTCTTGCACTGATCTCTTGGGGCAGCAAGAGGAACATGAATGAGTGCTGCAGGTAAGAGAGAAGCGTAACTTGTTGGACATCAGTTATGGAGAATGAAACCCTTTGATGGCTATAATCAGCGTCAGATTTTAAAGACAATTTTTTATGATTGCATTCTACTCATTTTTGGCTAAAAAACATTTTTCTTTATTAAAAATGTCAGAAGTCCTTGTGCTACAGGGGTTAAATGAGAGTGTATCTGTCCGTTTCTATTTACCTCCAGTCCTGTTATCCAGCAGGGGTACCTGCCCTGTCTGTAGTCCTGTTCTTTGAACTCTTGACAGACCATAAATACTGATTACAATTCGAATCTTGTCACATTAATAAGAAAATGGCTTAAATAAGTGTTTATGAGCTTCAGGAAATCACAGATAAGGGATTCACATGAGCCGTCAGATGACGAGATTCAATATCTACACAGAGCCCCGCTGCTTTGTAAATACACTGATTACACCGTTATACTGGGAAAGTGGCTGAAAATGTTTAATAAAGATCAATAAGAATGCAATAATAAAGAAATTGCCCCAAAGGTGTCCTTAGACTTTAAATATTGCAAATCCAACACGTATTTTGTTACAAGATCCGTGGCAGAAATCCAAGGCTTATAATCGGATAAACGGCACCCATCAGCATCCTTACTCCTCCTGGTTCCTCTGCCAGCCCCTCCCTCTCCTTCCTAATGGACAGTGCCAGGTTAATGCATAGTCATCTCGCCTGGCCCTGTCAATGAATAAGAAAAAGGAGGCAGAGGAAATAAGAGGAGCAAGGGTGCAGACAAGTGCCTCCAGGAGGAGCAAGGGTGTGCAGAGTGGCTTGGGCCCGCCCTCAGTGCACTTAACTGCTCATTTGCATATGGAGTAATAGTACTATTTCTCCAGTATTAAGTAACGAATCGCTAAGTGAAAGGTAAAATGAAAAAATCTCAGAAATTTTCAGTTGCATGTGGATGAGGTTAAATAAAGTCCATTTACACACATGCAGATAGTCGCTGGACAAAGGCTACTTTCACACTGGGGGCAGCAGGGTCCGTGCTAACGCTAGCCCACCATGCCCCAATCACTATAATGGGGGAAGGGGGGGGATGGAGGTCCGGCAGCAGCACGGCAAACAGGCCGAGAGGCGGCCGGACAAAAACTACAGCTGCTGCCAGGGTGAAAGTAGCCTTAGACCGTAACCAACCTTTCTAAATGAAACGTGTCTTCCAGTTAAATTTTTATCACAGAGCTAGGCTTCTCAAAATTTTCACAAAATTCCAAGGAAATTGAAATGTGTCTGAGACTATAACCAATCAAATCCAATATACTTAGGTATAGTAGAAAAATGCAATCCACTTCATTGTATCAGCATATGTTTTGTTTATGGGTGAAATGACCGATTACAATAAGACGTCTTCTATTCAGTAAGATGTGCCCCATGCTGTATTTTAGGAAAACTAGAAGCCATGGTTGTGTCCTTGGCCAATAGACCGAGAGATCAGTGTTAAATATTAATGTACAGAAATTGGTTAAATTCTTATCTACCGTACAGGGAGCGCTCAGCCTTCGTATTATCATTGGGATACCCATGAAAGATATATCAGATAAATGCCTAGTAGGGTAGATCATTAGGCGGGATTAGGTCTGCATTGTATGTCACATCCATTGCGGCCAGTATTCGATTTTCCCAGTTACTCTGGTGCAGGTTTACAAACTGAAATTTTGCACAGATTTCCGGGCAGATTTCTCTACATTTCTGCTCCAAATCGGCAACAAAATCTGCATGTTTTATTAGCGGTTTTTGGTGCAGATTTAATGCACTTTTGCCGTAGATCTTATTGCAAAGGGTGAAATCCGCACAAGAAATCTGCACAAGCCATTGACTTGCTGCAGATTTCAAAATCCGCACGGCAGGTCAATTTCCGCACAGACAGAAAAAGCAAAGTGTTCATGATATTTATCTAATCTCATTCACTTTGCTGTCACTGTATTAGGGTGCATTCAAAAAAACGTATTTTTGGGTCCGCATCCATTTCGCGATTTTGCAGAACGTGTGTGGACCCATTCATTCGCATTCTGTCTTCCAGGCACTTCCAGGAGCAGAATCTAGCAGAGTAAAAGTTCATATGCATACTACTTCTGATAAAAACTCTCTAGAAAGTATCTTTGTACAGTTCTCCCCAGCCTTTCTATAGTGCCGTCAGCAGTTTAACATGGTCGAAACTGCTGACAGATTTACTTGAAATTCAAAGGTCACTCAATATTTTATATGATGAACTTTCCATCAATGGATTAAAGTTAATCTTGTCGTATTGCTTTGGTACCATAGTAAAAGTCTCATGGCAGATATCTAAAGATTAGGAAAATGTTGCTCTTGTAGAAATGGGGCATTATACATTATTAATGTGTCTCAAAAGCTGGGTAGAAACTGCTCTTTCGTGGTGATAAAACAGACAAGTCTGAACTACAAGCTTACTGTGCTGGTCTGAATTCTGATGTTTGCTAGTCTCGTGATACGTTTGCAACATAAGAAAAAAGTTCTTTCTTGTCTTGAACTTTCATTGACATCATAAGGATGGAATCCTACAGCTGAGTGAAAATACTCTGCTTTTCCTCCTGACCTTGTGATCATAATTACTACATCTTTGCAGTGATGATGCATGGTCAGAAAGCCGAGACACCCCTCTCATGTCTTTCTGCAGTTTTCAATTAGGTTTCTCATCCACTCTATGTGCCTCTTCATGTGTTGCCTGTGTTATATTCCAGTACTGCATTCGCATTGTTGACTATTTCTAGTGTCAATCTCTAAAACGGTATTCAAAGGTAAACTTGTGCTTTAATGGATCCACCTTGAAGTTACGTGAGATATTGAGTCTTGCCCGGAAGATCCAAGGATTCATAGACTAAAGAGTGTATTAACAGGTCACCGACTAGTATCCAGAACAATATGGAATTCCTTCAATTTTTTAATTTTGGATGAGGGAGCTACTCCAATTATAACATTATTTAAAGGGAACCTGTCACCCAAAAATCGCCTATTAAGCTGTTTACAGTACCTTATAGTGCTGTATAGTCGTTTCCTGATGCACTTTTTGTTAGTTTTGCAGCATGTATGCTCAGTCAGAAATCGATGTTATATTCAGCTGCTGCCCCGTGCTTCAAGTCAGGCTTGAAGTCACGGGGGCAGCGGCCTCGGCGTCTTACATGGCCCTCTCCCCGCCCCCTGCCTCTGTGACTGACAGCCGAAATCCGATTCCGGGACCGCGCTCAACGGCCGCATGCGCAGTAAAGGGCGGCAGGAGCGCGGTCCCGGCTGCCGCGCGTACTACGCGCCGTCTTACTTTCGCCGCACTGCGCATGCGCCCGACATCCTGTATCAAACGCGCCCGCGCCCGGCATCTGGGCGCGGGCGCGTTTGATACAGGATGTCGGGCGCATGCGCAGTGCGGCGAAGGTAAGACGGCGCGTAGTACGCGCGGCAGCCGGGACCGCGCTCCTGCCGCCCTTTACTGCGCATGCGGCCGTTGAGCGCGGTCCCGGAATCGGATTTCGGCTGTCAGTCACAGAGGCAGGGGGCGGGGAGAGGGCCATGTAAGACGCCGAGGCCGCTGCCCCCGTGACTTCAAGCCTGACTTGAAGCACGGGGCAGCAGCTGAATATAACATCGATTTCTGACTGAGCATACATGCTGCAAAACTAACAAAAAGTGCATCAGGAAACGACTATACAGCACTATAAGGTACTGTAAACAGCTTAATAGGCGATTTTTGGGTGACAGGTTCCCTTTAAGGAGTGAGAGGCATTCTTCACAGTATGGTAATGTATTGCTTCTGTGTGTCACTGGTCCATGTATTGGAAAATGCCATAACTTTTATTATATGTGAGAGGGAGGAAGGTGGCAACCCATCTTGTTTGCCTGCGGTTGTGGCCAACATGGCTCTTGGGAAGTGGTTGGCCACAGGTGCCATGTTGGTAGAGGTGCATAAATGGTCGTACCACATGGATGAAGGTCTATGGAGCTTGCATGCTGCGTTCCCCACATGGGTAGACCATAAGCATAGGGGTTGGTAGATCACACACATTAAATTTGTAAGGGAAGGGGGCACTAATCTGGTTCACAAGCGTGGGCATGGACAGCATGGCTACGAGACTTACCTGGGAGGAGTCTAGAGAGTGGTTATAGGAGGCCAGTACCATTCCCACATACCTTAGGCAGTTGGAGATGGCGACAAAACTACCGTAAGTACTATAGTTTGCAGGGGAGTTGCTGGGACCATGTGAGTGAGGTGTAGTGGCGTATGGGGAGACTGTGGCTGGGCACCTGAGCCCCGTCAACCGTCACCACCTTCTGTTGGGGGGCTTTTTATGATGTTCAAGCCCATTTCCTTTTTGTGAAATACCGGAGAAGTGTGTTGAAGCCTACTGCCCAGCTTAGCTCCATTTTCAGGCAACTTGTCTCTGTCTCTACTTTCCATAAGACCTGAACCTCTGCGGGTATCAGCACCACAGAGCCTGCTCAGTCACAACCAAACACTATTCTAGAAAACTGATATTTATGCAGGATTAAACTATGATTCCTATGAGACAGATGAAGCTTGGGTTACCTTGACACAGGATCTCAAATAAAGAGATGGAAGTTGGAACAGATGTTATCTTGACATTCAACGGCTTGTGTAGCTAGCAATTGTGTATGTAGGTACGACTGTATCTAAAGGGTGAAAGGTCATTGTAACACAGTATTAAAGCTAAAACATTTTAGTGACATTACAGTATGATGCATGTATGCAGGGAAGAGGTCATGTTCACACATATGAAGCTTCTAGTGCACTGATTCCTATAAGCTGGCCTGCACAATAACAGGAATCAATCCACTGCACAGAAGGACCAGACACATTAAAGGGGTTGTGCAAAAATGCTGTGAGGGTGGTTTGCAAACTTGGCCAAACCTGTAAAGGAAAGATTACTTACCTGCTTCTTGGCGCTGGCTACCTGCTCTTTCTCCTCCAGGCCATCGATGCTCCACTAGGCTCCCTCACTATAAACATCTGGTTTGACATCACTGCAGTCAATCACCCGCTGCGGTGGTGACAGGCTCCCCTAACGTCATGACAAATGGTCACCTGACGCAAGAGGATCCATGCTCTGGCGCGGACAGTGCCTGGCTGCAGTGATGTCAAACCGGATTTTACAGGAAGGAAGCCCAGAGGAGCATCTCAGGCCTGGCAGAGAAGGAGGGGTGAGCCAGTGCCAGGAAGCAGGTATATACAGTTGCAATAAAAAGTATGTGAACCCTTTGGAATGATATGGATTTCTGCACAAATTGGTCATAAAATGTGATCTGATCATCATCTAAGTCACAACAATAGACAATCACAGTCTGCTTCAACTAATAACACACAAAGAATTAAATGTTTTTATTGAACACACCATGTAAACATTCACAGTGCAGATGAAAAAAGTATGTGAACCCTTGGATTTAATAACTGGTTGAACCTCCTTTGGCAGCAATAACTTCAACCAAACGTTTCCTGTAGTTGCAGATCAGACGTGCACAACGGTCAGGAGTAATTCTTGACCATTTCTCTTTACAGAACTGTTTCAGTTCAGCAATATTCTTGGGATGTCTGGTGTGAATCGCTTTCTTGAGGTCATGCCACAGCATCGCAATCGGGTTGAGGTCAGGACTCTGACTGGGCCACTCCAGAAGGCGTATTTTCTTCTGTTTAAGGGCTCTTTCACATCTGCGTTCTTTTCTTCCGGCATAGAGTTCCGTCGTCGGGGCTCTATGCCGGAAGAATACTGATCAGGATTATCCTAATGCATTCTGAATGGACAGTCCGTCCTTCAGGATGCATCAGGATGTCTTCCGTTCCGGAACGGAACGTTTTTTGGCATGCTGCGCTTTTTGCTCCGGCCAAAAATCCGGAACACTTGCCGCAAGGCCGGATCCGGAATGAATGCCCATTGAAAGGCATTGATCCGGATCCGGCCTTAAGCTAAACGTCGTTTCGGCGCATTGCCGGATGCGACGTTTAGCTTTTTCTCAATGGTTACCATGGCTGCCGGGACGCTAAAGTGTAGTGGGGAGCGGGGAGCAGCATACTTACCATCCGTGCGGCTTCCGGGGCGCTCCAGAGTGACGTCAGGGCGCCCCAAGCGATGATCCATGCGCATGGGGCGCTCTGACGTCACTCTGGAGCGCCCCGGGAGCCGCACGGACTGTAAGTATGCCGCTCCCCCGCTCCCCGCTTCCCGCTCCTACTATGGCAACCAGGACTTTAATAGCGTCCTGGGTGCCATAGTAACACTGAAAGCATTTTGAAGACGGATCCGTCTTCAAATGCTTTCAGTACACTTGCGTTTTTCCGGATCCGGCGTGTAATTCCGGCAAGTGGAGTACACGCCGGATCCGGACAACGCAAGTGTGAAAGAGGCCTAAGCCACTCTGTTGTTAATTTACTTCTATGCTTTGGGTTGTTGTCCTTTTGCACCACCCATCTTCTGTTGAGCTTCAGCTGGTGGACAGATGGCCTTAAGTTCTCCTGCAAAATGTCTTGATAAACTTGGGAATTCATTTTTCCTTCGATGATAGCAATCCGTCCAGGCCCTGACGCAGCAAAGCAGCCCCAAACCATGATGCCCCCACCACCATACTTCACAGTTGGGATGAGGTTTTGATGTTGGTGTGCTTTGCCTCTTTTTCTCCACACATAGTGTTGTGTGTTTCTTCCAAACAACTTTGGTTTCATCTGTCCACAGAATATTTTGCCAGTACTGCTGTGGAACATCCAGGTGCTCTTGTGCAAACTGTAAACGTGCAGCAATGGGTTTTTTTGGACAGCAGTGACTTCCTCTGTGGTATCCTCCCATCAAATCCATTCTTGTTTAGTGTTTTACGTATCATAGATTCGCTAACGGGGATGTAAGCATATGCCAGAGACTTTTGTAAGTCTTTAGCTGACACTCTAGGATTCTTCTTCACCTCATTGAGCAGTCTGCGCTGTGCTCTTGCAGTTATCTTTACAGGACGGCCACTCCTAGGGAGAGTAGCAGCAGTGCTGAACTTTCTCCATTTATAGACAATTTGTCTTACCGTGGACTGATGAACAGCAAGGCTTTTGGAAATACTTTTATAACCCTTTCCAGCTTTATGCAAGTCAACAATTCTTAATAGTAGGTCTTCTGAGAGCTCTTTTGTGCGAGGCATCATTCACATCAGGCAATGCTACTTGTGAGAAGCAAACCCAGAACTGGTGTGTGTTTTTTATAGGGTAGGGCAGCTGTAACCAACACCTCCAATCTCATCTCATTGATTGGACTCCAGTTGGCTGACACCACACTCCAATTAGCTCTTGGAGATGTCATTAGTCTAGGGGTTCACATACGTTTTCCATCTGCACTGTGAATGTTTACATGGTGTGTTCAATAAAAACATGGTAACATTTAATTATTTGTGTGTTATTAGTTTAAGCAGACTGTGATTGTCTATTGTTGTGACTTAGATGAAGATCAGATCACATTTTATGACCAATTTGTGCAGAAATCCATATCATTCCAAAGGGTTCACATACTTTTTCTTGCAACTATAAGTTTCCCTTTAGGCCTGTTTCACACTTGCATTGTGGGATTCCAGTTTTGAGATCCGGCAGAGGATCTGAAAACCAGGCTGAAACAGATTAGTTTTGTCCCCATTCATTGTCAATGGGGACAAAACTGATCAGGATACATTAGGATGCATTCCACTCTGTTTTGTTGTGGTTTTTGACTGAACACAAAACCGCTGCATGAAATGTATTAAACGGCAGGTTTTTCAGTATAGCTGAGAAGACTGCTTCTCCAATAAAAGAAAGAAGGGATTATACTATTAGCTGCCAGAGGGGAAGGAAACTGATTCTGCCCAGAACCTGCCCTTTGCTGCATACATTAGTAGAAGTGCTAAGAGATACACATGGAAGCAAAAAAGGATTAGAAAGTTATTCTTCATTCAAAAAACACAGCGGATAAACAAAAGAAGACTTTGTAAGAGTGTATTGTGTGCTAGTGTAAGCTGTAACTCCATCATGTACCTACTGTAAAGTAGTAGGTTTGGTCAATATTTCCATGTGAAGCCATGCCTCCAAACTACCCTCAAGATGCAAGGTAGCCAGGACAGAAGCTGCTGTGCATGTGTGCATACGTGTGCTCTCTTGGCCACAAGAGAGACCTGCGCTTTTTCTTATAGCGTGCAAGCATGACCATCGATGCTGGATTGTAGGGTGGTCATAACCCCTGGATATGAGCAGTGTATAATGTGATGGAAAAATGAATCCAGCCAGCAAAGGAAGCAATATGGACAATCAGAATACATTAGTAAGTGCCTTGTATTAACTTTCTCTACATGATAAATTACTCTTACTGAAGTGAGACAACCCACTTAAAGGGATTCTGTCATCAGATTTGTGCCCTATAAGCTAAACATATGGCCATGTCGGTGCTAATAACATGAATCCTAAACTGCCCTTATTAAACCTGCTTGTGGCTCTATTAGCCCAAAAAACAGGTTTTAATAAGCTGTCACTCACCTACCTAAGGTGCCCAAGGGGTTTTACGTTAATCCAGGGTGCCCGCCTGCACCCCTCGCCGTCTGGTGCCCAGCACCGCCTTCCTCACCTCAGCACCGCCTCCTCAATCCACCCGTCCCTCTGCCAGATCCGGCGCCTGCGCACTAGGCTCATCCTGATGCGCCGCGGACTCCTGGGAGCGGCATCGTTGAGCCAAGTGCGCATGCGCCGGTCTGATGCGCATGCGCACTTGGCTCAACGATGCCGCTCCCAGGAGTCCGCGGCGCATCAGGATGAGCCTAGTGCGCAGGCGCCGGATCTGGCAGAGGGACGGGTGGATTGAGGAGGCGGTGCTGAGGTGAGGAAGGCGGTGCTGGGCACCAGACGGCGAGGGGTGCAGGCGGGCACCCTGGATTAACGTAAAACCCCTTGGGCACCTTAGGTAGCTTATTAAAACCTGTTTTTTGGGCTAATAGAGCCACAAGCAGGTTTAATAAGGGCAGTTTAGGATTCATGTTATTAGCACCGACATGGCCATATGTTTAGCTTATAGGGCACAAATCTGATGACAGAATCCCTTTAACAAAATCTCTGCAAAATCTATTATATAGAAACATTTTCTTTAAAATGTTTCCAATTGAAAAATTATTATGCATAGTGTGATCTAAGAAAAGGTGGAATATTTAACCATGGGACAACCATTTTAAGGCCTCAAACCATTTTTGGATATTATCCTTCTGCTGGACAGCACTGGCCTCATTCAAGGCACCAAATCTAAATACATCTTAGGCTATATTCACACGAACATATTTTGTTTCCGTGTCCGTTCATTTTTTTTTTTTGCGGATTGGATGAGGAACCATTCATTTCAATGGGTCTGCAAAAAATGCAGACAGCACATTGTGTGCTGTCCGTATCCGTATGTCCATTCTGTAGCCTCGACAAGTATAGGCATTGTTACAATGGATCCACAAAAAAAAAAAAAAAACTGATGCAATACGGAAGCCAAAAGTACCTCATCCTACGTTTAGACGCAGTTCTTAGTCCATGTCTGCTGCTGCTTGATGCACCTAAGTTATGCAGAGGAGTTCATTGTATCCGGCATAGCCAGATGTTAGCTTTCCCTGCCAAAGCTCATTGTCTATAATGGGACCTGGCAGGGATCCAGCCTCGGGTGGCCAGACGTCCGGTTTTAGGCCGGACAGTCCAGTTTTGTGGCTCCCTGTCATCCATCCGGCGCAGTGCCTGGACGGACACAGCGATGTCCACCCTTTAAGTAGCTCACGCTCAGACAGCAGCACTGCGCTGTCTGAGCGTGAGCTGCAGCAACTGACTGAGGCTTCTCTCACCCCCAGTCAGTCACTAGAGCCGCAGACATGGCTCCCTGTGGCTGACTGATGGGGGGAGAAGCGCCCCGGGCTGCCCCAGCTCACCTTCCAGTCTGAAAGTTCTACCGTCTCCTCCCCCGTGTTCTTCTGGCCGGCGATGGGGGCGTGGATTCACGGTGGTGTAGGTGTGGCGTCACGTGTTTTGGAGGCATGGTTTGGGGCATTGTGGGCGTGGTTTGGGTCATGGTCGGTGAGGTCTGGCTTTCTAGGGTGAAGCCAGTGGCTACCCTAATCCGGACTGTTTTCCGGCATTAGTGCTCTGCTATTTATCTGGCCGAATCTCGACAATAATGCTGGAACGTTCCTGATACATCAACTTGCTTAGACAGTCTTCAAGTTTTTGGGGGCTACTTGCAATCCGCTGCTGAATTTAATGCCCAACTTCAGCAGTCCTGATGGATGGAGGCCTTGGTTTCTTCATGTTTGCAGCAGAGCCAGTTTAATGCCATTTCTGACTCAGACTCTGAATACAACGTTTAGCTGGTGGTTTTGTTCCTGGTACTTGTTGGGTCTCCTCCGTTTCCTTCATCAATCTGCTTCGCACATCACCTTCCACAATCACTATTCTCTGTTCCAGGGAGAACACGATCTTTCTGACACAATAGGCCACTTTTATCAAACTGAGTAATAAATTTGTCTTAGTTGCCCATAGCAACCAATCAGAGCTCAGCTTTTAGTTCCTACAGAGCTCTGAAAAAATTTAAGCTGAGTTCTGATTGGTTGCTATGGACAACTAAGACAGATTTACTATTAGGCAGTTTGATTTAGAGATACTGGAGCCTGGAGGCTACTTTTTCATGGGCTACCCTGTGTGTGTATATATAAGTGACATATCGGGGTCACTTAGCTCTCCAGGATCGCCGTCTTCTCTGCTTAGACAGTTGGCACACCTCAAGAAGCCACTCCAACACTGCAGATTTGGGTGTAAACTGGCTACGGCCAGCTTTATTATCACTTTTACAGCAGACCAAAACATAAACATAAAACCTTGGCCGTCTGGCCACTGACTATACAAGAGTTCTCCCTCTCTATCGGAATCTGGGTCTACCACCCAGCTCCCCAAAACACAGCAGTGCTTACCCCACACAGGGTTAGAGGGTCTCGGCTCCCACAGGCCTTGGCAAAGCCTGCTCCTTCCTCAGACAGCGAGCCCTGATTGAGGAGCTCAGCCCACATTTACCTGAGCTCCTCAGCTGGCTGCTAATTACCTTTAATACCAGCCTAGCTGCTGCAGACAGTGGGAAAAAGGGAAAAGCCTTTCCTGTTCTCACCCAGGCTCCTCTGGGTGAGATACACCATTTCAATGGCCCTCTGGCAGCTCCACTGCCATAATATATACACTCACCTAAAGAATTATTAGGAACACCTGTTCTATTTCTCATTAATGCGATTATCTAGTCAACCAATCACATGGCAGTTGCTTCAATGCATGTAGGGTTGTGGTCCTGGTCAAGACAATCTCCTGAACTCCAAACTGAATGTCAGAATGGGAAAGAAAGGTAGGCTACAACAGCAGAAGACCCCACCGGGTACCACTCATCTCCACTACAAATAGGAAAAAGAGGCTACAATTTGCACGAGCTCACCAAAATTGGACTGTTGAAGACTGGAAAAATGTTGCCTTGTCTGATGAGTCTCGATTCCTGTTGAGACATTCAAATGGTAGAGTCCGAATTTGGTGTAAACAGAATGAGAACATGTATCCATCATGCCTTGTTACCACTGTGCAGGCTGGTGGTGGTGGTGTAATGGTGTGGGGGATGTTTTCTGGGCACACTTTAGGCCCCTTAGTGCCAATTGGCCATCGTTTAAATGCCACGGGCTACCTGAGCATTGTTTCTGACCATGTCCATCCCTTCATGACCACCATGTACCCATCCTCTGATGGCTACTTCCAGCAGGATAATGCTCGAATCATTTCAAATTGGTTTCTTGAACATGACATTGAGTTCACTGTACTAAAATGGCCCCCACAGTCACCAGATCTCAACCCAATAGAGCATCTTTGGGATGTGGTGGAACGGGAGCTTCGTGCCCTGGATGTGCATCCCTCAAATCTCCATCAACTGCAAGATGCTATCCTATCAATATGGGCCAACATTTCTAAAGAATGCTATCAGCACCTTGTTGAATCAATTTGCCAGTTCTGAAGGCAAAAGGGGGTCCAACACCGTATTAGTATGGTGTTCCTAATAATTCTTTAGGTGAGTGTATATATATATGTTTTTTACAGTCTTTATATGTATATCTATACCATTACTCCCCACCTGTATTAGATCACTTTCACACTCGCTCTTAAAGGGGTTATCCCATCATAATGATCACTGTTAAATCTGTTAATGATTTGACAGTGATCATTTTTGTAAATATATTTGATTAACCAATTCCCACCGTTTAGGAGAAAATTCATCCCCACTTACCTTAGTGTTGTCATTTGGTCTCCCCTGATTACGGCCACCGCTCTTCTCCAGAATACCGATGGCCGCGCTTGCGCAGAAGACTCCTTTTCTCCCGGCCGCTCGCTGTCCTGAACGCGCACGCCGCCGCGAATGCGTGATGGTGACTTCTTCCTAGCCAGAATAGTAAAGAGCCGGGAACGCGCAATTAGTGATTAATTAAATGAATTAATTAATTAATTAATTAAAAAAATTCCATCCATTAGTACACTAGGGCAGAAACACTCCATTATTGTGGTGCTGTTAGGACTAGGGGAAAACATATTAACAATATATAAATATATATATATTTTCCTTCATACTGTAGTTCATATGAGTTTGTTAGACTCCCTGCCACCGTAGTATACATGTGAACATTAAAACCCTATTACTCCCTCTCTGTTGTGCACATGTGAGTATGATAATGATATTTTCCACCCTCTGCATATGTGACATGTAAGTACTACTGTGGACATTTTTCTCATCTCTTTAAATGTATCTTCAAAGCGTGTAATGAACACAACATAAAATAATCAATTATTATACCGAAATCAGCCCTGCTGAGCGATGCGCGCAGGAAATGTTTATTGGATAGCGCACAATCCCTCGTTTAGATCCCCTCAGGGAGAGAATTCACTGTCGGGTGCATTGTGTATATTTGCATTTTTCCACCCTGCCTATATCGTAGAGATTCGCCAGACAAGTACATGACAATATGATGCTGCAGCTAATGACAGATTCTTTGTGTTCCTTCTAAAGTATTACCGAACACCCTGCTACAATTTTTACACCTCCGATATTATAGACAATTACAGAAATAACTGAATTATATACACTCCTAGTTACAAAAACAGGTATAAGCCCTAATTATATGTAATTATACTTCCGCGCAGCAGCTGATAGTTACATTTTGTCACATTTTTCTTTCAATTTATTTCCAACAACGTTTTCATCCATTTGCAAAGTAGAAGCCATTGTTTATTCTTATTATTCTTCCACAAGTGTTTAGTGCCCTCTACTGGGGGGAAATAAAAATTCTGTCAACAGCAATAGCTAGCACCTGTATACTGTACTTATATCCAAGAGTAATCGGCCTAGGGCAGTGATAGGCAAACTGCGGCTCTCCAGCTGTTGCAGAACTACAACTCCCAGCATGCAAAGACTGCCTACAGCTTTCAGCCTACAGCAGGGCATGGTGGGAGTTGTAGTTTTGCAACAGCTGGAGAGCCGCAGTTTGCCTATCACTGGCCTAGGGTGAGGCGAAAACTGGTACAGGATGGGGTGGGCAAATGTATAGGTACAAAATGCCAAGGAGCATAAATTGTAGAAAAAAAACACAGAGAAACGACCAAAGAAAATCTATAGAGTCACCGGGTCTGGCACAGCCATAAGAATAGGAGTGCAATATTGGAGTAGGGGTAAAGTGCAGTACTGGGAGTAGACATCATAGGGGTCCGCACACAGGGATAACTCAGAGATAACTTTGATTCCTACTTAACCCCTCAGTTGCCACTGTCTCTGCTGCCCTGTGCCTCCCCTCAGCCTGCCATGTTGTACGTCTAATGAGAAGCCTAATAGATTGCTTGTCAGTTTAAGGATACTTTCACATTGAGTTTGCAGTATACGTTTGGCATATGTGCCAGGAAAGCTTCCATTGCGTCCATCAAACACTATCTACCTTTTAGGTCCCCATTCAGCAGACCAGACTGAGGCCAACAAAGAGTCTTTTCTCCTTTGTCAGGTTGCTATAGGTCAACATACCGTCTTTTTTCTGTATAGAGACTGCGCTATTCAATACCCAGGCATCCAATAGACTAAACCATAAAATACACACTGTATAACATGGGGGCCTTTGGGTGATGGATATGTCAGAGGTGTTCTGTACTTTGGGAATTCCCAGACACTGTAACGTGTGAAAGCTTTAGTGTGTGAGTGCTGTGCTCTACCTCCATATGCCTCAGATATATGAACGAATAGATGCATACATAGATAAAGAGATAGAAAGATAAACACATAGATGGATAAATAGATAGATACTATAACAAAGAAAACAGCAGCATTTGTCAAAATATGTGTATTTTGGGTGCAATCTCTCCAGACCTTGGGTTGTGAGCCAATGGATATACGATAGGGGTCTTCAAGGGTGAATAAAGTGGGTCTAGCACCATTCCACCTTATTTTGGAGTGCTGCCTCATTCGGTTGTAGATAGATAGATAACAGGATCAACAGTCCAAGTAGTCAAAAAGAAAAAAATTCTGTACTACATGATGTCCTTTATTCACCGATACGACATTTCAGTCCAATTACTGGGACTTGAGTAAAAGGACTGAAACATTGCATTGGTGAATAAAGGACAGGAATTTTGATGCTACTTGGGAGTGCTGCATATTGTTTCTTATAGATGATAGCTAGATGGATAGATAATAGATAGACAGACTGACAGACTGACAGATAGATAGGTGGATATGAGGCAGATAAATAGATATTACAATCACATCCTGGTATAAAACCTTTTTTGAGGGTTAATTGTCCTCTCCTGCACCACTAATGGGACAGAACACTTGCAGGAAACCTTTCTGCCAGACATTTGCTGACTGTATATATTACCACTGTATATGACTGTATATATTACTACTGTATATGACTGTATATATTACCACTGTATATGACTGTATATATTACTACTGTATATGACTGTATATATTACCACTGGATATGACTGTATATATTACCACTGTATATGACTGTATATATTACCACTGGATATGACTGTATATATTACCACTGTATATGACTGTATATGCTACTACTGTATATGTTACTATATGACTGTATATGTTACCACTGTATATGACTGTATATATTACCACTGTATATGACTGTATATATTACTACTGTATATGACTGTATATATTACCACTGGATATGACTGTATATATTACCACTGTATATGACTGTATATATTACCACTGTATATGACTGTATATGCTACTACTGTATATGTTACTATATGACTGTATATGTTACTACTTTATATGACTGTATATGTTACCAGTGTATATGATTGTATATGTTAGTACTGTATATGTTACTACTGTATATGTTACTATATGACTGTATATGTTAGTACTGTATATGTTACTACTGTATATGTTACTATATGACTGTATATGTTAGTACTGTATATGTTACTACTGTATATGTTACTATATGACTGTATATGTTAGTACTGTATATGTTACTACTGTATATGTTACTATATGACTGTATATGTTAGTACTGTATATGCTACTACTGTATATGTTACTATATGACTGTATATGTTAGTACTGTATATGCTACTAGTGTATATGTTACTATATGACTGTATATATTACCACTGTATATGACTGTATATGCTACTACTGTATATGTTACTATATGACTGTATATGTTACTACTTTATATGACTGTATATGTTACCAGTGTATATGATTGTATATGTTAGTACTGTATATGTTACTACTGTATATGTTACTATATGACTGTATATGTTAGTACTGTATATGTTACTACTGTATATGTTACTATATGACTGTATATGTTAGTACTGTATATGCTACTACTGTATATGTTACTATATGACTGTATATGTTAGTACTGTATATGCTACTACTGTATATGTTACTATATGACTGTATATGTTAGTACTGTATATGCTACTAGTGTATATGTTACTATATGACTGTATATGTTAGGTAAAGCATTTCTGTTAGACATGTTCATCAACAGCCTTGACTTGACAGTAGTGAATGCCTGAAGGTGCGTCCCTGACCTCTCTATTACTGGTAGAACAGAATGAAACACTCCATGTCTTACGTCTTGTATGTATAGCCTTCAGACCACCCTGTTATGTTACAGTCAATGTGTTATCTATTCATGGGCAGCCATGGTCAGTGAGATAAGTGTGTAAGATGGAATACGTGGTTGTGCAGGAAACTGGTTGACAAATCTATAATATATGACCAGGGAAAGGCAGAATCAGGAAAACAACTGCACCAAAGTACAGTACATGTAGTTTTACTTCCTTCTCCTTCTGGCTATAATATGATGCAAACAGTGACATTACACCAGACAGGTCTCTGAGATGTTGGGTGCATCTCCTCATTCCTTGGCCTCTCCTGATCTCTGGCAGTTCATATTAAGAAATAACCAGTATCAGTAGATCATGTTACTGGTTCGTACCATTCGGGTTATCATCAAACCTTATGCTACAAAAGAGCTCGCCCAGTCACAGTCTAAAGGAAAATCACATCTGCAACAATTTTGTATTCTCCGGAAAGTCTTGCAAACAGGACAAGACAGATCACAGACCAGGAACAAACAGAATACTTTATTACACATGTAATAAAGGAAAATGACAGTAATGCAGGAAAAGCAGGTTAAGCAATAGTGGTAGCACTACCACTGAACCAAGTGCACAGGTAGACTAGAGGCAATCCTCAGATGGGCGAAAAGCCAGTGAGCCTCGTTCTTCACAGAGCCTCTGGTGGTGGGGCTGAACTTGGCCGAGGGCTGGTCGCACCTCCAGGATGGTCCCGGTACACTTGCCTACAACCTGCAGAGAACCATGCCGGTGCAAGGCAGAGCTGCACACAGACTAGATCTCCTCCCTCTGGAGAACCCAGGAGCCATTACACAAAGGCAAAACATAAACAGGACAGGATCAGAAGCAGTTAAAGAGGTATTCCCATCTCAGACAATGGGGGCATACAGGATCAGGAGCAGTTGAGCACTGCCAGACTTACAGACTAGACAGGATCACACCAGGTTAAGATGATAAGGCAAAGCATGGACAAGGATACAACACCAATGCTTTACCAGGTAACACCACACAGAAAGGCAGATGGCAAAACCCCCTGGGTCAGCAGCAAGGGGATACACCCAGCAAGGCACAAGACAGAACAGCCCAAGACCCTCAGCTCACAGGTAGAAATAGCTGCATAACGAGGGCACCTGACCAGGGAAAGTTAACTCCAAACGAACCAGACACCAACAAGTAAAAGGCATCCACCTACACAGACACCGTTCACACACTAAAGACCACATGGGGACCAACACAGATGCCTTCAGCTGCCAAGCGCACATGCAACAGGTCAGCCAGTTTTATAGATACAAATCTGCTGACAGATGCCTTTTAATGAGTGGTTGTGACTGATTGACTGTGGGTCAATAAAAGTATTTACACTCAGTGACTAAAAAGTTCATGTTTTCATCTTGGTGATCTACTCTGATAAATGATTAATGATCATTTCTGTAAAGAGATAATTATATGTGTCAACTGGAGACTTAAAAAAATGCTAAAGCAGGAAACCCATATTTCCATAACATGGCATATCCTGTATCTGTGACCACCGGTGATTTGTGCAGCATGCTCCTAATAGATGCTTCAAAAGTGTCAATCATACTTTTATTGTAGCGGCAGTAGAAGCATAGCTATGCTGCGTTTTATGCAATGAGAATAGAGAATTTTCCGAAATGCTCTGGACCAGAAATTAGTGACAAATATCTGAGCGCAACTCAGCCTTGAGGAGTCATCTGCACGCTTAAGATAACCTCCATAGAGTGCAAGCTTTGAGTCATGTAATTTGTAGCTGGAGATTATGCCCTGTGAACCATTGCGGCTATAACACAGTGACTCTCTATGTGATTTCTCACAATTCTGTAGTTTATTTGATTATATAGTTTAAAAGAAATATTTAAATAGAGGTTATGGCCTGCCGAGCATGAAAACTGCGTGAGTGTAGCATGTGATATGATTGACTGCCATGGATAGTTAATCATTAGAGTCCCGTTACTTTTATGGTTGACTTGCCTTCCTCTTTTCAAGCAAGCCCTCCCATTGTGTACTATCATCCCAATACTGTGATTGTCAGACTACACAAATGCTTCATATTTGCATAAATTAGATTAGAAATCATGCATTTTCCAAGACATCTTCGGCGTTCCTTAAAGGGGTTACCCAAGTGTCCCCCATATGCCGGGCCCCTCACAGGTAATACACTTACCCCACTCCCTGCTCCACTCCTGGTCCCTGCACCGGCGCTGCTGCTTCTCCCTGTACACGGATGAAAACATCCAGTGTCGGGGGGGGGGGGAGGGAGCAGCCAATGGCAGGCGGTGATGGGGACGAGCCTCCCTAGCGTCACCCGTGAGGCTTGTCCCCGTCCCTACCTACCATTGGCTGCCCCCCCCCCAACACCAGATGTTTTCATCCGTGTACAGGGAGAAGCAGCAGCGCCGGTGCAGGGACCAGGAGTTGCTGTTTGAGAACTTGGATAACCCTTTTAAAGGGGTTGGCCACTTTTATATCATTTTTGGTTTCTCGCTGTATGTTATATATTGTTTATGTATCAGTTACCTTTGTTCTTGATTGCTGTTTTTTTTTTTTGGTGCAGCTCCTGCTGTAAACAATAACTATGCTATTTTTCGGCATCCCAGCATGTTCTTATGATGCCATACTGTGGATGGCTAGCCTCACCCACCCGTCCACACATTGTGTGCTCTTGTAGTTCATTCTACTGTGCAGACTGCATAAAGGCATCTTGCACATGCTCAGTGTAATCCAGTCTCACATCATCACCTGTGCAGACACCAGAGGAAGCATCCTGCGTTTGCCCAGTCTGCTCCTGCTCTGCTTAATCATATGCCGTCTCCAATCATATGTTCAATTGTCCATAACCCCATATCAAAAGTCCAATAATTTCGCAGTTTGAAATGATGACGCGAGACGGCAAATGAATAAGCAGAGCAGGAGTAGACTAGACAATTTATTCTGCATCAGGACATTGACCCCCAATTTACAGCCAGTGTCAATAAGAACTATCTTCAGTATAAAGATGAATAAGGAGTCCTGGAAGGGATGATATGGCCTACACAGAGCCCTGATCTCAACATCATGCAGTCTGTCTGGGATTACATAAAGTGACTGAAGGATTTGAGCAAGCCTACATCCACAGATCTGTGGTTGGTTCTCCAAAATGTCTAATACAACCTCCCTGTTGGGTTTCTTCAAAAGCTGTCTGCAAGTGTATCTAGAAGAACCAATGCTGTTTTGAAGGCAAAGGGTGGCCACAGCAAATATTTATTGGATTTAGCTTTCACCTTTGTTAAAAAATAAACTATTAACATAAAACAATATATTTTTGAAAGTATTCCTACTTTTCTGCCTAAAAGTTTTTACAATACTGTATATCACTGCAGTCAATTGCTGGCCTCAGCAGTCTAAGGAGCCATACCACAGAGGCCAGTCAATGGTAGCAGCAGTATATGGAGCATGACTGCTGCAGCCAAACAATACATCACTGGCTGCAACCCAGGAAGATGACAGAGCAGCAGCACTGGATCAGAGCAGGTGCTGGTAGAGAAGGTAAGTGTTTTATCACACTCCTCGCACTTTAAATTAAATTAAAAATAAACTTTGACAATCCCTATAACAATATTTCAAAGTGGGTAGCTTTTATAGCTGCTCCAAGTGCAGACTGTTAATGAAGCATTTCTTTCTCTTCTACCCCAGCAGGAAGTCCCAGGTTAAGGTTTAACATCAATAAACAGATTAATAACTTTCTGCTAATCCGTGTTATGTAAATAAACTCTTGTATGTACCATATGTCAATAAAGATGAAGAAGGTGTCCTTTCTTCATTAATTCTCTGCTAAGCAATACATATTCTGTAGTTAGAAATGCTTTTTTTCAGGGAAAGTTCTAAAGTTATGGTTCTACTAAAAGCATATTTACAGAGCACAAATATTCATGTTTTTGACTTGACGTACTGCCGGTAATCCACTGCATTCTAAAATTGTTGTTCGCAAACTCATTAAATTATATTGGTCAACAAAAGTGCATGTACAAAGTCTAAAGTAGGGGAAAAAATTGACATAACTTGCAACACCAGGCACCACATTGCAGAACAAAATGTACAGACATAATGGGTTTTATTGTCTTCTAAAACTAAAATGTGTTTTCAGCAGCAGGAATGTAATTGATGTGATTGATGCCCCTGTCAAAGGAGCACAGTACGAGCCATATTGTCACAAATGCGTTACATAATGTTAACTAAGTCTTATTATTCCTGTCTACTTCGCACACCGACATCAAGAGGTCAGCAAGTCGGCCATTTAGATGTTTTGAAAAAATCCAGTGCTCACTGTCACGAAATAACTCAGGATATCGCTTTTTTACTTAGTATAACCCATTGTTTATATTCAGGTTAAATTCATTTTTTATTCACCATTTTATTTGATGGAGGATTTTTAAACATTGACCATTTATTACATACTATACCAATTTTTGGCATAAAAAAATGATAATTGCATTGGAATGTGCCTCAAATTTGCACAATTTAGTGTGATTGTGCTTGTGAGGAATATGGATTAATATTTACTGTCAGCCATGTTCCCACACCAGCCATCAGCTGTAAGAGAGCAGAGGTAGTGAACTCCACAGGAGGGCCCAGCTTCAAAGCCCAGCCATATGGCAGGCAGAGAACCTCTAGCAGTCCCTCTTTGTTTACAATTTCTCACCTTCATTCAGCCAGCCAGGAACCCAGCTAATGTAACAGGAAAAACCTCTCTGCAGGGGTCTATTCCCCAGTTCAATCAAATTTTGCAGACAGCATGGAACCGGCGATTCATAAGGAATTATGAATCGCCCAGCCATCACAGGCACAAACCGGATACATATTTGCGTCCCTGTGGCAACGATGAACAGGCTTGTGGTTATAGTCTGGCGGTGAGATGCCATGGAGGGGAGATATACATATCTCCCCACAGAAACCAAACAACGGTACCATGCTTGGGCTCTACTGGTAGCCGGAACCCAGGCGGATCCATGGATCCCAGAACCACCTCCCTGCGACATTCTGGTCTGGAGCCATGAGCCCTAATCAGTTCTGTGGTTCATGTGCTGCCAGCCCAGCAGAGGGAGGGGGTGGACCCCTCCCAGAGGTCGGGAGTGGACCCTCCCAGAGGTCGGGAGGGGAGGGGCTGGCTACAGGTTAAAAGACTTGTGCCAGCAAGCGGGGGTGTCTTTTCTCTGAAGGAGGGTCACATTGTGCCATGTGTTTAGACTGGGGACCTGCAACCTGCTGACATCACTGCCCTCCATGTGACTAAAGCAAGTGACTCATCACAACCCAAAAGGACTTTTGCTCTGTTTAATCCTGTTTGTACAATAGCACCTGTATTTGTAACCTCAGACCACTGTATATATCCTTGTGTGTATAGTGTATTGTCTAGTGAGCCCTTAAGGCGATAAATATATAATTTAATCTTGTATCTCGATCACGAATCCTCACATTCGTGATTCGGCCTAGTAATCCGCGAGGGGTGGTATCTGTCACAGTGCTGCTCAATGACAAATTTATCATTGAGTGTGGATTTACCTGGCCCGATTCTCGTGCCGATTATCAGGAATGAACATTTATATGATTGCTTGTTCCCGATAATCAGCCCATGTAAAGGTGCCACAGATCACCCTAATGGACGAAATGATCTTTCATGTGGGCTCCTCAATCTTTGTTTCTGGGCAGCAGATCGTGCTGTGTGAACAGCGATCTGCTGCCCAGAAACAATGATGGTGTATGAAGACAAGCGCTAGCAGTAGCCATAACTCATCCCCACACAGTGGAAGTGATTGCTGATTGTAAATCCTTCTTTCTCAATAATTGTCTGCTCGCTTAGCACATGTACATACCACCCAAGGTTTTGGATAGTCAAAGAGGGACACTTACGACAGACCCAATTAGTAGCAGGAAGTGAGGTGCAGTAACGACCTGACATCATATGAATTGCAGAGAGTTCATTTATTTTTTTACAGCATGTTTTTCTTTTCTTGCACTTCAATGTCCCTTTAAATATTGGCATATATATCCTCTGATTATAGGTATCTAAAGGTCCAAATTACACCTGAATTTGAAGTCTAATATACAGGTAGACGCCATACAGATAGCGAGTAATTTACTATTCTCAAATACGCCTAAATTAGGCATATTTTAGGTGCAGATGGCGGCGCAACTAACTATGCTCACTCCAGTTCTAAAATTGTGGGCCGGGAAGGGGGGCAGGCAGGCAGGCACGTCTCGTTCATCATTTTCTGCGCCTGTTTTAGAAAATGGTCTAAATTTAAGACAGCTTGGAAGCTGTCCTACATTTAGAAGTTGCGCTGGACGCGCCAAAGTTATGGAGAGTCCTGCGCCTCTTCATAACTCCGGCGGATCCACCGCCAGCTATGGGGTTTCATTACGACCGGCATATAAAACGCCCACCTTAATAAATGTGCCCCTTAATTTAGTAAGGAGCAATTTAGTAAATTTATTAATGCACATTTTTTTCCCAGGTCAAAAGGAGAGACATTTAAGGGGGAAAAAAAAGGACAGAGGGACCTGGGTCAAAAAGAGGGACTGTCCCTCCAAAAGACTGACACTTGGGAGGCATGCATGTAAATGTGCCTGAAGGGAAAATGGTGCAAAACCAGAACGATATTTTGCCTGTCAGAGATTTAAAAAATGCACCAAAAATATTACAAGGCATGTGCTTAATTTGGCATAAGTCGCCCACTGCCCCCCCCCCCCCCCCCCTAAATGTACTACTAGATGTAGGCCAATATGGGCACTTCAGGAAAAACACATTTGCTAAAGACCTATGTGTCTTCATATGTTTTGCTCTACTCCTTCTTCCCTCTTCGTCCTAACCTGTACAGGCAGTAGAGTAAGGCATGACTACAGGATCCGACTACGCACAGGCTTTTTCATGTAGTCTGCAACTATGAAGACACATAAGCCTGCATAGAAGCTGTAGACCTTAAACGGTAGGATATGATTAATCAAGACTGGAAAATGCATCATTTTTTGTATCAGTGTGTTCAATTAATATTCTAAGCCATTCAGCAGCTTAGCGTATAGAATGCAATTTAATATATATACTTAATTAGATAGTCACAATGCTTAATTACAAGAATTTATAAAACAATACACAACCTGAAATTAAGCACGAAATATGAATTTTATTAATACAAATTAAAAGAAAGCAAAGTAAGCTGTGGAATATGTTAAAAATAATTGCTTTGGAGCAACACAGTTTAATCATAAATGTTATCAGAATTCAAAGAATGAGAACTTCTCACAAATCACATACATTATAGTAGACATTTCATTTGCTCTGTAGTGTAACCATTTCCCCAGAATAAAGCAATACTGTTTGACTTCTCTCTACCAGGTGGGGAGCCACTTCCATGGCAGAGATGAGGGAAAGAGCCTTCCAGATATCTAGAGTGACTAAACTACTCTCAACATGTGGCTAATACAGGAGATTTCCTCTTGGGATATGCATTTAAAGGGGGTTGTCTGCTTGCTGCTGGGACTCTTTGCTATCAGCTGCAATCCATGGGGGGAGCCTGGTAACAAGTGCCTTATTCTCCTGCAGTGCCTCCATAGGAGAACTAAAGAATTACACAGCTCCATTTCAAATCAATGAACTGTCCATGTAATGCATCAACGTGCTGGATCCTCCAAAATTTGAGATGATCTTTGTTGCAGTCTTCTCTGGCTAATAAATTAGGGTACAGAATTAGCATCCCCTCCCCCTCCTATTAACTTATAAAAGAAGAATTCACTAATAGAGTACTGGAAAAATGAGAAGGGCATTTGTCAACAGATTTGTACCTATGACACTGGCTGACCTGTTACATGTGCGCTTGGCAGCTGAAGGCATCTGTGTTGGTCCCATGTTCATATGTGTCCTCATTGCTGAGAAAAATGATGTATTCATACATGCAAATTAGTCTCTAGGAGCAATTACACCGAGAGGCTCTGCTCTCTCTGCAACTGTTGCGCCATCTCCACTTTGATAGGACCAGGCAGGTGTGATCAGTTTTACCAAGCACACATGTAACAGGTCAGCCATTTAAATACGTACAGATCTGCTGACAGATGCCCTTTAAACAAAAAAACTCCACTTATTCCCATTAGTTGACTGCACATTACAAATACCTTTACTCTACATTATAAATGGCTCCTATATCAATATATATCTAATGATATATAAGAATTGGACATTAATTTTGCTTTTTACAAAACTCCAATTCCATTGTTGCCCTTTACATAGTGTAAGGAGTTACACTCTCAGGCAGGGCGGCAATGACAGATTCTCTTGTAGACCACAGGGTTAAAGTCCACACGTTGCTTTATTTATAACAGTCCGGCAATACAGGCACCCCAGTTATAATTCACTGGGTAAGGTGAAGGTCCAGCACCACAAAACATAAACCGAACCAAAATAAACACCTGCCCGTCTGGGCTCTGGCTAATACAGTAAAGATCCTAACTCACCTATTGAACACAGGTCACACAGAGAATTTGGCTTCTCTAGCCGGCAGCGCAGCCAGCTTTCCAGACTTTCTCCAGGCATTACTCTCCCCAGACTGACAGCCTGGACTGTGCTTTATTTCCCCTTGACGATCCCAGCTGGCTTCAGCTGGGGATCCCTCAGGCTAGGGGAAAACCTGTCCAGGAATGGGGTGGACTGGGAAGGTCCCTCTACCAATCCTACCTTCTCCCAGTCCAATAAAATCCAGCCCACAAACTTAACAAAACTGTTTCAGCAACCTATACATTGCTGAGACCATTTTAACCTTCTGGATTTTATTTACCTGACCCAGTTGAGGAAGCTGAGTGGGATATACACCCTTCCAGGACTTTACCATACACTTTTCTGTTCACCTTACCACAATGGCAATAGAGCTACATTTGTTGTCCCAAATGGACAAATCTTATCCACATGGTTGTCCCCGTCTACTTTGATTATGGACATATGCACATAATCAAGGTGGGCAATTTAGGACATTCCACAATTGGAGCAAATCATCACATTCTATCTCATAGTCCAGAACTCCTAACTACTAACAAAGAAAACTTTTCTTTTTTTTTCAGGTTTTTGACCAGTTTCTCCATATTTGAATCCTTCCTGGATGTGAAGATCTCTGATATTTTCCTGTACAGATCCCTTCCAGCCATGTGTATTATAATGAAGCAGTTCATATCATGGATCCAAGACATCCTATCTCCATTGTTCTTTCATTAAAATAGACATTGAAATACTTTACTTCTTGCACGTCCTTTCTGCTTGTTCTGATACTCCCGGGTTGGTATCACATACCCACCACCTGGCCTCAATAACAGACCATGCGATGTGTCGAACCGCGGAAATTAACCCCTCAGGTGCGGCACCTAATGGGGTTAATTGCAGCTATTCGGCGGATCGCATGCCCTGCTATTGAGGCCAGGTTTGTGATACCGCTGCCAGTACCTGCTGCTTATACAAAGTACTTGAATAAATGTGTTTTACATTCATTGGTGACGCAGTGCGCCCCCCCCCCCCCCCCAGTATTAGCATCATTGGTGGCGCAGGGGCCACAGGCACCCCTCCACTCCATTGTTATATTCATTGGTGGCAGTGGCCACAGGGTCCCATCCCCCGTCTTCATTGACGGTGCAGTGGCAGTTCTGATCGGAGCCCCAGCAGTGTAATTGCAGGGCTTCGATCGGTTTCCATGGCATCCAGGAAGCTACTGAAGCCCTGGCTGCCATGGTAAGCTCCCTGCTGTTGTGTGTACTATGCACAGGGCAGCAGGGAGAGTGTAAAGTCCTATTCACCGCAATAGAGTTCTATTAGGGTGAATAGGACAAAGGTTCTAGCCCCTAAGGGGGCTAATAATTAGTAAATAAAATGTAATTTTTTTTCCCAAAACACCAAAATGCTAAAAGTTTAAATCGCCCCCTTTCCCAAGTTTAGATATAAAATTTACAAACAATAAAAAATAAACATATTACATATCGCTACACTCAAAAAGGTGCGAACTATTAAAATATTAAAAAATATTTCCTATGCGGTGAACGCCGTAACTGAAAAAAAATCGAAACCATGCGATTCGCCATTTTTAGTCACCTTGTCGCCCCAAAAAATAGGATACGACTGTTCTATTATGAGCCAGACATTCCATAAAATTTTATCGCAATACTTTTTTATGGCATTGAAATCGAATAAAAATGTTGATATCATGACAACCCTACTTCTGCCATTCTGCTATAATCTGTCAGGTAGGTGAGGACCATAGTGAACAGTCATTTTCAGGTGTCCAGAGATGTTTCATAAGTCAAGGCTCTGGCTGGGCCACTCAAGGACATTCACAGAGTTGTCCCTAAGCCACTCATGTGTTGTCTTGGCTGTGTGCTTAGGGTAATTGTCTTGTTGAACCTTCAGCCGAGTCTGATGTCCAGAGCACTCTGGATCAGGTTTTCATTAAGAATATCTCTGTATATTGCTCCAATGAGCTTTCCCTCAACCATAACCAGTCTTTCTGTCCCAGCCACTGAAAAACACCCCACAGCATGATGCTGTCACCACAGGGACGATATTAGGCAGTGCCTCGTTTCTTCCAAACACGACTCTTAGAATCAAGGCCCAAAAGTTTAATCTTGGTTTCATCAGACCAGAGAATCTTGTTTCTCACAGTCTGAGAGTCCTTTCGATGCATTATTTATTTATTTTTTAAATTCCATGTGTCTTTGGCCTCATGCACACGACCGTTGTTGTGTTCCGTTCTGAAAAATGGGGATCCGTTGTTCCGTGATCCGTTTTTGTTTCCATCTGTCTTCCTTTGGTTTTGGAGGATTACCAGATATGAAGGAAAGTAAAAAAAAGTCTAAGTCAAGTTTGCCATGCAAATGATAGGAAAAAAACGGACGCGGATGACAATCTTGTGTGCCTCCGCGTTTTTTCACGGTCCCATTGACTTGAATGGGTCCGCGAACCGTTTTCCGTGAAAAAAATAGGACAGGTTATATTTTTTTGACGGGCGCGGATAACAAACGGTTCATTAGCCGAGTTTTCAACTGACCCATTGAAAGTCAATGGGTCCGCAGAAAATCACGAAAAACAGAACAACAGACATGGAATGAAACAACGGTCGTGTGCATGAGGCCTTTTACTGAGAAGAAGCTTCTTTCTGAACACTCTGCCATAAAGTCTAGATTAGTGGAGTGTTGCAGTGATGGTTAACAGGATGAAGAGTGCCCCGTAGATTTCTATTTAGACGGACTGGCGGCCGATGCGCCTAATATATGACATCATAAATTAGGCTCATCTTCCGGCAGCGCAGGGAATATCATAGACCGATGTAAAATGCTGATTTGTGAGAAATCTCACCCAAAGTGTATTCTGTGAATGTTATCTTCTGTACCTAAAAGTCCTGTACTTCAGAGCCATAACCTAACCTTTAAATGAAATTGATCCAGATGAAGGACAGTGGTCTCACGATTTCATCATCACATGTGAGGTTTATGCAGCAGTCCGAAATGTGTATTTCACTGCAGCATTGAGTGCTGAGAGCGAGGGAACTGGGGGCAGAAGGAAAATAAAAAAATTGGGATCTGGACTCTTTATGTGCAATACTAAACATGTATTACTGTAGATAAAGTAAGGCCGGCTAAGAGCGCAGTGATAGGGGGAGGCCATCATGAGGATGGTTTGGTTGTGAGGGATAGAGCAGGAAGGGTTAAGGAGATGAGGTAGAGGTGAGGGTGGAGTTATTGTCATGGTAACTGGGAGGGGGCGTGGCTAACTGCCGAGGAAGAGAGAGGAGTGAGGATACGGTTGCCATCTTGGATAGTAAAAGCAAGTGAACGCCCACCCTCCCACCCTGTAGAGTTTGTTTGTAGGGTAAGTGAGATTTACACATAAAAAAATAAATAACATGTATACATGTAAGTATATATATATATATATATATTTATATAAATAGGTTAGGTGGTGGGCAGTTTAGATGAGAAGGTATAATGGGAGGTATGAGAAGGGGCTAAGTTAGGCATTGTCCTGGCAGTCGGGAGGCGGGGGAGGTCCTCAAAGTTGGTAAATATGGTGGTACTTGAGGATGGGAGGGCCCTGCAGGAGGGGATGGACTCTCGTGGAGGATCTGGAACTAACAAATTAGGCGTCCATCAGTTGCTGCCTCCGAGCCGGGTTCAACGGCTGGGGGCAAGATGGAGTCGCCTGTTTTGTACTTGTGTTTATGTGGTTATAGGGGCTTCTAGGACCTCCCTCGTCATTGGTTAATATATGTTTTTGGTTGCTATGGTATTTATGTTATTTATTTATTTAATAAAACGGCTCCTGTGGACGATTATATTCGAACCGTGGTTGTTTGTGTTATTTATTAACGGGATTAGGGGTAAAAGGAGACCGAACAGGTAGTCAATACCATCATCATGTAGATAATCCCTTTAAGCTTAGTGAGCAGTGCGCAAACTGTAGGATTTTAGGATTTGTTTTAGAGTACAGTACATGCACATGGCAATGTAGTAGTGATGATCAAGCATGCTCGGCCAAACACCTGTTCGGCTCGAGCATCTCGATGCTCAGCACATGGCGGTACTCGGCCGAGTACCGCATGTGTTCGAGCGCAATGCTCGAGTTTCTTCCCCGCACGTTTCTTGGGAGGTGCTGGCACGCACTCTAATGCCGTAGCCATGTTGGCTACTGGCATTACAGTTATTGACTGGCCGGAACGCGTTATTGGGTGCTATAAAGCACCTGATGACACGTGTTTGGCTCAGTCTTAGTCAGTGAGAGCTGAGCATAGGAAGGGAAAGACAGCGTAGGGAGTGTTATTGGAAGATTTTTATTGCAAAAACTTTTCAGAGACCCAAAGGTCCTTTTAAGGACTATTGAATGCGACAGCAGCAATATATATTTTTAGCACATCCTGCGCTAAATAGAGTCTAATAGGCCGCTGCAGACAGTTAAATTATCTGCGCCACATCTCCTGTGTAAAGTGTGCGCATCCCTAAAATATCTGTGACATCCAGTGTACTTTTTCAATAGACAGTGTCCACTGCGGACAGTGAGATTAGCCGCACCACATCTCCAGTGTAAAGTGTGACCAGCCAAAATATATCTGTGACATCCAGTGTACTTTTTCAATAGACGGTGTCCGCTGCGGACAGTAACATTAGCTGCGCTACATCTCCAGTGTAAAGTGTGCGCAACCAAAAAATATCAGTGACACCCAGTGTACTTTTTCCGTAGACGGTGTCCGCTGCGGACAGTTAAATCCTCTGCGCCACATCTCCTGTGTAAAGTGTGCGCATCCCAAAAATATCTGTGATATCCAGTGTACTTTTTCAATAGACGGTGTCTGCTGCGGACAGTGACATTAGCTGCGCCACATCCCCAGTGTAAAGAGTGCGTCTAAATTTTTTATCTGTGACATACAGTGTACTTTTTACGTAGACGATTTGGACAGTGACATTACCAGTGGTACCTCTCATGTATAACGTTTCCTCATCTCAAATACCTGTGACATTCCCTGTAATTTTTTATTAGCCGCTGGTGACAGCATTGACATTATCTGCGGGATATCTCCTGTGTGACATTTCCACATCCTGAATACCTTTTTAAAAATGTTTGCGCATACACTTCAAAATCCTACGATACTGTACTTGTGACACACTTTCAAGCATATATCACATTTAAAATTAAAAAGGCGAGCAGTAAGGGACAGGGAAGTGGCAGGGATGCTGATGGTGCACGCAGAGGCCGTGGCCCTGGGCGCGTTAAAACTGTGCCTGCTGCCAGAGCACAAGAAAAACAGTCATCCACGATACCTACCTTCATGTCCCAGTTTGCAGGGTGGCGCAGGACACCACTCTTGAAGTCAGACCAGTGCGACCAGGTGGGGAAAGGCAATTACTGTTTAATGAGGTGGATGATGATGAGACACAGTTGCCAATAACTCAACAGCAATTACTGTCTCAAGAGGTTGAGGATGAGACACAGTTGTCAATCATTGAGGTTGTGGTTAGGTCAACAAATCAGAAGGATGAGCATAGTGAGGAGATGGTGGACGATGAAGTCACTGACCCAACCTGGGAAGGTGGAAAGCCGTGCGAGGACAGCAGTACAGAGGGGGAGGGATCTGCAGCACCGCAACAGGTTTGAAGAGGCAGTGGGGTGGCAAAAGAGAGAAGGTGGGCCACACCAAACAGGCCCACAACTGTTCCACAGAGCACCCCCCTGCGGCAATCTCCCTTGCCAAGGGGTAGGTGTTCCGCAGTCTGTCGCTTTTTTGAGGAAAGTGAAGACGACAAAAGAATTGTAATTTGCAACATTTGCCATACAAAAATGAGCAGGGGCGTAAACACTAGCAACCTCACCACCACCAGCATGATCCGCCACATGGCATCAAAGCACCGTAATAGGTGGGCCGAACGCCTGAGTCCACAATCTGTATCTGTGGGTCACACCACTGCCTCCTCTTCCCCGCTGTTGCATGCTGGCCAATCCCCTGTCCAAGACTCAGTCCCAGATGCCTCCCGCCCTGCACCTTGACCTTTGCAAGCACCATCAGCGACCACATCCACTTTCATTTCCCAGCGCAGCATCCAAATGGCCTTACCCCAGGCATTTGAACGCAAGTGCAAATACCCAGTCACCCACCCACAGGCCATAGCACAAAATGCGCACCTTTCCAAACTACTGGCCCTGGAAATGTTTCTATTTAGGCTTGTGGACACTGAGGCCTTCCGCAGCCTGATGTTGGCGGCCGTCCCGCGTTACGCAGTCTTCAGCCGCCACTATTTTTCAAGGTGTGCCGTGCCCGCCTTACACCAACATGTGTCCCGTAACATCACACGTGCCCTGACCAACGAAGTTACTGGGAAGGTCCACTTAACCACGGACACATGGACAAGTGCATTCGTCCAGTGATGCTACATTTCCCTTATGGCACACTGGGTAAATGTTGTGGAGGCCAGGATCGAGTCGTACCCTGGGATGGCACAGGGGCTACCAACGCCAAGGATTGCGGGCCCTACGTCAATCAGGGTTTCCGCCAGCACCTACGTTAGTGGCTCCAACCCCCACTTTTCCTCCTCCGCCTCCTCCTCCACTTCCACCTCTGAATTATCCGCATGCAGCACCAGTCAGTCATAAGTCGGTAGCTGGAAGCAGTGTAGCACTGCAGTGGGGAAGCGGCAACAGGCCGTGCTGAACCTGATATGCTTAGGGGACAAACAGCACACCGCCGCAGAGCTGTGGCAGGGGATAAGAGATCAGACTGAGATGTGGCCCTCGCCACTAAACCTAGAACCTGTCATGGTTGTATCTTTAAAATTGCCGTAACTTGGTGGCGGCTTTGGAGCTCTGCAAGCTCAGACATATCCGATGCCTAGCCCATGTCTTTGGAGCTCTGCAAGCTCACACACATCCCATGCCTAGCCCACGTCTTAAACTTAGTGGTTCAGCGGTTTCTCAAAACCTACCCCAATTTGCCTGAGCTACTGGTGAAGGTGCGCTGCGTGTGTGCACATTTCCGCAAGTCATCGACAACTTCAGCCGATCTGTCAACGCTGCAGCAGCACTTGAAATTGCCAGCTCACCGGCTGTTGTGCGACGTGAGCATGCGCTGGAACTCTACATTCCACATGTTGGCCAGGCTTTGTGAGCAGCAGAGGGCAGTAGAGGAAAACCAGCTGCAACATGGTCGTCGCCTTTTCAGTCAGCTTCCGCTTTTCAGAAGCGAGGAGTGGGCATGGATGTCTGACCTCTGTGAGGTTTTAAGAAACTTTTGAGGAATCAACAGAGATGGTAAGCGCCGATAAGGCTATTATCAGCGTAACAATCCCACTGTGTCTACTCAAACGCTCACTGCTCACAATTAACGACGAAGCTTTGTGTCAGTATGGGATCTGCGTCTCCACTGCAGGGCGGCAGATCGCTGTCTGCACATCGCAGCACTATAGGTCCCAGTACTGGCTTACCTTGTAGGAGACGCAGGTGCCCGCCAGCATACTGCCGCATCCGTCCTCTCTGCCAGGTGTCATCTGATGCGCTATAGCACGCGCGCGCGCACCTCTCCCTTTCTTATAGGAGTAGGCAGCTGGTTCCTGATTACCATCCCCACCCGGAGGCGGAACTATTTGTATTTAAGGCAGCTTCACTCATAATGAAGTGCCCAAGCGTGTGTCATGGTCTTACCTTCTTGCTGTTCTCCTTCGTTTGACATGTGCTGGCGGCCATCTTGGTTTCTGGGTTTCTTGTAGCCTCCCACCCTGCGGCTTCTCCTTCCCACTGGGAGGAGCTGGATGCCTAGCTCATATATATAGGAGGTCTGTGGCTTCAGTTCCTTGCTTGGTCCTCCTGTGTTCACATGCTTCTAAGACTGCTGCTGCTTCTGGTTCCTGATCCTGGCCTCGTCTGACTACCCCGCTGGTTCCTGATCCTGGCTTCGTCTGACTACCCCGCTGGTTCCTGTTCCTGGCTTCGTCTGACTACCCTTCTGGTTCCTGACCTCTGGCTACGCAAGACCCTGCTTCGGTTTAGCCATCCGTTTGGACTTTTGCTACAGCTTGATTTTCAATAAAGCCTTCTTATTCCCACTTATCTCTTGTTGTACGTCTGGTTCATGGTTCCATGACATTAGGACCAAGCCATGAATTCTGACGGTACAGGACCATCCTCGCTACCCACGCGGATTGCCAGACTTGATCAGCAGGATCACCTGTTGGGTCGGTTCGCTGTGGCGTTGCAAACCCTGCTTGAACGCACGGCTCATTTCGCTTCCGTTGCCGATGGGTCGGTTGTCGCTCCTGGGCCCGCTCCTACTGCCGCTCCGGTTGTTGCGCCAGAGTCTACCCCGACACCTGTTGCTGCGCCTGCGGTGTCTCGGGGTATGACCGGTTCTGCCCCCCTTCCACAGCGCTTTGGGGGAGAGCCAACTCAGTGCCGAGGTTTCCTTAACCAGGTGGGCATTTATTTTGAGTTGCTGCCACATGCCTTTCCTACTGAGAGATCAAAGGTGGGCTTCTTGATCTCGCTGCTCTCGGACAAGGCCTTGGCCTGGGCCAGCCCTTTATGGGAGAACAACAATCCGGTGGTTGCCGAGTTTTCCGGTTTTGTTGCTTCTCTTCGGAAGGTATTCGATGTGCCGGCTCGTGCTGCCTCTGCTGCGAAGCTCCTTATGTCCATCAGACAGGGTTCACGATCCGTAGCTGAATACGCCATTGAGTTTCGTACCCTGGCAGCAGAGGTGGGCTGGAATAATGAGGCTCTGGTCGCTGCTTTCTCTCATGGTCTCTCGGATGCCTTGAAGGATGAGGTTGCAGCTAAGGACCTACCAGTGGAGCTCGAGTCTCTTATTTCTTTCCTGATTTTGATTGACACCAGACTCAGGGAGAGACCTTCCTTTAAGGAGAGCCTGCGGAGGCCTTCTAACAGATTGGCGCCTACGTTTGCTGTCCCACCCGTGCCTCCCTCTCCTCCCACGCCTCCTGGGGATGACTTGTCTGGGGGTGAAACCATGCAGCTGGGGTTTGCTCGCCTGTCCGAGGGGGAGAGGGTACTCCGGAGACGCGAGGCCCGATGCATGTACTGTGGTCTCGGTGGGCATTTTCGGTTGGCATGTCCGAACCGTCCGGGAAACGCTCGCACCTGAGATCCTGTCGGGGGCAGATCTTGGGTGGAGTCTCCTCGTCCCCGGTTTCCCGTGTTGACAAACCACTGATCACTGTTGTCCTCTCCTGGGTCGGGGGCTCGGTGACGACCCAGGCGTTGGTGGACTCTGGTGCTGGTGGTTTGTTCATTGATAGTGTGTTCGCTGCCGCCAATTCCATTCCTCTGCAGCCTCGAGGTTCCCCACTGGCTCTTGAGGCGATAGACGGCAGACCCCTTCTGCCGCCACACGTGACTCATGAGACCCTTCCAGTGGGGATAGCCATTGGTGCCGTTCACAGAGAGTCGGTCTGTCTCCAGGTGATTTCGTCTCCACACTACTCGGTGGTCTTGGGGTACCCCTGGCTCCAGAAGCATAATCCGACTTTCGATTGGAGATCGGCCGAGATCCTCTCGTGGTCACCGCAGTGTGGGGCTAGTTGCATCCATGGGCCTGTCAAGTTGCTGTGTACTTCCTCGGACTCTCTGTTGCCTCCTGAATACGAAGAGTACCGGGATGTATTCGATAAGGTGCGCGCGGTTGCCCTACCTCCGCACCGCCCATACGATTGTGCCATAGAGTTACAATCTGGTGCCGTTCCTCCTCGTGGCAAAGTCTATCCACTGTCGGTAGCGGAGAATGAGGCCATGGAGGAGTACGTGAGGGAGGCGCTTTCACGCGGACACATTCGCAAATCCTCGTCCCCGGCAGGGGCTGGATTTTTCTTTGTGAAAAAGAAGGGCGGTGAGTTGAGGCCTTGCATCGATTACAGGGGTCTCAATCGCATCACGATCAAGAACGCTTACCCGATACCCTTGATTTCCGAGCTGTTCGATCGCCTCAAAGGGGCCACGGTCTTTACCAAACTCGACCTGAGGGCGGCATATAACCTGGTAAGGATCAAGGCGGGCGATGAGTGGAAGACCGCGTTTAACACCAGGACCGGTCATTATGAATCCTTGGTTATGCCCTTTGGGTTGTGCAATGCGCCCGCAGTCTTCCAGGAATTCATCAACGATGTTTTCCGTGACCTGTTGCAGCAGTGTGTGGTGGTCTATTTGGATGACATCTTGGTATATTCTGAATCCATGGAGGCCCACATTATGGATGTCAGACGAGTGTTGCAACGGTTACGAGAGAACAGGCTGTTCGGTAAGCTTGAGAAATGCGAATTTCACCGATCCCAGGTAACCTTCTTAGGTTACATCATTTCCGCTGAGGGGTTCTCCATGGATCCTGAGAAGGTTTCGGCTGTCTTACAGTGGCCCCAGCCCAGTGGTCTCCGTGCCCTGCAGCGCTTTTTGGGCTTCGCCAATTATTATCGGAAGTTCATCAGGGACTTTTCTATGCTAGCCAAGCCTCTCACGGATCTGACCAGGAAGGGCAGTAATTTCCAGGTCTGGCCGCTCGAGGCCATCCGAGCTTTTGAGGCTCTAAAGTCCGCCTTTGTGTCGGCTCCGATTCTGTCGCATCCCAACCCTGGGTTGCCCTTTGTCCTCGAGGTGGACGCGTCTGAGACGGGAGTAGGCGCCCTTCTGTCTCAGCGTAGAACACCAGAGGGTCCTCTGCTTCCTTGTGGGTTTTACTCCCGGAAACTGTCTTCCGCGGAGTGCAACTATCAGATTGGTGACAGGGAGTTATTGGCCATCGTGCAGGCCCTTAAAGAATGGAGGCACTTGCTCGAGGGTTCGGTGGTTCCGGTTCTCATCCTGACGGACCACAAGAATCTGACCTACCTTTCTGAGGCCAAGAGATTGACACCACGTCAGGCCAGATGGGCTCTGTTCTTGTCACGTTTTAATTACGTGGTCTCCTACCTACCCGGTTCCAAGAACATCAGAGCGGATGCCTTATCACGGCAGTACTCCGAGCTGTCCAGGGAGGAGTCGATTCCGACTTCGGTCATACCTCCGAATCAGATCCTGGTCGCCATTCGCACCAGTCTGACCTCTCCCCTGGGTGAGCAGATTTTGGCGGCTCAATCTGGTGCTCCCTCTGGGAGACCCAACGGCAGATGTTTTGTGCCTGAGGAGTTGCGCACTCGGTTGTTGCGAACCTACCATAACTCCAAGGCCGCGGGGCATCCTGGAAAGAATCAGCTGTCCTGGGCTGTTTCACGTCTGTTCTGGTGGCCTTCTCTACGTTCCGACATCGCCGCATATGTAGCGGCATGCTCTGTTTGTGCCCAGAGTAGGTCCCCTCGGCACCTTCCGTTGGGCCTTTTGCAACCCATAGCCACCGGGGAGCGCCCATGGTCACACCTGGGGATGGATTTCATTGTGGACCTCCCTGCATCCCGAGGCCATACGGTCATTCTCATGATTGTGGATCGGTTTTCCAAAATGTGCCACTGTGTTCCTCTCAAGAAGTTACCCTCTGCACAAGAGTTGGCCACGATTTTCACCAGGGAGGTCTTCCGGTTGCACGGTTTGCCCAAGGAGATTGTGTCGGATCGGGGGAGTCAGTTTGTGTCCAGGTTCTGGCGCGCCTTTTGCTCCCAGTTGGGGATTCATCTCTCTTTCTCCTCGGCCTACCACCCTCAGTCCAATGGGGCCGCAGAACGATCCAATCAGGCCTTGGAGCAATTCCTTCGTTGCTATGTCTCCGATCACCAAGACAATTGGGTTGACCTCCTGCCTTGGGCTGAGTTTGCCAGGAACACGGCGGTGAACTCTTCCTCTGGGACGTCTCCCTTCATGGCCAATTATGGGTTCCAACCTGCTGTGTTACCGGAGGTATTCTCTCCCCAGGATATTCCGGCTGTGGAGGATCACCTTTCCGTCCTACGTGCTTCTTGGGTACAGATCCAGAGGTCCCTTGAGGTCTCTGCGCAGCGCCAGAGACTCCAGGCTGATCGCAGACGAGCGCCCGCTCCTTCCTACCAGGTCGGAGACCGTGTATGGTTGTCCACCCGCAACCTCAACCTTCGAGTGCCCACTCCCAAGCTGGCGCCTCGCTTTGTTGGTCCCTTTCGAGTGCTTCGCAGGGTAAACCCGGTAGCCTATGCCCTTGCGCTTCCTCCTGGCATGCGGATCTCCAACGTGTTTCATGTCTCCCTGTTGAAGCCATTGGTGTGTAATCGTTTCACTTCCTCGGTTCCTCGGCCCCGTCCGGTCCAAGTGGGCAATCGTGAGGAATATGAGGTGAGCAATATCCTGGACTCACGCCTGGTCCGCGGTCGGTTGCAGTTTTTGGTCCATTGGCGTGGTTATGGTCCAGAGGAGCGTTCCTGGGTTCCCTCCGCAGATGTCCATGCTCCTGCTTTGCTCCGAGCCTTCCACGCACGCTTCCCTCAGAAACCGTTCCTTACTCCGCGGAGGAGGGGCCCTTGAGGGGGAGGTACTGTCATGGTCTTACCTTCTTGCTGTTCTCCTTCGTTTGACATGTGCTGGCGGCCATCTTGGTTTCTGGGTTTCTTGTAGCCTCCCACCCTGCGGCTTCTCCTTCCCACTGGGAGGAGCTGGATGCCTAGCTCATATATATAGGAGGTCTGTGGCTTCAGTTCCTTGCTTGGTCCTCCTGTGTTCACATGCTTCTAAGACTGCTGCTGCTTCTGGTTCCTGATCCTGGCCTCGTCTGACTACCCCGCTGGTTCCTGATCCTGGCTTCGTCTGACTACCCCGCTGGTTCCTGTTCCTGGCTTCGTCTGACTACCCTTCTGGTTCCTGACCTCTGGCTACGCAAGACCCTGCTTCGGTTTAGCCATCCGTTTGGACTTTTGCTACAGCTTGATTTTCAATAAAGCCTTCTTATTCCCACTTATCTCTTGTTGTACGTCTGGTTCATGGTTCCATGACAGCGTGGTTGTTGTACCTCTTGACTCTCGCTGAAGCATTCCACTGTGTCTGTCTGACTATGCGTCTGCCTATCTCCTCCTGTAAGTCTGCCTGGATCCAGACCCTGCACTGCCTGACAATGAGATCGCTTATATCTGCACTGCCTGACTACGCATCTGCCCATCTCCTCCTGTAAGTCTGCCTGGATCCAGACCCTGCACTGCCAATGAGACCACTTATATCTGCACGCTATATTGCTCTGAACTTTGTGTTGCCTGTATCTGTCAAGTGACTTTTGAATACTGTCTGCCAGTAAAGACCATCTGTTCCTTTATTCTGCCTTTGTTGGACTCTGTTCACACTACTGCAGGTAGCTGCATTCAAGGTAACAGGTGCAGACACCTGAGAGTCAGCAGTCAGCAATATTGGACTAATTCCCAGTCCTCTATCAGCTGACACAGAGGATCCACATCCTCTGGTCATAACACGTTGCATGTGGAAGAGGTGGAAATGTGGGAAGACATTACAAAGGGTGATAGCCAGACCACACTCAGTTCGTCTTCTCAGCTCGAATTGGACGATGAAGAGGAGGAGGAGCAGAAGACGGTTGTGTCTACTACAGAGGGTAGTACCCATGGAAGTTTAACTCCATCTGTTCAGCATGGGTGGACAGAAGAGGAGGAAGAGGATGAGGAGATTGAGAGTGATCCTCCTGATGACGACAGCGAAGTCTTGCCTGTTGGTACTCTGGCACACATGGCTGACTTCATGTTAGGCTGCCTTTCCAGCGACCCGTGCGTTATACGCATTTTAGACAACACGGATTACTGGTTGTTCACCCTTCTCAACCCCCGCTACAAAAATAACTTATCTCTCTTTCCTCTGGTGGAAAGGATGAGCAAGACAGTGCAATACCAGAAGATCCTTGTTGAAAAAATGCTCCAAAAATTTGGTGGCAGAGTCCATAGTTCCTTGGCCAACCGAGGATGGGAGACAAGGGGAACACATGGCAGTTCCAAAAGAGGCAGGGCAACACTCTCCAAAGCCTGGGACAGTTTCATGATGTGCGG